>NC_092417.1:48226820-49440987 GCF_040894005.1 Engystomops pustulosus
TGCAGGCGAATAATATATATATATATATATATATATATATATATATATATATTCATATATTGAAGCCCTGTTAAATGACTACTGTATAACTTACAGTAATAGTAGTCCTAATTAGTCAATTGATGGTTCAATACTCATGAATTTGTAAGTGAAACTAGTAAGTAACTAATAGCATCTCCACTGACAAATGGTAGATTTATGGACAGTACAATTATCCTGCAGGATGGTAGACCTCAGTTAAAGTGGCTGCCCAAAAACATACAAAAAAAGAAAGATTTCCACTCTTTAATATAGTCTTCAACTGGTATACCAGTTCATGCCTAACTATATTACCATACACAGCCATTTAAAGGAACGGCAATATAAAGCATTCATGTTGTGTTTTGGAAGCTCAGCCATGGCTCCTCTATTCCTTCTCATCACCCTCCTGTTTGTGCCTGTAAGACAACTGGCTAAAGCAGAACAAAAGATCATTAAAGGGGGTTAAAGAAACTACTGCACTCAGGCATCTCCAGGCACATTGACATATTAAGTATTGTGGTTGTACCTGGTATTGCAGCTGAGCTCCATTCAATTAAATAGGACAAGGCCACATGACAAATGAGCATGGAATCAATGACCTGTGATAAGGAAGGTCAAGAAAACAAGTATGCTACCAGGTATATAGATGTGCTGTTCAAAGTCCAAGCAGTGGTGTGGTCAAAATAAAAGATTTTTTATTAAAACGTTCTGCAGTGGGACTTTAATATGGAAGCTGCATCACTAAAGAGTCACAGTATCTTCAGGGAGCAGATTGCCAGGGGTGCCGAGCATTGGACCCATGAGGTTACTTAATTTTTTTAGAACTGGAAAACCCCTTTAAGTCCTGCCCCTTCACTTACCAGTCTGACCACCAGGTGGAGCCCCTGTGTTCTCTACAGGATTTTCACAGGAAATCTGCTGCAGACTGACATACAGTGAATTAACCGTTAACATTTGAATTCAACCAATGAACATAAAGATACATTATTTAAGCTTTCTAGAGATATATGAATACATTTACAATGTGTGCAAAACCCTAAGCTACATGTTTTTGCTATGTAAATAATGGGATTGACTAATAGGACACATGTAAAGAGTAGGATGTTATTTGTACAAAGAACCACATGTTCTTGTACGTGTTTATCCCTCCTCCACCCGCAGTTATCATCACTATCATTCGCACGTGAATCTGAAACACAAACGTATCACTCCATGATCTTTTTGCTTCTGAAAATAATTTTTTTTTAAAAAAAGGTCGGTTTTGCAGCCATTGTCCGCATTGAGCTCTTTCATAAATATCTGCAGGCACAATGCATTCAAGAGACACGCTCCATGGTCATTTTAACTATTTAATTGCCGGCCAAAGAAAAACCCCCTCCAGCAGTAGAGGAAGGAAGAATTTGCCCTTGCAGGGTGAAGTCTCTGCGCTAATTTCCCTCGGAGAGAGGGGCTGCTGATGTTAATAGTATGTGACACTAAATAAACAGTTAAGTTGGCTTGGAAAGATGGAGTTAATTATGCAGTGAACTTCAGTGAATGCCCCACTATGAGGTGTATATGTTGTGACTCACAGCATAGGGGCAATCTGCATGGAGGGGGGGGGGGGCTTCTTCCCTCCTGTCTGTGCTGAGGGGGTGACCCCACAATCTCTGGGGTAGCACGTAATATCTGCAGCTCAGCCACATTATAATAAAACACATTTTCTTGTTGACTCTCTAGGAGAAAAATTCACTGCTGGCTTGCCCTCCAGTAGACCCCTCAAATCATTTTCTGTGGTCACACCCTGTCTCAAAGCAACGAGCCTAAGAAAGAAAGTAGAATTCTGCACTTTTTTGCAGCGGTTGTAAAATACTAAATTACAGGCCTAGAAGCCACAGCTATTCTGTCTGTAACCCAAGTGTTGCAGGACTGTATTATCTCCGCCACTGGAAACTAATAACGATTGTTTAGGTCACTATGTTTATACCATACGTGTAGTGTGTACTGCACTATTGTTAACACTTATTACATAGAACTAATTACACTGGGAGTCTGTAGGGAGCTTCTCCTAATTCATTTATCCCCCTTGTTATTTTAGAATTTTGTTTTCGGATCCTCTATCCCCCTGATATCTGATTTGCCTAGATAAATATGCACACAAATATATATTCTCATGGTAACATAAAACTATCAGCCCTTCTGAGATCTTACCATTAGAGGTCCCATTGCTGCCCCTCTCCCTAGGTCATTACGGTACTGCTGGTCTCTAATCAATCCTAATGCAATGGCAATTGGAGTCTTGATGAAGGCAGATCAGGTTTCTTGTAATGGGCCTACCATATTTTCCTAGAGCGCCTTATTTAACCTGAGATGCCAGGGGGACGAGTCCTTTTCAGCTTCTGATTACTTCAAGATGTCGCTCTCATTTGGAATAAAACAATGACAAAATAATGCCAAAAAGACAAGATTAAATAAAAAAGAAGGTAGGAAACAAATGAACTTTAGGTATTAGAAGACTCCGAATATTTACAAAATAACACAATAATAAAAATAGAGATTTTTTTTTAATAATTTCAAACATTTTCACATGTTAATTGGGGTAAATATCCTAGTATAGGTTTTGAGGTGGAAATTAAAAGAAATAGTTACACATAAGGCTGTAAAAAAAGCCACATTCAAGATGCTTATAATCCAACAGTGTTGGACATGGTGAACTCTTACAATATAGAGAATGTTTTTTTTTATAAACAATAAACATGAATCCATCATATACAGAATATAACATTTAATACATATACAAATATATATATATATATATATATATATATATATATATATATACTAATGTATGTGATTTTTTTTTAATGTGTGCACTGTTTTTTTTTTCTTCTAAGTCAAGTAAATGTTCTGCTGGGTTTCATTTAGTTTCAGTGATTTGTAACCTGATACACAAGTCATTTAAACGTCCAAGCCGCAGTACTCCTTAAATAAGATAATGCATTGGAATTACGTTAGAAAGTGCTGTAGACAAATTGGATCTCCCAGGTCCTGGAGACTGGACAGTGCAATGGCGGAGAATCTGCTTGCAGCTAAAACGGAGTAGTTGTTCCTGATCAGTTGTGGTTGAACTAAGGGTGATGTCACACATGGCGCTTTTGGTCCGTTTTTAAACATTCGTTTTCAGTCAGTTTTTGGCAGTTTACCATGCATTTGGCTGTTTACAACCAGTTTGTCTATTAAGATAATTGGGAAAAACGGACCAAAAACAGAACAAAAACGCCATGTGTGGCATCATCCTAAGGGTATGAAATATATAAGATGTATTAAAATTTAGTAAGTTTAAAAAAAAAAAAAAAGCATAGACTGCAAAAGAGACTATGAATATATGAGGAATAAAGATAAAATGAAGCAAATATGAAATACGAAATAATGAAAGGACCTTTTTGATTCTCTGTCATGCACAAGGTCATATTACAGCATATTACAGATCAATGTCATACAGATCTGCTATATTTTGCCTAGGGCAGTGATGGCGAACCTTTTAGAGACCGAGTGCCCAAACTACAACCAAGACCCACTTATGCATCGCAAAGTGCCAACACAGAAATTTTATTTGTGATTTATACTCCCTGCTCAGTCACAACACCTTCCCACCCCTCCAGTAGTCCCAGGTAGCACTGTCACTTTAAAATAGCTCTATGCACAGCAAGTCCTGGGCTGTCTGGGATTGCAGGAAGATACCTGGAGTCCTCTCTGGTGATTGCCTGGGTGCCCATAGAAAGGGCTCCGAGTGCCACCTCTGGCACCCGTGCCATAGGTTCGCCACCACTGGCCTAGGGGGTGCTATGTATCTACATGGTAACTGTAGATCATGTATCCACATTATACACTATTGTATGCTGTCACACAGAGGGTAGGCATTGTGTGCCACTATTCTAAGGCCCTTCTAGGGGATGGGTAATGAAAAACTGTAAAAGACAACAGTCCATCTACTGACCACAACAATGTGGATCCCACATCCCCCATTTTAACTGGAGCAGATGATATGCGCAATATCTATCCATTCAGTCTCTATAGGATGTGGAAAAGCATAAAGTACAACAGCTATCTCCATCAGTCCCAAGGGTACTTTACTCATAGATCTAGGCACTGTGACTGTGGTAATCTTCTTATATTTGTTATCCATGGCCTCCTTCCTTCTAAAATCAACGTTCATAATTATGGTAAAGCCAGAAGGGCTCTGGGGGCATTAAAAGAATCCTTCCATGCTGTAGTTTCACAGGCTGTTACACTGTCTCACCCCCTTCCAGATCTTAACCCCCCCGTTTGCCTGTTTTTATCTCACACAGTGAGAGGGGGAAGTGCTCCTTGCATGGTAACACCCCCAGAGCTATTATGGCTCATTAACATAATTTTAAAAGTTGACTTTAAAAGGAAGGAGGCCATGGATAACAAATATAAGACGATTATCACAGTCACAGTGCCTGGATCTATGAGAAAGTGTCCCTGGTTTATGATGATGGTTTTTAATGGTAGATTTTTTTTTAATGGTGCACCATAGTGCTTACAGTGCCCATGAAAAAGGGGGCATTGACTCCTCATCAACTGACGAGTGGAGATGCCATTGGTCCAACTCTTTGGAATGGTACAGTAATCATCCCGTCTGGGGATGGGTGAGAAATGAGATACAATTTTTCACCTTGGCCAATGTTTTAGCCTAATGCCTGTAGTTGATCCAAAAACACATATGAATCACATACAGATTGGCCCATTCCTTTATTCCTTAACTTGCCTTTCTTTTGAGAATAAGTCAGTATGAGGTGGTCCTACAATGAATAAAAATAAAAAAAATTGCCCACTATAAGAAAAACCAGTAAGTCATTACCATTTTCCTGTATTTTTATATTGTTTAGATTTACAATATATGAAAGTATCCATATAATGAATTTCAGATCTTGAAAAGAAATGTATACCATTACGTCCAGTATCTGTTGATTGACTTTATAATATATTTGTCTAGAGCATAGACAGCATAGTAAAATTCTGTCTGCTTGCAGCTACCACTAGGGGGAGCTTATGAGCTTTATACATTGAATACTAAACGTAAATGTTGTCAACTTCTTCTAGTGGCAGAATCGAGCAGCAGGAATTTCATTAGTCTCTTTAAAAGATTGGAGGGGGGATGTAACATGTATGACTGATGATATAACCAGATGTAATATATTAGTAACAAAGTCATATACATACTTTACTATGCTTTGTATGGTTTCTGGATACATACTGACTAGGCCGGTGACGTTGCTTTTTTTTTTTTGGTTACATTTTTGTTGTGGTTTTGCATTGGTCTTCCTTATTCAGTTCAATGGCGGTACAACTACGAAAACCACACGTAATCACTGTGATTGTGGCTTGTACATATGGTACCGCAATCTAGTTTTTGTAGACAGATTTCTTTCTTATATTGCTATTCTAGGAATTTTATAGTGAAGGATTTGCAACTGAGAAACAGTTTTTTAAACTTATCCTGGCCTCCTTCTTTGTTTGCCTCAGAACGTTCCTTTAAAATCCTATTTCCAAAAAAGTAATTAAGACTCCTATGGCTGTTCCAGGACATCTCAGGTTCATGTAGCTGCGTTCAGCAGATTTATCAGAGCCAAACTGCACTCAGATCTTTTGTGGACAGTAGTGGAAAATTTCACAAATTGTCATAAATGGTGTAATTAGCCTATCCTGCTGACAGAGGGCGCTCTCCTACAGACAAAGAAGGTCAACACATAATACTGTTCTATTGTTTATTCATGTCTGGCCATATGTCCTATTACCTGGAGCTTCTACAGTCTGACATTTAGAAAAGTGACAAATATTAGACCCTTTCTTTACCAGACAGTAGCACTGCTCTAGTGAATGAGGCATGGGGAACCATAGTGCACACAGACTTATTATTTAACATTATTATTTTCCTTAATAAGAGATATTATTGTTATTATAATGATATTATTTAGAGGTCATAAACCTGCTGAGCCCTAATACATGATCTGTACCAGCAGGACCGGATTATGGTAGGTAGAGGTCCCGGGGCGCAAAATCTAGTGGGGGCCCCTACTCAATGTAGCCCACACAGTGGTACACATCACTATTCTAAATTGTCATTAATTTTCCAACTTACATATTATCCTTGCCGCTGGATTATTTGGCACAGTGGCAGTAGTGGTGACAACTAGTCCAAGTTGACACGTCAGTCCCACAAGCCACTGCTTCCCTGGGAATTCTCTCTCCTCCTCTCACAGATCGGGTTGAGTGATCTGTGAGGAAGTAAACCTAACACTAACTAGGAGATAACCAGTATTAGGTACTAAGTGGGGTGGGGGGGTCAGGTGTCACTCTGCATCCAGCTCAGCCACTGAAAAGCACGCTGGATGAAGAATGTGATTGAGCATGGCAGAGTGGGCATGCTCCCACAGACAGAGCCAGTGAGTCACTGTCCCATCTTGGAGGCAGGTACACGTGTGGCGTGGTGACACCTCCGCTACGCATAACTTCCAGACAGAGTATTAGGAGTAAATTGGTGGGGGCCCCAGGGCGCGCACCCTTGGAGCCCTCCCTATGATCCGGCCCTGTGTACCAGACCCTCATTTATAAAGCTCATAGGTTTTTATTATTATTTATTCCTCCTAAAGGACTTTAACAAGTTATTGTGGTGCATAAATAATACATTGCACTACAATAGTAAAATGCATAATACTGTCAGTGAAACACTGATAGGCACTCTATTAGGCTGTGCCTATGATATGTTCTCATGGTAGCCATTATTAAGCTACTGTGTACAGGTATCACAACACTGCAATCTTACTGCTACCGTGGTGGGCATTGGCACTGCCTTATTTTGAGTTGACTCAGCATTTAGGATATGAATAGGCCATAGGGTGGAAAAAGGGGTTAAATCGTGTTATTCTAAAACAAAACAGGTCCCATAATAAACAAGTCCTCATATGGTTATTTCATTGGAAAAAGTAGACAAATGATGACTCTTAGATACTGGGGAGAGTAAAAAGCAAAGCAAAAGTAGGCATTGGTTGTGTCATGAAGAAATTAAAATAGAATTCTTATTTTATGTACCTTATATACTCGAGTATAAGCCTAGTTTTTCAACACAAAATGTGTGCTCAAAAAACCCTAACTCGGCTTATACTCGAGTCAACTAAAAAAATAAAGTCAAAACTCACCTTTCTGACATCACCTGTAGGTCCTCTTCTGTCTGAGACAGTCTGAGACAGTCTGAGACAGAAGAGGACCTATGGGGGACGTCGGAAAGATGAGTACAGTGTTATTTTTTTTCCTACTACAGGGGCTGGGAAGGCTGTATGCTACAGGGGCTGGGCAGGCTGTGTGCTACGGGGGCTGGGCAGACTGTATGCTACAGGGGCTGGCAGACTATATACTGGGAGGCCGTAACCAATGCATTTCCCACCCTCGGCTTATACTCAAGTCAATAGGTTTTCCCAGTTTTTTGTGTTGAAATTAGGGGTGTCGGCTTATACTCGGGTCGGCTTATACTCGAGTATATCCGGTGTGTTTTATATATGTTTTCATTTTGTATGTGTTACTTTTACAACACTGACTCAATAATTATCACCAGCGGCAATAAGCAGGGCCATGATTTTATGTGAGAAGATAAAAAGTCTTGAACTCTGGGATGTCAGACTCTATTTCCATCAAACATCTTCTGATGGACCCTCAACAAGGACCCCTCAGCTACTGGACCTTATAACAGCTGCAATGTATAGTGTCCTGGTAGTTACACCCCATACCTAGCCTAAGTAAACATCCCAGGTAACAATGGAACCTATGACCCTGTCACTTCTAAGACTCCCTACTGCTCCACTACGGGGGATAAACACGGCAGGGGGAATTCAGTGGTAAAATCCTCCAGTTACCTCAAAGGAAAACCTTGATGCTTTTAGCACATTTTGTTTATGTAACTTTAATTCTCTCCTTTGTTATTTGGAACAGCTCTAAGTGTTCAGAAATGTTTTGGAGAGCAGTAAGTGACTTTGGGAGTAAGTAGTAGGTAATGGTGTCCACTACAGGTAAGTGAGCACTCTAGCCTGATACTAACCCACCACTAGGATAAATATACATGTGTACAAACATAGTTGAGGGTGTTGCTGTACCCATGGCCTGATGACTCTCATCTCACATTTGAAGACACCAGTATTATTAACAGTATGCAATGTGACATGTCTGTGGTAAGTGAATAAATCTACATTTATATACAATCTAAGGTCACATTCGCATGGCCGTTTGCTCGCCCAGACCAGATCCCAGGTGTAGCACATGGCCGGGGGGAGAGGGGATGGAGAGTGAGCGCTCATCACCACTCTCCGTTGAAAGCCGACAGTCGCGTCACTGTCCGGCTCAGTCAATGTGCGTTAATAATAATAATTCCTTTATTTATATAGCGCCTACAGATTACGCAGCGCTGCCCAGAGCTCACCAAATCAGTCCCTGTCCCCATGGTATGTTTTTCTTGGAGTGTGGGAGGAAACCGGAGGACCCGGAGGAAACCCAAAACACCAGGTGTTCATCAGATCATGACCATGTGCCATAGACCTCTTTGGGGGCCGTGATCTGGATACAAATTGTATGGCCAGATGACAATTATGGCTGTGTGAATGGGGCCCAATAGGCAGTAGGGAGCAGTTTTAGGATGACATTGGGCCCTCTTACTTATGATATTGTTTATGCCATTGCTACATTTTTTCAACATGTCCTCCTGTTCTGTATGACTGCTTCACTCAAATTATAAGATATACATAATGTCCCCTCATGTTTAATGTTTTTATTGGACTAGAAGAAAAGTGTGTCAAGTTGTAACATATCAATGTAACTTTTTGAGCTCCTTGGTTACTTTTGGCTTTGGTGAAAATCCATGGGACAAAGTTGATTTGAAGTGATTACAAAAATTCTGACAGTTTTCACCAAACTAGGATGTGAATTATTTTACAGCAATGAGCCATACCATGAAATACAAAGAAGTAAAGATATACAAGGGGTGCCACATACAAAATCACTTTCACTATGAATTTATGAAACAATTAATAAAACAATTCTTTCCCCTTAAAATATACACATCAATAATCAGAGTCAGTGGCTCTGTTCGCGGGTCAAATCTGGCTCACGCCCTTGTGTTATCCGGCTTAGCTCTTGTTTCCCTGTCCCTATTCTGCGCTTAAAGGGAGCGCACAATAGGGGTAAAATTTGATACTCACCTTGCCTCGTTCCAACGAAGCAGCACCAGCAGCCATTTTCTTCCTCAGCTTTCATCTGCTGAATGTCCTGGCTCTGAAGCCGGCAAGCATGATGATGTCATCACATCACGTGTGCCAGCTTTAGAGCCAGATCGTACATCGGACGCAAGCTGAAGAAGGCAAGGTGAGTAAATGTTTTTTCGTTGGACAGGGGAGGGGCAGTGGCTACTGGGGGCACAGTGATTGCTCAGGGGAAGTTTGGCTAGTGGGGGTATTGTTACTGCTTGTGGGGGCAATGTTACTGCTGGTGGGGGCAACGTGACTACTGGGGGGCACTGTGGCTACTGGGGGACAGTGTGACTGCTAGGGAGCAGTGTGGCTACTGGGGGCAGATACTGGGGGAAGTGTGGCTAATGGGAACTGCTGGCGGGGCAGTGGCTACTGGGGAACAGTAATTGCTGGGGGTAGCGGCTACTGGGGAGCAGTGTGGCCACTAGGGGTACTGACTTGACTGCTGGGGGGGGCAGTGTGGCTACTGGGAGCAATATGAAGTCTGGGGACACTGTTGCTGTTGGTTCGGGGCACTGAGGCTGCTGGGTTGGGCCCTCTGGCTGCTGGGAGAGTTCAGCTTTGTGTTTGCCCTCAAATAGCTGATTGTAATGGTAATTCTGTATAAATTCTGTATAAATTTAACTACTAAATAACTCAAGTCAATATATTTATACAGTAATACAATGGCAGTCGCTCCCCTTTAAGGCAAGCAGAAGGCTGATGTGGCCCCCCGAGAAAATGAACTTGACACTCCCGCCCTATAGTGTATATGTAATGAAATGAAGGTAGGGGCACAGGCGGGCACACTGGTGCCCCACAGACTTGAGTAATTCCCAAAATACAATACAGTGCTGATCATTAGAAAGAATTAAGCTGCAAAATGATACATTGGTATGTCTGAGGGGGAATATGGGGAAAATTTGTGAAAAGTGTGTAAAATTAATACGGTGCAGATCTAGAGGAACAGGGGCAGTGTTTTTTTTAACATGCCTGGAAGTTACCTGTTGGCATTTGCACATAAGTTTATGGCGCACACTTTACTTATTTATGAATCTGGTGAACCAGAATTTAGTCGCTGCGATTTTCTTTTGTTAGTCGCACATACTGGCACCTTTATAACTTGTTATAAAATGTAATTAGTGCACTGAACCGTATGGAAAGACATATTTGTATCACATGCAAAACCTGACACTTTTATTGGTTGTCATGCAAAAAAAAAATGGTGGTGCATACTCCACCAGTGCAGGGTGCGGAACTTAAAATAAATCTGCCACACAGTTTCACACTGCTTTAGATTGGAAGATCAGAATAATAAATCCGGCATCATTAAAGGGGTTGGCCATTTTACCTTATGTTATCTGTAATGTGTGTGTAAGTGCGGGGGGCAGGAAATTAAATCATTTATTAATATACATCTATTAATAGTTCTGCTCTGCTGTATTGATATGTAATGTGAAGCCTCCTGTCTTTTACCTCATCAGCCAGACATTCCTGACCATAAAATGGCTGAAGATGGAGGGTCATGTGATCTCTATGCGCCCTTAAGCAATCACCCTGCCAGGACCTTATCATAGTATTCATGAATATAGGATCAAGGTCCTGGCAGGGCGATTACTCATGGACAGTTATAGATCACATGACCCTCCATCTGCAGCCATTTTATGGTCAGGAATCTCCGGATGATGAGGTAAAAGACAGGAGTCCTCACTTTACATATCAAGAAAGCGGAGCAGAACTATTAATAGTTGTATATTGTTAAATTATCTAATTTCCTGCCCCCTGCACTTACATACACATTACAAAAAAACACAAGGTAAAGTGGCCAACCCCTTTAAAGTCTAATTCCATATTAATTGGCTTAGTTTATGAGAAAAATGCACCAAAACTTTTGTGCACCCCCTTTTTATGAAGCTACACCCATTTTCATTAGGTCATTTCCCCATTGTCTTCATTTTCAATAAACCCTTGATAAATTTCTTGGCACAAATCAAATTAGCAAATTAATTGCAGATAAATGTGTATCAATATGTAGGTATTTTTACATGCTCAATACTTTGGCCACTGCTGTATTATCACTGGCTCTCACAATGTGTGCAGTCCAGTCAGCCCACACAGTCACTGAGGCCAATGTGTGAGGGGAGACTTACCTGCAGGAAATCTGATCCGCTGGGGTTACAACAACATAGCATGAAAACACTTTCCTTTGAAGCTTCACTCGGCCAATCTGTTTAGGAGACCCCTATCCTAATTCTAGAGATCAACTTATTTACATTCCTGTGGTTTAAACATTTCACATAGACAAGGAAAATGTTCTAAATGCTATCTATCTATCTATCTATCTATCTATCTATCTATCTCTACCTACCTACCTATCCATCTATCTAAAAGTATAGAAAAAAACAGCAGTCCAACGGGTCCAATTTGAAAAATCAGTGGATCCTTATTCCATAAAGATGCCGATGTTTCGGCTCAGCATGAGCCTATCTATCTATCTATCTATCTATCTATCTATCTATCTCATATCTTCTACCTACTGCCATTTTTCTCAATTTTTATGTAACAATCTAGATGTCTCAAAAATAACGTTTATCTATTTTTTTTTCTACAAATATCCATTTAATTTCTTTTTTCCTTTTTAAAGAAAAAAACCCTGAAAATTGCATCAGTTCCCTTTTTTATTTTCTAAAACAGAAACGTATGGCTTACCCAACTCTGAGTAGACCCCCAAATAATGTTAGAATGCCCTTGAGCACTTATTGCCCCCATCCCCTACCATGCCCCATGGCATAACAGTAAACTCCTGACATATGGAACTGTACTAAAGTCAGGCACCCAAAAATAAAAATTATAACATAGACTCTTGCGAAATAATTGACCGGTCTACTTAGAGATTTAAGGTCTAACATGTAAATTATAAGGACATAGAGAAAAGAAACTGAGAAAATAAATGGGGGGAAACAACTAGAAAACAATTAAATGTTCCTATATGGGTGAGCTGGAAAAAATAGTGAGAAGAATGAAGCCTTTTACCTCTCATTAGCGAAGCCATCAATGCTCCAGCAAGCAAGAGCTGAGGTCATGTTACATATGGCACACAGTCTGTTCAGCACTTTTAACATCAGCTTTGAAATTTTAGAGAAGTCAAAGGTCATCTTTAATAAGCTCAAGTTTGAAGGGTTTCAATGATCTCTTGCAAACTCCAGTATGGCTGTGTGGGTGTCCAGTTCTGCTGTCCAAACCTATTCATAGCTTCCCCTCATCAACCCACCCAGTGCTATTAGTGCTGCATTTATATCAGTTTTTAATGTCTGTCAGGGCTCTCTGCTGCTTGGAATACTTTACGTCCAGCAAACGTTGCTCTTCGGTCATTGTAAATTGTTCCAGAAGTTTTAGAAGTTTTGTAGTTCATTGCTTTTCACTCTTCAGCTGATTGTTCACATAATAAAAAACAGTTGTTTCCAGCTTCAGAATTGTCATCGCTTGCCAACCGCTGATTTAAAACCAATGAACAAATCTCTACTCCATATATTCTGCTTAGGTTTTACACAAAAAACATTGATAACAAAAAATGTTTTCATAAAAAAAAATATATTTAATATTAGTAATAACAATATGAATATTACTCATCACATTCACCATCCTTTTTTTTTTTTAGTGACTCTATAGGATTTAATGAATTTTGGTCATGGGAAAAGCTTCCAAAGTAACCCAAAACTAATTGGGGGATATTTATCCCACGCCGGCTCTCGTGCCGTCGCTGCTCTTTTGCAGACCAACACCGAAAGGCTCCGGCCTATTGATGTATCCGGCGGGGTCCTGCGCAGCTTTTCTCTACGCCAGGCATGTGAAAATTTACCAGCTGCAGCGAGTGCGCAGGCGGGAGGACAGGAACGCCCTGCGATGGCCCACTCCCTGCCGGCCACACCACCCCTTCACGCCCTTTCACAACCACTGGTGTGAAGGTGGCGGATTGGAGTAAATAATCACTAGTGCTAGCAATAAGCTAGCATTTGCAATTATTTCAGGGCTTCTACGTCATAGACGTGACGCAGACGCCCTGGTCAATATTCCCCCATTGGGTGTGTTAGGGCTCTTTCACATTGCCATTGGTGCTCAGCTTCGGTTGCGCATCCATTACCTTTTGGCTCCAATGTGTCTCCATTTTTCTCCCGTTTTGTACCCCATGTCCACAAAAAAATTAATGTTTAACGTTGCTTTGAAAACATCAGACCAGGTTTTTCAGTGAAAAAACCCGGATGTCTATGGACCCATAGAATTCTATTCTGTGATCCGCATCCGTGAAAAAAAATTGGTTTTATAATGTTACATAATTTTTCCACTGACAATGGATTGGTGAAAATACAAGCCAATATGAAAACACCCATAGAAATTAATGGCTTTGTGAGGCATCCATGGAAATCACTGAACCACGGCAAACAATGTGAAAGAGCCCTTACTTTTTAAGTAACCAAGCATATCTTTACCCCATACAGAGGACAATGGGGGGAATTTATAAACGCACTTGTGAGAAAGGGGCGTGTCTTGTGGGAAAACATTTGTGCGCCCAAAATTCTGGCGCACAGTTTAGACCAACTAAAAGTAGGTTTAAAGTAGGAACTGACAGTCTTATCCTACACCAGAATTCATCATCACAGTGATAAATCTAGCGCAGCAAAAGACAAAAGTGTTTTCCAGCTAGAGACTGGCGGAACGTGAGCCATTGTTAAATCCCCCCTAATGGGTGCATCAGCAGATATGGCCCAACCTCATGTGCACCTAAAAGCTAATTTGCATAAAGAAAAAGATAAAATTGTCTCTAAGATTTCAGGTCACTAGAAAGTAGGAAAGATACGTCTGAAAAAACTTTTAAGGCTACCTGCACAAGCCAACTTTTCACCACCGATTTGCATCAGTTCCATTAAAGAGTCCAACAGAATTGCAAGGCACAGTTTTCAGAAGTAAAAACTACCCATTTTGAGGGACACTGGATTTTTTGATCAACTTTAATACATTTTTATGGCACATCATACCGGGCACTCATTCATGGAAGCCTCCACAGAGCCCCCTGGCTGCCACCAGCATCCGATGATCGCAATGCATTGTGTCGATGCTGAGCCCCTGCAATCACAGCATCTGCTTCTGTAAAAGATTTGGTAAAACATGGTTGTTTTCCTGAAACACCATCTTACCTGTCCATGGGTCGTGTCTGGTCTTTAGTTCAATAGCATTAGAGCATTTGTAGAAGGGTTCGGTGCATATGTTGGAGAAAACAGTTTCAAATTCTAAAATCCCCTCTATTGGGAAGTTTCGAGGAATTTTACCAACTTCCGTTCTTAAAAGCCATTCACTATGCAATATTCCACATTATGTGATTGATAATCCAGTGTGCATGGACAGGTAAATGATAGTTATAACGTACTAGTAGTTTCCTTTGTGCATCCGTTGCGTTTGGTCTCCATTGTTTCTCTGTTTTGCTTCCGTTTCGACATGTCCACAAAAAAAATTAAGATTTAACATTGCTTTGAAAACATCAAACTTGTTTTTTAGCCTCATCAATGAAAAAAACCAATGTTTCATCAGTTCTATTGCCTTCCATTTTCAGTGAAAAAATAGGACATTTTTCATCATTTTTACCACGGAAAATGGATGAGTGAAAATACAAGCCAATGTGAAAACACCCATACAAATCAATGGCTTTGTGAGGCATCCGTGGAAATCACTGAACCACAGATGTGATATACAAAGCCGATGTGAAAGAGCCCTAAGGAACTGATACTAATTGGGTCCACACACAGACTCAAATACACAATATATGTTGTAATTACATCAGCAGGCTTACTGAAATGTGGTAAAAGCTAATGTCTACTAGTATGCGTGTTTGTTTGGACTGTTGGTACAGAAAGTATTCTTCACTCTTTTTTTCATTACAGACAATAGCCAAGAAAAACTGCAATATCACATGGCCATAAGAATTCAAAACCTTTGCTGTGACATTTATTTAACTCCTCCTGCTCCTCTTTGAGATGGTTCTACTTCTTAATTGGAGTCCAGGTGTGTTTAATTAAACTGATTGGACTTGATTAGGAAAGGCACACACCTGTCTATATAAAGACCACACAGCTCACAGTGCATGTCAGAGTACTTAAGAATCAAGAGATCGAAAGAACCGCCCAAGGAGCTCAGAGACATAATTGTGGCAATGCACAGATCTGGCCAGGGTTACAAAAAAATATTTGCAGCACTCAAGGTTCCTAAGAGCTGAGGGGCTTCCTTTCGGAAAACCACAACTCTTCCTCAACCTGGTTGTCCAGCCAAACTAAGCAATCGTGGGATATTGCCCTGGTGAGAGAGGTAAAGAAAAGCCCCAAGCTCCAGAGATGCAGTAGGGAGATGGGAGAGAGTAGCACTGCATTCATTCACCAGTCAGGGCTTTACACAGCCTCTACTTGAAAAAAATATGAAATATGGGCCGAAGGTCCAAAAGCTGCTTCTACTCAATACTGAGCAAAGGGTCTGAATACTTATAATACTTATAAGTAACTTATGAATACTCATGTTTAATAAATTTGCAAAAATATCAAAATTTCTGTTTTATTCTGTCAAGATGGGTGCAGAGTGTATATTATAGAGCAAAGAAAAGAACTTTTTTGATCTTACCAATTAGCTGCAAGGAAACTGAGTGAAAAATTGAAAGAGTTCTGAAAACTTTCCGTACCCACAGTATCTTTGCATAATATTTAATATAGTAAATATATATTAGATATAGGGGCAGATTTATCAAGCAGTCTGAAAGTCAGAATATTTCCAGTTGCCCATGGCAACCAATCACAGCTCAGCTTTCATTTCACCAGTGCTCATGAATATTTTAAAGGGGAGCTGTGATTGGTTGCCATGGGCAATTGGAAATATTCTGACTTTCAGACTGCTTGATAAATCTGCCCCATAGTTTTTCCCTGAAAAGACGCTCTAGCAGGTTTTATTTCTTTCACTGTGTGCCCCAATCACATGTCTCCTGTATAAAAAAAAAATCTTCATTTTGCCATCTTCTAATACTTTGATGTATGGAGCTGTGTGTCGTGGCATATATCTTCTGAATTGGGGCACCTAGAGTCACACTTCTGGTGTAAATTTTATTGCACATGGATTCTGTTTCTAGGTGTCAGAGAAACTTTGTTATCCGCTGTTAAAAGTTACAGTCTGAATGCAGATTTTTTATTTTTTATCTTTTTTGTAAAAAAACAAAGCATAAGAAGCTAAAAGGAGAGCAGATTCTGCCAGAGGGGGCACACACCAGTATGTCAGTGTGCTTGGTTTACAATCCTTGATCCTGGTGGAAGATGTCCTTTACATTGACACCAGACCTGTGCCATGGGTCAGAATATATATTGCTGTTTGAAATGTGTCTCCTGCAGCCTGTCAGCTGAAGGTAACATTTTTAGAGAAGGAGGAGGGAGCTTCAGGGAAGGGGGAGATTATAGATTTAATGCCATAAAAGCAGCAACATGCTAGAAATTGGGACCAATGATTCGAAAGTCAGTTGAAACATAAGAGATTCACAATGAAATTGAGGGCTTGGAGAGTTATTATGTTGTTCCAGAAGATGATGATGGCATAAATGCTTATTTTTTTTTTGGTTAAAGAATAAATGTTATTTTTTTTCCTGGATAAAAATAAGACACCCCCTGAAAATAAGCTAAAAACTACTTTAAGACTTTCTTATTTTTGGAAAAAAATGGTAGGCAGATACATAGGCTGCCCCTGGAGCCAGCCTGCACGCTAACTTACCTTTCCTGGCTCCAGCGGGGGTTCCTGCGCTCGGGCGTGTGCATCCCCATCCTAGGGTGCATGCGCCAGCTTTGAAAGATTTAAAGGGCCAGCACGCAGATAGTTGGCGCTGGCCGGCCGCCTGCCCTGATAAATTCCAGCCCCTTCCTATGTCCCCTCTTTGTGCTTCTATGCCAGAGAGAAGGCTTTGTTCCATGCACTTTGCGATTATCCTGATTTTCCGTGACCTCAATTAATTTCCTGACTTTGCTCCTGTGTTGCCTGTCCTGACCTACCACTACATCCCTGACTCTGATCCTGTGCTGCCTGTCTCGACCTCCTGCCTGTCCCTGACCACGCTTTTGCCCTACGACTCTGTACTACGCCTTGGCCCCCACCACGGACAAAGTCGCAACTGTGCAGCGACCTGGTGGTACCACACCGCAACAAGTCCAAACTGCTTTGCGGCGGGCTCTGGTGAAAACCGTGTACTACTTACACTGTGCTCCCAGGTGTCGGCTTACGTCATTGTCCATGGTGGTCCTGGTGCGTGACATATATATAATTAACTTGTAATAAAGTAGATTGCTATTGAAGCTAGTATACTATAGTATAGCTTATAGTGTACTATAAGATTAGTATTCTAAACTAACACATTTTTAGCACAGATAGTGTGTGTGTGTGTGTGTGTGTGTGTATGATATGATATATAATATAGGAAAGTATTTGTCGTATTTGAACATTTTCTGAGCCCTTTCCCTATGGCTGCTAGCAGCTGGTTACCTCATGAGAATACAGTCAGAGTCTTGCCTGCAAACAAAAGCACTGATTTACAGTTGGCTTCAGGCTAATCCTCAACCATTCATACGATGTCAAAAGTCATCCCGTATCTCATAAAATAAGAGTAACATTATGTGTTGTGTCAAAATTGCTTCATTCTGGAGAAGTGTCCCCCCTGCTCCATTTTCTGCTGTGAAAGATTACAATTAAACTCTTATCTTACATCTGGAATAACTAATCTCAGATATTCACACTCAGATAAAGCAAAGGCTACAAGAAAAACTTTTGTACATATTACATTAAAGGAAAGTTGCTTATCAAGTAGATAAGGATCTAAAAACAAAAGGCTTGAATGTAATAATCTTGCATTAAATGTTGAGGTCTTGGAAGTGCGGAGCCCTGGATTATCTGGTTTTGTAGTGCAGTGTTAGGGCCCATGTCTCTTCAGAAAGTGTTTCCAGAGTTGCTTCTAATTTCTTTTTGGTTAACTTTAAGTATAAAGTTGGTTTAACTAAGTATAATGAATCCCTTTAGAATTTTCCCCAATTATTCTGACAAATTGTAGCATTACCAGGATCTACCTGAATGGCCGGTCTAGTAAAATAAATTTGTACATAAAAGTGCTCTACAGTGGGGCACTAAAATGATGCTTATCCAACCGGTCCCCTGCCACACCAATACCACTACTTTAGGTCTCCATGGCACTTGACTTCCTGGGTGACACCCAATAACATAGGAGGCAATAGAAGACCACCACCCAGCGTCAATTACCGGTTTGAACAGTGACCCCACCCCCCCCTCAGACAGTGATTGGCAGAGTTGCCCTTTCCTTGTGCGCCCTTTACTGTCCCGTAGTGTGTGGAGCACTCAGACAATTGACTGCAGCTGAAACTCAGAGCAACATAATGAACTAGGGCGCGCTAATTAACTTTCTAATATGTTATTATTCTGTGGAAATAAATGTGCTTTTTTCATTAGCTATACCATATTATACTAAAATAATGCTATACTATTAGTATTTTTTCTTTTGAACTTGGATTTGAAACATTTGTACCAAAAATGACTTCACTCAAGGCTAACTCTGACCAGCTAAATTTTAGCACCCCTAATCCTTTGCAATAAGCAACACCTAAACTTGTCTGGTTGTTTGCTTGCCCGGGATACGGCCGGGGTGAGAACTCCCCTCCCCTCTTCATTGAAAGCCAAGCTGAAACACAGTGGCCCACATTCATCAAAAATATTGCAAACTGCACTAAATGCAGTTTGCTTTTGGAGTGTGCAGTGTGCGACAGTGCAGTGTTGCAGACACTTTATAGATACATGTGCAATCAGCTGGAATTAAAAAGAATTTGCAAAGCCAAACTGGTGCAGGGGCTTTAATAAATGTGGGTCAGTGTGTTCACCGCACTGTGACCGAGTGCCATAGACCTCTATAAGGACCGTGATGCAGCTGTAGGACATGACCCATACATTCATCTGCACAAGACCTCACACTGTACAGCAATTAATACATGGTTTGCCAATTTAGGTGGGTATATTTTTTTGAGGAATTTGTTTATTTACTTTTTAGAAGGCACTATATGGCATTGCATAATACATTATATGACATAATAGATGGATATGTAAAGTATGGTGTCAATGGGTTGATCGTCCAAGTGCACATTGATTTGGTGTTCTGTTATTCTTATACAATTGGAGTATATTGTCAGGATTTGATCTGTCATTCTTTGGCATTTCTAGTCGGTTCTCTATCACTGTGCTATGTAGCCTGATTGTCTTTTACCTGTCTTTTTGGTTGTTGGTATTTCTGCATTACCTGTTGGTGTGTTTAGGTCTCAGCTGTGTTAACTTGTATTATCCTATCAGGAGTGGCTGGGCTCCATTCCAGTTTGGTTTTGTCATTCAGTATTTGCTAGATATTGTTATATCTGCAGCTTAACCCTGGCTCTGTTCTGTAGGAACAGCTATACTTTCTAGTAGCTTGTTTCTTTGACTGTGGTTAGTGATTCTGTGAAGTTTGCCTGTTCTCTTGTATTCACTCACCACTTTCTTGTCTGCTCCCCTTTGTCTGTGTTTATTTAACCCCTTAAGGACGCAGGGTTTTTCGACTCATTTCTCGCTCTCCAACTTCAAAAATCCATAATGTTTTCATTTTTACGTGTACAGACCTGTGTGAGGGCTTATTTTGTACGTAACAAATTTTACTTTCCCGTAATGTTATTTATTTTAACATGCCGTGTACTGCGAAGCTGAAAAAAAATTCCAAATGTGGAAAAATTGAAAAAAAAAACGCACGTGCGTCACGTTCTTGTGGGCTGTTTTTACGACTTTCACTCTTCGCTCCAAATAACATGCCTACTTTATTCTTTGGTTCGGTGCGATCGCGGTGATACCAAATTTATAAAGGTTTTATTGTGTTTTAATACATTTTCAAAAATTAAACGAATGTGTACAAAAAAGAAAAAAAAAATGTTGCCATCTTCTGACGCTAATAACTTTTTCATACTTTGGCGCACGGAGATGTGTGAGGGGTCATTTTTTGCGAAATGAGGCAACGTTTTCATTGCTACCATTTTGAGGTCTGGGCGACATTTTGCTCATTTTTTATTTCATTTTTTATGTTATGTAAAAAGGTGTAAAAGTCGCATTTCTGACATTTGGGCGCCATTTCCCGCCTCGGAGGTCACCGCCGCCCGTAACCGTTTTTATATTTTGATAGACCGGGCGTTTTGGGATGCGGCGATACCTAATATGTTTGTGATTTTTACTGTTTATTATGTTTTATATCCGTTCTAGGGATTTGAACTTTTAATATTTTATTAATTTTTTTAAATTTTTTAGACCATCTAGGGTACATTAACCCTAGATGGTCAGATCGCTCCTACCATATACTGCAATACTACAGTATTGCAATATATGGCATTTTTGCACACTATACATTACAATGAGCCACATGCAGAAGCCATGTATCCTCGGGTCAAACGAAGACCTGAGGCTACCATGGCAACTGATCGCCGCCCCCCAATGACGTTCGGGGGCGCGGCGATCGTAACAAAGATGGCGGTGCCCGTGCGCCGCTGTCTTTTAAATGTCGCCGGCGACTTTGCCGGTGGCAACGGAGGGGTTAATGGCCGCGATCGGTGCAAGCACCGACCGCTGCTATTAGTGGTGGGGGTTTTCTGCAATATGCAAGAACCCCCACCTTTGTATGAAGAGGACTCAGCCCGTGAGCCCTCTCCATACATCCCTTATACCTCTGTGCGATTGTTACCCATTATTCCTGTCCTCCCTATTACCCTCCTTCCTGTATTAAGCCTTGGTTGTGTGTTTGTGTGCATGCAGTGATTGCTTGTTCGCCAAGTTTTTCTTGTAGCAATTGTTTTGTTAGGGGGGTTCCAAATTTAGTACACCAACCCCCAGTATCCGTCCTCTTCTCCATCTATATGGAAAAGTCCTCATGTTTAGAGAGAAAGAAGCTGTGGGGTCCGGGGTAAACTGACCATCTCCAGGAACAAGCTTAGCCTTCCCCGTTTCTCTAGTATTTGCTGATCTCTTAATACGGTTTCCTGCTTCCTTATAAACCGTGACATATATCATTAAATGGTGCAGGAGTCCTTCTCAGAAAAGGGAGGGAAAAGAGAAAAGCACAAGAATACAACACATAATTATATAAAATCCAAATACAGGGGCTGTTCTCAAACTCTTACAGGCTCAGGGAACTACACATATGCTATCCAAAATTCTCTCTCTAGCCACAACTGAAATACTATTTTACTTAATGCATAATCTATTATTTACAAGCTCTATGTAAAATATGGTTTGAGGTTGATTAGTAGGTGTCCAAACTATAAACCCCCACAAATCACTAAAATGGGTATCCTGAACCCATTGATTCTCCTCAATGTAGTCATTCGGTGAGTGTGAATGGAGCCACTATCACACATGGGCACGGAATAAAATGACAAAGCATACTAGATCACAAGTCCATTAAAACGCCATTTTACTGAGGTAGTGTAATGGATATGAACAGTGTGCTAAGAACCCCTGTCCTAGTGACTAGTGGAGGCCCCAGTTGTAGAAGATGACACGATCATACATATACGGCTTATACAGCATCATAGAATTAATGGTGATCTATAAATAATAATAATAACTGTAATAGTCATTACATGAAGATAGTTGAGAATATATTAAACTCTAGAATTTTGGCATCCATTTGCAACCAGTATTAGTCCCCTATACACTGCATTATAATCTGCTGCTTGTATTATCACACTGTTTTTATACTTCTTCCTAGTAGAGACGGATTAAAACTGTATGAACATTATGGCCCCTACAAGTCTGGAAATCAATTCCTACATATGATACTTATATCAAACTTCTTGGAAAATGGAGGATGCGTCCCATCTGCCTGGTTTCAATTTGTGGTTTCCGGACCTTTGGAGGACCTTCAAAGATCCTGAAATGGCTTGTATATGGGTGTATTGAGAACAGGAACAGATGTACGAGGATTTCATGGGTGAAAGACCTTCTCAGTATAAAATTTGGTAGGTTATTTTGGTGGCCATGTGCTTGGGCCCTGGGCTAATGCCCAAAACCCCAATATAATATACATATAATATATAATCTACTACTGCCTCCTAATATTATAAGAGCTAATCCCTTTTCTGCCATTTGAATTTCAACATTTGGTCTCTTGCAACATGAAATTATTCTTCATATAAAACATACTATAGACTTGTTGTTTGTGGATCGTACTTAAAGACTATATCAATGTTACCCTACACTTAGCCATAGGATTAAAGCCCACTGGTATGTTAACTCCTGCTGTGGTAGGTCACAGAATTGGCAAATCCTTCTTATATAGATGTATAATAGATTAGAAAGTATACAGTTACTTAATTAAATCCACTTAATTTGCAATGTTCTAGAATCGGTATAACAATTATCATGAGACCTAGGAGAAGAATCCTCATCTTAGAAAAACACATCAGGAATGTAGAGGTCAATTAGAAAATGTTTACCTCCATGACTACTAATCATCCCGGGATTTACAAAGAGACCCACAGAGACATTGGGGCAGCTGTTGTCTTGAATTTCTCTTCTTTATGGAAAAGTTTGGGGAGAAAAAGAACTATAAGAGCAATTGTTAAGTTTAAACATATTGGTGGTTATGTTGATGCGTGATGGATGCCAGGGGGCGCCAATCCACTTTACATACGCTTTTATTACATGCAGGATGAGTGTATTGATTATTTGCTCCTTAGTTATTTATTGCAGAAAACATGCACAGTGAAACTTCTCCAGAAGACCTCCACTTTGGGAAAATCCCCTCCTTAAAAACAATTTTTTCTGTGTCAGATCCCCCCCCCCCCCCATTTAACTCTATATAAGTTACCCTTCTATGAGCAGACCACCCTTTTGATAGACCAATTTGCGGTCAGCTCTCTTATGAGAGGTTTCAATCTATTTATTAAATTGACATGTAAAAAATATAATAATTCTTTATTTACATAGCGCACACAGATTAACCCCTTAAGGACGCAGCCATTTTGTAGCTTAAGGCTCAGCCCGATTTTTTGGATTCTGACCTGCGTCTCTTTATATGGTTATAACTTTTGAACACTGTTACTTATCAAAACGATTCTGAGATTGTTTTTTCCCCACATGTTGTACTTCATTTTAGTGGTAAATGTTGGCTGATAAGTTTTGCGTTTATTTACAAAAAAAAAGAAAATATGATAAATTTTTTGAAAAATTTGCCATTTTCGAAATTCTAAATCATTGCGTTTTCAGGCAGATAGATTTACCACCCAAATAACTTGCAGAATAACATTTCCCATTTGTCTTCTTTACATTTTCATAATTTCTGAAATGTCTGGATAATTTATTTTGAGGTCACGCGGCTTACAAATAGAATATCGCTTTTCCGGATTTTCAGAATTGACTATTTTGGGGATAAATACAGTTTTGAATGAAATTTTACATATTTAGCATCAAAACCCCCTGTACAACCAACCCATTTTCAAATCTGCACCCCTCAAACTATCAGAAACAGCTTTTACGAAGATTGTTAACCCCTTGAGATCTTCATAGTAATTGAATCAAAATGGCGGTGAAATTTAGAATGGTCAAATTGTGCCGGTTATACGTTCATTTAGCACTAAAATTTACACATTTCCAAAATATAAAAAGAGAAAATCCACCATACAATTTGTTCTGCAATTTCTCCTGAGTACAAAGACCCCCCACATGTGGCTGTGACTTGTTTTATGGGGGCACAGCAAGACGCAGAAGGGAAGGAGGGCCCTGCAGCTGCCAGGATTTTAGTTTTCTCATTGCCCCTTTTTGAAGGCTATAAAATTTTCGCTTTTTCGTTATTTGGGCCATGTGATGGCATTTTTTTTGCGGGATGAGATGCTTTTTCCATTGTTACCATTTTGGGGTTGGTATCACCTATTGTTGAAAATTTAGGAACTTTTTTTGAGGGCAGGAGTAGAAAAGCATCAATTCTGTACTGGATTTTTTACTTTTTTTTTTTTTTTTTTTGGTGTTCACCGTATAGCCTAATAATCCTGTTATCTTTATTCTATGGGTTGATACAATTACGGGGATACCAGACGTGAATATATTTTCTTACGTTTTACTAAATTTGTCAAACAAAACCCTAATGTGGGGAAAAATCTATCATTTATGTATTGCCGTCTTCCAAGAGGCATAACATTGTTACGTTTTTGGCTACGGAGCTGGTTGATGGCTTGTTTTTTGCGGGACATGTTGTACTTTGCACCAGTATCATGTCGGAGTACATATGGTTTTTTGATCGCATTTTATAGCATTTTTTGTGGGATTGAAAAGGTAAAAATCATAATTTTTGGAGGGTTTATAACAGTTTTTTTTTTACGGCGTTTATCGTGGGGGTTCAATAATGATTTACTTTTATTCTACGGGTTGTTACGGACGCAGTGATACTATATATGTGGGGTTTGTGTTATGATTTAGACTTTTTTTTTAGTTATATGTCTCTTTATATGTTTTGGGGGTTTGGGGCATTTTTAGTGATTTATGACTTTATTTTTTTATTGAATAACTTTTTTTTTTACTTTTTCACTTTTATACCATGGGACATGAAGAAGCAATCATCTGATTGCTTCTTCATGATAATATTCTGCAATACTGATGTATTGCAGAGTATTATCAGTGTCAGCCTATACACTTGCATAGGCTGGCACTGTGCCAGTAAGATGACGTCACAGACGCCATCTTACCGGCAATTCTTGCAAGTAACTCTGGGGTCCATATCGGACCCCAGAGTTGCTATAGCAACGATCGGCGCCCCCCGAAAACGGTTCGGGGGGGCCGATCGTGGGGGAAAGATGCATGTTAGATGCCGCGGTCGCGCTGACCGCGGCATTTAACGGGTTAAGCACCCGCGATCGGAGACAACTCTGATCGCGGGTGTTACACTGGGGTGCCGGCTATTAGTTACAGCCGGCACCCCGTGTTTCCCGATGCCGGTTTGGCTCTGATCCAGAGCCGAACCGGCATAAGCGCCGTGGCGGATATATCCGCCACTGAGCGCTAAGTCACTGCGCTCCGTGGCGGATATATCCGCCACGGAGCGTGAAGGGGCTAAGCAGCGCTGCACAAAGCTTGTCAAATTGGTCCCTGTCCCCATAGGGCTCACATTCTAAACAACCGTATGTTTTGGAGTGTGGGAGGAAACCTGTGGACCCGGAGGAAACCCACGCAAACACGGAGAGAAAATACAAACTCTTTGCAGATGTTGACCTGGGTGGGATTTGAACCCAGGACCCCAGCGCTGCAAGGCATAAGTGCTACCCACTCGGCCACCATGCCGCCTCAAAAAAAATAGACATTGACAGAAATTGGCATAAAGTGTGATCAAAACGTTGTATGTACCCCCATAATAATATCAATAAAACTAGAACTAACTACTAAATTAGTTATAGAAAATCTTAAGATGAATTATCCAGCTCACCTGGTTAGCTGAGGTGCCAACAGCATGTCCAAACAGGAAATTTCGGAGAAATGAACCAGCAAATCCACTAGGATAAGTATAAAATGTATGAATCCTTTATTAATAACATCTTCTTAAAACCTGCAGCAGTATAACGACATAGAGAGTGGGTCCACAGATCTTATGCATTTTGAGACATAAGACTCTTAATCATTGATGAAAATCAAAAATTTGAGCTACAGCTATCAGAATATAGCAACTCAAAAACAAATGTTTAACCTGTGCAGAAGCGGAAAAAAATATATAAATCTCGTCTTGCCATGATCATACTGATACAAGGAATAAGGGCAATTTGTTAATTGGTCAACACGGTGAACACATAAAAAAGGAAACAAAAATCAATCAACAGTGCAATAAACAAGTTTTCAGAATACAACAAGAGGAAAAAATAAGAAAGAGGTTGAATGGGGAGACTTGGCCTCCTGGGATGAGATGATGAAAAGTGTCATATTGGGTTATGATTATTGTTGATGTCATTGAATGTACTATTTGCCCCCCCCCCCCCTTCTTTCTGAATTTTGTAGAATTGTTTTACACTGTTATAAGAACGTGTACTCAGTGGTTCCAATCCCTGAACTGGAAGGTGGATTCCCAAATACTGGAGTGAACTGTTGCTGGAATAGTGGCCCAAATGAAACCTAGTGAATAATTCTGAGACCCTTCTGCTTCTTCCCTACCCCTCTCCCCTTTAGGTCTTTTAAGCTGTTGTTTATGTGGTTGACCCCTTATTAATACACTCTTTTAATTCAATAAATACAGGTAAAAGAAAAAAAGTTAAACTTTAAAAATTATTGAATTTTGTAGACAACTTTTTGACATATTTTTGTCTTTTTATAAATGTCACCATCAGAGGGGGGTAAGTGTGACTCTATTCATGGGCCTTAGGAGGAGAAGAAGCCTGCGGTCTCAAATAACCCTCCTCTATCTATCCATCACCTATCTATTTATCAATCTATCCATCTTATATCTATCTTTATTAGTATTTTTTTTAATATCTTCATGCCAGGATATTTTAATTTCCATTTTGATATATAAATCGATAGAGAGATAGATATTGGATCTCTATTATATAGGTTATAATAGAACAGATTTATGTGTTTATCTTGTTTCCATTGCTGTTTTTATGCAGTAATCTTGGCCCTGCCATATAGTAAACTTAGCTCTGGTAATGAATTTAAGTAGTAGTCTTGTTTATGTTAACGTCCTCAATCTATGTAGTAATATTAGTTTGGATCCCATATACATGTAGTAGTTTGGTGTTGTATCTATGTAGTAATCCTGGTTCTGGTCCTGGATCTTTCTAGTAAGCTTGGTACTCTGCTTTATCTTTGTACTGTCCCTGTGTTATACAGTATGTCTAGTTATATTATGGTTGCTGTGTAACAAAAACAGTAATAACAAAACTTGTGTCACATAATTCAAAAACTCCATAAGGTTGGGGAGACCCTAAACTCCTTACAGCCCAGGGTCCTGCGCATATGTTTGCGATATGGTGCAGTAGCATAAGACGGTAACTAATGTGCATGTGTGTGTGGGGTGGTGTGGACTTTAGACCCACAAAATTTGACGGTCAGGGTCCCCCGAAATTCCTAGTGGTGGCCCTGCTCCATTCATAAATATATTTTCTAAGGCAATATTTAAACAAAGTATCAAGAATAAAAATATAATATTTCAAGTATACTCCTAAAATATTCTGACAGAGAAATTCTGACAGCGCACTGCCAGTCAGAGATGACAAATTTCCATGTAGATATGGAAGCACAGGATATTATAAAGAACCAATCTAATATTGTAAAACAAACAGAACATACATTACAATAAAGAACAGTTTGTTTCTGATTAAGATCTAATGCACCAGACGGGCCCCTGTGTGATGCTGGAGGGAGATGAGCAGCTTGAAGGTGATGGCAGCCTGATAACAATATTCCTTCTTCCTTCACAGACAGAGCAAGCCCTTTGTCACCTCAAGATGCAAGTAAAACAAGAGAGCAGAATGTGCACTTATGGGCAACAGATGTTCCTACAGATGAGACCAACTGTGCTTCTAAAATGTAGGAACTGAAACAGATCAACATTGCATTCAAAAGGACCAAAGTGCCAAGTAGGCTAATAAACAGTTTTATCAAAATTATAAATATCATATACAGCATCTCCCAAAAGTAAGTACACCCCTAATTTTTGTTATAATATTTTATTATGTATTTTGATGGGACAAAACTGAACGTATGACACTTTGATACAATGTAAATGAGTAATTTGGCAATCCCTCAACTCAACACACAGTCATTTAGACATTAATGGCTATCAACATAAGGGAGTGAAAATGGCCAAACTGTGTCCAAAGTGGCGACATTTTGTGTGGCCGCTGTTATTTTCCAGCACCATCTTAAGTTTCTAGGGCATGGAGATCATTAGAGACTTTCCGTTTGAGGTTACCCCACAGGTGCTCAATAGGGTTTCGGCCTGGAGACATGCTTGGCCAGTCTAGCACCTGATTGCTGGGTGACTGGTGCTGGGGCACTGCCTCCCCACAGCTTGCTTTTCCCTCTGCGATACCTGTCTCCATTTATACTGTTATGGGAGTCGTCCAGAAGTTAAAAAACATGGCTTCTTTCTTCTAAAACTGCTCCTTTCCATTGTTAGTACATATTATTGCAGCAAAGCTCCATTCATTTCTACATAGCTCCTTATTACCACTTGCTGCTCTAGGACTTAAAATTACGGCATGGAGCGCAGCAGATGCAGGTCATGGACCCGATTGAAGGTTCTCTAAATCAGAGCCAAACCATCATCAGGAAAAACAGTGTTTCAGTGGTAATTTATTGCTGACCTCCCGGTGTAACACCAGCGGCTGGAGCAAGATCCGATCTCAGGGCTGTCCATAGTAAATACCTGTGAGGTTCTGTCTGTTACAGGTTATGTCTTTAAATGCAGACCTCAGGGTTGTCCATAGTAAACGCCTGTAAGGTTCTGTTTGCGACAGGACCTTACAGGCAGTGTGTCAGCCTATGTATCACAATGGGTTGACTGTTATAATACCCTGCAATACATCATTATTGCAAGGTATCATAATGAACAACCAAACAATTGCTTTTTCATGTCCCAAGTAAAGAAAAAAAATGTTCTTAAATAAAAATAAAAAAACACCAAAAATTAAAATGCAATAAAAAGTGATTTAAAAAAAAAAATGTATCTCCCACAAAAAAAAGTTTACAAACACCTCTATAGGCCCAAAAATTAAACGCTTTGCCACTTGGAAATGGGGATGCAAAATTTATAAATTTTATTTTCCCTCCCACAGCAGGTTTTATTCTACAAAATTAGTAAAACATAAGCATAAATATAGACCAGATCACAGCTTTCATTGAGGTCTATGGCATGGTGTGGTGAGACACCGCATGCTCACTGCGCCATTACCGAGCAGGGCGGTCATGCTGCAAAATATAGGAGATGATCTATATTTGGCCAGTATCTAGAACTCTAGAGGGGTTGAAGAAGAGCAAACGTCTATCCAGGAGAGATCAATCTTCCTAAGAGGCTTGGAAAGAGATCCAGGAAGACTTCACATGTCCTACCATAGATGGAGGAGCTCAGATCCTCCATTGAGTCCACTAAGGAAGGGGGGGGGGGGAGATTTCCATTTGACAGGGATACATAATCTTGCAGCATTTAGGCTCAATGATTTGGGCATAGTGTGCAGCGGAAAGTGAAAGGTCGAGATCCTGCTCCCAGCTCGCCAAGTATCGCAGCTCGCATTCCTACATTTTCCATGCTGTAATAGCTAACCAGAAGCTTGATACTGCTCTTACTCAGCAGAGGGTAGGCACTGTTGTTCGAGTGCTCACAAAGTAGTCCTCCAAGTTCTTCCACATTTTTTTACGATCCCCACGCCACTTACAACACACACAAAGCTTACACTGTTCTCCCAGACTACTACTCAACACTGTCCGCAGCATTGTATCATTAAAACTGCTGGTTAACTCCCTTTAAAGACTTATCCATAAGAGATATATAATATCAATATGAGATTGATGAGGTATAGAAACTTGCAGTACTCACCAATATGCCGACTCTCGGTGTAATGTGCCTATCACTGAGTTCCTATTTAAATGACATAGAAACTCAGTCACAGTCCCCAATGCCAGTTGTAATTATAGCAATGTTCTGAGGCAAAACCCATCAAAATTCAGATAAAATATTGAAAAACATAATTTTACATTCGGATACATATTGCTTACACACTATTGATGGCCAAAGGGTAGTGAAATCTCTTTACTTTTCCGGAGTCCATATAGTATTGTGTTAGGTTTCCAATCTTAGGATCTTTTGTGTTATTTGAACCAGTGAGCAAGAACGATGCTCTCAGCCCTGGATATCAGGATGGAGGCTTTGAGGACCATGAATGGGATTCTTTGTTTGCTCAGGAATGTCTGAAGTCTGGTGCTCAGGTATAATTTTACATCTCCCATCACCTTCCCTTTCTGTTCAATTGTTCTGTCCCGACATAGACTTTTTATAGACTTCCCTTTTAACTTTCTCCTCCTGCCAACTCGCAGCGATCTGTTCCACCGATTCCCCAGCAAACTAAACATCTGAATTTAAAAAAAAGAGCTACTTTACACATTACCTTAGTCAGACTTTTAGCAACGTGCAATGGAGCTATTCGCCTGGGATCAAGATCCAGACAAGTTAGTTATTTGACGTTTTATGTGTTCCAGGAAAGTTAGAGGATAAATTAAGGAAAGCAGCAACTTTTGTGGTGAACTTTAATGGAAAATACAGCAATTCCTCTCAAGTTTCCTCAAATTTAATTTTGAAATGAAATACATTTCCCCTCATCCAATGCCCCATGAATGCTAAGAATGAAAGGTATTCGTTCTCCTGAAGACTGTCGGATGGGAAGGGGGGGGGGGGCACAAAGGTGCCTCAGTCATTTAACTTCATATTCATCAGGAGGCCAGAAGAAATTGGACTTTATAGCACAAGTTAGAATCTAACCAATATGTGACACAATTCATAGTGTAGATTCAGTTGTTCCCATATTATAAGAATTCCAGTTAGTGTTGTCTTCCTATACAACTGTGAAATGTATATGTTGTAGGGAACCTATCATCAGGTTTTCACCATTAAACCTAATGATATCCAATATCTTGCGAGAAGCCTCCCGAGTCAGGAGGGGATCGTTTTCTCCCTCATTCCCACCAACTTCTGATACAAAATCCGATAATGGTATAAATAAATGAATGCAACAAAACTCAATGACATTAATCACAAAATGGAGTTTAAAGGAAACCTGCCATGAGGAATAATAATTCCTTTATTTATATAGCGCTCACAGATTATGCAGTGCTATACAGATCTTGCCAAATCAGAAGTGTATCTGATGGTAGATTCCTCTTGCCTGCCCCTCCCTGATCTGCCATTTAATAATCCTGGAACCTTACCTAACGTGTTAATTCACAAATTATACAAATAACATTTTTTTAACTGCAGAGGCTACTGGGGCGTGTACTAGCCTGGGGAGGCTGGTGAAGTTTTAGCAGAGTTTTAGCAGCTGTGCCACTCTCAAAATAGTAAAGATAAAGGGGTTTATCCTCTAGCCACTGCAGTCTTACTGTTGGAAGCCCCACCTATGTTGGCCAAGTTTTCACTCATTGATGGAGCAGAAGGTCGAACATGCATCCTGCACCTCCATTCAATTCTAATGGGGTCTCAAAAATTATCTGACAATTTCAAAGATGAGGGAAATGTATGAAAAGTGTTGGTAAATAGACCATAGTGTCAGACCCCACAGTCTTATTCTGCTGGATGATGTATGTGGAGTAGTTTAGAACTGTATAGTCCTATTTTAGACCAGCTACTAGTTCTATTCTAAGGCTACATTCACACAACCGTGTGAAAAAGGGCTGTATATACGGGTACTGAACACTCCCATTCTTTTCAATGGGCAATACAGCCTTCCATTGAATGGCCTTATTGTGCACCGCACTGTTTTTGAGACGTATAAAATGTAGAGCATGTCCTATTTTCTCATGTATAGAAGTCAATTGGCATGTATAAAAAAAAAAGGGTTGCATATGGCTGTGCACCGTATGCTGCCCTATATACATGCAGTATCCAGAACCAGTGAGGGGTGCATCCTGTCAGCCATCCATCATTTGCCAGCCCCCCGTATTTTATACAGAGCCATACGTGCACATACGGATGAAAAATGTCACGTATATACAGACTCATACAACACAGAAATACAGGGCTGGAGAAATCACACATTCGTGTGAATGTAGCCCACATCATAGTTTTCTGATGCTCAGACTGAATTTCCGGTTGCACAGGCTGAAATATTGCCATCCCTTTTTCCAGACAATGGCTTCAACCCTCAATAAAGGTGGAAATTACCTCCGAATTCTGGCATATACAGGTTGATGAATCTCCCCCATTGAATGGGAGTGTCGAAGATACTCGGAGCGCTCCACTCTGCAATTTCCAACACTGCCGAATTATTGAGGGCCTTGTGATTGTTAAGAGTTCTAGAAGTTTTGACCCCCATTTAACAGATTATTATTATACCCTAAGCTGGGGATAGAGTATGACAAAATAGCTTAATACAAACTCTTTCAAATTCTTAAAAATGAACCTCAATTACCTGTAAGGCCCGTAGCTCAGATCCCTATTATAAAGCCTATTGGGACATTTAAGTTTTAGTTGACAACCTAAGTTTTAGAAGGCAATGAATAGTTCAGTCTGGACCAGACACTGTTTTGTAAACAGGGAATAGTATATATTGGACTCCTAAAACAGTAGAACAAATATGTGGAAAATCTAGTTAGGGCAGGCACATATAGAATAAAGCAAGCTATGGTATGCGTCCCATCTATCACTCTTGAAAACAATGGTCATGTTAATACCTGCACATGTTTGGCTTGGGGACATTTAAATCATGAGTCAGCTTGCTATATTCTTCTTAAAAGGTTAGAATGAGGTTTTTTTGGGGGAATAAAAAAAAAAAATGTTTAAATCCTATTTTGATCAATATATAGACACACAATGTAGACATCCAAAACACTACTCGGTCTGCGAATCCAGAACAGAGCAGTAACCAGATTTCATGCAACATACACGGTGTCCTGGTCCAGACTCTAAAATCATATTTATATGGTTTCATAGTTTATACGGTTGAAAAAGGACACTTGTCCATCAAGTTCAACCAAGGAAGGGAAGGGATTGGATGAGGAAGGGATTTAGGGGAAACATTTCTATATAACATAACCATCAATGTTATTTGGGTGTAAAAATGCATCTAGACCCTTCTTGAAGCTCTCTACTGTCCCTGCTGTGACCAGCGCCTGAGGCAGGCTATTCCACAGATTGACAGTTCTTATAGTAAAAAAGCCCTGTCGCCTCTGGTGATTAAACCTTGTTTTCTCCAGATGGAGACCGTGCCCCCTCGTCTTTTGATTTGATTTAATCTGAAACAACTTACCACCATATTTTTTGTATGGACCATTCATATATTTATATAAATTAATCATGTCCCCTCGTAATCGTCTCTTTTACAGACTAAATAAATCTAGTTTTAATCTTTCCTCATAACTGAGATCCTCCATACCCCTTATCATTTTTGTGTTGAACCCTCTCCAGCTCCAGGGCATCCTTTTTATGGACCGGTGCCCAGAACTGGACAGCATATTCCAGGTGTGGCCGAACCAGTGCCTTGTATAGTGGTAATATTACATCCCTATCACGAGAGTCCATACCACTTTTGATACATGACAAGATCCTACTAGCTTTAGAGGCAGCTGATTGACATTGCATACTGTTATTTAATTTATGATCTACTAGTACCCCCAGGTCCTTCTCAACAAGGGACACTCCCAGATTTACTCCCCCAAGGACATATTTTGCCTTTGGATTATTAGCCCCCAGGTGCATAACCTTACATTTATCCACATTAAACCTAATTTGCCAAGTTATCCTGCAGCCTATCAACATCCTCCATAGACTGTATTACTCTACATAGCTTGGTGTCATCTCCAAAAATATGATGCAAGGAGTCACTACAAAACCTCCAGATGTCCATGGCATACCGAAGCATGGAGTCCTTGCATCACAAATCTGTCCCTTGCACAGTATTTAGGTCATGAAATCCAGCCACCAGATAGTCAAGGATTCACAGACCAAGCTTACTCATGTGCTTTTTGCCTAAGGAAGTGTTATCTATGGTGTCACAGCCGGAGTTTAATATGGTTTGTCTTGTTTGGGAAGGAGATGTATGCGATTTGGCTTGGGGCACAGAGTAATTGCAGGGGTGAACATTAGTAATCAATTCCATAGATCGGAGTTGTTTTAGCATCAAATTTATGAACTAACAAACCTGCCACAAATAAAGTCTACCCTCTAGTGGCGGGGTTTAAAAAAAAAAAACAATTCAAGGCGAGTTATTCTGGGGGAAAGTGGTTTAGGGCAACAGAATGGGAAGCCTTCATGCACACAACCTTACCCAAACGAAACACACAGACCATTGGAGAAGGGGGGGGGGGGGCACGTCCTATTTACCCCTCCCCTCTCCATAGAAAGCAGAGCATCTGTGCCAAAAATCCAGCCAGGAATAAGACCTACTCTATCTTTTGCACCAATCCTGCCCTGTCACAGTGCGGTAAGAAACAAAATGTGCTCACCACATTCTGACCGGGTGTAATCTATGGTCTATATATGGTCATTTGCATGGAGGCCAAGACACTATAATACCTTCGTTAATACAATAAAATGGCAGATCGTGTTGGACACAAACTGAAGCTAAAGCAATAAGAAAAAAATCCATCCAGTTACTAAAATTACTTACCTCCCATATGTTAATACCTTCCAGTTCACCGGTTTTCTGCACATTATCTTAATTTGGATCTTCTCGCTTGGAGCACAGAACCTTTATTTGACCTCCTTGTACATGCTGTAACCAGTCACTATGAAGGATCGCAGGTTATTTCTATAGCTTGTAACAGCTGCACCATGGTGACTAGTAAGCTACAACCAATGGGTTTGCATATTTGGGGTGCAAAACAAGAACTTTAAAAATAAAAAAGGGGAGGTGTTGCCAAGGGCGGCTGATAAGGTTGTGGGATATACTACTTTTCTAGTAATGGATTTTGGCATAAGTAGATACAACCCCTTCAGAAACATTGTGTACGATGCTGCAACATGGGCACACCGGGGTACGGCTTACCACTAACGGGTTTTATAACTAATTTTTGTTTTCTTTTCCCTGATGGAACAAAACAGAATAGAATTTATCCTTTGGCCCACATAGTTGTCCGTTTTCTAAATTACGATATTTCTAATGGCAAAAATAACAGAAGTGGAATGGATAGGGAATTGCATGCACTTTTCAGCTCTAGGTGTCAATTCTGTTATGGACTAAAGCAATGGAAATCACTAGCGGTAATGTGAATCTAGCCTTAGTCCACTGGAACACAACTGCACTAAATTCAATTCATTTAATGGATCAGAGCCAGCAAGGGTCCGTTTCTTGGTAACCCCACTGATCAACCATTTGTAGCGGCTGCAGTGCATCTTCTGGAGAGTCATCCAATAGTTACAAGCGGAAAGTCATTCAAGTGAATGCGGCCAAGTTGCTATATCTAGCATAGCCATTGTATTATGAATGGCAGTGTACTTGGTAGGAAACCAAGAGATCTCAGTATTCATCTGAGTGATACAGGTAAGGATCCTGAATGGACATGAAACAAATGTATAAATATAAAAGTTTATTCAGTATAGTGTTTAGAAAAATAAGTTCACATCATCATTTCAGAATACAATAAAACCTGGGAAGAATAAATCCCTATTACAGTACAATGAAAACAAAAAAAATATATATATATATACACGATACCTCTTTGGTTGGGTAACTGCACAGAAATGGTTTTTGACTTGAGGTTGGTACCATTAGCAAGAAATGCATCATGAAAATAAAAACTACATCAGCATTTCAGATGTGTTCTGTACTCATACATCATCATAAGGCACAAAAGAAACAAATATAAATAAAAAAAAACAAAAAAACAAAAACATGCATAAGGAAGCAGTCTGAAAACACAGAACAGAAGGCCGGATATGAGACATGCATATAAGTTAAATAAGAGATAATAAAAAAATACAACTAAAAGCCACCAATCCCCACTTAGTATTCTAGACAATGTACATCTTGTATATCTTATTGCTTTAGTTGTATTTTCCTAACGTTCACAAACCAATTAAAAAAAAAAACAAAAAACTAAACATGCAAAACAGAGGTTAAGTCAAGTAAACAGAAGACTAAACAAACAGTTGTGAAAGTAAAAGATTTTTTTTATACAAAAAAAATAAAAAAAAAATGTATTTTTCACTAGTTGGAAGGAAAGACCCCAAGAATAAATAGCATTTTGCACATCATTATAGATTTGTTTATGCAGGTTCCATGCAATAGTGAAAAATGCCTAAATAGGTTTTTTTTACTTAAAAACTGTAAAATAGTGCAAAAACAATTCATATGAATGTAGTGTAAATTCTAGGGATGAAATGTCAAAAAAAAAAAAAAAAAAAAGTAAAAAAAAATTCAGGGCAATACTTGAATCAAGAATTGATTGTCTTTCCCTTTGTATTCAGGGTTACATTACTATGTGCTTATGTTTCCAAAACTAGAACTACATCACAAGGTAAGTATCCTTCGCTTCAGGATAGAATTATGAAAAGAGAATTTTTTAGGATACATTAATGTTCTAAAGACAAACACATATTTTATATATATATAATTATATTTGGACAGATCTACTCTCTTTATTATTTTAATAATGTGCTTTGCTACAATTAAATGGCCCTTAGGCCGAAGGCACCAGGAAAGTTATTTAGAAAATTGCTATATTTGGATTAAAAAAACAAAAAAAAAAAACAATAGAATTGGGAGGATCATAGCATTGTACGCATTACTTATTTGCATATTTCTTTTGCAGTAAATTAAATCTGGAAGTATATGCTAGGATTCCAAAATTGTGTAGAATACACTTGAAGATCTTTTGACTGTTTCCTCCAATTCTTCAAATTTGACAACCAAGCCGGTAAATGTTAGTAATCGCATTCGTGATTTACAGAAACTCTATGCCAACAATGTAACATTCCAATCTGTCTATTTCAGTTCATGAAAATGTCAAGTAAATTATGCTGCTTTCGGGCGAATAGAAAAAAAAAACACACAAAACAATACAAAACATAATTCCATTGTTGTTCTCATTTGCAACTGACTTTTTTTCCAGCATATTCCCAATAATAATAACAATAATATTAATAATAAGTACCGATAATGCTTTTTTTTTTTAACCTTAAACCCAATATTTCATACAACTGAACCAAAGTACTTCAGATGGTGTTCCCTTTACTTACCTTTCATAAAAAGGTTAAGTGTGATATGGGGACAAAAAAAAAAAAAAAAAAGCAGTGCGATTCACTAAAAGTTCTAGTTCAAAACGGATAAGAGTGAAACCAAACAGTCAGAGAAAATCACCTGTAGGACGTGATCTGTGTACAGTCTATTGCATGTCTTGAATGTCTTCCACTTGAACATTCTGAAGATTGGCCAACTCTTTCTTCGTTTCAAGGTCTTCGCAGCCGGCATTGACCATACCACTTATGACATACTTGGATTTTGCATCCAACAACATAACACTCCCACTGATTGTAGTATTCTGCTCCATGGGCAGGTAATTCTCCTTGGATTCGGGTACACGCTGCAGAACCATGTTGTGCTGACTGTAATCCTGATGGGACTGTGCAGCGGGAAGATTGCCATTACCGCTTGCGGTGCCGGGTTCTCCGAGGTCTGATGGTGCAGAGGTCCCTGACAATAGGTCTTGGGCAGCAATGTAGTGACAGTTCTGCAGAGGTACAAAGTTTGCGTTACTGGTGGCTGTGACACTGGTCGTGGTGGTGGCGGCTGTGGAAATGGACTGGCTGAGAGACACCGACTGGTTCCCTGTAACAGAAGCGAGATTTCCAGAAGCAGCTATTAAAGTAGGAGCAAGAGAAAAATTCTGGCCATGAGTTCCATTGACTAAGGAAGCTGCGACAGACTGCAGGGTCTCCTCAGAAGACATGTTAATGTTTACTTGTGCTGTGTTTTGATTGACGGGCATTAACGGAGAAAAGACAAGGCTTCGATCAAGGCCATCTTGTTTTATTGAATGCGGGACAGTGTAGACAACGGTGCTGGGAGGGAGAGAGCTGAGGAACACTTTTCCTTGATCGCTGCTCGAGATGGTGTCACTTGTGAAGGTCCCTCCCTCTGAAGTACCAGGAACCACAGAGAGGTTTCCAAGATTCCCTGCAAAGAGAAATGTGTATAGTTACTAGGTAAAAAAAAAAGTTACACTTCAACAACATCTTGCCCCGAAGTGGGTATCCCCCTCTTACCAAGAGTCCAAAAAACAACCAAACAATATAACCAAATAAAAAAAATATGCACTGTCCTGTATATTCATATCAAAATCTTTGGCACTACCCCATTTACATGGGTAGTGATGCATTAATATATACATACCAGAGCAAATTTACAAGAGCCCCAGAACATGAATAACAATATTGTAGCAAAATTATTATTTTCTTTCTTTTTTTTTTAAATCCTGTTTTTATTGAGGTCATTGGAAAATCCAAACTGAATACTGTTTTTGTAATGGATTTGTAAGTGTGGGGCAGGATATTACGTACCGTATATACTCGAGTATAACCCGACCCAAGTATAAACAGAGGCCCCTAATTTTACCACAAAAACCTGGGAAAACCTATTGACTCGAGTATAAGCCGAGGGTGGGAAATGCATTGGTCACAGCCTCACCCAGTATATAGCCTGCAGCGGGGGAAGCCAGAAAGGTGAGTTTTGATTTATTTTTTTTTTTAACTCAAATAAGCCAAGTTTGGGTTTTCAGCACATTTTTTGTGCTGAAAAACTAAGCTTATACTCAAGTATATATGGTAATTTAACAAACTACAGGCAGTCCCCGGGTTACATACAAGATAGGGTCTGTAAGTTTGTTCTTAAGTTGAGTTTGTATGTAAGTCGGAACTGTATATTTTATCATTGTAATCCCAGCCAGAACTTTTTTAGTCTCTGTGACAATTGGATTTTAAAAATGTTGGGTTGTCAGAAGAATGAATATTAACACTAAAGCTTCATTACAGATACATGTGATAACTGTTACAGATGATCATTGTAGCCTAGGACTTAAGTACAATAAATTACCAATATCCAGAGGTCCGTTTGTAACTAGGGGTTGTATGCAAGTCGAGTGTTCTTAAGTAGGGGACCGCCTGTACATCTATTAATAGTTCCGCTAAACTTTCCTGATATGTAAAGTAAAACATCCTGTCTTTACCTCATCAGCCAGACATTCCTGTCCATAAAATGGCCGCAGATGGAAGCTCATGTGATCTTTACTTGTGAACAATCGCCCTGCCACGACCTTTGATCTCATATTCATTTATACATGTCAAATTCTGTTCTTAAAGCATCTAATAAAATACAACTATTATAAAAATGCATTGATTGGATAACATTTACCATAATTTAGGCTTAATTTGCACCTCTGTTTTACACAATGGGTCAAATTTATCAACAGTTGGTGCGTCGTGTATCAGCTCTTCTTGTCCCCCGCCCCCAGCTGTGAACGCCCTGCCGGATATATTGAGAACCTCTGAGCCTAGATAAATTACATTAACCTTCACCTGGAACCTTGCACTGACCATAGTAGTCCCTGGCCTGTCCGGCCCCCTCCCCACTCACTTTTCATGAAGGTGGCATAAGAGGGGAGCACGGCCAGGAATTGAGACTTTCATGGCATGTAAGGGAGAAAACGTATTTTTATATTATTGTAGCATAAGTTTAAAAAGCATAAGTACATAAGTTTATCGGGAAAGGGATGTGGCTTAAGATTATAAAAATGTGCAACAAAACCTAAGAAACTTTGAATATGAACCAGATTTCTCAGAATCTTCTAAAATTATCTAAATCTTAAATAATAGCTGAGAATTACTACTCATTTCTAATTTAGCAGCACAACCTAGGTAGCAACTTAACCAAATACATTTCACAACACAACACGCTGAAATTATTTATTAATTACATAAAACAATAAAATAAAAGCAAGAACTAAGAAGTCATAGTTTAAACACAGTGTAATGGATTCACATTTTATTGGTTTTATCTGCGCTGGCAGTCATGGATTTCTCAAGGACCACCAACATCTTCCCAAGTATGAGACCAATGTTGGCCATCTCAGTGCGAAGACCACGTATGTCTGTAGCCATCGTACTCTGGAGCTCACATAGATCTCTTAATCTTTGCTCTACACGTGAGCCTTCTCTATCAGGATGATCCTGTGTTCTTTGTTGTGATCCCTCAGGCGGCTTCATCACTTGAAGGGGATGTGAATTTGAAGGAGGGGCAGACTTGGAAACCAATGAGGAACGTCGCCTGAATTTTCTCTTTAATATTCTCTTCGGCCGGTGAAGTAACACAGGATCACCACTCTCTGATGAAGAATCGCTCTCAGGCAGGCAAAGGTCTTCAGCAGATGAACATCCAGGAAGAACCTGCTCCAAAATGGATGTTCTGCCACCCTGCTCCTCATCACATAAATAGGCACTGGTTAACAGTGGGCTTTTGTCATTTGTGCCAGATGGTGGATTTTTACATTTGGAATGATTCTGGGATCCTTCATTAATCTTGTGCAGTTTCTGGCCGTTGGTTACCAAAGGACCTCGATTTCGAGAAGATACTTTAGGGCCTTCAGAAGTAGAGTAGAGTTTTCTATGATGTTCATCGCTCGACAGGTCCCCTGTGGGAATACAGGATATTGAAAGTAATTAAGAGATTCTGAAATAGTATTGAAGGCAAAAATTATGTTATATACTTACACACTGGGGAAGCCTGTGGCCCAAGGTCCTGTAGACTGAGCTACTGCAAAGGAGCTCTGGCTGATCTCATCTACGTCTGACCTTCAAAACAAATAATTTTTTTTTTGTTTTTAAACAAGGTAAAAGAAATCTGCCAATAAATATGGCGATGGAAAGTAAAAAATGTAATTATAATATTTTAATTGATTTAAAATGCAGCAATGTAAATAATCCTCTTACCTGGACTTGAAGATCATCTATCTTCCTGATACTGGCCAACTTATAACAGGCACCTAGAACTTGTGTCTAGAGGCTGGCGATTCTCCTCAATGCTGCCATGTTCTTGATTATATGCACTTATTATTCAGACACCTTCTCGTCTCTCTTGCAGTAGCCCAGGCTTCACATAAATGCAGTGAATGCAATACAGGAATCAAAGGGAAACCACAGCCAAAAGCAATTCTAAAAGGCCACCAATTAAATAGAACAACATCCGAATTCAAAATAGAGCTTTAAGATTATTGGTCGTGGTCAAGGTCTCTTCCAAAAACGGGTTGTCCAAAAAAAAAAATAATTTAAACAAAGTATCTTTCATCCTACAACTCAAAGCATAACTTTTCAATGCTGGCAGTAAAGTATTTTTTCTTCATGTGTGCTTTGCTGTCATTACCATGATGTCTCAGCACAGCATCACAGGAACATTTTGAACCAAACCAAATTTGGACACATAAATCTTCGTAGACTCAACTACCGGAGATGTGTCGCTGAAGTTAGATTGGTGCTGCTAATAAGCAACCATCAGCAATGTGATAAAACAGGATAAGCCTCAGCATCCCTAATGTGTTCACCATCACAATTCAGCAGAACTGCCACGCAAGTCAGGTGCTTCAGAGTACGGCTAAGTTCACACTACCATCAGCATTTCCATTATTTATTCCATTAAAAAAAGGATGATCCACTCGAATAAACTGAACATAGCTAAAGACCTCAATTACTGTCCATTTTTAACATTATGACAAATCATAGATCTATATCTCACCTCCCTATATATCTGAAAATAGTGCATGCCAACACCCCCGGATGTTTCTGTCACACACACAACCCACCACTTACATCTAAAATTCTCTTTGTAACTCACATTTATCTATAATCTATCTATTTAGCTCATTTGGTCTCTAATATATATGTATAGATTTACTATATCAGTCTATATCCATATCCATCAGTTTCTAAAAAAAAAGAAAGAAACTGATGTAAACAAAAAAAATGCCACTTTGTGTCTCTTATTGACTTCAAAGTAAATATTATAAAAATTATGACATCCATTATGCAACGGTTTTTCCAAAACAAAGAAAAAGTACAGCAGCCCGTGTAAGGGATAACTGCACATAACAGATGACATAAAATTTACATTAATGTCAATGGAGCTTTCAGCCAAAGCATTAAAACTCCTCCACGCTTTACTTTAACACAGATAAGGAACGGAGATTTAAACGGTAGTGTGAACTGAGCCCTATTCGTGCTGTGGCACTTGGTACAATGCACAAACTTATAATGGGGGTCGTCCTTTTCAGTAAGATACAGTTTAGAGTGTGGGGGATTTGGGGGAAGCACAAACATCCTTGACAAAACATCACTTTAGGATGAAAATAATCCTGTAAATAAGAAGCAGGTCCCATAGAATAGCACAATAATATATCATTCATTTTTTTTTTTTTAATTAGGGGGCAGGGGGTTGGCTTGTTTGATTTATCTTAAAGGGTAATTTAGTAAAATTTTGCACAATTTTTTTTTGTTATGTTTTTTTAAATACCAATTTCTGGATTGCAAAGTTAAAAGGAAATTTACCATTTAAAAAAAAATAAAATTAAAAAAAAATCTTCATCCCAATGCTGGCGCTTGTCTGCGCTAATCCTTATACTCCAGGATCACCTAAAAAAAGAGGCTTATAAAAAGCAGGCCATAGTGCAGGGTCGCGATGTCCGGTGCTACAGTCTGCTTTTCTTAAGTCTTTTTTTAGGTGATCCCGGCGTGTCAAGATTAGCGGAGACAATCGCTAGGATTAGGATGAAGAGCAGAGTAGGCGAGTATCTGTAGTGTTTTATAATATTTATAAAATGGTTGTTTTCCTTTAAATCAGGCGAAACACTGGAAAACTTATATACCAAGAAGTTAGCAGGAAAAACCTAAACAAAAAAAAATAAAATAAAAATTATGTGATAAATCCCCCGCTTCGGCTAGGGTAATTTTCATGGGTCTATTTTTGCGTCAATGAAAAGGGTTTGCTCTAAAAGGGGAAATATTGCACTGTGATTTGCCATGTGGGTCATCCTAGTATCCCAAAGACTCATGCAGCTTGGTTGACATCTGGTGTACTGTAGGAATGCACTGGTCCCATTAGTACAGGATCAGGTTAATGACACTTACATTTTTACATTTATCCAAACTTCATAATAATGAAGATCTTCATAATTGAAGATCACAGCTTCGTACTGAGGACTGCTACTCGCTACACAGAAATATGTATATATGTTTATACACTTATTCTGGTTGTAAAGTATTATACACAGATTGTAGAAGCGTCCAGTGAAAGGACGGCAGAGAAGACAATAGGCCTTCTGATAGAAACTCTTCCATCCCGAAGTATTGCTCAGGCCAAGCGAGGTATAGAAGCACAAGCTACCCAGAAAGTCACTAAGTCAGAAGGATTAGTGCCAGCACAGGGTCAGAAGTAAGTGGCTTCCTTGTCCTAGAGGTGGATGGAGCTCAGTGACAGGACTAAGAAAGGGGCATGCCAATCAATTCGGGGGGGGGGGGGGGCAGACCAAAGGACAAGTAACACTGCAGGAATCACATTTGCACAATATGTGGCTCCACACAAGATAACTAGGTTTAACAGTTTCATGATGGGAGGTCCCCAATTATTAACAAGAACAGGGGCTCATTTTTTAAATAGTTTCCACCATCTGGATGTATGTAATATTAAAATACTGTACAAGCTGATGAACCCCTTGGTTGAAACTGGTGACCATCCACATACTGCTCAGATGTAAAGATACACAACACCAGGGAGCACGGCCCAATGTTTTGTTCATTTGTTTCAACAAAATTAATGTCTAGCTCCATTAAGAAGTCCCACTAATAGGCCGCTATAGCAGGACGGTAGGAAATATCAAACCAATAACTATCCTAAGTCCACTTCATGCTGCATCATATGAAGCCGAGCTATAAATAGCACCGGGTACAACAGCTGCAACATAAAAGTATAGCCTGAGCTCTGCCATTGTTCTCAGTGACTTCACACACATGGAATGGGTCTGCTATGCAAAGTTACATTTCCTTTTATGAAATCTGATAAATGGTATTTACAACACATCAATGTCACCCATTGGCCAGGTGAAATTAAAGCTAGGATTTACCCCTGGCCCCATTTTAGAAAGTTAAATAACTAGACAGTGTTGGCAATTTCATTTTTCTAATTTTGTACTTTTCCTCTACCTTTCACATCAGCAGCCTTATTAGGTCAATTATTGACAAATCATTTAAGGTTTAGGTCGAGTTCACACTACTGTTATGCCCTTTCTGTCCCATTCTAATAATGTCTTAAATAACAACCCAGTCTGCTGCATTTTTCAGGCTGCTCACTATACAGGTAACCCATTCCATTCACTTTCCAAATTTGGATTCTATTATGCTCTCATATAACATAAGGATTTAATGGAAAATGGAGCACTAGTGTGAATTTAGGCTTAAAAGGGGTTTTCCTACGAACTAAAGTTAGGCCCTATCCACAGGATAGGGCCTAACTTGCTGATCAGTGGGGGTCTCCATGCTGAAACCCCGACAGATCACGAAAACGAGGTCCATCAGACCCCTTGTTCCTCCGTCAGGCTAATGGAGCAGATGGCCACGCATGACCGTTCTCCTCCATTAATCTCTAAGGAGCTGACGGAGATCGGCGAGTGTGAGCTCGGCAATTTCCGTCAGCTCCATAGAGATTAACGGAGAAGAACGGTCATGCACGGCAGTCTGCTCCATTAGTCTGACGGAGCGACAAAGGGTCCAACGGACCCCTCGTTTTCGCAATCTGTGTGGTCTCAACACTGAGACCCCCACTGATCAGCAAGTTAGGCCCTATCCCATGGAAATCTACCACTAGAATCAAGGATTATAAACCAAAAACACTTACATGCAGGTGTGTGCCCCCTCCAGCAGGATCTGCTCCTCTTTTAACATGTAATGATCCAATTTTTAGAAAAAAAAAAAAGGGCTTTTGAAATAATAAAAATAAGCCTAAGAGGCTCAGGGGTCCAGAGCGGTTAATTGAGCCAGGACCCCCTCAGGCTCAATTAACAGCTATGGAACCACAAGACCCTCAGGCTTATTAAAATAATTTTAGAGCCCTTTATTGTTAAACATGGGAATAAGAAGCACAAAGAGCAGAAGATCCGGCCCGAGGGGGCACGCACCTGCTGTGTTCTTGGTTTATAATCCTGGTTTCTAGTGGTAGATTTCCTTTAATGAATTGAATAAAAAGATAACTTAAGCCATGTTCACCTCTAGTGCGGGCAGTACCTTGTTCCGATTCATTAATGGAGCAAATAACGGATACCAGCAATGCCAAAAGGGCCCAATTGACCCCAACGAAGCCCATGGGCCTTCCCATTTGAGCGCCTCCGTTATTTTATATCCATAACATAAGTGGAATCTGCACTGGACACAGAGTCTTAACTGTTCCAATGAAGCAGTTATCCAATTCCAAGATCCTCACAAGTCAGCAGAACAGATGGATCACAGAGCTTATGGGAGCATCATGACCCTGTGACTCAAGGACAGTAGCTCAGTCCGGTTTACATGGATGGTGCCGAGCAGCAGTACCAGACAAAGCTTTATGGATATGGACTATGCTTTGATGACAACCACAATGGAAAGTGTAATATATCAACATATCTCTACGAATTAGGACTGGGGAATTATTATCCACGGCTTCAATAGCACCCATTACAATTCAAAAAGATTGTGAAGTCAATATTAGCACCACCATAGGGGTGGGGGTGTATTTTATTCCAGTACAAAAAGTTATAAGTTGCTTCTCTTCCCACCCCTATACTTTCATAGAAAGAAGTTGCGGCAGACTTGAGACTCGCACTTCTCAATGTGGGCGGTTGTGATCGAGTTAAATTTTAAAAAACTAAATTAAATTTTAACCAGAGATAAACATTGCTTAGCCCTGATATACAATTATTTAAAAAAAAATTTCATCATTGTAAATTTGTGACCAATCTTCATGGAACGGAAAATCACTTTATGCCTTTAGTGTTTATTAGGAGTCTTCTATAACTAAAGTAGAGCACGGTAGCGATGACAGGTCTCGTTTTACCTAAATGTGTCACAGAACAAATACCTATCAGGTTTAGGTGTCAAATTCCAAGAAACTTAAAAAAAAACTAAACAAAACAAAAACCCAACAACGTAACAGGATACCAAATACCACGAGCCGCACATGCGCTAAGTATAGCAATTACCTTGTGACACTGCGACAGAAGGCAGCTGGAGTGTGGAGAATCCAATACTTCCATTAATGAGCTGAGCGTTTGTTCCTGAACTGGGGATCTGGACGATGCCATATGGGTTTATTTGTATGGGAGTGGTAAATGTAACAACAGTTCCGCCATCTTGAGAAGCAGCAGGCTGGATATTCTCAGTTTTGACTTCTGTAGCAGGTATTAACCCTGGGAAAGAAGGTTGTATATTTGTAGTGTACGTTGAGGAAGAATCTGTCAACCCAGCCTGAAGAACCTTAACTTCCTCAGGGGAAGACACCAAGATGTCAGAGTTCGGGACACCGTTGCTTACAATGGTTGAGGCCACTTTTGGAGAATTCAATGTCAAAGATGGCGAATTTGCCACATTTAAACCATTAAGCAGCACGCCATTCGGTCCCTGGATAAATGAGCCTCCATTTAAGAAGACTGGTGACGTACTGGAAGACACCAAACTTCCATTTAACAGCACTCCAGAAGAACCTAATGCGATCTTATTCCCAATGTGTTGCATATACACCGTATCGGTAAGGTTCATGTTGGAGACCCCATCTGGGTTAGGTAGAGGATGCGGAGATAAGTCGTCATGGCCTTTGCTCGATTCATCTTCAGTGCTGTGGTTTCCATCGGACTCACTGAACATGCAAAGAAAAGCAGACAAAAAAAAAAGAAATTATTAACAAAACTGCAATGTGAATGGAAGCGACACTACTTGACGGTACACTTTATTATTTTCCAGCAAACAAGTCGTTGGGGCTAAGCTCTTGTGAAGAGGCTAATGGATACTTCAGCTTGTGTGAAGTGCCAAGAAGCAAACACAGAAGGGCCATTTGGCAAATATATGGCTATCAAGTGGAGGCATTTGTAAACGTACACCAGTTGTTACGCAGAAGAACAAACACCGCACCGAGGAGTATAAAAAGAACACCATAAACAGGAAAAGTGCACACGGACTCATCCGAGGGCCTAGTTTACAAGTGCAAAAAAAATACGTTTTTGGCCATGTAATTATTACACAGACTTAATAATATACTTCCTAATCAAACAAGCTCACAATTCACAAAGGGTCTAGAATACCCTGGAATGCCCCAAAGGTGTGAATGTATGGGGAAGTGCTCCACAGCAGTGGGGGGAGGGTTTCCTTTAGTCAGGATCCATTAGTTTAGACTGTCCAAGGAATGTTACCTGTCTACGTCTGCCCATCCATCAAGCATCCCTTCCCCCACATCTGCAGGCTGAAAACCACAGGCTATGGAGATGCTATCTCTATAGAAAGCACATGCACCAAACACAAAACTGGCTTCTGCGGCACATGTCTGCAAGCAGACAAAGAAGGATGTCCATTGGCGGCATGCGTACACGTCACCGTATGGGATTGTCATGTCTGAAAAGCAGCATAACTGCACACTTATACTTCATGAATATTTTACAAGCTCTAAAGGTTTCATCCATGGCATAAACTTGAACATCTACAATAGTTGGTACACACTGGAATACATCCTATAAGAACAGAGTGATCAAAACCACATCCATCCAGCTAAACACATTGCAGCAGAGTGTTATGTATTCAGCCCATAGATTTGTAGATCTTCTAATTGATCTATAATCCCCCTTCCTACGGCCTAATAAGGGCTCATGCACACAGCTCCTTACTAGACATATAACGATACAATGTACATTCAATGAACTTGTCAATTTATATAATTAACACCTAGTTGTACAATGTTCCATACCCATTGGGATACATTTTAACAGACTGAAACTCATCAGTTTTTTATTTGATATACTATTGACAACGCTATTCTATGTACTATTCAAACTTCACAAGTTTTAGATAACAAGGCAAAACCCCTGGATCTCCGGCATCACCGGAGAAGAAAGACAGAATGCACATAACTTCAGCTTTTGCTGACCAACTGATGTGTATTGAAGTCTGTGGTCTTCAAATGCGGGAAGAAAAAAATATGACATTCTCCATATATTCATCATCCAAAAAACTGGATATTACAGACTGAAAAGAGTCAGTACGCTATGCTTGGAAATTATGATCGTATACGGAGAAAAGAAACTGCTGCATGAATAAGGCTTTATACTGATGCTTTAGAGGATGCATTCACACGCAGGGTTTGTGTTCTGAAACGCAGAGGCTTTCCAGATCGCAGATGCGTTTCTATGCAACGCGATCAAGCAAGCCCCTCCCTAGCGCTGAGTGTGAATGCAGCCATAGAGTCGTGTGCATCAGGTATATTCAGCCTATTGTTCCATAGGACTGTTTGTAATCTGTAATGTAATATTTGTATAGTGCTGCAGAATTTGATGGCGCTATATAAAGACTATTATTGAAATAAATTTATTAATTCGTTGGTTCCATCCACATGTGGACGACATCCTCTACACTTTGGGAGCTACTTTTAGTAGCCGTATACCTTATAACTAGAGATGAGTGACCCGATGGTCTGGTTCAGACGCCTGATGCGGACAAAATTTCCAACCTGCCAATATGTCCGGGGCAGGCTGCCGAATCCAGCTATCGGGTCCACTCATCAGTACTTATAACATACCTGTAACCCCCAGTCATCCATATGCTTATACACAGGTACTCAGTTCTGCAGAGCATGTATATAGCAAGTCCCTGTCAACAAACTTTGGTGGCAGTTTTAAAATAGGCAACACACTCTATTGCTAACTCCAACTACCAACATGAGGAACGTTACCCGAAAATTTAATAAACATTAACCAGTCCTGCCAAGATCAGCCTTAGGTACCAAGGTAGTCAAAACTTTATAAGCAAGAAATAACACGTGTTTAGCTCTTCTGTCCTAGACCCCTCCAAAAAGCCCCCTCCTAGCTGCAGAGGCCTACCACGTATATTAGAAGGTACTAGTCTCCTGTATGTAATCATAAAACTCGCTGATATAAAAGCTGTATAAAAGAGAAGGTCCTGATCCTTCTCCACGTACAGAATTAGTTCAGGATTGTACGCGCCTTTCAAGAAAAAAAAAAAAAAAAAACTCCTCAGGGCAACTTCTCTCATTAAGTTCTGCAAATGGGAGGCGTAAAGAGACAGAACAGGGAAGGGCTGAACAGGTCACCTCCACCTGGCAGGCCAAACCAGTCGCAAACCTGTAGAGATAAGGGATTTCTGAAGACGGCAATCTAACCCCTGCTAAGCCCTGACGTCCCAGACTCCATTACCCTGTACCTTGATCTCAAACACAAGAATAAAGCTCAATATACACAAAGGATAAAACTTATGGTCAAAAGAAAAATTATTTGTGCCATTGTTTATAACACATACATGTTCCTCCCATAGAGAGAAGCAGCTGCCAGGCACCACTTGTCTCTCGGGCACAGGAAAGTCTTAGCGGGCTAATAAAATACACAACGTGCCAGTCTTGGCATCTGCTACATATTCTTAGAGGGAAATTTTCTAATTGGAAAGATCCGACACGGATGTCAAACTAAGCGGATTCCCACTGAAATCAATAGGACATGGTTTGGGACGGATATTGTACAGATTTAGTCACGGAATACGCTGTGGAAATAAAACTCTGGGAACATCCCCTACATGTACACGTATTCCACTTCAAGCCACATATTTAATATGAGTAATCTACGGTCCGGAGCTTGGGCCTTGGTACTGATCACAACAATACTGGACCTCTCAGCGCAGTGTACAATGTGCCGGGATAAGGCTCATGGGAACTAAGGATTAGGCAGTGGACGGCAGTCATTTTTTGCACAAGATTTTACATCACGGCCGGTGTAAGCCATTTGGTGTCCGAAAGTTTTTTCCATAAGAAAAAGTAACTTCCAGGTAACAAAAGGATTCAAAGTAGCAGGAAGGTGTTAAAAGTGCATGTGCGAAGCCCCCTCCCCGCAAAAACAAGTGAGTGGCAGCGAAGGGGGAACAAGCTCACATCTGTTGTAACACTCTCCAGTGCAGGCAGAGGGGCTCCCAGCACTCTCAGCCCCCTCTGGCTACAAGTCTGCGCCCCTGCTACCCCCTCCTCCTCACCAGCAGAAGTGATTTATTTTGGTCTAACCACTGACTACCCCTAAAGCAGGAGGGGGACTGGGATGGCCTCTTACCTATAGCAGCAGATGAGTGGGAGATGATAGAATGGGCACCAGTGATCAGAGGGCACAGCACGAGTCACCTCTCTCTCTCTTATCTAGGATTTCAATGAAACCTGAGCTCAAGGAGTTTTAGAATCAGGTTTCAAAACACTGCAGCCGGATCCGCCATGCTGGAGGCTGCATCCAGTTTAGTAAATCATTGACTCTGTCAGAAATTAAATGTTACCCCCCGGTCCCGTTACTATGTGCCTGTGCCCAGGTGTGGGGGCTCCTGAGAAGCCCCGGCAGCAGCAGCACGGCAGCGCCATATTGCAGCGGGGGCAGTACAATGGAAAGTTGTGCGCTCACCTCTTGGACTGCGCCTCGGACGGGTTGCGGTCCCGCTGGCGGCGGTTCTTGAACCAGTTGCTGACCTGTGTGAGGGACAGGCCGGTGATCTTGGCCAGGTTGCGCTTGGCGGCGGGGGACGGGTAGCGGTTGTGCTTGTACAGCTCCTTGAGCGCGTTGCGGGACTTCTCCTTGAAGCAGTAGACGGTCTCCTCTCCGTCCCAGATGGTCCGGGGCAGCGGGAACTTCCTCCGCAGCCGGTACTTGTCCACCGCCCCCAGCGCTCTCCCCCGGGCCTTCTCCGCCTCGTTATAGCGCGCCCGGTACCACAGGTCCTGCAGCACGGCGTGGTTGGACGCCTCGAAGTTATGGCTCTCCAGCACGGAGTAGAGCTCCGGGTAGCGGCCCTGGTGGAAAGCCACCAGCGCCCGGGCTTTCAGGATACTCTCATTGCCACGTAGCAGCTCGCTCTGGGGCAGCGACCACAGGAACCGGGCCAGCCTGTCCAGGTCGCCCCCCTGCTGCAGAGCCTCGCACACACAGGCGACGTGCTCCGGGGAGAAGGCGAGGGTGTAGGGCGCCCCCGCTCCGCTCACTAGTTCGCTCTTGATGCCGTCCTCCGTCCCGGGCTGCTGTGCCGTGCGCTCCATGGAGAAGGCGGCCGCCTCCAAGGCATCTTCCTGCTTGATCTCTATGGCATTTGGGATCCCGTTGGAAGGGGAAGACATGTTTTCCCCCTTCTGTTAAAAAAAAAAAAAGTCCACCCCTCCCGTGTGATCAGGTTTCCATCGGCCGCGCAGCGATCATTACTTCCCCCCCTCCCCACAAGTGGAAACGGATCGCAGCAATGTGACTACTACACAAGTGCAAACTCCGGCAGCAGCGTCCTGGCCTGGAGCGGGGACAACCATTGGGGGAACGGGGGAGGGCGGGGCCGGCCAGGAGCGGACGCTGCTCTGCTAACCGTCACTCACAGCGCTCGCTCCCCCTCCACACACCGCACACACCAGGGGCAGGAGGCTGCACTACTACACCTACACCTGCCCCAGCCTACTACACTGTACTACTACACCTCCACACACCGCACACACCAGGGGCAGGAGGCTGCACTACTACACCTACACCTGCCCCAGCCTACTCACTGTACTACTATACTACACCTCCACACACCAGGGGCAGGAGGCTGCACTACTACACCTGCCCCAGCCTACTAACTGTACTACTACACTACACCGCACACACCAGGGGCAGGAGGCTGCACTACTACACCTGCCCCAGCCTACTCACTGTACTACTACACTACACCGCACACACCAGGGGCAGGAGGCTGCACTACTACACCTACACCTGCCCCAGCCTACTCACTGTACTACTACACTACACCTCCACACACCGCACACACCAGGGGCAGGAGGCTGCACTACTACACCTACACCTGCCCCAGCCTACTCACTGTACTACTACACTGCACCTCCACACACCAGGGGCAGGAGGCTGCACTACTACACCTACACCTGCCCCAGCCTACTAACTGTACTACTACACTACACCGCACACACCAGGGGCAGGAGGCTGCACTACTACACCTACACCTGCCCCAGCCTACTCACTGTACTACTACACTGCACCTCCACACACCAGGGGCAGGAGGCTGCACTACTACACCTACACCTGCCCCAGCCTACTAACTGTACTACTACACTACACCGCACACACCAGGGGCAGGAGGCTGCACTACTACACCTACACCTGCCCCAGCCTACTCACTGTACTACTACACTGCACCTCCACACACCAGGGGCAGGAGGCTGCACTACTACACCTACACCTGCCCCAGCCTACTAACTGTACTACTACACTACACCTCCGCACACCAGGGGCAGGAGGCTGCACTATTACACCTACACCTGCCCCAGCCTACTCACTGTACTACTATACTACACCTCCGCACACCGCACACACCAGGGGCAGGAGGCTGCACTACTACACCTACACCTGCCCCAGCCTACTCACTGTACTACTACACTACACCGCACACACCAGGGGCAGGAGGCTGCACTACTACACCTACACCTGCCCCAGCCTACACACTGTACTACTACACTACACCTCCACACACCAGGGGCAGGAGGCTGCACTACTACACCTACACCTGCCCCAGCCTACTAACTGTACTACTACACTACACCGCACACACCAGGGGCAGGAGGCTGCACTACTACACCTACACCTGCCCCAGCCTACTCACTGTACTACTACACTGCACCTCCACACACCAGGGGCAGGAGGCTGCACTACTACACCTACACCTGCCCCAGCCTACTAACTGTACTACTACACTACACCTCCGCACACCAGGGGCAGGAGGCTGCACTACTACACCTACACCTGCCCCAGCCTACTCACTGTACTACTACACTGTACCTCCACACACCGCACACACCAGGGGCAGGAGGCTGCACTACTACACCTACACCTGCCCCAGCCTACTCACTGTACTACTATACTACACCTCCGCACACACCAGGGGCAGGAGGCTGCACTACTACACCTACACCTGCCCCAGCCTACTCACTGTACTACTACACTACACCGCACACACCAGGGGCAGGAGGCTGCACTACTACACCTACACCTGCCCCAGCCTACTCACTGTACTACTATACTACACCTCCGCACACCGCACACACCAGGGGCAGGAGGCTGCACTACTACACCTACACCTGCCCCAGCCTACTCACTGTACTACTACACTACACCTCCGCACACACCAGGGGCAGGAGGCTGCACTACTACACCTACACCTGCCCCAGCCTACTCACTGTACTACTACACTACACCGCACACACCAGGGGCAGGAGGCTGTACTACTACACCTACACCTGCCCCAGCCTACTCACTGTACTACTACACTACACCGCACACACCAGGGGCAGGAGGCTGCACTACTACACCTACACCTGCCCCAGCCTACTCACTGTACCTCCACACACCGCACACACCAGGGGCAGGAGGCTGCACTACTACACCTACACCTGCCCCAGCCTACTCACTGTACTACTATACTACACCTCCGCACACCGCACACACCAGGGGCAGGAGGCTGCACTACTACACCTACACCTGCCCCAGCCTACTCACTGTACTACTACACTACACCTCCGCACACACCAGGGGCAGGAGGCTGCACTACTACACCTACACCTGCCCCAGCCTACTCACTGTACTACTACACTACACCGCACACACCAGGGGCAGGAGGCTGTACTACTACACCTAAACCTGCCCCAGCCTACTCACTGTACTACTACACTACACCGCACACACCAGGGGCAGGAGGCTGCACTACTACACCTACACCTGTCCCAGCCTACTCACTGTACTACTACACTACACCTCCGCACACCGCACACACCAGGGGCAGGAGGCTGCACTACTACACCTACACCTGCCCCAGCCTACTCACTGTACTACTATACTACACCTCCACACACCAGGGGCAGGAGGCTGCACTACTACACCTATACCTGCCCCAGCCTACTCACTGTACTACTATACTACACCTCCACACACCGCACACACCAGGGGCAGGAGGCTGCACTACTACACCTACACCTGCCCCAGCCTACTCACTGTACTACTACACTACACCTCCACACACCGCACACACCAGGGGCAGGAGGCTGCACTACTACACCTACACCTATACCTGCCCCAGCCTACTCACTGTACTACTACACTACACCTCCGCACACACCAGGGGCAGGAGGCTGCACTACTACACCTACACCTGCCCCAGCCTACTCACTGTACTACTACACTACACCTCCACACACCGCACACACCAGGGGCAGGAGGCTGCACTACTACACCTACACCTGCCCCAGCCTACTCACTGTACTACTATACTACAACTCCGCACACTGCACACACCAGGGGCAGGAGGCTGCACTACTACACCTACACCTATACCTGCCCCAGCCTACTCACTGTACTACTACACTACACCTCCGCACACCGCACACACCAGGGGCAGGAGGCTGCACTACTACACCTACACCTGCCCCAGCCTACTCACTGTACTACTACACTACACCTCCACACACCGCACACACCGCACACACCAGGGGCAGGAGGCTGCACTACTACTACACCTACACCTGCCCCACCCTACTCACTGTACTACTATACTACACCTCCACACACCGCACACACCAGGGGCAGGAGGCTGCACTACTACACCTACACCTATACCTGCCCCAGCCTACTCACTGTACTACTACACTACACCTCCGCACACCGCACACACCAGGGGCAGGAGGCTACACTACTACACCTACACCTGCCCCAGCCTACTCACTGTACTACTACACTACACCTCCACACACCGCACACACCAGGGGCAGGAGGCTGCACTACTACACCTACACCTGCCCCAGCCTACTCACTGTACTACTATACTACACCTCCACACACCAGGGGCAGGAGGCTGCACTACTACACCTACACCTATACCTGCCCCAGCCTACTCACTGTACTACTATACTACACCTCCACACACCGCACACACCAGGGACAGGAGGCTGCACTACTACACCTACACCTGCCCCAGCCTACTCACTGTACTACTACACTACACCTCCACACACCGCACACACCAGGGGCAGGAGGCTGCACTACTACACCTACACCTATACCTGCCCCAGCCTACTCACTGTACTACTACACTACACCTCCGCACACCGCACACACCAGGGGCAGGAGGCTGCACTACTACACCTACACCTGCCCCAGCCTACTCACTGTACTACTACACTACACCTCCACACACCGCACACACCAGGGGCAGGAGGCTGCACTACTACACCTACACCTGCCCCAGCCTACTCACTGTACTACTATACTACAACTCCGCACACTGCACACACCAGGGGCAGGAGGCTGCACTACTACACCTACACCTATACCTGCCCCAGCCTACTCACTGTACTACTACACTACACCTCCGCACACCGCACACACCAGGGGCAGGAGGCTGCACTACTACACCTACACCTGCCCCAGCCTACTCACTGTACTACTACACTACACCTCCACACACCGCACACACCAGGGGCAGGAGGCTGCACTACTACTACACCTACACCTGCCCCACCCTACTCACTGTACTACTATACTACACCTCCACACACCGCACACACCAGGGGCAGGAGGCTGCACACCTACACCTATACCTGCCCCAGCCTACTCACTGTACTACTACACTACACCTCCGCACACCGCACACACCAGGGGCAGGAGGCTACACTACTACACCTACACCTGCCCCAGCCTACTCACTGTACTACTACACTACACCTCCACACACCGCACACACCAGGGGTAGGAGGCTGCACTACTACACCTACACCTGCCCCAGCCTACTCACTGTACTACTACACTACACCTCCACACACCGCACACACCAGGGGCAGGAGGCTGCACTACTACACCTACACCTGCCCCAGCCTACTCACTGTACTACTACACTACACCTCCACACACCGCACACACCAGGGGCAGGAGGCTGCACTACTACACCTACACCTATACCTGCCCCAGCCTACTCACTGTACTACTACACTACACCTCCGCACACCGCACACACCAGGGGCAGGAGGCTACACTACTACACCTACACGTGCCCCAGCCTACTCACTGTACTACTACACTACACCTCCACACACCGCACACACCAGGGGTAGGAGGCTGCACTACTACACCTACACCTGCCCCAGCCTACTCACTGTACTACTACACTACACCTCCACACACCGCACACACCAGGGGCAGGAGGCTGCACTACTACACCTACACCTGCCCCAGCCTACTCACTGTACTACTACACTACACCTCCACACACCGCACACACCAGGGGCAGGAGGCTGCACTACTACACCTACACCTGCCCCAGCCTACTCACTGTACTACTATACTACACCTCCACACACCGCACACACCAGGGGCAGGAGGCTGCACTACTACACCTACACCTATACCTGCCCCAGCCTACTCACTGTACTACTACACTACACCTCCGCACACCGCACACACCAGGGGCAGGAGGCTGCACTACTACACCTACACCTGCCCCAGCCTACTCACTGTACTACTACACTACACCTCCGCACACCGCACACACCAGGGGCAGGAGGCTACACTACTACACCTACACCTGCCCCAGCCTACTCACTGTACTACTACACTACACCTCCACACATCGCACACACCAGGGGTAGGAGGCTGCACTACTACACCTACACCTGCCCCAGCCTACTCACTGTACTACTACACTACACCTCCACACACCGCACACACCAGGGGCAGGAGGCTGCACTACTACACCTACACCTGCCCCAGCCTACTCACTGTACTACTACACTACACCTCCACACACCGCACACACCAGGGGCAGGAGGCTGCACTACTACACCTACACCTATACCTGCCCCAGCCTACTCACTGTACTACTACACTACACCTCCGCACACCGCACACACCAGGGGCAGGAGGCTACACTACTACACCTACACCTGCCCCAGCCTACTCACTGTACTACTACACTACACCTCCACACACCGCACACACCAGGGGTAGGAGGCTGCACTACTACACCTACACCTGCCCCAGCCTACTCACTGTACTACTACACTACACCTCCGCACACCGCACACACCAGGGGCAGGAGGCTACACTACTACACCTACACCTGCCCCAGCCTACTCACTGTACTACTACACTACACCTCCACACACCGCACACACCAGGGGTAGGAGGCTGCACTACTACACCTACACCTGCCCCAGCCTACTCACTGTACTACTACACTACACCTCCACACACCGCACACAAGGGGCAGGAGGCTGCACTACTACACCTACACCTGCCCCAGCCTACTCACTGTACTACTACACTACACCTCCACACACCGCACACACCAGGGGCAGGAGGCTGCACTACTACACCTACACCTGCCCCAGCCTACTCACTGTACTACTATACTACACCTCCACACACCGCACACACCAGGGGCAGGAGGCTGCACTACTACACCTACACCTATACCTGCCCCAGCCTACTCACTGTACTACTACACTACACCTCCGCACACCGCACACACCAGGGGCAGGAGGCTACACTACTACACCTACACCTGCCCCAGCCTACTCACTGTACTACTACACTACACCTCCACACACCGCACACACCAGGGGCAGGAGGCTGCACTACTACACCTACACCTGCCCCAGCCTACTCACTGTACTACTACACTACACCTCCACACACCGCACACACCAGGGGCAGGAGGCTGCACTACTACACCTATACCTGCCCCAGCCTACTACACTGTACTACTACACTACACCGCACACACCAGGGGCAGGAGGCTGCACTTCTACACCTACACCTGCCCCAGCCTACACACTGTACTACTACACTACACCTCCACACACCAGGGGCAGGAGGCTGCACTACTACACCTACACCTATACCTGCCCCAGCCTACTCACTGTACTACTATACTACACCTCCACACACCGCACACACCAGGGGCAGGAGGCTGCACTACTATACCTACACCTGCCCCAGCCTACTCACTGTACTACTACACCGCACACACCAGGGGCAGGAGGCTGCACTACTACTACACCTACACCTGCCCCAGCCTACTCACTGTACTACTACACTGTACCTCCACACACCGCACACTCCAGGGGCAGGAGGCTGCACTACTACACCTACACCTGCCCCAGCCTACTCACTGTACTAGTACACTACAACGCCACACACCAGGGGCAGGAGGCTGCACTACTACACCTACACCTATACCTGCCCCAGCCTACTCACTGTACTACTACACTACACCTCCACACACCGCACACACCAGGGGTAGGAGGCTGCACTACTACACCACATTACTACACCTATACCTACACCTGCCCAGCTTACTCACTGTACTACTACACTACACCTCCACACACCAGGGGCAGGAGGCTGCACTACTACACCTACACCTGCCCCAGCCTACTCACTGTACTACTACACTACACCTCCACACACCGCTCACACCAGGGGCAGGAGGCTGCACTACTACTACACTTACACCTGCCCCAGCCTACTCACTGTACTACTACACTGTACCTCCACACACCGCACACACCAGGGGCAGGAGGCTACACTACTACACCTACACCTGCCCCAGCCTACTCACTGTACTACTACACTACACCGCCACACACCGCACACACCAGGGGCAGGAGGCTGCACTAGTACACCTACACCTGCCCCAGCCTACTCACTGTACTACTATACTACACCTCCACACACCGCACACACCAGGGGCAGGAGGCTGCACTACTACACCTATACCTGCCCCAGCCTACTCACTGTACTACTACACTACACCTCCGCACACCGCACACACCAGGGGCAGGAGGCTGCACTACTACACCTACACCTGCCCCAGCCTACTCACTGTACTACTATACTACACCTCCACACACCGCACACACCAGGGGCAGGAGGCTGCACTACTACACCTATACCTGCCCCAGCCTACTCACTGTACTACTACACTACACCTCCGCACACCGCACACACCAGGGGCAGGAGGCTGCACTACTACACCTACACCTGCCCCAGCCTACTCACTGTACTACTACACTGTACCTCCACACACCGCACACACCAGGGGCAGGAGGCTACACTACTACACCTACACCTGCCCCAGCCTACTCACTGTACTACTACACTACACCGCCACACACCGCACACACCAGGGGCAGGAGGCTGCACTACTACACCTACACCTGCCCCAGCCTACTCACTGTACTACTATACTACACCTCCACACACCGCACACACCAGGGGCAGGAGGCTGCACTACTACACCTACACCTATACCTGCCCCAGCCTACTCACTGTACTACTACACTACACCTCCGCACACCGCACACACCAGGGGCAGGAGGCTGCACTACTACACCTACACCTGTCCCAGCCTACTCACTGTACTACTACACTACACCTCCACACACCGCACACACCAGGGGCAGGAGGCTGCACTACTACACCTACACCTGCCCCAGCCTACTCACTGTACTACTACACTACACCGCCACACACCAGGGGCAGGAGGCTGCACTACTACACCTACACCTGTCCCAGCCTACTCACTGTACTACTACACTACACCTCCACACACCGCACACACCAGGGGCAGGAGGCTGCACTACTACACCTACACCTGCCCCAGCCTACTCACTGTACTACTACACTACACCGCCACACACCGCACACACCAGGGGCAGGAGGCTGCACTACTACACCGCACCGCACTACACTACACCTACACCTGCCCCAGCCTGCTCACTGTACTACTACACCTCCACACACCGCACACACCAGGGGCAGGAGGCTGCACTACTACACTGCACTACACTACACCTACACCTGCCCCAGCCTACTCACTGTACTACTACACTACACCTCCACACACCAGGGGCAGGAGGCTGCACTACTACACCTCACTACTACACCTGCCCCAGCCTACTCACTGTACTACTACACTACACCTCCACACACCGTACACACCAGGGGCAGGAGGCTGCACTACTACACCTACACGTGCCCCAGCCTACTCACTGTACTACTACACTACACCTCCACACACCAGGGGCAGGAGGCTGCACTACTACACCTACACCTATACCTGCCCCAGCCTACTCACTGTACTACTATACTACACCTCCACACACCGCACACACCAGGGGCAGGAGGCTGAACTACTACACCTACACCTGCCCCAGCCTACTCACTGTACTACTACACTACACCTTCACACACCAGGGGCAAGAGGCTGCACTACTACACCTACACCTGCCCCAGCCCACTACACTGTACTACTACACTACACCTCCACACACCGCACACACCAGGGGCAGGAGGCTGCACTACTACACCTACACCTGCCCCAGCCTACTCACTGTACTACTACACTACACCTCCACACACCGCACACACCAGGGGCAGGAGGCTGCACTACTACACCGCACCGCACTACACTACACCTACACCTGCCCCAGCCTACTCACTGTACTACTACACCTCCACACACCGCACACACCAGGGGCAGGAGGCTGCACTACTACACCGCACCGCACTACACTACACCTACACCTGCCCCAGCCTACTCACTGTACTACTACACTACACCTCCACACACCAGGGGCAGGAGGCTGCACTACTACACCTGCCCCAGCCTACTCACTGTACTACTACACTACACCTCCACACACCGCACACACCAGGGGCAGGAGGCTGCACTACTACACCTACACCTGCCCCAGCCTACTCACTGTACTACTACACTGTACCTCCACACACCGCACACACCAGGGGCAGGAGGCTGCACTACTACACCTACACCTGCCCCAGCCTACTCACTGTACTACTTCACTACATCTCCACACACCGCACACACCAGGGGCAGGAGGCTGCACTACTATACCTACACCTGCCCCAGCCTACTACACTGTACTGCTACACTACACCTCCACACACCGCACACACCAGGGGCAGGAGGCTGCACTACTACACCACACCTATACCTGCCCCAGCCTACTCACTGTACTACTACACTACACCTCCACACACTGCACACACCAGGGGCAGGAGGCTGCACTATTATACCTACACCTGCCCCAGCCTTCTACACTGTACTACTACACTACACCTCCACACACCGCACACACCAGGGGCAGGAGGCTGCACTACTACACCACACTACTACACCTACACCTGCCCCAGCCTACTCACTGTACTACTACACTGCACCTACACACACCAGGGGCAGGAGGCTGCACTACTATACCTGCCCGAGACTGCTACACTACATTACTACACCTCCACCTATACCTGCCCGAGCCTACTCACTGTACTACTATACTGCACCTCCACACACCAGGGGCAGGAGGCTGCACTACTACACCTGCCCGAGACTACTCACTGCTTTACTACACTACTATACCTGCACCAGCCTACTACAATACACCTCCACACACCGCACACACCAGCGGCAGCAGGCTGCACTACTACACCGCACTACTACAGTACACTACTACACCTATACCTGCCCAAGCCTACTCACTGTACTACTACACTGCACCTCCACACACCAGGGGCAGGAGGCTGCACTACTACACCACACTACTACACCTGCCCCAGCCTACTCACTGCTCTACTACAGTATACTACACCTCCACCTGCCCCAGCCTACTACACTGCACTACTACACCTGCCCCAGCCTACTACACTGCACCACTGCAGTACACCTCCACCTGCCCGAGCCTACTACACTGCACTACTACACCTCCACCTGCCCCAGCCTACTCACTGTACTACTATACTACACCTCCACACTGCACACACCAGGGGCAGCAGGCTGCACTACTACACCTGCCCCAGCCTACTAACTGTACTACTATCCTGCTCCTCCACACACCGCACACACCAGGGGCAGGAGGCGGCACTACTACACTGCACTACTACACCTGCCCCAGCCTACTCACTGTACTACTATACTACACCTCCACACATCGCGCACACCAGGTGCAGGAGGCTGCACTACTACACCTGCCCCAGCCTACTGCACTACACAACTACAGTACACCTACACCTGCCCCAGCCTACTACACTTCACCACTACACTGCACTACTACAGTACACCTCCACCTGCCCCAGCCTACTACACTGCACTACTACAGTACACCTGCAGCAACCTACTACACTACACTACTACACTGCACTACTACAGTATACCTCCACCTGCCCGAGCCTACTACACTACACTACTACAGTATACTACACCTCCACCTAACCCAGCCTACTACACTGCACTACTACAGTATACAACACCTGCCCGAGCCTACTACACTATACTACTACAGTATACTACACCTCCATCTGCCCGAGCCTACTACACTGCACTACTACAGTATACTACACCTCCACCTGCCCGAGCCTACTTACTGCTCCACACTACACCTCCACCTGGCTGAGCCTACTCTCTGCACTACACCTACACCTGCCCCAGCCTACTCACTGCTCCACACTACACCTACACCTGCCCGAGGCTACTCATTGCTCTACACTACACCTGCCCCAGCCTACTCACTGCTCTAAACTACACTACAGCTGCCCCAGCCTACTCACTGCTCTAAACTACACTACAGCTGCCCAAGCCTACTCACTGCTCTACACTACACCTGCCCGAGCCTACTCACTGCTCTACACTACACCTGCCCGAGCCTACTCACTGCTCCACACTATACTACACCTCCACCTGCCTTAGCCTACTCACTGCTCTTCACTTCACCTGCCCGTGCCTACTCACTGTACTACTATACTACACCTCTACCTGCCCGAGCCTACTCACTGCTCCACGCTACACCTGCCCGAGCCTACTCACTGCTCCACGCTACACCTGCCCGAGCCTACTCACTGCTCCACGCTACACCTGCCCGAGCCTACTCACTGCTCCACACTACACCTGCCCGAGCCTACTCACTGCTCCACACTACAATACACCTGCCCGAGCCTACTCACTGCTCCACACTATAATACACCTCCACCTGCCCGAGCCTATTCACTGCTCCACACTACACTACACCTCCACCTGCCCGAGCCTATTCACTGCTCCACACTATACTACACCTCCACCTGCCCGAGCCTATTCACTGCTCCACACTATACTACACCTCCACCTGCCCGAGCCTACTCACTGCTCCACACTATAATACACCTCCACCTGCCCGAGCCTATTCACTGCTCCACACTACACTACACCTCCACCTGCCCGAGCCTACTCACTGCTCCACACTATAATACACCTCCACCTGCCCGAGCCTATTCACTGCTCCACACTACACTACACCTCCACCTGCCCGAGCCTATTCACTGCTCCACACTACACTACACCTCCACCTGCCCGAGCCTATTCACTGCTCCACACTATACTACACCTCCACCTGCCCGAGCCTATTCACTGCTCCACACTATACTACACCTCCACCTGCCCGAGCCTACTCACTGCTCTACACTACACCTGCTCGAGCCTACTCACTGCTCCACACTATACTACACCTCCACCTGCCCGAGCCTACTCACTGCTCCACACTATACTACACCTCCACCTGCCTGAGCCTACTCACTGCTCCACACTACACCTGCCCAAGCCTACTCACTGCACTGCATTTCTACCCTGCCCGAGCCTACTCACTGCTCCACACTATACTACACCTCCACCTGCCCGAGCCTACTCACTGCTCCACACTACACCTGCCCGAGCCTACTCACTGCTCCACACTATACTACACCTCCACCTGCCCGAGCCTACTCACTGCTCCACACTACACCTGCCCGAGCCTATTCACTGCTCCACACTATGCTACACCTCCACCTGCCCGAGCCTATTCACTGCTCCACACTATACTACACCTCCACCTGCCCGAGCCTACTCACTGCTCTACACTACACCTGCCTGAGCCTACTCACTGCTCCACACTATACTACACCTCCACCTGCCCGAGCCTACTCACTGCTCCACACTATACTACACCTCCACCTGCCCGAGCCTACTCACTTCTCCACACTACACCTGCCCAAGCCTACTCACTGCACTGCATTTCTACCCTGCCCGAGCCTGCCCTACAGAATGCACTACATTACACCTCCACCTTTCCTGGACTGCAGACATTTCCGTTTCCCACAAGCCATGTCTCTTCGACTTTTGTTTACAAAGCTACATGAGGGCTTGCTGTCTGTGGAAGAAATTGTACCAGGAAGCAGGGAAAATATATCAGTGTAGTGTATATAGTGAAATTGATGAAAAAACACATTTGCAACATTTTCTTGTGGGCTCTGTTTTTAGGGGTCTCACTATGTGGTCTAAATAACAATTTACTGGTTGGTACAATTATGGATACATGAAATATGTATGTTTTTTTTTAATTCATTTAAAGAAATTAAAATCTTTTGTAAAAAAAAAAAAAAAATTTAAACTTTCCACATATTCTGACACCATTAACTTTTTCATGCTTCGGTGAATATAATTGTGCAAGCTGTAATTTTTTTGTGAGACGACTGTATGTTGTAATAGAAAGCAAATGTGGCTAGTTAAAACATAACTTTTACTGATTATTATTAGAGATGAGCGAACATGCTCGTCCGAGCTTGATGCTCGGTCGAGCATTAGGGTACTCGAGACGGCTCGTTGCTCGGACGAGTATTTCCCCTGCTCGAGATCGAGCATTTAATTAAAAAAACACAGTGAAGAACAATGAAGAATAGAATAAAAACAGTGAACACAGGATCATTTAAGATAAAAACACAGTGCAGAACACAGTGCAGAATAGATTACAGATGTTCGGCACATCTGCTTACTTGTCGGGAGATACGCGCGGAACGGCGCGAACAAAATAGCATGTGAAGAACAATATATATGTGTGAAGAACACATTGCAGATGTATTTAAACATCTGCAATGTGTTCTTCACACACATATATATTGTTCTTCACATGCTATTTTGTTCGCGCCGTTCCGCGCGTATCTCCCGACAAGTAAGCAGATGTGCCGAACATCTGTAATCTATTCTGCACTGTGTTCTGCACTGTGTTTTTATCTTAAATGATCTTGTGTTCACTGTTTTTATTCTATTCTTCACTGTTCTTTACATCTGCTAACTTGTCGGGAGATAATATACGCGCGGAACAGTGAAGAATAGATCGCAGATGTTTGCAAATTATCAGAAGACATTCTTTTTCAATTAAATAACACATTTTATTCCCGAACCATGGTCCCTTTGAAAAATGCTCGGGTCTCCCATTGACTTCAATGGGGCTCGTTACTCGAAACGAGCACTCGAGCATCTGGAAATGTTCGGCTCGAGTAACGAGCACCCGAGCATTTTAGTGCTCGCTCATCTCTAATTATTATTAATAAAATGGGTCCATGAGACCCTGTTGATATATGCTTGAATGGCGCCGCACAAGCAAGAAACACATCATGTCACACAATACAGAATTATACAAAAAGAGCAGGTGTGTGGGGTAGTGATAGTTAATCAATCTATTTTACTCTCCACATATCATGCATCTAGTGGATACCTATACAGTTCTCACCCGTTGTCAGAGTTTAAATTGACAATATTAGGGTAGCTAATAGGAGACAGATATTTTTATCCACATTATGTGCACATGGAAATTATAACACAAGAAAAAATGGAAAGGTCTCACCAATTCTTGTAGTTTACTTGATTGCGATCCCCACGGTACAGGAAAATCAACTGGGATATGACGGTCTCTCATACATCCCTAGTGTATCTGTACCTATCGCCCGGTCCGTTGCTCCCGTCCTAACAAGGACGGTCCCACACTCGCCCTAATGACTACTCTGTCCCTAGATGTTCGCAGGAGACAGGAAAAAACTATGTAGCCCAACGCGTTTCCCCCCAAAAATCACTGGGGTTCATCAGGGGATTTTACAAAAAACAGGGGCACGGAATAAAGGTTCCCGATGCCTCACTTCAAAGTACTCCCCCACAGGTAACGGGGAGAATAATAGGCTGGAGTGGCAGTGGCCGTTCCTCCTCCTGGCCCGGCCGTGTCAGGCGTGCGGGTCGTGATGCTGGCGTGCGGCCACTGCCACTCCAACCTATTATTCTCCCCGTTACCTATGGGGGAGTACTTTGAAGTGAGGCATCGGGAACCTTTATTCCGTGTGGAGAGTAAAATAGATTGATTAACTATCACTACCCCACACACCTGCTCTTTTTGTATAATGCTGTATTGTGTGACATGATGTGTTTCTTGCTTGTGCGGCGCCATTCAAGCATATATCAACAGGGTCTCATGGACCCATTTTATTAATAATAATCAGTAAAAGTTATGTTTTAACTAGCCACATTTGCTTTCTATTATAAATCTTTATTTTTATGTGGTCAGCACTGGTCATCATCTGGTAATTGAGGAAGAGCACTGGTTGGCTTGTTAGTTGCAATACCAGTTTATGGTCCCCGTATGTGTGCTCATGACGTAATACCTACAGGGCCATCCTTGTGAATGATCATTATCTTGCTTACATTCTATTCTACGACTGTATGTTGCTTTAATCCTCTTTTCAAAAAAAAAAAATAAAAATTTAAACCAGCAATAAAACTTTATTAAAGGCCATTTGGAGATACAATGCACACCAAAAGTTCACCGAAAGTGCATTGTCCTACGATTCAAGGTGTGCCCGATATCCTGCATGTGTCTCTTCCCCGCTCAGGTCCGCTGGAGTTCACCTTCTTCTTCCTGGTGCATGTAAGTGCATTGTCTGTGACACAGTTTGAAAGTTAAATCCAGCGCACAGTACGAATCAGTCGGATCGTCCGACAGCATGCCCCAGAATGAAAAAAGTCTGACGAAAGTGCGATCTGCGACCCTTAGTAAATAAGTCCCATTCAGTTCAGCACAAAAATAGTGGTCTTGCAGGACCCCATATGAAGGGAGAGAACAGGAAGCAGTATACAATTATACAATATGCATACTTGGTCTGCTATCATAGACGAATCGTGGAAACATCAAGCATGTTTATAGTCACACATGTGCAAAGTGCGTCGTACCACGGTGGGTTCAAGTGAAGTGTGGCACATGTCCTTGTGACAATAAACAAATTTGAAACACAAGCAGCACAAAGCACCCAACCACGCACCGGCACAATATTCCCACCCCAGGGCCGCCTTTAATGGTGTGTCCATACTAGGGTGAGAGAGACTCATATGTCAGAGAGGGTGGGGCACATTTACTAAGGGTCCGCGGACCGAATTTCTTTCGGGTTTCCTGACTATTTCTGATATGTGCCGCATTTAACAGGGGTTTTTGGCACACGCGATCGGATTTTGGCGCCTACTTTCATGTAACACAAACCGGGGGGCGTGGCTGTGGGACAAACCGACTGATTCAGACTAAGCGCGGGATTGAAAATTCTAATTGTGTCGCAGGACATGCACTTACATGCACCGGGAAGAAGATGTGAACTCCGACGGACCTCAGCGGGGAAGCGACACAGTAAATGTGCCCCAGTGTGTCTAGGATGGAATTTTGGGGAACCACAGTAAAGGGAGAGTCAAGCCATTTATCCCAAATGGCATGGAACCTCCTATCCTTCTTCCTATGAGTAAATAATCACTTTTTGAGCGGGAGGATGTGACTCACAGCCTTGATCCAGTCACGGAGAGAGGGGGGATGTGCAGCCATCCAAAATCTGGCTACTGTCTTCCTAGAATAACAAATGAGATTGAAACAAACCAAAAATAGGGAGGAAGGAGAGAAGGTTATAAGGTACTGGTATTCTGTGATGGTGTTTTGGGACCTGCGCTTCTCCCTACATAGTATAGTACCATGTGGCTGGTTGGAAAAACTAATATATAACCTATTGATCTTCCACTAAATGGAAAATAAAATCCAACAAAAATATTTCTTTATTTAAATCAAAAAATAAGATGGAATAATGAATAACAAAAAAACTGGTGAGAAAATGGTACAACCCCAAGGGGGACACAAGATGAAGCTGTACCCCAGGCAGCACGATCATCAAAATTGTTGAGAGTGAGGTAGAGGCATCTATAGCCTTACTGCGGTGTACATGGGGATTATGGCGTTAAATTTTGACAAAGTCAAGTGATCAGCAGAATGCATATACATACATAATAAACATCATAAACAAGTACAATGTATCTTACCCATGTAACAGATGATCGTTGCCAGACGAAGGCTGCAAGTCAGCCGAAACGCGCGTCGGGGCGCTGTCATTCCGGGCAACGATCATCTGTTACATGGGTAAGATACATTGTACTTGTTTATGATGTTTATTATTAGAGATGAGCGAACATGCTCGTCCGAGCTTGATGCTCGTTCGAGCATTAAGGTACTCGAGACGGCTCGTTGCTCGGACGAGTATTTCCCCTGCTCGAGATCGAGCATTTAATTAAAAAAACACAGTGAAGAACAATGAAGAATAGAATAAAAACAGTGAACACAGTGAACACAGGATCATTTAAGTGAAAAACACAGTGAAGAACACAGTGAAGAATAGATTACAGATGTTCGGCACATCTGCTTACTTGTCGGAAGATACGCGCGGAACGGTGCGAACAAAATAGTATGTGAAGAACAATATATATGTGTGAAGAAGACATTGCAGAACACGGTGAGCAGGACGGAGACACAAGGGAGCAGCACAGAGACACCGGGGAGCAGCACAGAGACATCGGGCAGCGGCACGGAGACATCGGGGCACGGAGACATCGGGGCACGGAGACATATGGGCACGGAGACATATGGGCACGGAGACATATGGGCACGGAGACATCGGGGCACGGAGACATCGGGGCACGGAGACATCGGGGCACGGAGACATATGGGCACGGAGACATCGGGGCACGGAGACATATGGGCACGGAGACATGGGCACGGAGACATATGGGCACGGAGACATATGGGCACGGAGACATCGGGGCACGGAGACATATGGGCACGGAGACATATGGGCACGGAGACATCGGGGCACGGAGACATATGGGCACGGAGACATATGGGCACGGAGACATCGGGGCACGGAGACATATGGGCACGGAGACATATGGGCACGGAGACATCGGGGCACGGAGACATATGGGCACGGAGACATATGGGCACGGAGACATAGGGGCACGGAGACATCGGGGCACGGAGACATATGGGCACGGAGACATCGGGGCACGGAGACATCGGGGCACGGAGACATATGGGCACGGAGACATCGGGGCACGGAGACATCGGGGCACGGAGACATATGGGCACGGAGACATCGGGGCACGGAGACATATGGGCACGGAGACATATGGGCACGGAGACATCGGGGCACGGAGACATATGGGCACGGAGACATCGGGGCACGGAGACATCGGGGCACGGAGACATATGGGCACGGAGACATATGGGCACGGAGACATCGGGGCACGGAGACATATGGGCACGGAGACATCGGGGCACGGAGACATCGGGGCACGGAGACATATGGGCACGGAGACATATGGGCACGGAGACATATGGGCACAGAGACATAGGGGCACGGAGACATCGGGGCACGGAGACTTCAGTGGAAGAAGAGCAGCGGATCCCGGGACAGCGTATCTCCCGACAAGTAAGCAGATGTGCAGAACATCTGCAATCTATTCTTCACTGTGTTTTTCACTTAAATGATCCTGTGGTCACTGTTTTTATTCTATTCTTCACTGTTCTTCACATCTGTTAACTTGTCGGGAGATAATATACGCGCGGAACAGTGAAGAATAGATTGCAGATGTTTGCATACATCTGCTAACTTATCAGAAGACATTCTTTTTCAATTAATTAACACATTTTATTCCCGAACCATGGTCCCTTTGAAAAATGCTCGAGTCTCCCATTGACTTCAATGGGGCTCGTTATTCGAGACGAGCACTCGAGCATCTGGAAAAGTTCGTCTCGAATAACGAGCACTCGAGCATTTTAGTGCTCGCTCATCTCTATTTATTATGTATGTATATGCATTCTGCTGATCACTTGACTTTGTCAAAATTTAACGTCCATAATCCCCATGTACACCGCAGTAAGGCTATAGATGCCTCTACCTCACTCTCAACAATTTTGATGATCGTGCTGCCTGGGGTACAGCTTCATCTTGTGTCCCCCTTGGGGTTGTACCATTTTCTCACCAGATTTTTTGTTATTCATTATTCCATCTTATTTTTTGATTTAAATAAAGAACTTTTTACTTTTATCTCTTGTTTTTCAATTGTGCTATTTTTGTTGGATTTTATTTTCCATTTAGTGGAAGATCAATAGGTTATATATGTCTTCCTAGAATAGTACAGAGTTTCGGTAATGAAAGCTCACTCAGCTGTGGAACAGGAATTTTAGGAACCTGTTCCCAGAACCCCCCAACCACAGGGCAGAACCATATTAAATGGAAGAAGGTTCCTTAAGACTCAAAGTACTTAGGACAGAGGTCCGGAAACCCAGGATGGAATTACTAACTAGTAGTTGGGTATGCTTGATGAAGTATATATACCTGGGACATTCTGTCCCCCAGGTTGGGGAATGCCAACTCAGACAAGGAGAGGGCAAAATCCCACTCCTCATCCGTTAGGCGACCACGGTCCCTCTGCCACCTTAACCTCACTGTTACAGGTGTCCGTTTGATGTGAATGTAAAGTAACTCTCTGTACAGTTGGGATATGAGGACCCTGCAGGAGGATGAGGGGAACATGAAAGGAGTTTTCTACCAATTGGTCACCCAGGAACTTTGGGGCACATTTACTTACCCGGTCCATTCGTGATCCAGCGGCTCGTTCTCCGACGAGGATTCGGGTCTTCCGGCGATTCACTAAGGTCGTGCACCCGATATCCACTAGGTGTCGCTGCTGCGCTGAGGTCCGCCGGAGTTCACCATCCTCTTCCTGGTGCATGTAAGTGTGTGTCAAGCGACACTTTTTTTTTTTTAAATAGCGCAATTTTTCCAAATCCGTTGGGTTTTCCGATGGCCACGCCCCCAATTTCCGTCGCATGGAAGGCGTCGCCGATATGACACAATCCAGTCGTGTGCGCCAAAAACCCGGGGCAATTGGGCACAAAATGGAAAAATTCAGAAGACCCGACTGAAAAACGCGATTCGGACCATTAGTAAATGTGCCCCATTGTGTTTATAGCATGGCAGAGTTGAAGATATAACAGGTGGTAGGAATTTGGCAAGTCATAGGAATCCTTTAACTGCTGAAATGAGCTGTGGACTCCATCGGTACAGACATCCCCCATATAGAGTATGCCCGTAGCCCTCCATCTAGCCCCATTAAGCAGTAGGGAAAGTTCAGAAAGAGCTGGGTTATTCCATAGGGGGAGTGTACTTGTCAAACCCAGTAGTGCAGCAGAGAGCAAACTCTGCTGCAGAGTTGGCGTAGCATGGGGGATGCCAGGCTGGCATCTTACTAATGCCAGCCTGGGAGTCTCAAATAGACTCTTAACCCCTTAACGACCTGGCCCTTTTTAGTTTTTTTCACTTCCATTTTTCACTCAACACCTTCAAAAATCTGTAACTTTTTTATCTTTCCAAATAAAGATCTCCGTGAAGGCTTATTTTCTGCGTATAAATTGTACTTCCTAGTGACGGTATTTAATATTCCGTGCCGTGTACTGGGAAGCGGGAAAAAAATTCCAAATACACTGAAAATGGTGACAAAACGCATTTGCGCCTTTTTGTTGTGGGCTTGGATTTTGCAGCTTTCACTGTGCGCCACAAATTACATCTCTACTTTATTATTTGTATCAGTGCGATTACGGGGATACCAACTTTGGTTAGGTCTAGGTTTTCATACATTTACAAAAATTAAAAGCTTCGGTACAAATTTTTTTATTTTATTTTACCATCTTCTGGCGCCAATAACATTTTTTGCGACTTTTGATGGCGTGTTCATTGCTATCCTTTTTAGGACTGTGCGACCTTGTGATCACTTTTTATTGATCTTTAAAATATTTTTCAAAATGGCAAAAAGTGTCATTTTCGAGATTGGGCGCTGTTTTCCGTTACAGGGTTAAACACAGTGAAAAACCATTATTATATTTTGATAGATCGGGCATTTTTGGACGCGGCAATACCTAATGTGTTTATGATTTTTACTGTTTATTAATATTTATATCAGTTCTAGGGAAAGGGGGGTGATTTGAATTTTTAGGTTTTTTATTATAATTTTTTTTTTCTTATTTTAAAATATTTTTCTTTTTTCACAAATGCATAATACAAACAATCAGAACTACAACTATAAAATCCATTACATTGGAATCAATAATGTACTATATGAAAAACTACATCAAATAATTTTGCCACATAACCAAACCCACAACCCTTTATTTTATTATCAGGTCATGATACTTATCAATAAAAACACATATAGACAATCAAGTATAAAACATCAGCCTTATCATCTCATACCACCCTCTCCCACCCCTATAACCCATGCTGGAGATGGTCGACAAAAGAAGAAAGAAAACAAAATATATATATATATATATATATATATATATATATATATATATTATTTATCATTATTATTCAACTTTTCCCTTTCCCTTCTCTCTTCCTCTCCCACCCTCTCTACTCTTCCCCTCCCTTCATGTCTTCCATAGGTCCCACAAATTGTTAAGTCTCCTACCCCTTCGGTAGCGTTTTTCATAGGCACACTCATATAACCTAAAACGCTCAACTGTATTTTGCCATTCCCTCACTGCTGGAGCCTTATCATCATTCCAAAGACCAGGTCTCGCTTAAGTCTTGATCCTATGTTGGGTGGAATTAGGCCTAAAAGACCGAGGGTAACTATACGCGGTAAGGAACAGCCTGCCCGGGCCTCAATAAACTCAAATGTCTCAAGACAATATTTCCCAATCCCCGGGCAGTCCCAGAAAACATGGAGGATGTCAGCATTATGTCTCTTGCATCTCATACAATTAGAGTTTTCCTTTAACCCAATCTTAAACATTAATTGCGGTGAAAAAAGTCCTATATAAAATATTTAATTGTGTACATCTGTGATTTAGGTTTATAGTGCTCCTAATAACATTCTTATAGATCTCCCCCCATTGTTCTTCAGTAATCATTCCAACCAGATTAGTCCACTTACGTTGACTAGTGTGACAAATTTACTGATTAATATTATTCCTAAAAAAAAAGATACACCCGAGCTAAATTTTTTGGAATCACCCCTAAATCCAACAATATTGTGATGTTACCACTCCCTTCCACCTTAAAAACATCCTGAATTTTTTCACTTCTATATGTGTGAGAAAACTGCCAATATCTAAATAAATCCCCTTCTTAAAGAATACCCATATGCACCCAATATTGAAATGAGGGTAGTTCCCCATTCACACCCAAATGCTCCAAGGAAATAATAGTTCTCTTTTCCCAAAATCCGACATCCTCCATTTCCAAGCTCTGGCCTATTAAGGTTACCCCACAAAGGTGTAAATTTAAATCCCCCCACAATCTCTAACATCTTCTTCACCTCTCTCCAGGTATTTGTCAATAATACAGCCAATGTAAATTTTCTCATATCCTGCGTCCTCAGTTGAGCCGACTCCAGTACAGAAAGAATAGACTTAAAACTCCTCCCCACCATATTAGAGAGTAACACAAAGAGCGTACTGACTTTATATTCAATTATAAATTGGATCTGGGTGGCCAAAAAATAGTGAAAAAAGGACAGAAGAGAAAGACCTCCTTTACCTTTATCACTCATTAAAATTTCTTGTTTAATGCGTACCTTTTTTCTCCCCCATAAAAGTTTATTAATAATGGCACGAATAAGACCAAACCATTTCTTATCATTTCAACATGGGCAATTACACAATACGTAATAGCACATTGTAATGAATGGGTTGCAATGAATGGGTTAAAACGAGGCAGCCTCACGTTTTCGGAAGACCCAAGGCTGTCATGGCGACCGATCGCTCCTCCCTGATGACGTCACGGGGAGCAACAATCCACGGGGTGCTAGCACCGATCGCGGGTGGTACCGGTAAGCCTTTGCTGCACTATGCAGCAACTGTCAGGGCAATTTGGGACACTAAACCACAATCAGGTTAGGTTTAGTGTCCTGCTATTAAAATAAACAAACTTTATATTTATCTCGGTCTGGAGCTCGATGCACCTGCGCAGTGAATCCGGTGTACAACACTGTGGCTTCACTGTCCATGCACTGTGGGTACAGCACTTGTGCAATGAAGCACAGGTAGCACTCAAGCTTCATTAAAGAACTGCAATGGCGTAGCGATGGCACAAGAGATGAGTCTAATGCACCTTACCTGATTCATGTCTAGCTAAGAAAACCAATTTGTTACAGACAACAATATCTACTGGCTGGATATTGCACATATCCCTTGCATAATTATTTGAGTAGGCACCGTTCTGCTTGTTTTTAAAGGGGTAATCAATCACATATAATAATTTGGTAAAATTATCATAACTTTACAGTTCTGCTTTAAAGGGAACCTGTCAACACATTTGCATATATACATCCAGTGACAGGTTTCTATAGAGCTGTATTAACTGACACCCTTCTTTTACTTAAAAATAGTTTTGCTTACATCCACATAAATCAACTTTTATCTTATATTACCTGGCATCAGAGGGTGTGTGTCCTGCTCAGAAAGCTCCTCCCATCTAATCCTCCTCATGCCTTATGCCTCCTTACAGGTCACAGTGTCACATGTCATATGACCAGAGTGATATCATCTCAAGAACTTTAGCCTCTTAACAATTGCAAACTGCACCTGATGCATGTATCTGACCTCATGAGGTCATAGCTGCCTCCATGGACTTCTAATCCTCTCCATCCTCCATGGAGGCTGCTGTGATTTCATGTAATCACATACATGGTATACAGTTTGCTATTCTTAGAAGGCTAAAGGACCTGCGATGATGTCACTCTGGTCAAAAGGTCATGAATGTAACACAAGGCACCGTGTAAAAAAATTGACACATTATTTCCCATCTGTACAAAGAGCTTTAATTGTCTGCAGTTGAATATTGGCAGACGGTCCCCAAGTACAAGGAGGCAGAGCAGTGGTTTGAAAAGACACAGAGCTGTCAGTCACAAAAATGGGACGTGGTTCCCTGCCAGCCTGAGAGGGAGAAGAGTCACAGATACCAGAAATGAGTCAGAAAAGCTCATTTTTGGTGACATGGGGACCCTTGTAACCCTTTATCAGCAGGCATTGTTAGTAAGGGGGGTGAATATTGGGGGATAAATCCTCATTAAGTTTTCTTAAAGGGGTTTTTCAGCTAAAGCTCATTTCCCACTACTGTTCCTTACCTCCCTTACTTACCTCTATTAAAAAGTAAAAAATGGAGGCTTAACAGAGGTTTAACGTATCAATTAAAAATCCAATTGACATCAATGTAAATTTTATGTCACCCATTATGTTCCAATTAGGCAGGTATCTGTTATCCATGAGTTTTTTGGTTGGAAAAAATTATGGAGGCTGCAGTACTTTTCCTCCATTTTTAAAAAAAGGGTTAATGGATGACATAAAATTTACATTGATGTCAATGGGATTTCTAATAGATACTGTACGTTAAAGCTCCATTAAACCTCCATTCTTCACTTTTTTAACGGAGGCAAGGAAAGGTAGGGTGAATTTAGCCTTACTGATATCTGACAATGGGTGTAACTGTGCGGGTAACGGGTATTGCAACTGCTATGAGGCTCCTCAACCAAAGAGGGGTCATTTTAATTTCTGTAGTTAACCCCTACGGGACTCATTTTTCGAATCTGCCCTGTGTCACTATAAGTGGTTATAGCTTTGGAACGATATAAGATATCCAGGGGATTTTTGAGATCGTTTTCTCGTGACACATTGTTTAAAAATTTGGATGATATCTTTTGTTATGAAAACAAATTACATTTGGCAAAAATGTGGAAAAAATCTTTATTTTCAAAGTTCTAAATTCTCTACTTTTGATGCAGATAGTCATAGCACCCATATAAATTCATAACTTACATTTCCCAAATGTCTGCTCTATGTTGGCATCCGCCCGGATAGGAAAGCTAGCGTCCTATTATGTGAATTTGTGATATGAGCATTTTTAATGGACTCTTGTGAGTATGATGAACTGAAATAAATTTTAACTTTGTTGGAACGTACCACACCATCTGCCTGCGTATTTTCTTCCAGCTACAAATATAATTAAAGGAGGATGATGAGAGTGCGATGGTGCTAGTCTGTATGGTGACATACTTTCAGCAGGAGAAACTGAAGATTGGTGCTGTTCATCGATGTTTTAAGATGGAATAACGAGGGAGAAGAAGAATATTGGGAGCCCCGGTCATAGTGAAATTATTTTCTCTATTTCGTTGGATTTTTTAAAGGTATTAATTAAAAAATATCTTTTTTTCCAAACGTTTTTTGTGTTCCTACCGCACCCCCCCGCGCGCGCGTTTACCGCGCAGGTCCAGTAACAATTCTGTTTCAGATTGTTACGGACGCGGCAATACCAAATATGTGGCGGTTTTTTGTGTGTTTGTGTTTTTTAAAACCTTATTAAGTGTTTTTATGGGAAAATGACATTTTAGGGGCTTATATTTTTGTGTATTTATTTTTTATTTATTCTAATGTGTTAACTTTTTACATGTTTTTACTTATACTAACTTGAACTAGAACCAGCGATGCTCTGATCGCAGGTTCAAGTTCAATACACTGCTCTACAATACTTTTTCATTGCAGGCGCATGCTCACACAGTTTACAGTCAGATCCGGAAGGGATCTGACTGGCAGGGACATCGGGCAGCCCCAGAGCATTCAGCAGACTTCGGGGCTGCCCAGAAGAGGTTCGGATCCCCCGGTAAGCGGCATGGGGGATCTGATCCACCGCAGGAACACCCTTACACGCCCGATCGGAGTCAGCTCCGATCGCATGTGTTACAGCGAGGTGTCAGCTGTGATAGACAGCCACTGCTTCTGGTGCCAGCTCCGTTCGTGAGCCGGTTCCAGAAGCTGGACGTTATTCTACATCCCGGTGCGTTTAGCATGTAGCCGCAGGGACGTAGTATAACGCCGTGGTGCGCCTAGGGGTTAATGAATGTGGTGTGGAAACTTTTACTTAGCATGACTAGATTTTGTTGTGAAACTGTGTGCATCAGTCTTCACTGCAGTATTCTTTTTGTACTCTGATATCATAGGAGCAAATTTACTAAGGGCATTGTGCCAGTTTTTTGTTGGACTTTGCACATTCTTTTCGGAGCAAACTGCTTGCACAGGTATTTAAGAAGTGTCTGCACCACATTTGTGTCACACTTGACTGTTTTGTGACCCAGCTGCACTAGTTTTCATGTGACACAAATATCTGCACTGATGGGGGCGTTCCGATGCTCAGTCGGACCATGCGCCACATTTATCATGCAAAGTCCGACAGAATTGTGTTGCACGCCCTATGTTAAAAAAAAAAGCTGGTGCACTCTGTCTGAGCTGTGCAAATTACACCCCTACTGCATATATTATACTATGCAATTGGTTTGAAACATGGAAAAACATAGAAACTTTGTGGGCATTTATCAGTACTTCTACAGCAGCTTCAGGAGTAGAAGCACTGAAATACTGTATACAGGTGGTCCCCTACCAAGGAACACCCGACTTACAGACAACCCCTAGTTACAAACGGACCTCTGGTAATTGGTCATTTATTGTACTTTAGCCCTAGGCTACAATAAACAGCTATAACAGTTATCACAGGTGTCTGTAATGAAGCTTTATTGTGAATCCTGGTTCTTATGACAACCCAATATTTTTAAAATCCAATTGTCACAGAGACCAAAAAGCTTTTCTCTGGAGTAACAGTTATAAAATATACAGTTCCGACTTACATACAAATTCAACTTAAGAACAAACCTACAGAACCTATCTTGTACGTAACCCGGGGACTGACTGTACACGCAAGTAGAAGCCAAAAAATGTGCTGAGAAACCCGGCTTACACTCGAGTAAAGAAAAAAAAACAAAAAGTGTATTCACCTTCTGACGTCCCCCTGGCAGGTCCTCTTCAATCCATCGCAACTCCGGCATCGGCTCCGAGTTCCCGCGCCGTCCATTGCAGGAATCGTGACATCAGCCGCACGCTGACGTTTTAATTTGTGCACCGGGATTGGCACACACTATGATGTTAGCGACCGGCTGACATCATGGTGCTTGTGATGGACAGTGCGGGAACACGGAGCCGATGCCAAGGCCGCAATGGATTGAAGAGGACCTGCCGGGGAAGGGGGGTCGTCGGAAGGTGAGTACACTTTTTGTTTTTTTCCTACAGGCATTATATTGGGGGCAGGGCTGGCCAGCTATATACTACAGGGGCTGTCTGGCTATATATTACAGGGGGCTGGAAGGCTATATACTACAGGGGGCTGGCTATATACTACAGGGGGCTGGCAGACTATACACTTCAGGGGCTGGCAAGCTGTATACTACAGGGGGCTGGTAGGCTATATACTACAGGGGGCTGGCAGGCTATATATTACAGGGAGCTTGTTGGCAATATATTAGAGGGGCTGGCAGGCTATATAATACAGGGGGTTGGCAGGCTATATGCTACAAGGGGCTGGCAGGCTATATACTGGGGGCAGGGGCTAGCAGGCTATATACTACTGGGAGCTTGCAGGCCATATACTAGGAGGCTTCGACCAATGCATTTCCCACCCTCAGCTTATACTTCAATCCAGCTTTTTTCCAGCTTTTTGTGGTAAAATTAGGGGTCTCGGCTTATACTCGGGTCAGCTTATACTAGAGTATATACGGTAATCGCAATTTCTTGTGCACAGCGCCAACTGAGTGGGTGGGGGGGGGGGGTGTGGGTTTGATGGGACATGGCCTATATCATATGCCGGCCATTTCCCCCATTGTATTTACAATGCCTTGTACAAATTTTCTACATTGGACAAAGGGACTCAATAGACTTTGGAATAGAAATCTTGGATGTAGAGCCATAATAGCCAACAATTCCTTGCTGAATCATTTCCTACTACACTGCTCTGGAAATATTGGCACACGATGAATCGATAACCTCAGCCTCACATCTAGTTTTAGTAATATAAATTAAATGGAAAATACAATTAATAATTCATCCTACTTCTATCGATGCAGACACTGTGTTGTGTCTCATCAGTCTCGCCACTTCCCTGTAACCTCGACCAGGTTTATGTTATAAATGTATTATTATTACGTTGTAAATTTATTTTTACAGTAGAAGATCTAACATCACTCGCGCTGTATGTCTAGCCGGAAGTTGTGACTCCTTTACTCATATTTTTTTTACTCTGGTGACATCTGAATAAAAGATGATACACACAGACAATTTTATATGTCTTATTAAGAGGGTCTTTGCATAATTGATCAGAAAGGCAGACAACAGATGATTGTATGGTCAGATTGATTTATAATTTATTTTCATGTAGTATAGGATGCTAAATTGGACTACAAAAGATAGAATGCTCATGTGGGAGATCATTGAGAAGAGATATTAACCCCTTAACGCCGTGGCCCTTTTTCATTTTTGAGTTTCTATTTTTTACACCCCACCTTAAAAAATCCATATTTTTTTCCATGTAAAGAACTATGTTTGGGCTTGTTTTCTGTGTAACAAATTGCACTTCATAGTGGCGGTATTTAATATTCCATGTCGTGTACTGGGAAGCAGGAAAAAATTCTAAATGCAGTGAAAATTGTGAAAAACCGTATTTGCGCCATTTTCATGTGGGCCTGGATTTTATTGCTTTCAGCGTGCGCCCCAAATGACATGTCTACTTTATTCTTTGGGTCGGTGCAATCATCGGGATACCAAATTTGTATCCGTTTTATAAAGTTTACAAAAATGTAAACCTGTACTAAAAAAAAAATATATATTTTGCCATGTTCTGACGCTAATAACTTTTTCAAACTTCGGTGTTCGGAGCTGTGGGGGGTGTCACTGTTTGTGACTTTTGATGACGTTTTCAATGCTACCATTTTTAGGACTGTACGGCCCTGAAATAAGTGTCACTACTTCTCATCTGCAAATATTAAAGGGGTTTTCCCACCAAACAAGTTAGGCCCTATCCCTATTGGCTCTAATAACTTTTTCATACTTTAGTGTAGGAGCTGTATATGGTGTAATTTTTTGCAACTGTTGATGATGTTTTCAAAAGGACTGTATGACCTTTTGATCACTTTTTATAGAATTTTATTTGTTTTTCAAAATGGCAAAAAAGTGCCATTTTCTGCTTTGGGAGCTATTTTCCGTTACAGGGTTAAACGCAGTGAAAACCCGTTAGTATATTTTGATAGATCGGGCATTTTCGGACGCGGCGATACCTAATGTGTTTATGATTTTTGATCACTTTTTATAGAATTTTTTATATTTTTCAAAATGGCAAAAAAGTGGTATTTTTCACTTTGGGTGCTATTTTCCATTACGGGGTTAATATTTCTAATATCTTTGCTCCTGCCTACAGTATACAGAAGATCTGTGTGAGAATTAGCCCCATGGTCAATCAAGGGGGCTAATTATCTGCATTCCCATCTGAAATAAGTGTCACTACTTCTCATCTGCAAATATTAAAGGGGCTTTCCCACCAAAGAAGTTAGGCCCTATCCCTATGTTCCTTGCCATAAAATCAGCTTTCTGTGTATATACTGTATGTATGTATATTGTATATGCTGTTCATTTTGTATATGGCACTGTATGTGTGTTTATACTGTATGTGTGCGCATGAGTGTATAAATGTGTTTAACCCCTTAATGACCTGGCCCTTTTTTGTTTTTTCATTTCCATTTTTCACTCTCCACCTTAAAAAATCTATTACTTTTTTATTTTTACTCTGTGACGGCTTGTTTTCTGCGTAACAAATTGCACTTCATAGTGATGGTAGTTAATGTTCCATGCCATGTACTGGGAAGCTGGAAAATAGTTGCAGTGGTGAAATGGTGTCACATTTCTTGTGGACTTGGATTTTACGGCTTTCACTGTGCGCCCAAATGACATGTGTACTTTATTCTTTGGGTTGGTGCAATCACAGGGATAACAAATTTGTATAGATAATGTTTTCACACATTTACAAAAATTAAAACCTCTTGTACAAAACTGTTTTTTATTTTGTCATCCATTGGCTCTAATCACTTTTTCATACTTTGGTGTAGGAGCTGTATATGGTGTCATTTTTTGCAACTGTTGATGATGTTTTCAATGCTATCATTTCTAGGACTGTATGACCTTTTGATCACTTTTATTAAAATTTTATTTGTTTTTCAAAATGGCAAAAAGTGCCATTTTTGACTTTGGGGCGCTATTTTCCATTACAGGGTTAAATGCAGTAAAATAACGTAATTATATTTTGCTAGATCTGGCATTTTCAGAGGTGGCGATCTCTAAAGTGTTTACTGTTTATTAGGGAAATGGAGTGATTTGAATTGGCAGTATATGGGGATTTTCATCCTTATACATTACAATGTGCAATTAGCACATGTGCAATACAGTATAAATGGGTGTGATTGTAACTCAAGTTTGAGTATACAAATATGTATATTTTTTAAGAAGAAGCCCTACCTCTCCTACACCCTGCTCCACACTCATGCAGCTCCCTCTGCCCCTTCTGAATTCCTGTCATGTGCATGCATGGAGCAGGCAGGGGGGGAGGTGGATAATGTGGAGGAGAGGAAGAATTCAAGTGGACACACGGGCACACACATGCTGCAGCATCCTCTCCCCCCGGGACTTGCCACACACTGCTGGCAGGGAGCAAGGTAATGTGAATGGAATTTATATAAACTACTGAAATGATTCAGATTACTGACAAAGGCATTTCAGCACAGAATAGGCTATTGGAACCTTTCACCAGCTAAAAATTACATTCTTGGTAACAGGTTCACTTTATGGGCATGTTCAAATAGTCAAAATAAATCATAATTGGTAAAATCTGGTGAGAATTTTATACTTTTTTAAACTTTTTTTTTTGCAATGGTGTAGAATGCCGTACACTTTGTTCCCCAACATGAGCACTCTGTGTTGGTTTGGAAAATGGGACTGCATTTCACTTAATTTGGCCCTGCCCTGGCACCCCTCTCTGTTCTGCACAAAAGCGAAGGAGAACACCAACAAATTGACAGACTGGATCTCTAAGTTACTCAGTCTACCACATAGGAAACCTGAACACGGAGTGCAACACCCCTGCCAATACATGGACAGAGAAGTAGTTGCAAAAAGCGCCCTCTCCAGGTTAGGAGCTGTCTGAAGGAGTCATGCACCCTCTACTAAGTTCTAAGACCGTGTTATTAGGTAATCAGCAGCTGTAGATTCTGCCTGAACAGGCAAAGGTTATGTGGATGTGATTCTGTCTACCAATTGTATTGCACCATGTACACTGGAGTGTGATTGGAGAGTAAGCCACCACCTGACAAGGAAAACAAAACCCCTGGACAGGGAGGGGCTAAGTGTCTTAGGTCAGTCAGTTCCAGAGTGATCTTAGAGCACATGTTCTTACCACAGGCCTCTTAGGCTTCAGCTCTCACTAGAGCTCACATCCTGAAGAGAGGGATAGTGTCTGTTCACCATCAGCACTGACACTTTGCTAAACCCAGGACGAGAGCCGCAGCATCCACAACTGGACACAGCTCCATCCCAGCCTGCATCTACTACCAGGCTGGTGAACCATTCCTGAGGACCACTCTCCATGACCACTCCAGTAATCTGGAATCTCCTGTAATCCGGAATCTGTTCCTAGATCGTTTTGGCCGTTTGCCTGCAGTTGTTCTAATAAAGAACCATGAGTTATTTTGCACAAAGTTGCCTCCATCTGTTCCCTGGATAAGGCTGTACCACCATGGGCTCCCCATCCATCACCTAGGGACATATATTATGGACACTCAGGAGTTGCCCCAGAGAGAACCAGTACATTAGCCTCTCCCTCCATATTTCTTGCACACACCACCCGCTGGAGACCTGCCAGGCTGTAGGTCAGTCCTCTGGTCCCCATACCAAGCACCGTGACACTACCGTGCCTAGGTTGCAACCGCCAGCCACTCCGGTATTCTGGGCCCCGGCTGCCTCCAGGCCCCAAGAAAAGGTTAGGCCCCCGTGGGGGATGTTGCAGGAGCTTCTCCTGATGCCAGTATGGAGATATCTCCTGATTCTCCCCAGCAACCCCTTCCCTTTGCATTTTCCTTCTTTCCTTTTTCTTGTACCCATTCTACCCTATATAAGCATGAGAGTAGAGCCATGCCATTGGTCACCTGGGTCATGAGATGTGTGAACTTCTCACGTATCTTCACTTGTATGGTGTTATGCTACCTGGGGATGTTCCCTGTCTAACATGCTTCTGCTCTTTAGATAATTAAATAATTTAGTTCAAAAAAGCAATTAGAAAACAATGTACAGCCTCTAGAAGATAGTGGAGGTTGAACATATACATAACCACATAATATGGTTATAATATACACTCACTGGCCACTTTATTAGGTACACCTGTCCAACTGCTCGTTAACACTTAATTTCTAATCAGCCAATCACATGGCGGCAACTCAGTGCATTTAGGCATGTAGACATGGTGAAGACAATCTCCTGCAGTTCAAACCGAGCATCAGTATGGGGAAGAAAGGTGATTTGAGTGCCTTTGAACGTGGCATGGTTGTTGGTGCCAGAAGGGCTGGTCTGAGTATTTCTGAAACTGCTGATCTACTGGGATTTTAACGCACAACCATCTCTAGGGTTTACAGAGAATGGTCCGAAAAAGAAAAAACATCCAGTGAGCGACAGTTCTGTGGGCGGAAATGCCTTGTTGATGCCAGAGGTCAGAGGAGAATGGGCAGACTGGTTCGAGCTGATAGAAAGGCAACAGTGACTCAAATCGCCACCCGTTACAACCAAGGTAGGCAGAAGAGCATCTCTGAACGCACAGTACGTCGAACTTTGAGGCAGATGGGCTACAGCAGTAGAAGACCACACCGGGTCCCACTCTTTTCAGCTAAGAACAGGAAACTGAGGCTACAATTTGCACAAGCTCATCGAAATTGGACAGTAGAAGATTGGAAAAACGTTGCCTGGTCTGATGAGTCTCGATTTCTGCTGCGACATTCGGATGGTAGGTCAGAATTTGGCGTCAACAACATGAAAGCATGGATCCATCCTGCCTTGTATCAACGGTTCAGGCTGGTGGTGGTGGTGTCATGGTGTGGGGAATATTTTCTTGGCACTCTTTGGGCCCCTTGGTACCAATTGAGTATCGTTGCAACGCCACAGCCTACCTGAGTATTGTTGCTGACCATGTCCATCCCTTTATGACCACAATGTACCCAACATCTGATGGCTACTTTCAGCAGGATACTGCGCCATGTCATAAAGCTGGAATCATCTCAGACTGGTTTCTTGAACATGACAATGAGTTCACTATACTCAAATGGCCTCCACAGTCACCAGATCTCAATCCAATAGAGCATCTTTGGAATGTGGTGGAACGGGAGATTCGCATCATGGATGTGCAGCCGACAAATCTGCGGCAACTGTGTGATGCCATCATGGACCAAAATCTCTGAGAAATGCTTCCAGCACCTTGTTGAATCCATGCCACGAAGAATTGAGGCAGTTCTGAAGGCAAAAGGGGGTCCAACCCGTTACTAGCATGGTGTACCTAATAAAGTGGCCGGTGAGTGTATGTGATTATATAATTTTGCCTCTTGACTACCTTTTAAGACAACCCCCTTAAAGGGTTTTCACATGAACACAGCCGTTCTGGGAACAGCGATCTCCATCAGCTACATAGAGATTAATGGAGCAGAACGGTCATGCACGGCTGTCTGCTCCATTACTCTGATGGAGCGACGAGGGTACATGGGACCCCGGACTCTCATTTTTTTAATCTGTGGGGTCTCATTACTAAGACCCCTGCCGATCAGAAAGTTAGGCCCTATCCTATGGATAGGGCCTAACTTGTGTTCATGGGAATATCCCTTTAACAGCAAGCATGACTTTCAAGAAGCCTAATGAAATGATTTGGGATTAATGCTAAACCAATATATCTATTCCATAAAGAACAGATTCCCAACTATCTTGTCAGTACAGTACTGGTTAGCTGAGAGGCTTGTGACTAGGATTGGATGGTAATAAGACACGTTAGGGAGACTCTTCCATTTAAGGCCACCTCTGCAGGCATGTGAAGACTTACATTTGTTATTGCAGCTCTATCCCAATAACATGAATGGATAAAGTGTACCTGGAAAATAAAGCACAATATTGGCAAAGGTGAATACATTCCGTACAGTTTTGCTTTGCTGTTTCCTAGCTTCTTGAAGACAATTGAGAATTTGCTGTGAGAAGATATCCAAGAAGATGACTAAGCGGGTAGTTATTAACTACATCCTCAAACCTTAATACCTTAATAGCTGTTCTTACTGAAGCTTTGTGAATTATGTTTACCATTCAGATGTGTGGAGACTTCCTGGATATACAAAGTATAGCTCTATTTCTCAGAAAACTTTACACATAATGTGGATCTGCACTAGTAGGTATTCATGGTATGTTAAAAGGTGATGCTTTCAGTTTGTGATTGGCAAATGAATACAGTAGTTACAGGAACAATCCTGATCATAGAATTGCAGGCAATTTGCTGCATTGTTCTTGTTGGCACCTTCTGCTTTTACCAGATACACCACTACTTTCATGTATGTATTGTGTCTGGAGTTGTAGCATGGCTTATGAAGTGACTTTGGCAACTTGTAAAACAAAAGCTACTGACTGTAATATGGAAGCAATATATTCAAAAAATATTGTATTACAGTTGTATTGCCATTTCGCAACACATAATAATTTAACTACAAATTGATCAAAACGATGTATGGTCCTCAAAATTTTATCAATTGAAATGTCAGCTTGTCCCAAAAAAATGACATGTTACACAGCTTCAAAAACTTAAGAATGGAAAACTTAATGGCATCAGTATATTGCAAAACCAAATAATATTTTTGTACAAAAGATTGTATTTGTTTTTTGTATCAAACAATAATGATACCTACCTGTAAAAACTTGCATATAAGCCAAACTTGAGGAGGAGACGGCCCCTCCTCCCTCCATAGAGAATAGCGGCGCACGACCGCACACACGCCAAAAGATAGAGCATGCTCTATCTTTTCGCGGTGTGCGGGCCAGATCGGTGCCACACATGTGTGGCACCGTATCTGCGCCGCGCCGCTATTGCCGTCTATGGGGACGTCCCCGCAGACGGCCATGTCAATGTGCCCTTGAGTATAAGCCGACCCGAGTTTAAGCCAAGGTACCTAATTTTACAACAATTGGGAAAACGTAACTTGACTATAAGCCGAGGGTGGGAAATGCAGCCGCTACTCTCTAATAAAATGTCCAGTAGTCTCCCCTCATGATTGAAATGTCCAGCACAGCGCCCCCATTAAGTAAATGTCCAGAATAGTGCCCCCATAAATATAATGTCTGGCAGAATGCACCTGAAAATATAAAATTAGTACTCACCCTCCGGCGTTGACCCCCAGCGTCCTTTTCACCCCGCAGCACCTCTTCGGGTTCCCGGCCAGGCTGTCAGATGCACATCTATGCGATCTGCTGGCACAAAAACTATGACGTCAGTAGACACTGCTGCTTAATATTTTGTGTGCTTGCAGATCACACGGAAGTGCATATGGCGGCCTGGCCGGTAACGTTGTATATAACGTGTTATATGACCGCAGAGGAAGGAATATAAAAACTAAACCTATTGGAATAAGGCACAACTCAGTTTTTTTTGGCACTTCTACAATTTGAATTTTGTTTTCAGTTTCCCTGTTATTGTTTTCACCCAGGCCTGAATCGCTATTTGTTGTCGCGTTTCCCGAAAATTACCGCTTTGGGCTGAATTGCCCGAATTATTTTTGGCGCACGTGATCGGATTGTGGCGCATCGGGGCCGGCATGCACGCAACGGAAATCGGGGAGCGTGGTCGTTGGAAAACCCGACGGATTCAGAAAAAACGCTGTATATTTTTAAAAAAATGTGTTGCTTGCCACGCGCTTACCTGCACCCAGCAATGGATGGTGAACTCCAGCAAACTCCGATGGACTTCAGCGCAGCAGCGACACCTGGTGGACATCGGGCGCACAAACTTAGTGAATCGCTAGAAGACCCGAATCCTCGACGGAGAACCCGCGGCTGGATCGCGACAGGACCGGATAAGTAAATCTGCCCCATTGTTTTTTTAAAGCTCAGACAACCCCTTTAAAATGCAATGTCAGTTTTAGTAAATATCCAAAGGGGGTGTACTGCTTACCATATATATAGGCTGGGCACAGCAGCTCCCAATAGACGTGATCCCAGAGAATCCATATGAATGGCATCTATTTTTTCTGAGGCCGCATGATGTGTGTCTTTATGAAATTACCACTTAATACATTGAAGGGTTAGATTTTATTAACACCAGCAGAATGCACTTCTTATGCTTTTCCTCCACAGGGACACTTGATTTCATCTGACATTGTGTGAATATGGTAGGGCTTTCTTCCTGTGCCTTTTACATTAATGGTATAGGGCAAAACCACTAATTGCGGTATAGCCCAATGTCAAGCAGGATGCCCGACAGTGATTCTGTTATTCTTGCAACTCCCAAATACACACAGACTGTCTGATCTGTGGCTTACTTGTGTATCTGAATTTGTGCACTTGATGAATTTTGTCACACATCAACATGGATCATATTCTGTTTGTTTTAATTTTTTTCCCTTCACGTTATAGAATAACAGAGTGTCACACTGTATATTCATAAGAATAAAGTCTATTAAACATATGACCAATGAACATGGTTTTTTACCCTTGGAATAAATGGGTTGTCCGGTTGGTGAATACAATTTTGTAAAGGAATCTTTTACTTTCTAGTGTAGTAGATTATTGTGTTTTCTACAACGGTTTCTTATTGGCTCAATGGAAAATTGTTGGATATATCCGCAGTGGGATATAGGCCTTTCTCATGTATCTTTCAGGCGGCCACGTCACAGGACAAAACTACGCTTGGTGCGACTTGGCGTAGTTTGGCATAAAAACCTCTTAATTAATATTTGCAGGATTTTAGAAAGTACACAGACCCCGGCAGAAACACCCCGTCCCGGCCCTCTCCGCCGCTGGCCATGCCCCTCCACGCCCACATAGCCTGTAGTTGGTGTAACTGCAAAAAGATAATCTAAATTTCTTGGCAGAAACTGGCATTGAAGCCCTGATAAATACTCCACATAGTCTTTTTTTTTCTTCAATTTAATATAGATAGTGACCTGGAGAAATTAGAAAAAAAACCTAAAATTTCTTTTAAAAAAAACCCCTAAAAACTTGATGAAAAAAAATTGTTTTGCCATAACATTCCACTAATATTCCCTATACCTTTCCTTACTCCAAATTATTTTGCCTTGCCATATTCTGAACACTTTTTTTTATAGTTCTGTCTACAAATCTGTGTAACGTCTGTTTTTACATTTTTTTGTGATAATGTTCATTTCTGATTTCTCTTCTTTAATATTTGGAGCTTCAGTTTCATTTGAGAGAATATGTGCCAAGTTCGATACAGTTTCAGCCTATAGAAAAAATAAAGTTCTTGATATCAAAAGCAATTTAGGATCTAGTGGAGGAAATTGCCTGTATTGTCCTTGACGGTGGATGCAAATTGATTCTTGTCAGGCTGAATCTACGTAACATAAAATGTTTATATACAATTCTGGAGACTTTGTCGAGTGGGAAAGATGTAATTAGTGCGGAGCAATGTTGTGTATTGTTTGACACTGAGCAGAACATTGGGTGAATGTGACAATAGCAAAAGAACAGATGCCTGTACATGCTAACAGGGGCCTTCAAAGTGTCCTGTGGGGCCTGGAAGTTTGTAGGGTAAAGAATCTGCACAATAACCTAATTTACTTCATTTTCTAAAATACAACAGGATACATTTTCCAGGACTAAGTGCCCTTTTTAAGGGGACATAGTCCAGGTAATAAGCTAATGGTGAATGTAACTCATTCACAGAATTGTTTGCAGTGAAATATCTCCCAGTGTCCCGCATGTCATAATATACTGCTCCAGTACGCTGTTGAGATAAAGAACTCCCTCACTCATTCAGGTGTACTGCTTGCGGCCAGATAATCTATTGCTGACCTTTCCTGTTTCTAACCCTGCTGTGTTATGTTGACCATCCTGTTTTAGGATTACCATTTGCTGCATGTTTAAGATTAGGACATGTTTGTTTTCCCTCACATTGATGACCTAAATATATTTTAACTCTCAGATAGCACAAGAGAAAAAATAGAGAACATCCCCTTTTTCAAGAGTCCTTTATGTGGTTCACTTCAAATTGAACCCGTCAGCAGGAATGTCATTTTTAGCTGATGACAGGTTCCAATAGACTATGCTATGCTGATTTAAAAAATTACTTTCCCATCATTCTGAATCATTTCAGTACTTTATATAAGTTTAATTTACATTACTTGGCTATCTGCCACAGCATGTGGTAAGTTTCATGGGGATGGTCAGGGGCAGCCTGTGTGTGCCTGTGTCTCCTCATACATTCTTCCTCTACTCCACACCATCTTCCTCCCCTGCCTGCTCCTTGCACATGACAGGAACTGGGGTGGAGGAAGCTGCAAGAGTGTGGAGGAGAGGAGACAGACACAGGCACACATAGGCTGCAGCTGCCTACTCCCTGGAGACTCATCACACACTGCTGGTAGGGAGGCAGGTATTATAAAATAAACTATTACAAAGTACTGTACTGATTCAGACTGCTGACAAAGGATCTGCATAAAATCTGCATACCATAGGCGATTGGAACCTGTCACCAGATAAATATGCATTTACATTGCTGGTGACAGTTTCACTTTAACTCCTTAGGCTACATTCCTGACATATACACTGAGCACATACATAGCAATATACTGGCAGATGGAGGCATCCATTTTGCCTCTGTCTGACCAGTATACATAGCTCCCAACCATCCTGGGATTTTTTTTAGCTTAGACAGTCCTGATTTTACGACACTATCCGACCGTCCGAGGTGGTAGGGAGAATGTCTTGGCGTGTACCGCATTGTCCCGCCTCCTGGTCCCCAACCCAACACATTACAGGTGCAGAGCTGAGACCGGGAGGTGGGATCAGGTACTGCTGTCTCCACACGACTCGTAGAGGGAGCTCCACCCCGCTCCTCCTCAGAGTCTGCTCAGAGCATGGCAGAAGAGAAGCAGGACTGCAGGGCATGACGGAAAGGTGCATAACAATATTTTTTGTTATATAATATAATATAAGGGAGGAGGGAGACCACAATATGAGCGAAGGGGGAGTACACAACATGATAGAGGATGGAGGACAGGAGGCCACAATATGAGGAAGAATAGATGAGGGATACCACAATATGAGGGTGGATGGAGGACTGAGGCCACAATATGAGGTGGATGGAGGGGAGAGACCACAATATAATGGAGGAAGGAGTTCCCAATATGAGGGAGGATGGAGGACAGAGACTACAATATGAAGTGGATAGCGGAGGCGGACAACAATATGAAGTGGATGTAGGTGGGAGGCCACAAAATAAGGGGGATAGAGGACAGGAGGCCATTAAATGAAGGGAATGGAGGACAGGAGGCCACAATATCAAGGAAATGGAGGGCAGAGGGGCACCATATGAAGGAATGGAGGTCAGGGGACCAAAATATGAGGGAGGATGGAAGACAAGAGGCCACAATATGAGGGAGGATGGGGGACATGAGGTCACAAGATGAGGGAGGATGGAGGCCAGACACCACAATATGAGGTGGATGGAGGAGGGCAACAATATGAAAAGTATGGCGGTGGTAGGCCACAATAAGATGGGGACAGAGGACAGCAGGCCACAATATGAAGGGAATGGGGACAGGAGGCAACAATATGAGGGAGGACAGAAGCCACAATATCAGGGAGAAAAGAGGAGGGAGGACAGGAGGCCGCGAATATGAGGTAGATGGTGGAGGGAGGCCACAATATGAGGGAGGATGTGGCCACAGTATGAGGGAGATGGAGGACAGGAGGCCAGAACATGAGGGAGGCCACAATATGAGGGAGAATGAAGGAAGGAGAACACAACATGACAGAGGATGGGGGACAGGAGGCCATAATATAAGGGAGAATGGAGGAGGGAGGCCACAATATAAGGATGGATGGAGGACAGAGGCCACAATATGAGGGAGGATGGAGGAGGGAGGAAAAAATATGAAATGGATGGAAATGGGAGGCCACAATATAAGGGGGATAGTGGACAGGAGGCCACAATATGAAGGAAATGGACGACAGGCCACAATATGAAGGAGGAGGGAGACCACAATATGAAGAGGATGGAGTGTGGAGGCCAAAATATGAGGAATGAGGAAGGACAGGATACCACAATATGAGGGAGGATGGAGCACAGAGACCACAATATGAGGTGGTTGGAGGAGCGGGGGGCAATATAAAAATGATTGCGTTGGTAGGCGACAATATGATGGGGATAGAGGACAGGAGGCCACAATATGAAGGGAATGGGGACAGGAGGCAACAATATGAGGGAAGATGGAGGACAGAGGCCACAATATGAGGGAGGACAGAGGACAGAAGCCACAATATGAGGAAGGAGGAGGGAGGCCACAATATGATGAGAATGGAGGACAGGAGGCCACAATATGAGGGGGGATGGAGGTCGGGAGGCCAAGGAATGGAGGACAGGGGACCAAAATATGAGGGAGGATGAAGGACAAGAGGCCACAATAGGAGGGGGGATGGAGGACAGGAAACCACAATATGAGGGAGGAGGGAGTGCAGAGGCCACACTATGAGGGGCATAGAGGACAAGAGGCCACAAATGAGTGAAGATAGAGGACAAGAGGCCACAATATAATTGAAGATAGAGGACTTATATATATATAAGTTGACTTAGGGGGTATTATATGGGTTCATCTGGGAGTTGGCCAGAGGAACGGGCATTATACTATGTGGGGGCTATTAACCCCTTAATGATCTGCCTACCAGGTTTTTACGGCTGTCATTAAAGGTACTTCTTCTGACCCACCACCTTGCTATGTCGGCGTGTCAGAAAAAGATTGCAGGAGATTGTGTCCTGCAAGTGCCAGTGCTGGGCTTTGTTATCAGACCATCTAGGGTTAATGTACCCTAGGTCAGTGGTGGCGAACCTATGGCATGGGCCCTCTATATGGGCACCCTTGCCATCACTCCAGGACAGGTTATGCCAGACAAAACTCAGCCCAGGACCCTAGAAGGAAGCTACAATGATAATGCAAACTTCTACTCCTTCTTTCTACTGTATTGGTGTCGTCAGGTGACTATTCAATTTAAACCTGTGAAAGAGCAGGGAGTAATAAGTTACCACTTTAATTGTAGCACTGGCACATTGTGAAAAATACGTGGGTTTTGGTTGTAGTTCGGGCACTCTGCGTCTAAAAGGTTTGCCATCACTGCTCTAGGTGGTCTAAAAAATAGCAAAAAATGTAAAAATTAAAAAGTAAAAAAAAATATATAAAAAAAAACTAAAAATTCAATTCCCCTCCTTTCCATAGAACTGATATAAATATAAATAAACAGTAAAAATATGCAAATGGTTATTCCCGGTGTTTAATCCCATAACAGAAAATAGCGCCCGAAGTCGGAAATACCACTTTTTTTTGCCATTTTGAAAAATATAAAAAAATTCTATAAAAATTATCAAAAGGCCATACAGTACAGCCATACTACAAATCATAGCCATAAAAACGTCATCAAAAGTCACAAAAAAGACATCAGACACAGCTCCGTACACCGAAGTATGAAAAAGTTATTAGTGCTAGAACATGTCAAAATGAAGAATTTTATTTAACAGTAGGTTTTAATTTTTGTAAATGTATGAAAACATTATAAAATCTATATAAATGTTGTATCCCCGTAATCATACCAACCCAGAGAATAAAGTAGACCTGTCATTTGGGGCGCGCAGTGAAATGCGTAAAATCCAAGCCCAAATGCGTTTTTTCACCAATTTCACCGCATTTGGAATTTTTTTCTCGCTTCCTAGTACACGGCACGGAATATTAAATAACATCACTATGAAGTGCAATTTGTTCCGCAGACAACAAGCCTTCACAGAGCTCTTTACAAGGATAAATAAAAAAGTTATGGATTTTTGAAGTTGGGGAGTGAAAAATGAAACCGCAAAAACGACAAAGGGGTTAAAAAGTGCATCTGAAAAACTGGTTGAGAGTTAATAATATGCATAAAATAATCCCATGTCCCACATGTCTCGTCATAAGCCCAGCACATATTAGCCTGTATGTGTTTCTATCATTTTATTGATGTGATATGTGACTATCATAGTGACTAGTCGGTGCACACCGGCCGTGACGTCACCAGCAGCGTGCACACAGGCGGAACCAATGTACGCAGTGATGTTCCTGAGGGGGAAGAGTGATAGCGGCGCACTGCCTGAAGGAAGCACAACAGTGTGATGAGAAGAGATGGATGACCAGGGCTGCCCCAGGTGTAAGACCACCAAGTACCGCAACCCCTCCCTGAAGCTGATGGTGAACGTGTGCGGCCATACACTGTGAGTGCCCGCCATGTCCTACTCTGTAGTAATGGATGGAGGAAGCAGCAGCTGTCTGCCTGTGCTGTGGTCTGGCTCCAGTACTCCAGGCTCCTGAATGCTGAGCACAGTGTTATGGGACTATTATGCCTTTGTAGTATTGTATGTAATGGTGGTTTCTATGCCGTTTTCAGTATAATTCTTGCAGTTATTGCAGAACAAGACATTAGGATCTAATTGTTTTAGGTTCCGTTCACATTGAGCGGCAAATTCAGTGTTTTAGTTTTTTTATGGTTTCATTAGAAAACATGGTTACTTATTACTTGCATTACCTGCCAGGTTCTATATATGAGGCTATGACTGTGACATCACATTCTCATCATCGGCTGCAGAGGTCTGTGATTGGCTGCCACAGTCACTTGTTATTGAGATGACATCATAGCCACAGCCTTGTGTACAAACGCGGATGAGGAGACAGGACACTGGAAGACATGGGGATTGTCCCAAGTTGGATTTATGGCCCCTATCCTGATCTATGGGGGTCTGATTGCTGAGATCTTTACTGATCACAAGAACTGAGTCGAGCATCCACCCTATGGATGTTGCAGAGCACATCGGTCAGCCATCTCCCATTTACTGTCTATGGGAGTTAGAGATACCAGTGCCCAGTAATTTTCAGCACTCTCATAATATCAAGTGCAATGGCAACCTGCGGCTTCAAATGGGACCCTCATTCTTGTGATTGGTAGGGATCTCGTGATCATGATGGTCCCATCAGTCAGACTTGCACTGACCAGATTGTTCTCCCCTATTCTGTGAATCCAGCATGGGACAACCCCTTGAAATCGGCTGTGGTCAGTTCAGAAAACAAATCTATTATAAAGACCACTTTTCATTGGTTGAATAACTGGACCCATTCAATGGAAATATTCTGGTTAGTAAAAACTACAATAAATAAATTTAAAGCTTCTTTTGTTGAATAAATATTCATCTCCTACAGATGTATAGAGCAGCCGAGGGCATGTGCTCTGTCCATTTGGGGAACAATGGGTCTCCTTTCTTGCAGTCTGTGGCGGTCCCACAACAGAGAACCCCCACCGATCAGAAATTTAGTTTCTATCCTCTGGAAAGGGACTAACGTATTATGATTGGGCAACCCTTTAACAAAGTCTTTTTACAAGCAGTTTGCAAGGGTTGTCCAGGATCTGCTTCACTTCTGTAGCTTTAGCGTGTGGAGTTAAAACAAATATCCTTCCTCCCACCTTCCCCCAAGTGCTTTCACAAATTTTTTTGCCTTTTCTGATTGAGCACAATGAGAAGCCATCACATTCTGGTCTGTAAATATACAGCTTCCTGAGTCACATTAAAATTGCATGAAGAAAACTCGGTTACAAGCAATTCTCTGGCCACGCAGCCATAGAGTGGGACAGGGCCTGCACCTAAGTTCCTTCTATAAGTATGTAATGCTCAGTATTCTCACTTCATGTACAGGTTTTATGGGAGAACACCTGTCTAGACATGTCCTGGAGTATGCCATCTTCCAGTCTATGCATGACAATAAAAAATATATAAATTTAAAATACATTATGGGTCAGTGGAATCAATTTGATGTTGGCTGTATACTTTACACAGACTTAGCGTCAATCAAGATGGTACCGTGGTAGGCGGCTGCCTGTGCACCTCGCTCCAGCTTTCCTTTCCTATTTCCCCTCTCCTTTCCTCTCTCTCCACCAGTTTTTACCCATTATTCTTTCGCAGCTTGCTGCGCCATGCTCCACTCATCTCTCCCGGTAGAAGGCAGTTCCAGGAGAATAGTTTTAGCTCAACCTTCTGTTAAAGGGTTTTTTTTCCCAACCTTTCAAATTATTCTCTTTCCCCGGAATAGGTGCTAACAATTTTATCAGTGAGGGTCCAACTGCTGGGACCCTCAGTATTGTGAGAATGGGACACCCAGCAAATTTTCTTGTTATACCCTATCCAGTGATAGGATATATAGAATATCCATTTATTTACCAGTTGCATGGTTAAAACGTGGACATCACAAAGAAAAATCCCTCTTACTTTTTTTGGAAATGTCATGTCTGTCATTCCTTACTTATGGTGCTAAAGCATATCTGGAGAGGGTTTGCACCAGCAATATTTTATATCATGACTGTGTCCCCATCTGTGAGAGATATTAGTTTCATCCAATCCAGACTACTGATCTTTGTGTAGGGAACAAATAGATGCCGAGGATCCTATAATACCTTATAGTTCCTGAGATCAAGGACAGAAGGGGATCTTGCTCATGGTACAGAGGTGTCAGAAACTAAATCTCCCTATTAATCCACATTTCTGTTCAGGTTTGCTGTCAGACTTTGGAGGTCCTGTGAGCTCTTGATTGCAGACGGTCATGTTTTCTGGCACTGAAATAATTGCAATTTCTTGTGAACCACCATGCCAAGTGGGCATGGAGGGGCATGTGCTGAATGGCGGAGTGGGCTGGTGCAGGGCATCCCAGCTCTGTGTGTGTGCACTAGCTGTAGCCTGTCATATTATAGCGCAATTTGTCAGATTTGGCCTGGCATAGGATTGTCCGCCTGCCAGATACATCAGGTGGCCAGAGCCTACTGATATATCTGTTCCGGTGTAGGGTTGAGGTTTACATCATACGCGGGCACACCAGTCGCCAGCGTGTGATGAATCTCTCATAAATCTCCCCCAAAAATTCCAACAAACTTCCATTAAAATGAAGGGGGAATAGATTTTTCTGTGTCACTATATGACTTTAGTTTCATACCTTTAGGGGAGACGTCCAGCATAGTTTCCTTCCAACTAATTGAAGCCCATATTCTTTAAGGGCTCTAAAAGTGGAGGATGGGCAATCTCTTGGATTTATGTTTTTTTTTCTTCATAATGCTTACAACTTGCATGTTCCTTTTACTAAGGGCCATGCGCCAGTTTTCTGTCGGACTTTGCACATTCTTTTTAGTGCAAACTGCTTGCACAGGTATTTAAGAACACACATTGGGGCACATTTTCTAAGAATGGTTCAAACTGCACTAAGTGTAGTTTTCCTGTGTATAATTTAGGGTGCGCCAGATTCATGATATCTGGCCCCCTTGAACTGGCCCGACAGAGTGCAACACTTTTTTTTTTCTGGTCAATCTTTAAAGGACACCTGTCATCAGGTCTGTGTCACTTGTCCTGTCACTACTACCTGTTGGAGCAACTCACAGGGATCCCATCCCAGCATTTATCTAGTTATTTCATACTTTAATCATTTAAATCATATTTTCTTTATTATGTAAATGAGGCTGGTCACATGGTCAGAGGCAGTGATGTCACCCCTGTTACCCCTCCCCTCTCCTCCCCCTGCTCATGTCTGTGTGTAATGTATAGTAAAGCATTGCTGGTGTGTGTGCTGCATCTGCTGACATGCTGCATCCTCCTAATATACAGGTGAGAGACACAGACATCAGCTACACATGTACCTGACATGTTCTGCTATATCATGGCTCCCTGGAGTTGTTGTATCTCTCCTATACACACACATGCACACACAGGCTGCAGGGGGTGTGGCCAGCAGCAATCACATGCAACAGCCATTACCCCAGTCAAGCACTGGGGGTGTGGCTGTGCCTCCCACTCATGAATAAGCCGGACAGCTTGAATATGATAATGACTCATTGGACATTTCACATGTCATTTGCATACAGCTTTAGGACCTCATTGCTTAGATTTACAGGCATGTAGAAGGACAATGAAGGGATAGAGGCAATGCCCTCTAATGGCAGTTTATAAAAATCTATTTAGATTAGGGGGGTTATTTTGCATGACGGGTTCTCTTTAACATGGGCCGTGCGACAGACTTGCATGTTAAATCTGGCACACGTTTTGACTGAGCAACAGAACACCCCATTATTTGTGCCACATGATGCCTAGTGCAGATGCGCCACAAAATGGTCATGTGTGACACATTTGTGGTGCAGACACTTCTTAAATACATGAGCAAGCAGTTTGCACTAGAAAGAACATAAAGTTCACCAGAAAAACTGACGCAAAGCCCTTAGTAAATGTGTCCCATTGTGTGCGTTTTGTAGTGCAGCTGCACTAGGCATCTTACAACACAAATTATGGGGCATTCTTGTGCTCAGTCGGACCGTGCGCCAGATATAACATGCAACGTCCAACAGAATTGTGTTGCACGCCCTAAAGGGAACACCAATAAAAAAAAAAAAGGGGTGCACTCTGTCGGAGCAGTGCAGGGGGACGTCAGAAATCCTGAAGCTGCATATAAAGTTTAGATACTTTAAATATTTATTTATTTTTTTAAATTTTTGTTCCTTATGGGATAAATACACTGGTTTGGCTGTTATTCCTCATCATGTCATTAGGCTTCTTGTGTGATGTAAAGGGAACTGCTTTACAAGCTAGCACTGAGGCAATGATTCCATTACCAATTTTCATATTTCTCTTTCAGTCTGTATGACCAGCTTTCCATCCTTCCCTCTGTAGAATACATCCCTGTGACTTCTTGATTAAGCGTTCATTCCAGTGTTGACATTGTCTCCTCGCTGTGGCTCCTTGACTTGTCATTTTAACTAGGGCACCTGTGTTACTCTATCCAAAGTGGATTTTTCCTCGATGAAGTCATTGGCTCTCGCCGGCTGGTGCCAGGGGTAGAGTCACTCATGAAAACCACACCGGCAGCCTCAGCATCTTCTGGACGTTCCAGCTCCTGTGCAGTCTGCAGGTTCAGCTGCTGTGCCCTTGAGTCAGTAGATGTTTTAAAGACTAGCAGCTGAACCAGCAGTCTTCAAAGACACAGCAAAACTGGCTTAAGCAGCAGACACTGGGCTCCTGATTGATGCCAAAGCTGGTTTATAGTCCTAAGTCATTGGATGGAAATGTGTGAGAGCACCACAAGCAGTTACTCAATTAGCCTTGTTATTTCTGGTGAGCTCCAAGAGTTTATTTTACAGTCTCCTTTATATTTTCATTTTACTGTACATTCAGATTCTGACCTTCCCTCGTATGTGTACTAGACGAAGGGTGTGGAGCAGTTCTGCGGAGTGTTAAATAACCTTTAATAGTTTATCATGGTCATGTAGCAGCCATCTGATCTGTCTGTTGCTGATTATCTTGAAGCCATATGCTTCTGAATAGGTCTAACGAAATTACATTAATTCTGGTTAAGAGGGACTACACATGGTATTAAAGGGAACCTATCATTAGCATTTTCACCACAAAGCTAGCCGCACCCTCATGCCTATGAAATAACCTTTTTAGCATTTTCTCTTTTTAAAACTTGCACATTTATCTTAAAAAAACAAAACACTTGTAAAGTCTTATGCAAAGGAGCTAAAAAGAGTCACTATTTGCCTAAGATGAGTCACACCTAGAGGATGGAGGGGGGTTGTTAAAAAGAAAATTAAGAAAAAAGTTTTTTAAAATAAGAAATAAAATAATAAAAATGCCCTCATAGTTTGTCCCAAGGTTTGAGTGTCCTGGATACTGCTTTCATCACTAGCTCTTGTGTATCGGCATAGTGTCATCTCTGTACTGACCCCATTCTGCTGCCCGGCAGGGATCTATTTCCATCCTGCTGATAGACCCTGACACTGAGGAGTGTGTGATTTACATCACCACGTCCTTGCACAGTCTTCATACGAGTGCTCCTGTATACCCTAAAACCAGTGATCTGCCCTCCCTGAACATGTGGATGTCTTCCTTCTAGTTAGGGCTTATTCATACATCCTGTGTGATATCATTTTGTATGATTTTCACTAATTGCATAATGACCCTGTATTTTCCATAGTCGGTTAAAACGATTTTTTACATACCCTGGCTTGTCCTGAGGTGGTGGAGACTCCTGTGGCTGGAGTGCACACGTATAGCTGGCTTTATGCATGCAGGATCCAAAGAAAGAAGAGTTCCGTAGCACGTCCAGATAAAATAATGATTCTTTCCTTTATTTTGTCATCATTTAAAATTGTACATGGTGTACAGTAGGTCCAAACACCTACCATGACATTGTGAACACCAGGGCTGGTTGGACTTGTATCTGTGAAATGCTGTAATTTTGTTTATAACAATGAATTAGAGAATGTGTTATTTTGTATCTTGTGTATATTTAAGAATCTTGTCTTTGTGGGAATACCCCTTTAAGGTAAAATGGAAAACCTTGCATCACTTAAAGTGAGCAAAAAGCAGAAGACCGAAGGGAGATGTCACACGTTGGTGTTTTTGATTTTGTTTTTAGTCCTTTTTTAAGCATGCGTTTCCAGTCCGTTAAATAAGCATGCGTTTTAGAAAACATATGCGTTTTTTGAAAACGCATCAGTTTTTGACCATTTTTATTAAGATAATTGGAAAAACCGGACAAAACTGTCAAAAATGGATAAAAGGCAAATGTTAATGTTAGCGTAACGGTTGTTGTACACGCTAAAGTTAAAAGCTGTTTAATTAGGCAAATCTTTCTCCAGCTGGTGGAATGTGTTTTAAAACTCATGCGTTAGGCCCGTCGTGTGTCTGAACCCTGAGGGTGCGTTCACACGTGGCTTTAACTCATGCATTTTCATCACAACAGCTGAGGAGAGAAGATTTGCCGGCTTACCAAACGCATGCGTCAACCCAACATTAACGCATGCAGTTGTTAACATTGCGTTAATGCAGACGTTAACGTCCTGTTTTTGGTCTTAAAGCATGCGTTTTCAGTCCGTTTAAAAACGCATACGTTTGTAAAAGGGATCTGAAAAAGTATGCTTTAAAACGGCCCAAAAATGGGACGTGTGGCATCACCCTAAGATGTGTTATGTTCCAAAACACATGCGTGAAGCACCCTCAAAAATGGGCCAAATTCACACAGTCTGGTGTGGATCCAGTTTGCAATCTCCCTCTCTCCCTACTGTCTGTCTGTAGTGATGAATGGATGTGGATCCTTACCTGCCATACTTGCATCTCCTCAGCCTGAGCCTCTAATAATAGTCAGTGATTACTATGTTAGTTATTGGCACTTGTTCTCCAGGTCATAGCCGCTCAGAGCGTCTCCATCTATTTGTGTCCCCGCTGGGCTGGATCAGCAGCCGTGGGCAGAATGTTTTGTTAGTAGACGGCGCTATTCACCATCTGTTTTTATTACTTTGCCCATTCGGAGATTAGGAGTTGAGGTCCATAATGTGTTGTACGTAAATGCTAGTGGCGGCTTTCCAGCCAGTACGCTGGGTTACTGTCTGTTCCCTGCAGCCTCATCTCTGTACACAGTGTTCAGTCTGGGAATAGCAGCCTCGCCACAATTGTGACGTTGGGGAAAGTATTGGCAGAGAGGCGCAGCCTTGTATACAGACTCCTGTGCAGCTCAGGGGCTAAACTACTCTTACTACTAAATATACAGCAGAAAGGTCTAAATAAACTCTGCAAATCCACTGCAGCTCTATTGATTGGAAATATAATTTACGTAGGTGTGTGATACTTTTGCTTCTAGAAATTCTAGATCAGTGCTAGTGTGGATCTGATTTGCAATCTCCTTTTAGAGTTTAAAAATCCCTTTAATTCGACATCCAGAGATTTGACATAATTTTCTCCTATGTTGTAGGATTTTAATCTGTAGCTCACATTTCCAAATATGCCTTTAATTGCCTGTATCTCTGGTACTGTAGCTCACAGAAGCAAAAGAATGTGAAAGATGAGATTCTTATCTTTAATACTGTATATACTCGAGTATAAGACGACCAAAGTATAAGCCGAGGCACCTAATTTTACCACAAAAACCTTGGAAAACCTATTGACTTGCGTATAAGCTGAGGGTGGGAAATGCATTGGTCACAGCCTTCCCAGTACATAGCCTGCCGGACCCTGCCCCATAGTATATAGCCAGCACCAGCCCCCCTGTATATAGCCTGCCACCCAATATCCCCCAGTATATAGCCAGCCCCCTGCCCCAGTATATAGCCAGCAGCGGTGGAAGCCAGAAAGGTGAGTTTTGATGGGTTTTTTTTACTCGAGTATAAGCCGAGTTTGGGTTTTCAGCACATTTTTTTTGTGCTGAAAAACTAGATTTATACTCGAATATTTATGGTATGTCCACAAGGATGTTTCTAGCTTTTCTAGAACTGAATCAAAAATGTACCTTGTGACCGCAGCCTAAGAGTGCCTGACTCTACCATTTACCTCCTCTAAACTTGATTCATCTCAGGCAAATATGACTCTCCTCTAGTCGTTTCATATGATTCTGGAGAATATATATATTATTTTTATAGCTATGGGGGAGATTTTGCGTAAAAGGGAAATTCTATAAAGGACATTTCTTACCCTATTTTAGGGGGACACTAGTTTAATTTGGGTAAAATATTGTGTCTGGTCTTTTTTGAGCCTGTCGCTCATAGGCAAGTTCATTCAGACAAATCCGCTGTATGCATGTGTAGGGCTCTTTAATTGGATGATGGTTGGGGCAGGACAATTGGGCATCCTGGTGTTACATTGGCCATGGGGACAGTTAAGTATGGTTTTCTAGTAATGACATTGGCATAGCCAATTTCTAAAAAAAAAAAAAAAAAAAAAGTGTTTTATTTTTTTTTTTAATTAAGGATGAAGTTTTTCTTGTGTATTTTATACTATAGGTGGGCAAAGCATAACGTTCTTCTGTTGGAAGGGGAATGTGAAATACAAATGTGTTTAATCCCCCGACTTGTCTGGTTAGTTACATGCACGGGGTATATTGGTAATCCATCTGCCGGTCGCTAAGGTTTCATGAGTGCAAAACCCACAAAAAGTGAATACGCACCTTGTAAAACAAACATGTGCAAAGCTGTTTCATGTTGATCTCATTGTAAACATGTTCTGTGCATTCACTTTGTAATGTTGTGCTGAATATTCTGTACATTGGTCTTCTATGATTCTGGGCTTTGTGTCATTGTTGACAGATGAAAGGCTCCGTAATGTAACATTAGGTAATGTCCTGTGGTTTCTGCAGGTGCATGGGGCTTTGTTATATACTTTAGTACGATTCCTCTTCTTCTTTTTTCATCCGTAGAAAGTACCATGTTCTCTATAATGACTAGTGCTTTTCCACTGCACCCCCAAAATATTTGTTTCATATATATATACAGGCGGTCCTCTACTTAAGGACACCCGACTTACAGACAACCCATAGTTAAAGACGGACCCCTCTGCCCCCTGTGAACTCTGGTGAAGCTCTGGATGCTTTTTATAGTCCCAGGCTGTAATGATCAGCTGTAAGGTGCCTGTAATGAAGCTTTATTGATAATCCTTGGTCCAGCTACAGCAAAAAATTTTGAAACTCCAATTGTCACTGGGCCAAAAAAAAAAATGTCTGGATCTACAATTATAAAATATACAGTTTCGACTTACATACAAATTCGACTTAAGAACAAACCTATGGACCCTATCTTGTATGTAACCCGGGGACTGCCTGTATATAATATATTTTTGTTTTTGCTTTTCTAGATGTGAAAGTTGTGTGGAGCTTCTCTTTGTCCGTGGATCTGGCACTTGTCAGGAATGCAATACTCCTCTGAGGAAAAGTAACTTTCGAGTCCAGCTCTTTGAAGACCCTACAATTGATAAGGAAGTGGAGATTCGCAAAAAAATCTTAAAAATGTGAGTTTTACCTGGATGCAGCCCATTAATTTGGCTCATATTGAACTGGTTACACCCAGGTGTACACACAACTTGCACACTAAGCTTACACATCCGCATCTTGATATATTGCAGGGTATTATCAGTGTCAGTCTATGCACAGGCAGTTCTTACAGGCAACTCTGGGGTCCAGATCGTGAGGAAAAGACCCCAGTTCTTGAGCTGAACCGGCATTGGCTCTGCGTCCGATATATATCGGACGCTGAGAGCTAAGTCACCGCACTCAGCGTCCGATATATCAGACGCAGAGTGGGAAGTGGTTAAAGAACTGGTAGCAATAAGTTACTGCTTCAAGTGCCATGTTGGGCACTCTGTCTCTAAAAGCTTCGCCATCACTGCCCTATCATGTGGATAGGGAATAAGTTTCGCCCTTAGTACAACCCCTTTAACCCCTTAACGCTCTGCGCCTTAGCTCTACGGCACAGAGGTATAGGGAATGTATGAAGAGGGCTCACGGGCTGAGTCCTCTTCATACAAAGGTGGGGGTTGTTGCATATTGCAGCAAACCCCCACCGCTATTAACCCTTTCAATGCCGCCGGCAAAGTCGGCGCCAGCATTTAAAAGACGGTGGCGCGCGGGCGCCGCCATCTTTGTTATGATCGCCGCGCCCCGGCGCGATTGGTTGCCATGGTAGCCTCGGGTCTTCATTTGACACGAGGCTACATGGCTTCTGCAGATTCGTTACAATGAGCCAGTGGCTCATTGTAAAGAATGAGCTGCAAAAATGCCATATATTGCAATACAGAAGTATTGCAGTATATGGTAGGAGCGATCTGACTATCTAGGGTTAATGTACCCTAGATGGTCTAAGATATAGTGAAAAAAAAAAGTTTAAAAAATAAAAGAAATTAATAAAATATTAAAAATTCAAATCACCCCCCTTTCCCTAGAACTGATATAAAATATAATAAACAGTAAAAATCACAAACATATTAGGTATCGCCCCGTCCCAAAATGCCCGATCTATCGAAATATAAAAGCGGTTACGGCCGGCGGTGACCTCCGAGACGGGAAATGGCGCCCAAATGTCCGAAATGCGACTTTTACACCTTTTTACATCACATAAAAAATGAAATAAAAAAATGATCAAAATATTGCACAGACCTCAAAATGGTAGCAATACAAACGTCGGCTCATTTCGCAAAAAATGACCCCTCACACAGCTCTGTGCGCCAAAGTATGAAAAAGTTATTAGCTTCAGAAGATGACAAAATTTTTTTTTTCTTTTTTGTACACATTCGTTTAATTTTTGAAAATGTATTAAAACACAATAAAACCTGTATAAATTTGGTATCACCGCGATCGCACCGAACCAAAGAATAAAGTAGGCGTGTTATTTGGAGTGCAGAGTGAAAGTCGTAAAAACTGAGCCCACAAGAATTTTTTCAATTTTTCCACATTTGGAATTTTTTTTCAGCTTCGCAGTACACGGCATGTTAAAATAAATAACATTACGGGAAAGTAAAATTTGTTTCGCACAAAATAAGCCCTCACACAGCTCTGTACACGGAAAAATGAAAAAGTTATGGATTTTTGAAGGTGGAGAGCGAGAAATGAGCGGAAAAACCCTGCGTTCTTAAGGGGTTAACTTGTCAGGCAGGTGTTTTGTCTAAGGAAACAGAACTTGATAGCAGTAGATATACCTTTTTTTTATTTTTAATTTTGTTTTTGATATTTTTGGAAAGTTTGTTAGGGGGAATTGAAAATAAGAAAAGGGAGAACAGCAAACAAGATTGTAGTATATATTTACATCAATAGAAGTAATGACAACTGTTGTAAACGATATATACTTTATAAACCACTGCATATATGTATATATAGTAAAAACTTTGAGGGAAGGGAGGACTGAGGAGAGGATGGGGTGGGGATAAATAAAGTACCTTTAAGTAACTTACATATTAAACTTAGGTGGGTATTACCATCATTATGATTGGCTTTGCATATAGATATACTTACATGCTCTTGGATACAAGTAAAGCATAAACCACAATTGTGTAAGATGTGGGTTCAAAGGGTGACACAGAAAAACACTTATTGTCTATAAATAAAACATTTTTTGTCATTAAGTGTAGAACCTCTGACGGTAAATGTCTGACTATAGACTTTTCTAGTCAGGACCCTCTCGCATGATCTGTCTTATTTCTTCTTTTTGCCGTTGTACGTTGCCATACGCAGCTGTATAAGTCATGTGGATTGTGTATGGCAGTATGCAGCTTTCCCAGCGTCTCTGCATGAGGTTTATTGGTTTTTACAAAGGGTTGGATATCCTACACTTGGCTCATAAGATGAGGTTGTGTTCTTATTGTGCACCATTACCAAAATCGTCTCCACAGGTCACCACAGATATATCATGATAGATTTGCCCACAATTGTCTAGGAAATCTTTATCCTTGTGTATGGCTGTCTGCGTGTATGCGATGGGTTTGCCAAAGCAAGAACTGTTGTTAATGGCTTTCTGCCCTAGCTCATAGATGGAAACGGGGAAGGCGTCCCTCCACGTATTCCATATTACAATATAGCGTTTCTCATAATATTTGGTCATATTATAACATTTTCTACAAATATGTTGCAGTTACATAGTAAAATGATGAGTATTCTTTACTAATTTCAGGCATTTCTATAGAGGTTTTAGAGCTATTCAAGGGAATGATGAGAGACAAGCCTAGATTTATCATGAGGCACACAATGACCGTATCAGGGAGCTATCTACAAGCAGAGTACATGCACCGTAATATATCTCATGTTGTAAATATCGGTGTTGGTAGTTTTGCTATTTTCTGTAATGCAGGAATGCATCCCAATGTGCATCTAACACCTAACATTGAGGGAAAATAGAATAAACTGAATTCCTATTGATTAGACATCCATTAGGCTGAATAGATGGTGCTGAATTATTGAATTAGATCTAATTTTCTCCCTCTTTCTCTAGATATAATAAGCGTGAAGAGGATTTTCCATCTCTGAGAGATTACAATGATTATTTGGAAGATATTGAGGAAATAGGTAAGGCTATTGGGAAAGTTTGCCACTTTTCCGTGTAATTGAATTTGGGATTGTAATCAACTAGTATGGGGTATAAGGAGATTTTTAACAGAAATGTTACTTGTATATTAGGGAAGTTCTCCAGATTGATTCATCATCTTTCCAAACGTAAGACCTGCTGATCACCCGTTACAGTCATCACAAGGAAGGGAATGGCAATACGTCTTTGTAATATTATATAGAAATATTTGACATATAAAATTCTGCCCTGTGACCAGGGTGACAGTGGAGCTTCTTCAGGCTGCAATTTTTTTTTAACAGACAAACATTTGCATTTAGACACCCTCCGTGCCCCCCCCCCCCCCCCCCCACAGCCAAACTATTCCAGACTTCTACATCTACTGGAATCGTCTTTCCATCAAATTTATTTTGTCTTGCAATGCAACCTGAACGTTACATTATGAAACCCTTACAGGAGCTTCTGTCCCATCTGCTTCCTCTGCATCAAAAATGGATAAAAAAAATGTTGCAGGGAAATTATCCTCTGTCTGCCAACAGACTGATAGGAAGGGCATCCATTGCCAAGTGCTAGTGTTCCTTTGTAGGACTATTATTGTTACAATACTTTTTACTCCAGATTTCATGCAGAAACGGGACGCAAACGTTTGTGGCCTGGTTTAGCTGTGTGCAGATAGGAGGCGCGAGCATCTCCAATGTAGCTCAGCAGCTGTGGCTGTCCTGCATGGTGGGCTAACCCGCTTCACAATCTGCCCAATAGACCTTTAGGCATCTGTGTGCAAGCTGCAATTTATGGAGATAGCTCATGGCCCCACATAGGATTGTGTGCATGAGACCGAAGTATAATGCTGGTCACCCAATTGTACTTGCCTTGGTAAACCATTTTTTATTAATTTTTAAACTTGTAGCCCACCCCTTTTAAGATGCTCATTTAGCAGCATGGGATGGACATGGAGCAAAACTACAGGTCTCCTGAAAGGGGTTGGGAATTTGGAGAATCCATTATAGAGAGCGTGGACCCTGTGCATGAAGGTTTTGGGGCATTTGAAACCCTCACTCTAGAGACATCAAAATATTGATTTAATTGTCAATCAGTTTCCATGACCATCACCCTAGATACACATATTTACACCACCCTCCTCATTGACTATGCTTTGAGGGGTTAAAAATGACTCATAATTTTACCTTCATATTAGTGGTGTGAGTGGGTCCTATAACTTGTCATTATGCCCCATCTCCTTCACTGGTTGATGATAAAAAGTGCACAGATCTTTACCTTCATCTAGCTGTAGAAAGAAATAATAAGAAACCTATAAAAAAGTAACTACCGTATTTTCCGGACTATAAGGCGCACATAAAAGCCTTGGATTTCCTTGGAAATCCAAAGTGCGCCTTATAGTCCGGTGCGCCCTATAGGAGGGCAGCGGACCCTACTTACATAGGTCCCCGCTACCGGAGCAGGGAACGCGGGGAAGGTGAGCGGGGAAGGTGAGGGGGAGGTGGAGAATGGAATACTTACATAGGTCCCCGCTACCGGAGACAGCAGATCTCCAGCGGGAACTGCAGACCACGCGGCACGAACAACTTCTGACGCGTCGGTCTGCAGTTCCCGCTGGAGATCTGCTGTCTCTGGTAGCGGGAACCTATGTAAGTATGCCATTCTCCACCTTCCCCGCGTTCCGCGTCTCGGCGTCGCGTCTCGTCCCCTCGGGTCTCCGCTCCGCCCCCGGACCCTGCGCCTTATAGTCCAATGCGCCTTATATATGGAATTATTACATATGTAAGGCGCATCGGACTGATGCGCCTTATATTCCGGTGCGCCTAATGGCCCGGAAAATACGGTAGTACTAAAGCTATGTAACATTACAAAACCTAGAAAGCATTTCAGGGCTGCAGGATTTGTCTTTCAAGTGCTTAACAATTTACCTTGTCTCTTTCTTGGATAGTGTTTAATATGACGAACAATGTGGATCTTGAAAACACCAAAAGAAAAGTTGAACAGTACCAAAAACTAAACAAGGACACGATTCAAAGAAACAAGATAAAACTGGTTAGTGCCGCACCACACATATCTGTGCATTGAGGCGTCTATTAATGTATAGGTTTTACAGTGTCTTATCTCTGGTTTTAACAAAGAAAAGAGTTTAGGAGCTGAGTATGAAGAGTGCAGATTGCTTTTACCTCTAAGGCCGGGTTCATATGTCGTTTTTGGAATACGCTTGGAAACTCTCCTGGTGTATACAATGTCATGGCTACTGAGGTCCGAAATATAGACCAGGTAGACCAAACTTTATGAAAAGAACTCGCTATCACTATCTAGAGCCATGATCTCTTCCATTCTCAGGACATGGTTGAGACAATCAACAAATTCTGCCCTAGACGGAGGGGAAGGAGACCGCCAATGACAGGCATGACCGTACTGGCTGCACTTTTCGGTGGAGTCCTTTTTAAGCTCTCGTAATAGAGTATGGAAATGGCAACAATAAAGCGATCTCTGGAGAAGATGAAATTGCTTCCTCACTTACTCTAGTGATGTCACTGTCCTTATAAGAACCGTGATGTCACTGGGGAAACACCCCTAAAATCCGCTGTGGCCAATCACTGGCTGCTGCTGTTGGTCACTCCTTCCCCTGCATTCAGGTGGAGGAGTCGTCATCGGGTGACGTAAGCATACAGTTTCCCTACAACATATGGCAAAAACGGGATGTGAAACCAACCTAACGATCATATAATAATAAAGCCGTGATGTGGTGTCCATACAATAATTTTACAATTGAATTCATTTATTGGCGAGATATTTTCTTACATCTGATAGTTTTGAGTCTACCACTGAATGGTCTCTTTTCTTCCCTTAACCCCTGTGTGACCAAGGGTCATTGGTGTCTTAAAGGGGTTTTCCCCCACAAAGCAAGTTAAGGCCTAACTTGCTAACGGGCGAGGGATCTCAGTGATGGGACCCCATGGATCACGAATGAACCTCTGTCAGCTCCGTAAAGATGAACGTGGCAGCCTACGCACGTGCGACCACCGGTATTGGTCTTCTCTTGGTGCGACATAGGTGCATCAGACCCCTGTTCTCGTGATCCGGGGGGGGGGGGGGGGATCCCATCACTTAGACTTGCTTTGTGGGACAACCCCTTTAATGTCCAGGTCATATTTTGCAGTTCTCTTCAGCTCTTCTTTAAATAATGATATCTATGGAACAACTTTACATATCAAAACAATTTTTACAGGCGGTCCCCTACTTAAGGACACCCGACTTACAGATGACCCCTAGTTAAAGACAGACCCCTCTGCCCACTGTGACCTCTGGTGAAGCTCTATCATGTACATAACCCGGGGACTGCCTGTACATATATTTTTTTCCATCATATGTGATATGTTTTTATGGGACATTTAATATTTGATATCTCTGCTTCTGTGGCAGAACCTGCGACAATACCTAATTTAAAATAAGACCAGAACTGTGTTTCTAGGTGCCAATGTACTGAAGATATAGCCATTTGAAGTCTTGATGTGTATACACGTGTTACCTGCACAGAGTAGGTGCAATTATGACGTTTATATGGCAGGCGTGAATGGGTTAAAGGGACTAAATATTTAAGGCTCAGTTGTCTATTTAAGCCTTGTTCTTTACAGGGGCTTGGTGTACTTCATGCCCTGGACACAGTGCCTGCTCTATGACTATGTGAATATTTTCTCTGGACACCCTTTAGATGGTAAAATGCGTTTGTACTGACCATCAGATCCAGTTATAGAACTTTCAAAGGTTACGGAAGGAGAAGAACTGAGTGTATGAAGAGGCACATGGAGGTGTAGTGTGTGGCTTACTGACTAGTACTGAGCGGCTATAGCAACTTACTGACATTATGCACTCTGGGCAATGACGCATTAGAGGAAGGGACCTGACATGGGGTAGACGTACATGGAAACAAACAGGGGAACAAGGAGGCCTTATCACTAATGCTGTCATATGGATATAAAGTGTCTAACGCCTCTCTGCCGTTGGCTTTAGATGTACAGTCAACATTTATATGACTTGGGTTTTGCACATTCCCATCAATTGGACACCACACACGTGCAAGGTACACCTTTATGACAGCCCTTTAACCGCATTGGACATCCCATTTCAAGTTTAATATCTTTTCTTTTTTCTAAAATAAGGCTACATTCACACAAACATATGGGGATGTATAAATGGCCGACATAAATACGGCGTATATACGTCCCCCAAACACGGCAATGGGCGCACGCTCGGTGCACATAAGAAAGATCGGACATGTCCTATCTTCTGCAGGATACGGCGCCATATATTACTATGGAGAGATATTACACTTCTCCCCGAGTACGGTACGGTGGCCACATGTTAATGTGAATGTAGCCTTACTGCGGTGAAAATGTGGACTTCCCAACCACTGCAGGACATGTCTCATGTAATGAAAAGATAATATGACTCTGCCCATTAATTTGCGATTAATAATTTATTAAAACAAGACATTAAGACATTTTATGGCAAATCCTACAAGATTTTTTTCATAACTCCTTTAGATATTCCTCAAGCGGTAACTGGACATGCACAACGATCTCTCCCTTTACAGCATTCTTGCTATATGGGTCCAATCATTCATGAGATTGTTGAGGGTCTCAAAGGTGGGGCTTGTGCCTCTATTTTCTTATAGATATATCCTATGAATGTACTATGAAAATAATGTAGAAAATGAAATCTTTTATCCCAAACTTATGTCTGTAATGAAATGTTATAGTACAAGTGACGTGACATTGGTTATAAGTAACTTTCTTTCTATTGTGCACAGACCAGGGAGCAGGAGGAGTTGGAGGAAGCTCTAGAAATAGAGAGACATGAGAACGAGCAGCGGAGGATCCTCCTGCAGAAGGAAGAACATCTGCAGCAGATGCTGAAGAGGAAGAATAAGCAGGAGCTTTTGGATCAGCTGGTAAACAACAAGTCCTTATTATCCTTCAATGCCTTGTCATCTAGCCATTCATTCCTAAGGCATGTCCCCATAAGTTTATGAATACTTTATTTTTTTTTTTTTTTAGGTCTCTGCTCTTTGTTTAGCCCACTGGCTGTTGTGGCTAGCATTGACAACCATAACAACATACGTGATTGGTCACCAAACTCTTTGAACCTATCCAAAAGCTTCATTGTATTGTATTGTATTGTCCTTGGAGATCTTAAGTTATTGGTAGGGACACGAATGTGGAAAGTGAAGCTATAATCCAGGTCTGCAGCTCTTGCCTAAAGGGCTTTCTGCACTCTGCTGCTCCATTGCCCCTCCCTTCAGCTATGAGTAGGAGCTGTATCAGGATTTTGGGTGTATACATACAGCCGTCACTCAGAGAAGAGGGGAGGAGCTTTGGGACAGTGCATTGCAACAAGAAGAAAGCTCTTCACACTGAATACCATCCAGAGCTGCAGCCTTGCGTTAAAAACACTTTTCACATTCCTGCTACTAGTTACTGTACACCGAAAGCTATAGTTACTCTGCCGTATACTTATTCGGACGCATAGACTGATTCCCTTTAATATAGAAGATTCCTAGAATGCATTACAAATGGTTCTGTATAAATGATAGGTACAGTATAGGCCCATAGCTGGCTACAGACTTTATACTGGAAACCTTACAGTATCATGTTCTGTTTTGTAAGCTCTTTTAACTCTGTAGTTTTTGTTGTTATCCTCTTGGGAAGAGCATCGCTGACTTGTATACAGATATTCTCATTGGGGAATACTATGCTTGGGACCTCTGTCTGCTACATCTGAGTAAAAAGCTGCTGCGTAAAGAAAATGATCATCAGAGTGAACGCCAGAGGATCCTAAAGCCAACAAAGAACCAGTTATTTCCATGTATATCTACTGCACCATTGATGATCCTGGTCATATTTTCCTAATCTAATGTAATAATGCAGAAATTCTGTATACATTCTGATATTTGGCAACTGCAGCCTGTGTATAGCGGTGTAATTATATCGTCCCAGACCTATATTTAGAAGCGTTAATACATGGAAATGAGAGAATGTGGAGCTTCAGCCGTTCTGGTCAATCACCACATTCCTTCTGCTTTTAATTGATTTAAGGTGCATTAGCCGCCCAGAAGTCAGATCGTCTGTATACACAATATAATAAGAAAAAAACCGTCCCTGGTAGCTGCTGCTCTTTGCGGTTTTGCCCATTTTACAATTACCCGTTCCACTGGGCTCCACTCTACCATATAAAAAGCTTTTGTGTTCTATTGAATGCGTACAATGGAGATCTTGTGACATTTATCTCTCCTGGCTTCCTTGCTTCGGTGGTCCTGAAACCTACACCACTGAAGCCAATAAAAATGGATTCCCTTCAGAGAGCTCTCCATGCTTGGCGACATCCAGGCTTCTAACAGAGGGCATGCTGTGTTCTGTTATCTGATGAATGCTACATGTAGAAGGTAGTGCTTGTAAAAGTGAGGCATCATGTATCTCTACAAATGTACAGTTATTCCCATACAACCAGCACAGACCAACATGCCAGCAGGAGTAGTAGTAATCAACTATATGCCTCTTCATAACCTCATAGTCTAATGCCCTGCACAGTATATACAGTCCTTGATATATACTGGGGCAGGTGTAGATTTATCCATGGGGTTCATTCACACATCTGTTTTTTTCTTCAGTATGCTATCCATTATTTGCATAGCTTATTGACCCTTTATTATCTCTTTTCCCATTTTTGTCTGTTTTTTTATTTCCTCATTCACATTCACAGTTGTTTTTTTTTTTTTTTCCCCCCGAAAGCCAATGGGGGAGATTTACTATGTATTCTGAACCTCTTCCCCCCCCCCCCCCTGCACGCCACTGAATAACATGCCAAATTTACTTTCGTCTCCACCAAAAAAACTGATGGAGACTATACCTGAAATCTCCACCAGTACTGACCCTGTCTAAACAGATCTGACCTATCAGAGAAGGCTTCAGGAGCCTCTTAGTAGATGCGAACGGTGGAACTTTAAAACGACAGTTTTAATAAATTCCACCCAATGATTCCCCAAATAGATGGCACATGGATGACATTTGTACGTTATCAGTTTTTTCTCAAAATATTTGTGACCCTTGAAAACAGATGTTTCCATTGAGCAGAAATTATACCGTATATACATCTAAAATCTGTAATTTACCCCTATTAATTTTCAGTCCATTTTGTGTTCATGTTAAATACGCATCCGTATTACGTTATATCCCCCAAAAAACAGATACAATACTGGCACAAAGCAGACTAAAAACTGATGTATTTTTATTAGCGAATACACAACAGATACATCCCTGTGGATGAGCCCTTCATCTTCTATTCCTAAATTGACCCCAAATTTTACCTGAACCTATAATGCTGTAACCTCTTCACTTTACCATTCTCCCCTCCTATTCCCAGTCATTGGAATGTATAATGAAAACAATAAAATCCCCGTTTAGTTGCTTTCATTGGCAGGAGGCCGTTCCTCTGGTACGATGTCAATGCTGTTTTATTAAACAATATTATATCTTTTCATTATTTTATCCCACTGCCCTCTATTGGCAATCTGTTATCATGGAAATCTGTCGGTTTAACTGAATCCTAGTTTAATTGTGGAATCTCAAATTACTTAGCAAATAGTAAAAGATCCCCTTCTTCATTTTGGAAGACTTAACACTGATTAACACCCATTGCTTTATTAAAAGTATTCATCCATGTCTAGTTTGGAAGTGCTGACAATTTAATCTGGTTTTTAATCTCCTCTTTCTCTTTTGACTAAGAATGACTGACTATTTAAGTGCAGATTCGGGTTGAGCAGAGTGGATTTATAAGCTTCACTAGGGGGGCTATTATAGTGAAGCTTTAAAAGTGTCAATTGGGACATGATAATATCTGTAACACATTCACACTGCTGTGGTGGATTTGTTAATCGCACAATGTGCACTGTACAGGATGGGACTCCTTGCATCTTAGGGATAAAAAATGGACTGAATCCCTGCTTCCCCTCGGAATCTAAGAGCGGACTTATAATTGCAGTTTTGCACGGAAGCAAGGACTCCGCACATCATATTATCACTATGATGCAAGGAATCCCGTAAATTGGCACTTTAACTATGAACTATAACTGTGTTCTGTCCCTTTTGGTTAGCTATGTTTTGCCTACTTTCACATGCTAAGTTTTAATGTACAGATCAGTATTACATTTGAATTCCTTTCCCTCCTAACAAATACAGGAGAACTCGCACCTTCCCGCCTCTATCCTCTTGGCCCAACACAAAGGCAAAACTACACAAATTGAAGTCCAGATAGAGAAGGCAAGACCCTCCGTCACATTTTCTACTGGCATCAAAATGGTAAGTCGTTTTATAATGTATAATCTTTAAATTGATGTCCACTTTGAAGAGGTTTTGTCATTTAACTTGTTTTATGATTCATAGTTGCAGTTCAGTGCTGCTGTTTCCTGGGGCAGGATGGGACTCCTTATATCATATATCGCCATGATATGGGGTCCACTCTTCTGTTTTTGTCCATATTTATAGTGAACCTGTCACCAGCAATGTAAATTTTTAGCAGGTGACAGGTTTCAATAGCCTATGCTGTGCTGATTTTAAAAATGCCCTTGTTGATATTCTGAACACTATCACTACTGTATAAAACTTTATTTCACAATACCTCGCCCTCTGCTAGCAGTCTTGTTGGAAGGGGACCCTTCGGCCCCTAAGGTTCAGAGCACTCTGGAAGAGGTTTTCGTCCTGGATATCTCTGCAACCAGTCGTCCTGCAGCTGAAAAACACCCCCATAGTACGATGCTGCCATCACCTTGTGTAATGCTGGTGACAGGTCCCGCCCCTGGTCGTGTTCCCAATGTCGAGCTTACCTTCAGCCGCTGTGTCCATCCATGCTCCAGCGCAGACGGAGCCTCTTCATGAAGGCGCACGGAGTGTTCCAACAGTGTGTCCCAGCCAATCTGGGTCCTCCAACAGCCTTCTAGTCCGGCGTGCCCGGCTCCCCACTCCTGAGCAAAAGTTCCTAGTTCGTCTAGTTACTGCTGTATGGTGCTTATTTCTTCTCATGTTTGACTCCAGCTTGTTCTGTGACTTCAATTTTGATCTGTGCTCCCTGGTATACGAGCGCAGCTTGTATCTCAAATCTGTGTTGCCTGCCATGACCCTCTGCCTGTCTCTGGGTTCTGATTAAACGTGTACTTGAGTACCTACTTTTCAAAAAACTGTCTTAAGCTTCATTCACAAGAACGTATGGGGACTTATATAAGGCCGATTTATAAACGGCGTGTCTACGTCCGCCATACACCGCAATGGCCTCATGGCGCCGTACGGGAGTGGTACGGTGCAGCACACACGGTGCTCTCCCACTCTTCCTCTCCCCGGTGCCGATGTATGCCCGCCGTACTATGTGTGAATGTAGCCTTAAGCCATTGACGCTCCACTAGGGGATTCTGTGAAAATATGCAGATAAGTTTTCCTTATCCTATCCTGTAAAACTATGTCTCTTTTAGCTGTAATCCTGAAGATCCGGTGTCCCGTCCTCTGCACTGTGGTCGGTCTGTGAAATCCAGCTGGTGCACAGTCATTGACTCGCAGAGCTAAAACTCAGTGCGGTCAGTCTAACACTTCCAAGCTAACGTTGCTTTAAAGGGGTTGTACCTGGATTTATTGTTAGGAAATGGGACAATAGATTGATAGGAGTTTGACTGCTGGGAACCCCAACCATTCTAGAGAACTGGGGTCCTGTTCACACTAATTGACGGAGCTCCAGGTCAATGATGCCACTCTGTTCAGTACTATGTGCTTAGAAATTTCTTAGCTCAGAGCTCGGGTATCTCTCTCATTCGGCGTCTGAGTGCAGGAGAAAGCTGAGTGCTGTGCTTGGCAACTTCCCATTATCGGTGAATGTATCATCAGGATGGATGCTCAACCTGCCGTTCCATTCATTCGTTATAACGGATTGCCGTTCCCGTAATGAGTAATGGGCCCCACTGGATGGACATTCACTCATGAGACTTGCCCCCTATCCATCAGGAATAACTTAGTTTTGTGCAACACCTTTAAGATGATCTTTTTTTTTTTTCCTATTCTCCTTCTTCTTTGTGTCTTTTTTAATCTTTTTGTATTTTTTTTCCAAATCTGTATTTTTCTACTTCTCTTTGTAACCTAAAATGAATTTTAGATTGTCTAAGGCTACTTCTCGCTGCATTCGTCGTATAGCAAGGCGGGTGCGTTTTAGCATCTTTCAGACCAGTTTACACCTAGTAACTTTAATTTCCAAGATGCTTATGCCCATACCAATGGATGTATGTGACTTTTGCGGTGACTGGGGGCAGTGTGTAGGTTTTGGCCAGCGTCTTGTAATAGTTTTGTGAAATCATTGCTGATGTTTTATTAGTTTGCAGTAATTTCCTGCAGAGGGAAAATCTGAGAAATGGTTTTGTGGGTGGGCTGGAGATGTGTGGATTCAGCCTTTTTATATTCCCTATGCATCGCATTTCATAACCTCTCTTCCTTTTTTATATATTCTTTAATGAGAAATCTCTGGAATGGACACAGACTGTGAGCGCGATATGTATGAAAATGTGCTTATTCTGGCAACGTAAAATGTCCGACTTCACAGCTTTCAGATTCATCATAGAAAAACCACAGCATATTATATCACGTCTTCCCTCCTGTGACTATGTTGCTGTCTGATATGAAAGATTTACCCTCTTTTACACTAGAAGTATGTGGCTTAAATGAAATATCTTTACTTGAACGCAGTTTATAATTTTTATCCATTGGAGAGAATCATTTATTCTGCTCATTAATTTGTGCACCTACTACAAAGCTTCACACTTTCAGTAAAGTTATGATTTATACCCAGCAAAATACCCCTATCACTCTGAAGGGGGACTTTGAAATAAGTTATATATTTTTTTTTTCCCTTTTAACCCCTCCCCACCGATGCCCATTTTTCATTTTTTTTTTCAAACCCGAACTTCAAAAATCTAACTTTTTTATTTTACCATGTAAAGAGCTGTGGATGGGACTTGTCACACATGCACCCTGCTGCTCTATCATCTCTATGATGCTGGCGGAGATAGTGGTTAGTGCCAAAAACAATGGGCCGGATTTATTAAAGCCCTGCGCCAGTTTTTTTTTTTTCTGTTTGCAGATGTATTTTAGAAGGGTCCCAGGCACAAAATTTTGCGCATTAATGGGTGTTTGAGTGCTCAGTCAGAATGTGCGCTAGATTTATCATGCACTCTGTCGGAGCAGTGCAGGGAGCGCCAGATTCTGCAGAACGTGAGCCCGATCTGGCGCCTGGCAAACTGAATGAATGGGCCAATGAATGGAGAGGTAGCGCGGATGTCCAACCTGTCATACTAATTGTTTGGTGTATAACGGACCATCATTCTCTCCCCACTTGGGACCCCTTTCAATCAGCATGTTCTACCCTGTCCTGTGGGATAGCCTGTTGTGACAGGACTACCCCTTTAATTGTAGAGACTATAGACACGGAGCTGATTAGATGTGTGTGTGTGTGGCTAGTGCTGTGGTTACAACCTGCCAACACCTACCTTTGGGCCTTGATAGATGATGCCAGCCTTTACCAACGCTCTTATTGGCAATGAAATTTTCAGCTTTTAGAAGGATCTGAAGTCTATTAATGCCTTTAAGCTTAATACAAGTATAACATCGAATTGTACAAGTGAAATGAAACAGCTGGAGAAATGTTGAAACATATTTCTCTTTGCTTATTTTGGAAGGCCCTTGTTTTACCAGGACTGCTTTACAGCCCTCCGAGTATTTGTAATAGGAAAACAATTGATGGTTATTATTTAGTAGCCTCAACCCCACTTTTAGTAATATTACACAAATAGTTAAAGGCTAATTATAGGGTTATTTCACAGGCAACATGGGAACCTTTATTCTTACAATTACTGGCCATCCCAACATTGCACTCCCAGTGACCTGGCGCTATGCTTTGCATTTGGAAAAGGTGGATAATGCAGGATATCAAGCAGGTTAGGGTCCGACTCCTGCGACCACCCCACTGATCACTAGAATGGGCAATCTAGTGTCCTGTTCTCACTAATGGCTGGAGCAGGAGACGGAGCGTGAATCGTGCCGCTCCACTCATAAGTAGGGGAGTGATGGAAATTTTTGAGCACAGCCTTCGAGTATCTCCATCTCTCCTGTTCAATGTGTGCTGGAGGTAGCTGTTCATCCTGCATCACCACACATTAGTGAGAATGGAGCCCTGTTCTCTAGTTTGCTGGGCATCCTGTTCTTGTGAATGGTAGGGATTTTCCTGCCCAATTGCAGGTTTCTACAGATGGGAGTGTATATTTTTTGCCAACGAAACCCAGTATTTTTTGCGGATTTATATAAGGCTAAGTTTACACCTGGGACTGTCGGGTTCCATTACACATTTCATTACTAATAGTGGAAAAAATAGCGCAGCAGCCTGCATCATTATTTTTCCTGCTATTAATAACTGAAGAGCAACTTCAGGTTTTTTAAGGTGAGCAGAAAACCTTTGATTCACCTTTTTGTTTTCAGTTTCCGTTTTCGGAGAGTGTAACGATATAAATCGGGTGTTGGGTAAAGGTATTCTCTCCATAACTATTCACATGAATTTTCACTGAAATATGGGAGTTCTGCCTGTTTTTACTACTTTTATATGAAGAAGTTTATGCCTGAAACCCCCTGGACCCGCACCCAGCCTATCACACTTCCATATCTATCTGTAGGGATGAGTTCATGTACAGCATTTGGCCATGTTCCTCCCAACCCGGACATATTGTTTGGCAGCCAAACTGGTAAATTAACAACCCTAACAACTAGCCCGGGTGTCCCCCTAGCTCAGTGGTGGCGAACCTATGGCACGGGTGCCAGTGGTGGCACTCAGAGCCCCATATGAGGGCACCCAAGCCATCCACACAGCAGTCTCTCACAATCCAGACAGGATTCAAAGAATTATAATGCAGTCGCAAGGCAACTCCAGAAATGTTGCTCTCAGTGCTATTTTAAAGCAACACATTCTTGATTGCTTGGGACTGCAGGATGAGGTAGAACATGTGGAAAGGGGAGGATTATCTGTAGAGTTCCTTCTGGCCCCATGTTTCTTCCTGTACGGGGGGGACCATGGCAAGAAACTACAACGATACTCCAAATTTGCCCCCCATTTTTCAACTGTATTGCTGTCCTAAAGAGGCTGATATGATTGAAAGTTGTGGTAGAACCGGTAGCAATAAATAACTACTTAAATTGGCATGCTGGCACTTTGCAATAAATAAGTGGATTTTGGTTGTAGTTTGGCACTCTATCTCTAAAAGGTTCGCCTTCACTGCCCTACCTAATAATAGCCATGGAAAATAATAAAAATAATTCCTTGATTTATATAGCGCGCACACAGAGTTTGCCACATATGTCCCTGTCCCCAATGGGGCTCGCAATCTAATCAACCTACCAATATGTTTTGGCGTGTTGGAGGAAACCGGAGGACCCAGAGGAAACCCACACAAACACGTATAGTTTTTAGGGACGTTACTTTACCGTATGAAACTACACTTTGGGGTCCCTCTTTGGAAAAAAAACTGTTAATAGAATATATTTTCTATATTCTATAGCGCCATCCTATTCGGCAGCGCTTTACAGATCATGAGGGACATATACAAACAGAATAAGACTTTACGTGATGTCATGGCGATGACGTGTAATATTCCCCTTCATGCATTTCTGATTGTAAGAATGACTCGGTAATGGTAATCTTCTAGGGAGAGTCTCTACCCCCCAGGGAAAATCAAATATCCTCCTGTGAAAGGACCTTGCTAATAATGTTTGAAGAATGGCTTTTATTCCCTTCACAGAAATCTGATGTCATGGATTACAGGGTGATAATTGTTTATTGAAAAGCTTTTTTTTCACTGTATATTTTGAAAGCAGGATTATATTTAGCTGTGCACACGAAACATGACTATTGTGTAAGAATGGTCTCTCCATTCACTTTTCATAATCTCCTCCATGTATTCAAGAAGAACAGGTTTGACCCGTCTGTAAGGATTTACAGCCCAGTAGACTGCACAAGTGCGTAGGCAGAGGTCATAGCAGAGGTCACGGAGTTTGTTCATCATTGCTGGCATTGTGCTGTGGTATTCCCCCACAGGTTGGTAGGATGGCAAATACTAAGAAAGAAATGATAGGACAAACAATGCCCTGCAGCTTCATCCATCTCTCTGGGATCGTCCGGAGATGGCTGATCATTGTACTCACACCGCCACTCAGCTCTCCAAGTTTGTGGTAATCACCGTTGATGCATTACAGGTGCACCTCGATCCGCCTTGAGGGTGCGGTCACATGTCGCGTTTAGCGCATGCGATTAAAAACGCGTTGCAACAGTTGAAGAGATGATTTGCCTAATTAAACAGCTGTTAACGCATGTGTTTACAAGCGCATGCATTAACGCATTGTTAACACATGCGTTAAAAATGCATTAATGGTTGTATTTTGTGAACACAAGTGTTAACAGCTGTTTATTTAGGCAAATCATCTCTTCAGCTGTTGCAACGCGTCTTTAAACGCATGTGTTAAACGCGATGTGTGACCGCACCCTGTGGGTGCGTCCACACACTGCACTTTGTTTGCGTTAACGCATCACAACAGCTTATAAGAGGAGATTTGCCTAATTACATTGCGTTGCATTAACAAGAAACATTTCTTTATGCGATGTCAACAGCAGTTTACAGTAATTGGATATTTATCTGGAGCTCGGCCTTCCCAACTATTTCTTTGACTGCCGGTATCTCTGGTTCTGTGGATCACAGAACCACAAGCCTTTTTTTTTCTGAAAGATGAGATAAATATATTTAATATGACAAAGGGGAAGCTAGGTACTATAGCGCAAAATTGCAGTCCCTTTTTGGCCTCAGAAAGTGACTAATCTCTGGCAAAATATGTCTCTTCTCAGCTCTTTTAAATGGGTGAGATTTCACATAAAGGAGGAATTCTAGAAAGGACATTTCATACCCTACCTATTTCATTTACGTACAATTTGGTGAGTGGGTTCCTTTAAGGACAAAATTGGCCTGGTTAAAGAAAAGGGGTCCACTTCTCCAATTTTTCTCATCTCTTACTAAATTTGAAATGGAAAAAAAAAGCAACTTTACTGATGTATTTGCACAAAAGTGAAAATAATCATCTCCCCTGCGGTTATGTGTCACTATGGTAACAGACAACGAAACTGAACTGTGTGTAGTATAATCCTGAAGTCTCACCCTTTCTTCCATTGCCCCCTGCATGTAATAACACACATTTGATAGTTCAGCCCACAAGTATTGTACGTTTAAGCTCTTCTGGGTGGATGGTAGTAACTCTGCTAGGACGTTTCATTTGTGCTGCATAATACAGGCAGGTCACGAAGAGGCTATAGGACACTCAGACTATAAGCTCTTGTGTCACCCCCTCATCCTCATAGACTGTAAGCTCTTGTGTCACCCCCTCATCCTCATAGACTGTAAGCTCTTGTGTCACCCCCTCATCCTCATAGACTGTAAGCTCTTGTGTCACCCCCTCATCCTCATAGACTGTAAGCTCTTGTGTCACCCCCTCATCCTCATAGACTGTAAGCTCTTGTGTCACCCCCTCATCCTCATAGACTGTAAGCTCTTGTGTCACCCCCTCATCCTCATAGACTGTAAGCTCTTGTGTCACCCCCTCATCCTCATAGACTGTAAGCTCTTGTGTCACCCCCTCATCCTCATAGACTGTAAGCTCTTGTGTCACCCCCTCATCCTCATAGACTGTAAGCTCTTGTGTCACCCCCTCATCCTCATAGACTGTAAGCTCTTGTGTCACCCCCTCATCCTCATAGACTGTAAGCTCTTGTGTCACCCCCTCATCCTCATAGACTGTAAGCTCTTGTGTCACCCCCTCATCCTCATAGACTGTAAGCTCTTGTGTCACCCCCTCATCCTCATAGACTGTAAGCTCTTGTGTCACCCCCTCATCCTCATAGACTGTAAGCTCTTGTGTCATCCCCTCATCCTCATAGACTGTAAGCTCTTGTGTCACCCCCTCATCCTCATAGACTGTAAGCTCTTGTGTCACCCCCTCATCCTCATAGACTGTTAGCTCTTGTGTCACCCCCTCATCCTCATAGACTGTAAGCTCTTGTGTCACCCCTTCATCCTCATAGACTGTAAGCTCTTGTGTCACCCTCTCATCCTCATAGACTGTAAGCTCTTGTGTCCCCCTCATCCTCATAGACTGTAAGCTCTTGTGTCACCTCCTCATCCTCATAGACTGTAAGCTGTTGTGTCACCTCCTCATCCTCATAGACTAAGCTGTTGTGTCACCCCCTCATCCTCATAGACTGTTAGCTCTTGTGTCACCCTCTCATCCTCATAGACTGTAAGCTCTTGTGTCCCCCTCATCCTCATAGACTGTAAGCTCTTGTGTCACCCCCTCATCCTCATAGACTGTAAGCTCTTGTGTCACCCCCTCATCCTCATAGACTAAGCTGTTGTGTCACCCCCTCATCCTCATAGACTGTAAGCTGTTGTGTCACCCCCTCATCCTCATAGACTGTAAGCTCTTGTGTCACCCCCTCATCCTCATAGGCGGTAAGCTCTTGTGTCATCCCCTCATCCTCATAGACTGTACGCTCTTGTGTCACCCCCTCATCCTCATAGGCGGTAAGCTCTTGTGTCACCCCCTCATCCTCATAGACTGTAAGCTCTTGTGTCACCCCCTCATCCTCATAGACTGTAAGCTCTTGTGTCACCCCCTCATCCTCATAGACTGTTAGCTCTTGTGTCACCCCCTCATCCTCCTAGACTGTTAGCTCTTGTGTCACCCCCTCATCCTCCTAGACTGTTAGCTCTTGTGTCACCCCCTCATCCTCATAGACTGTTAGCTCTTGTGTCACCCCCTCATCCTCATAGACTGTAAGCTCTTGTGTCACCCCCTCATCCTCATAGACTGTTAGCTCTTGTGTCACCCCCTCATCCTCATAGACTGTAAGCTCTTGTGATCAGGGCCCTCACTCCTATTGTTCCATATGACTGTTTGTACTCTGTAATGTATTATGATTTTTGTATATTTCCCCTATGATTTGTAATGCGCTACAGAATATGATGGCGATATATAGATATATTATTCTTCACTTACATTATAGTGTGTGTCCCCTTTGGCAGGATCTGCTTTTCTTTTAGTTTTCTATGTTCTGTTTTTTTTTTTTTTAATTATCATTTTAAAGGCTGTTAAAATTTATGCAAAGGAGCCCGAGGGTCTCCAGGTTCCACCCCTGAATGTAAGTGTACTTTGTTTACAATCCTTGATCCTGGTAGTAGATGTCCTTTAAAAAGTATGAGACTGTAAATTTCCTTCAAAATATATTTTATTCAGAGTTGCTCAACAAAGAAGGGCCTCTCCCTACCTGATCCCTGCCCCGCTCCAGGTCTGATGTGGCCCAGGCCCCCCTTTACTTCCTGGTGCCCTGACACATACGGGGAATGCCTGGACGTGTCTCTGCTGCGGACAGTGATTGAGGGGACATTTCCTGTGTTTCAAAGGAAGGAAAAATCAGTGGGGAACCAGACTGGCACAAGGGACATGAGAGGACCTCCCCCCCCCCATTTAGAGTAGTTACATAATGCAATGCAGCTCCCCAATTTACTCACCAGTAGTTTGTACAACTAATTCTAAAACTTTTGTTTAGGTTCTAAATGAATATATATTAGTTTGGCAAACGCAAGAGAATAAAATCAGCAGAGACTTCTACTTTCTCTTACACTAGCAGTAATGCACATGTGTGGTCTATTGATGACATGCGCAGCCTCTGACATACGTTACAGACATCGACTGACGTCATGATCACCTATATCATCCTGATTTGGCCTATACCATCCAGTGTATGATTGAGACCACTTTTATATTCCACCAAAGAACCCCCCCCCCCTTTAAATACAAGCTTTGTATCCCTTCAAGACAGTGTGCTATTGGTGATCCATGTTGGCAGGGGCTTTAGGGTTCATTTGTAGTTTGCATTGACCTCTGTAGGCCAGGTATCTGTGTTTTGCACACCGCCTATTAGATATTGGCTTCTGACAATTATCACCACATATGGAGACGCCTCATTTGATATGGAAATTTAATTTGGATATTTGGGCATTACTAGTCCAGTCTCCCTTAATTTCAAGTTTGCCAACCAAATCTAGAATCTAACTAATTGACTTTATTTATCACTGCGGGTCTATTTGCTCAAGGGCAATTTTTGTAAATTTCTTCTTTCTTTACCCCAACAACACTTAAATAGGACGTGAGGATGGCGCCTGTGCAGCTCCGGCTTCGGAGCACGGACCGCACAGACGCGGGCCTGCTGTTCTGCGCATGCGCAGACAGCAGGTTCGTCAGATGAAGATTGTGGGTAGGAGGAGTAAAGAGGCTACTGGGGCGTGGAGTAGCCGCGCCGTGTAGCCTCAGTGGCGGCTACTTCACGCCCCAGTAGCCGCATAACAAAATTTACATATAGAGCTAATAAAAGTTAGCGAAACAGTGCGGGGACATGAGGATTAGCCCTTAAAAGGGCCATCCTCACGTCCTATTGATCCACCTACCACCCGATCTACCTTTTATAGGTAGATTCGTGGTGGTAGGTTCCCTTTAAAGAAAATCTACCACCAGGATGAAGGATTGTAAACCCAGCACACTTATCGGTACATGCAATTGTGTGCCCCCTCTGGCAATATCCTCTCTTCTTTTAGATTCTCATGCCCTTCATCCTGCTGGTCGATGTCCTTTAATGCCAGTACACCTCTACATTCAGGCTTCCCTTTAGGAGTTTCTATTTTTTTAAATGTTAATCACAAATTATGGATTTGGTTTTTCCCCCTTTGATTTCAATGGACGTGTAATGGTGTTGGTTAGTATCAGTTTTTACATCTTCCGTTAGGCCTTCTGTCATTTAAGGTGGATTGTTGGACGGGAACCGATGCGCTTAATTTGTCATCAGTAACTGATTGTCAATTTTGATCCTCTATCCATCGTTGTTTTCTACGGACACATGGGGTCTTGGTTTGTATCCTTTTGTATGCTTTTTATTGAGCATACTCTGATTTTAAATTCGAGTATCAATGTGACCTCTAGTGGCCAAAGCAGGGGAAAAAAACAAAAACAAAACTTATGGCTAATTATTAATAATAATTAAAAACTGGAAACGGACACTAACAGAAAGCAAATTATATATAATTTTTATTTCTTTTTAATGGTTCCATTAAAAATATCTATGTATGATTTTAGTATTGGTGGGTCCCTCCAGACGTACATTTCAATTACAATCCGTTATTTCCAAAAAATGTAAACTACTAAACGGAAGTGGGAATGTAGATGTGAACTGGCTCTATGGGGGCATCCTATAGCTGAGTGGTTACAGCATGGTCGTCCTATATGTTTCTACTACCTCTACATCCTATGACATCTGATGCCTGTAATGAGTCCCTTTCATGATGTTTTACGTATTCATTACTCTTCTGGTAGAATACAATGCCTCATGTAGACACTATAGAGGGACAGAGAATAAATGGTGCTGTAAGACTTCATCTAGAATTCATTCATACAATTCCATGTTCACAAACCCTTAGGGGACAATTCCTGATGTAAAGGGAAGAAAAGACAAAAGGGAGTTAAGTTTCTTTCTAAAATGTTAGTAGTTGCAGATTTCTGATGTGATGAAGAATAAAGTGTCCTTTGCTTCTTGTAAAGAAGTCATCATTTCAGGCTCGTCGCTGTTAAAAGCCTTGAGCCCGGAGATTAATTAGTAAAGTGTGGAATGTGCCGGAGCAAATGTGTGTGATTGGCAAGTACATGTGTGCGAGCAACTGGTGGCCGGGTTATGCCGCGCTCCTGCTCAGATATTTCCAAAAAGGCTTAAGAGTCCTCGGCCACATTCTACTTTTGTGAGTTGGAACTAATTTGCTGCCTGCAAAGCCTCCACACCCAACCCCCCTGTTCCCGGTGTAATTAGGGATGGATCTGCTCACATATATTTTGGAGGGGATTTTTAAAGTGGCCGCTTCTCAAAAATAAAAGGTATAATTTCATTGTATATGTATACAGGCGGTCCCCTACTTAAAGACACCCGACTTACAAACGATCCCTAGTTACAAACAGACCTCTGGATTTTGGTATTTTACGGGACTTTAACCCCAGGCTACAATAAACAGCTATAACATTTATCAAAGGTGTCTTCAATTAAGATATATTGTTAATCCTGGTTCTTATGACAAGCGAACATTTTTAAAAAATTTTGATTGGGGTTACAATAATCAAGTATACAGTTCCGACTTACATACAAATTCAACTTAAGAACAAACCTGCAGAAGCTGCACATAACTTGGGGACTGCCTGTGGTGTCATCTCTGCTTTCTAGCTAGCGTATGTACAGAACTACCAGTGAATCAAGGGATGCGCTCAGGACAGCATTTGCATGACAATCTCCATAGGACGAGGCAAGTATCCACATGATGGGAGGAGGTAATCTGCCCTGTTCATGGTACTGTAAAGAATTTGTGAAATTTACTGGTCTTAATGTCTTGTGTGCATTGAGAATTATTACCTGTTAGGAACTGGTTTTACAGACTTGAGTTCTTTATTTTATTTCAGACCTCTTTTTTCAGTTTAAAGCAGAGACCTAAATTTTTTTTAAATTTATTTTCTCTAATTTACTAGTAGAAGTCCTTCGCTTCACAGAAAGCGGCTGCAGTCGGACAGCGGTCACACCACAATGCGACAGAATGTTTTGCATAAGTATGCTACTTCCTATACACTGTGTCAGACCCTGCTCAGACCTCCCACTGGACTCACAAGCACAGGAAGAGGGGTGAAATAAATAAATGAGTGAATACTTTCCAACAAAACCACTTACTAATGCATATGACCTATCCAGATTATTAGGAAATGGAAGTTAAAGGGATTGTCCCATTTCAGCAACTAAATGTTATTTTTTGTGTGATGAAAAGTCACACATTCCCAGTGGACAGAAATCTGACCATGGTCACACAGGCTCGTTATGTCGCACGGCTCTGATTACTTCCTATGACACTAACGAGCCGTGCACCTGTGTGACCATGGTTCTGTCCACTGGGAATAAACAATGAAGTTTCCTATAGAATGAAGCAAGCGGAGATCTAGAAAACCATGAGGAATTGATACAGAAAGTATATTGGAAAATTGTATAATTTTTCATCACACAAACAATAACATTTATTTGCCAAAATGGGAACACCCCTTTAAATTAAGCTGTAAATGAAAATTGCAAGCATCTTATTGACCGCCACAGGCATTAGAGCTCTATCACTGATGTGACGGGCCCCTTTGACGAGATCACTGTTTCTAAGAAAAGAAAGAGCAGATATAAATGGATAAAATGATAGCACATTGATATATTGATTGTGGGATACATTTATATCTTTGAGTCCCACCTGCTCTATAATATGCTTCCTGTGGATAGGACACTATGTACAAGCTCCTCCTGCTCTATAATATTCTGCCTGCATGTATGACACTATGTACAATTTGCTCAGCTCCTCCTGCTATACAACATTCTGCCTGCAGATATGACACTGTGTAATTTGTGCAGCTCCTCCTGCTCTATAACATGCTGCCTGCAGATATGACACTATGTATAATTTGCACAGCTCTTCCTGCAGCATGTTAATTCTTTCTGCTGCAGATCCTCATCAACTCCACTACATATTTTGCATGTAAAGTTATTTTCTGTCTAGTGTGGATTGACTTTTAAAAGGAAATTGAGTGTAATATGTTTAGGTGTATCTATTCCCAGGTGCAGAGCTGATAATACTGTACAGTGCAGATACACAGTAGCTGCCAGTCTTGCTGAGCTCCGCTGAAGCCATATGTCCAGTATAAATCTTAGTAAGTGCTCCCTTCAGCCCATTGTAGTGTCTTACAGGAACCGTCCATTAAAACTTGTTTTGGGGATTTTTTTTTTTTTTTTTGACACCCGCACTAAACATGTCTAAGTAAATCGTAACCACACCATTTTTTATATCCAAACTAATACACCCTTGCCAAGAAGCCACACAGTGAATACGTCCTGGACATTTGCCTGAATTTGATTAAACCGGCTTTAGAGCAGCTGAAATCTCGGCTCGCCTTCCTCCGCCAGGACATTGCTCAGACATTTCGGCTCTGATTTCTGGCAATTTACCACAGGTTGGTTTTCACGATCAGCTAAGTAAAGACATACAGACGTCATGTATTCTGCGTCTCTCACTTTCCTTTTTTTTTTTCTTTCTAATCCTATTTTACCTTTATGCATTTTTTAGGATAATAACTTCTAAAGTGTTTAACCCTTTCATGAACAAGAGTCATTGGTGCCTGCACACCCAGGTGATATTTTGTGGTTGTGATCTGCTGTTCTTTAAGTGACAATCTCTTTGGAACCACTTTACATATAATAACATTTTTTACATGTTTTTTTTTTCATTACTTTAACTTGCTAGGATTGTTTTATTAATTACATGTTTTTTTCATTACAGAATTGGTAGTAGAAGTAGTAAAATCGAATAAACCTTTAACCAAAAGATCTTAAAAATATGTACAGTGGCAATCAGTCCACGTTCAGCTGCAGATGCAGGGGGTGCATGTACTTCTGCAAACTGTCAGCGCTGTCTCCCTGCAGCTCCTTCTCCTTTCTGCCTTCAGATAAAAGGCTGCACAGACTTCAAACAGCTATAACTTCTGAACTGTGACACCTAGTTCTAGTGTCATGTGAAAGAGGAGAATCTCCCCTTTAAAGAGGTTTTCACAGTAAACAAGTTAGGCCCTATGCTGTAGATGGGGCCCAACTCTCTGATCGGTGGGGGTCTCAGTAATGAGACCCTTACAGATCAATAGAACGGTGGTCCAATGTACCCCGTCGGACCCCTTGTCGCTGTCTGAGTAAAGTGGAGCAGTCGGTCGCACATGATGCTGTACTTGGCAATCTCCGTCGGATCCATAGAGATAAAAGGTCCAACCCAGTCAATGGCGCCCAGCTGCTCCGCTCATCTCTGGACAAGGGGGCCTGATGGGGACAAATCTAACCCCCCCCCCCCCGTTTTCGTGATCTGTGGGAGTCATCACGGAGACCCCCACTGATCAAGGTTCTATTTTTGTTTCGTGGTAAAATCCCTTTAATCTTGCATCAGGGTTGTGTTTGAGTGCAAGAGAACCAGAGATATCCACGGCTAAAGTTACTGTCATGAATGGGGAACTGTATATAAAAATTAGAGATTTTTTTTCTTTAATATGACACCAGAACTGTGATCTAACGGTTTGAAGTATGTACCAATGTCATGACATCTTTACACATATTCTCTGCATGTGTAATAAGGATGTATATAGCTTTATGGCAGATGCAAAGGAGTTGTGATGGAGATGCACAAGGGCTGTGATGCCAGCATTGAATTGCATTGCAAACCAGGATCTCTGTGCATAATCGGTGCTCTCAGATTACAATTACTTATATGCAATATATATTTTCCATCTTTATTCTGTAATAATAATATTAAATGCACAGTATATAAGAATATAATGGGCCTTCCTGGAAAAGATGGCCTCTGTTACAGCTTAGGAGAATCGTCACGTTCAGCACAATGGATGTCTTCAGGCTTCTCCAAGTGCTGAGAGCTATTGTTTTTTTTTTTTTTTTTTTTCATCGTTTTAGCTGCAGTGAAAGTGGGAAATGTAATTACAGTCCAGATCTCCATGCACAGGGCTTTCTTCCACTTGATAAGGCTCATTAAATTGTGAAATAGGTTGTGCTCCACTTTATTGGCTTGAACTCGCGTCTCTTAAAAGCCCGGCCAATGCAGAATCAATGGCGCTCTCCTCCGTGCTGAGCCAAGCAGTTCTCCTGCAGCCGGGGACAACCCCTGCTCTGTTCTCCTATAGGAATTGTAAAGAGCACAAACCGCCCTGCAGCTTTTTTGTATAGATTTGACTAACAAAATCTTACCCTTGTCTTTACCTTCTCTGGTTTCTGTCCTGCTACGCAATGTCGTTTGCTTTATGCAAATATCTGATGCAGTCATCATCTATCCAGATTTATTAATCTTTTTTCTATTTTTTTTTTCCCCCTTAAAGCTGCTAATTTTTCAGCGTAGCTGCATCACTTGATATTGGCAATAGATTGGACAAGGTTTTCCTAATGGGTTTAGTAATCTGCATTATGGTGTCAGATTAAAAATAAAAATCTCTGGTGGTGCTGAATAGCCAATCTGGCAAATTTTAGCTACTAGCCATGGCTATGATTGGCCAATGGGTCACCCCAGCCAACCATAGCCATGGGAAGTTGCTTTAGTTCCGTTAATTTGCCTGTTTGGCAGCCAGCCAACCAATGTGATAGGTCCTCGCTCTGCCAGGACACACTATGATAATTGACCTATAATAATCTTGTACCGAATAACTCTAGGGCCAGTTCACACTTGGCTTTGGACCTCCATTATTATCTTCCATCACTAATACAATGGTAACTGAAGTCTATCAGATCCTTTTTAGAATGTTTGAAATGTTAGAAATTGTTAAAAAATGTTTTGAAATGTTAGAAATTTTAATGGCTACTCTTAGTGTCCATTTGCAGCACCACTTTTATTAGAGCTTCTATTATTCAAGTGGTAAATTTTGGCGGGAGCTGCAGCGCTTTTTTTTTTTTTGTGCTTTAAATGACAGATACCTGTTAAAACTAATTGTAACTAAAGCCATTAAAAGCGATGAACATTTTAACAGGTCGGTTTAGATTTCTGTTATTTTAATTTTAGTGAAGGAAGGGAACATAAGTCCGAACACAGGTGTGAACTGGGCCTTACTTTCTGTATTCTCTGTAATGACAGTTTTATGTGGCACATACATGATGCTTTCCTGGTTATGTAGAAAATCATTCAAAAATGATGTTACTACAGAAGACCTGGGCTTACGTCTTCTGGGCCCTTGCAGCTATCAAGCTGGATTATAGCTTTGTATGGTCAAAACTGCTGATAGATTCCCTTTTTAAGCTACTTTTCTGCTAATACTAATATTAATCTTTTCCTAAACTTTTATTTGTGATCCTCATTATCTGTAGTTAACTTTGACATATTGGGGCAGATTTATCAAGCTGTCTGAAAGTCAGAATATTTCTAGTTGCCCATGGCAACCAATCCCAGCTCACCTTTAAAATATTCATGCACACTGGTAAAATCAAAGCTGAGCTGTGATTGGTTGTCATGGGCAGCTAGAAATATTCTGACTTTCAGACAGCTTGATAAATCTGCCCCATTGTCTATTTTGGGGGGCGAATGGGTCTTGGCTAGTGTTGGGTTCAACTAAATTTTATAAAAACCCTTTTATTATCTTTTTCTTTGTTTTTGTCATCATTAAAAAAGATCAAGAACAGAAAAGTAATTATCAAAAACTAAAACCTACTGCAAAACATTTGCTCCACTTTTTACTTTTTGAATGTAGCTGATGGACATGTTGTATATCAGCCTTCATGCTGGACAACAACCATCACTAGTGTCTTTTTTTCGGTAAATATTAGTAGAAAATAAAGCTAAATAAAAAAAAAAAGTAAAGTTAGGGCATTGAGTAAAGTTATAGCTGTTACATTGATGCAAGATAAAACACCTATTCCTTATCTAGACCTAAACCAGTCCAAGTGAATGTTCAAACTGTGGACAGGTTCTGATTTATTTCTAATTATATCTGAGTAAGACAAAGCCCTGACATAACTATTACAGAAAGCTATATTTTCTACAACCAACACACAGGAGCATAGAAACATAGTGCATGTTGTGAAATTTACCATCAAAATCCAGCATGATAAACCAAGGACACTTATAGATATTTCTCAGCACCGTGACTGTGGTAATCTTAATCTTCTTCTCTTTCCTTCTAAAATCAACTTTTAGAATTATGCCTATGAGGCTGTTGGACTACCCTAGCCCCTCTGTGATCTAGCTTTACAAAGTTGTTACACCCTGCTACCTACAGTCATGGCCAAAAGTTTTGAGAATGATACAAATGTTAATTTTTACAAAGTCTACTGCATCAATTTGCATATACTCCAGAATGTTATAAAGAGCGATCAGCTTAAGTCAATATTTGCCTAGAAAATGAACTTTTTCCCTCAAAACACATTTCACCTTCATTGCAGACCTGCCTTAAAAGGAGCAGCTTACATCGTTTCAGTGATTGCTCCAGTAGGTATGATGTGGGTGTTGGTGAGGACAGGGTTGGAGATCAATCTGTCATGATTAAGTAAGAATCACACCACTGGACACTTTAAAAGGAGGCTGGTGCTTGGCATCATTGTTTCTCTTCTTGGTTATCTCCGAAGAAACACGTGCAGCCATCATTGCACTGCACAAAACTGGCCTAACAGGGAAGAGTATCGCAGCTAGAAAGATTGCACTTCAGTCAACAATCTATCACATCATCAAGGAATTCAAGGAGAGAGGTTCCATTGTAGCCAAAAAGGCTCCAGGGCGCCCAAGAAGCACCAGCAAGCGGCAGGACCGTCTCTTATAAGTGTTTCAGCTTCGGGATGGGGCTACCAGCAGTGCAGAACTTGCTCAGGAATGGCAGCAGGCAGGTGTGAGTGCATCTGCACGCACTGTGAGATTGCGGAGACTCTTGGAGCAAGGCCTGTTGTCAAGGAGGGCAGCAAAGAAGCCACTTCTCTCCATAAAAAACATCAGGGACAGACTGATATTCTACAAAAGGTACAGTGAGTGGACTGCTGAGGACTGGGGGAAAGTAATTTTCTCTGATGAATCCGCTTTCCTAATGTTTGGAACTTCTGGAAAACAACTTGTTGGGAGAAGACAAGGTGAGCGATATCACCAGTCTTGTCTCATGACAACTGTAAAGCATCCAGCAACCATTCATGTGTGGGGCGGCTTCTCAGCCAAGGGAATCGGTTCTCTCACAGTCCTGCCTAAAAACACATCCATGAATAAAGAATGGGACCAGAATGTCCTCCAAGAGCAACTTCTCCCAACCATCCAAGAGCAGTTTAGTGATTAACAATGCCTTTTCCAGCATGATGGAGCACCTTGCCATAAAGCAAAGGTGATAACTAAATAACGAGGGAACAAAACATAGAGATTTTGGGTCCATGGCCTGGAAACTCCCCAGATCTTAATCCCATTGAGAACTTGTGGTCAATCATCAAGAGACGGGTGGACAAACAAAAACCAACACATTATGACAAAATGCAAGCATTGATTGTGCAAGAATGGACGGCTATCAGTCAGGATTTGGTCCAGAAGTTGATTGAGAGCTGCCAGGGAGAATTGCAGAGGTCCTGAAGAAGGGACAAATACTGACTTGCTTCAGTAACTCATTCTAAGTGTCAATAACAGCTTTTGTTACTCATAATATGATTGCACGTGTATTTCTGTATGTGATAAAAACATCTGACAAACACACATAAAAACCAGAGGGCAACAGATCATGTGAAAATATAATATTTGTGTCATTCTCAAAACTTTTGGCCATGACTGTAGATCACACACTCAGGTAGCTTTCACACAGCTGTATTTGGATGTATATCCGGCCGCAAACTCCGAAAGACCGTACCATACCATGCACAGGGAAAAGATAGAGCATGCTATCTTTTCTCATGTTTAAAACCAGACGCCATGACTCCTCTGAGTGAGTGGCTGTATGCTCGTGCTATAGCCAGGCAAGCATATGGCTGTGTGAAACCGGCCTAATACGGCACACACATACAATACATATGACACACTATACTGCACATGTACACACACAAACATGTAATACCTAGGACACACTAATAATTCACACAGAGAAGACATATGATACAATAATAGAGCACACAGTGGCTCCTACACATTTACTACCTGTGGTTGTGGCAGAAGTCCTCTTAACGGATCCTCACTCCCCCAGGATATCAGTCAAAGTGTCTGGATATTGCTGATAACAGAGGAAGCTCAGTGTCTGCGCTTTGCTCTGCGATCTAGTCAGACATGAGAGCTGGGAGCCCATCCTCGCAGGCTCACGAGCTTGCAGGACTGAGGAATGGAGAAGAAGAGCTCCATGGGGCTTTTTTAAAAAAAGAAAAAAAAGTAAAATTGCCTGTACAAGCATCTAAGATGCTTGTAAGGGCGTTAATGTGACCTCTGCTAATGGTAGATTTCCTTTTATGTTGCGGACTGACTGAATGGACCAATTGGCATCAGCCTTGTAAAGTTTTTTTGGCCTTCCTGTGGTTTAGCAATATAGGATTTTAGGCTGTACTTAATGGAACTGCATTTTTTTTTTTTTTTGAAAGTATGATGATTTTATCTATTTATACATTCTACAGAAAGTTAAAATATTTCCTTTTAATATTGATAATTTATGCATTTTGTTAATACTCTCACACATGGACAAGCAGTGTTTATGTATTCTCATAGTTGTCCTCAGACATCCCACCATATCCTGGGAATACTGTCCATGTACAGTACATTTCTTTCTTCAATTGTGTGTAAGCAGTTATAGTAATAAGACCTGTACAATCCTCATATTTTCCTCTCTCCCTCTTACCAGCTTCTAGTTGCAGTCTATTCACTGCAGCAGCTTGTGGGCAGCCAGCCCTGCCTGTCCCCATGGAAGTATGCTCTCGGGCACACAATGCCATCGGTAGAATCGAGCTGTCAGTGTGACAGCCCAATCCTGTACTGTCACAGGAGGCTGATTATTATCAATCCCCTGTCACACCTGTCACCTCCTACTGAGTGCTATATCTGCAGCGGTATCCTGTGACTTCAACGTAATACGTGGAGGGGTTAATAGACATGCAGGGACAATGCTATGTGCATCCTCTCCATCTCTGTATATGAAGATCACTGATAGCCGTGACCTCTGATCACTGTGATCTGTATATAATAGCAGGGATATGACACACACATAATGTGGAGCCCCTGTTTAACACCCCCCCCCCCCCATTCCCCAAAATAAATAAAACAAACAATTTTAACTATAACATTTCAAATGGGGGGTCGGTAGAGATGAGTGTATCCGATGTCCGCAGTTGGCCGTGTGACCAGGACATAATGCCTGATTGGTGGCCGAACAGCCGTTCTGGAACAGTAACTCCCTTGCAATTAGCCATGGCCACCAGTCTGGCATTATTTCTGGGTTGTGCAGCCAGAACGGAACGCAGTCTTTGGGTCCGCTCATTTCTAGTGGCCGGCCTCAGCCACCCACCACCCTGGATGGGAGGGGTAGTGGGGAAGGGGCTCTGGTGCATTAGAAAACACTGGCTGTAAATGTTTTTTTTTTTTTTTTTTGCATAAATATTCCCCTATTAACCCTGTATATGCCAAGGAGTTATTTTTAGCCATTACTGAAAATGTCATATTCCTCCTCGGCTAAAAATACTCCTCAAAAATGGTGAAAGGAATATTATTATTTTTCTGGAAAAAAGTTAGTGCGACCTCTGCATGTAAGTGACCAGCCAATATAAATCCAGCATGGAAGATGTATATAAAGTTTCACTGTGATGATAGTGGAGCCAGGTTAATGACATTCCTATTCTTTTTTTGGTGTATTTTGAGTCTTAACTGGTTTCCTATGTTTCTAATTTCCTCCGTCAGTAAACTTGACATGAGAACTTGTGATGTCATGGTGGTAGACTGGTGATTGAGTGCCCCCTGCAGGGCTGCGAGTCACAAGAATGACCTCCGCCTTTGCCAAAGCCAATTAGGCAATCAATCATGTCATTTATTCACTATACAGTGTTTACCTAAAGCGTCTTGTCACTGCATGTTTTTTCCTCATTATTGGTTGTTCAGTAATTTGATCGTTTTTCCATATCCAAAGGGGATTTGAGAACCTTAACCACTCAGGCTCATTACATCAGAGTCCTTTAAAGGGTAAATTTTTTTTGAATGAATTTTTATGTCTATCTATCTATCTATCTATCTATCTATCTATCTATCTATCGCAAGTAAAGTATACTATAACATTTGCTATTGAATGAATTGAATTATTCTGGTGATTCTGAATTATACTATTCTCTATTGGTTTGTGTGCATGTGACCACATTTAGACGCTCATCCAATACCATAATTTTAATAAGCAATAACCAATTTCCTAGCATTACATGTTATCTTAGTTGACTTATTTTAATGAGGCTGCTTCATCCGGCCTCCTCAGACCACAGCGTGTCACTTCCATTTTCATGGGACTTCTCTTTTGGTCTGGTCACCTGGTCCAAAGAGGCCACTGAAAGAGGTCCTGAACTGCCATAACGACCCAGGAGCCAGAGCCGTATAAATATGTGTTCTTTTATTTCCCACCCTGATTTCAACCTTTCCATATTCCTGGAAAACCCCTTTAACTTAAAGGGAACTTGTCATCAGGGAGGTAATTTATACCTGGTGATAGATTTCAAAAGCCTATGCCATGTTTATTTTTTTTATGCCATTCCTTAACAATTGCATTGCTTTATAAAACTAAATTTCACATTACGTGGCTGCTTTGCTGGTGTGATGCACCACACTGGGGCAATTTTCTGTATACATCGGCTCCATCCGCTCACTGAGGCAGTGGTCGTTGGAACTGCTTATACCTCACTCCGTCAATCCCTTGAGGACATGCTGGAGACAGGTAAGGTGCAGTAAAGTTTATAACGGTTAAAAGACCATCTCCAAGCAGCTTGATGTTGCTGTGTCTACAATTGCACATATTCAGAAATGTAAAATCTGTGGGACTGTAGCCAACCTGCCTGGATGTGGCTGCAGGAGGAAAATTTATGACAAATCAAAGAGGGGAATAATATGAATAATACAAAAGAGCCTAGAAAAACCTCTATAGAGATAAAAGGTGAACATCAAGCTTAAAGGAACCGGTGTCTGTCGTTGTTTGAGACAAAGTGGGCTTAATGGGAGACGACCAAGGAGGACACCATTGCTGAAAACAAATCGTAACGAAACAAGACTGGAATTTAAAAAACTACTTGTTGACAAGTCACTTAGCTTCTGGGAGACTGTCCTTTGGAGAGATGAGCCTACAATCTGGTGTTTTGGCAAGGCACATCAGCCCTATGTTCACAGATGGACCATATCTTGAATGTCTTGAATCTGTGCAGGGTACAATGAAATCTCAAGCCTATCAAGGGATTTTAAAAAGAAAGAAATGTGGTGCCTGGTCTCTAAAAGCTTGGTCTCGCTCACAGGTCGTGGGACTTTCAACAGGATAGTGACACAAAACACACAGCTTAAACGCCAAGAATGGCAAAGGGGAAAACATTGGACAACTCTGAAGTGGCTTCATGAGCCCGGACCTAAATCCTTTAAGCATCTTTGGAGCAGCCGAACCGGCATCGTTAGCCGCAGGATGTCAACGGTAATCTACCGTTGACATCCCCGGCTAACACCCGCGGTCGGAGTGGGCTCCGATCGCGGGTGTTTAACATGCCTTCTGGGGGTCTTTACACCACGATCGACTCCTCCCCCCCCCCCCCCCCCCGCACCGTTTTTGGCGATCGCTGTTTTGGCACCTCTGGGGTCCGATCGGGACCTCAGAGAAGCCTGGAGGGATTACCTTTAAGATGGCGTCTGTGACGTCATCTTAAAGGCAAAGTGTCAGCTTATGCATCTGCATAGGCTGGCACTGCTAATACCCTGCAATACATTAGTATTGCAGAGTATTATCAAGAACAAGCAATCAGATGATTGCTTGTTCATATCCCATGGTGGATCATGTAAAAAAAAATGTTTTTCAATAAAAAATTACTTTATAAATCACTAAAAATGGCCATAAGCCTCAAAACATATAAAGAGACATATAACGCTCAAAAAAGTCAAAATCATAACACAAACCCCACATATATAGTATCACCGCGTCCGTGACAATCCATAGAATAAAACTAAATAACTATTGAACCCATATGATGAACGCCGTAAAAAAAAAACAGTTAAAAACCCGCCAAAAATTATGATTTTTACCTATTATATCCCACTAAAAATGCAATAAAAAATGATCAACAAAACATATGTACTCCAGAATGATACCTTTGCAAAGAACAACATCTCCCGCAAAAAACAAGCCATCAACCAGCTCTGTAGCCAAAAACGTAACAATGTTATGCCACTTGGAAGACGGCGATGCAAAAATGATAGATTTTTCCCCACATTAGGGTTTTATTTTGCAAATTTAGTAAAACATAAGAAAAAATATTCATGTCTGGTATCCTCGTAATCGTATCGACCCATAGAATAAAGATAACAGGATTATTAGGCTATACGGTGAACACAAAAAAAAAAAAGAAAAAAATCCAGTACAGAATTGATGCTTTTCTACTCATGACCTCAAAAAACTTTCCAAAATTTTCAACAATGGGTGATACCAACCCCAAAATGGTAACACTGGAAAAAGCATCTTGTCCCGCAAAAAAATGCCGTCACATGGCCCAAATAACGGAAAAGCGAAAATTTTATAGCCTTCAAAAGGGGCCAATGAGGAAACTAAAATCCTGGCAGCTGCAGGGTGCTCCTTCCCTTCTGCGCCTCGCTGTGCCCCCATAGCACAAGTAACGGCCACGTGTGGGGGGTCGCTGCACTCAGGAGAAATTGTAGAACAAATTTTATGGTGAGTTTTCTCTTTTTATCTTTTGGAAATGTGTAAATTTTAGGGCTAAATGAACGTATAACCGACAAAATTTGACCATTCTAAATTTCACCGCCATTTTGATTCAATTACTATGAAGATCTCAAGGGGTTAACAATCTTTGTAAATGCTGTTTCTGTTTGAGGGGTGCAGATTTGAAAATGGGTTGGTTATATAGGGGGTTTTTGTTGCTAAATATGTAAAATTTGATTTCAAACAGTATTTATCCCCAAAATAGTCAATTCTGAAAATATGGAAAATCGCTATTCGATTTGTAGGCCGCGTGACATCAAAATAAATTATCCAAACATTTCAAAAATTATGAAAATGTAAAGTAGACAAATGGGAAATGTTATTCGGCAAGTTATTTAGGTGGTAAATCGATCTGCCTGAAAACGCGGTGATTTAGAATTTCGAAAATGGCTAATTTTTCTAAAAATTCATCCATCTTTTCTTTTTTGTAAATAAACGCAAAACTTATCAGCCAAAATTTACCACTAAAATGAAGTACAACATGTGGGGAAAAAACAATCTCAGAATCGCTTTGATAAGTAACAGTGTTCAAAAGTTATAACCATATAAAGCGACGCATGTCAGAATCTAAAAAATGGGACTGAGCCTAAAGCTGTAAAATGGCTGCGTCCTTAAGGGGTTAAAAACTGAGGAACATGGCTGCCTTACTCCAGCATCATCAGCACAGTTGTCCTTGGATGGTATCTATTATTGTAGCCTGGTTATATCCACATAAACACATAAAAGGTTTCTTCCCAAAATCTCTCCACGCCGTTAGTGTGTGTTTTTGCTACTTTCGCTCCATTCATTTCTATACAACTGGGCTTCAATATCGGCACAAACTATGGTCAGGTGTGGCGCTGTTTTTGGAAATGTGTTCCAATTTGTGGACAAGGAATGTGCATGTCCCCTACATTATAAGCTTGTGTAAAAAAAAAAAAAAAAACTACTTGCACAAACCATTTTTTGTGGCCATTTAACACATATTTACTATAATTTACCCCAGAAACTGGCAAAAATAATTACGCCATCTTGTAGATTTAAATTTATGGATCACGAGAGTCAGAGATGTGCCTCATAATAATTTTAGATTCATCAAACTCCTGCAAAGAGATGATCTAGATTGGCATCTGAAATGCCCATTTCTCCTCCCATGATCCTTTCTAAGGCCACATTTAGACTGGTGTAAGACTGCTTTATGCAGTAGGTGTATATTTAGTGCTGGTAGTATTTGAGGACAAAGAAAAAGGCTTTCCCAAAGGTTTCTCCGCTGTGTCATGGCCGCCACATTAAATGCAGTTGGTATTATGTACATTGTCTATTGTATTTTATGTGCCTGTGCAGTTTGTAGCTTTAGCTCCGAACCTGCAAACCCTGTTTTTAATATCTGAACTGCAAACCCATGTATCCTCAATGCGGAGTCTGAGAAAATCTAGGACTGGTGTTTTATATTGCGCACTCAAACCCGTGTTCCAAATGCGATAATGACAAAGTGCATAGAAAGAACCACACTTTTTTTCATCATATACCCAGCCCCCCCAGCTCTACGCTTACTTATGATTGGCTTATCTTGATGTGGTCATATTTCCGCAGTAGCAGGTTAGCATTCACATTAAATAACATGCCACATGATAAAATATATATATTCTTTCAGTTTTCATGACACCGGCTCAAGGAATGTCCTCAATGTTCTTCTACAAGGTCATGGAAGAGGCGATGCCTCACTTTGCTACTAAAAACTCCTCCTTGTATTAGAACTAACACTACTCTAAGTTTTTTTTATCCCCACAAGCACCATAGTTCCATGTGAAAAACCTCAAGTGTGCAAAGTTTGGGAAAGTGTTGGTGGTTCCTGTGTGCAGTCCTCGAATATTGCGTCTATGTACGCAAAAATAATGTTATCTCAATGTGCCCAATGTGTTCTTCTGTCAAAGTGGGAATATCTTGGTGACTTGTATGATCTCTTGAGCAAAGGGAGGCTCAGACCTTGGCGCGTGAGAGTGAAAACATTTCTTTTCAAAACATTTTCTTTGGGAATGTTTTTTCACTCCAGTCTACAGAGCTCCCAACCCTGTTTTGTTAAAAAGAAGAGCGCGATCCTCCCAAATGTAATATGGATGGGACTTGAAGCTAGCAGTCAGATTATAAAACGTATAGTTTTTGCTTTGTATTTGTTTGTGTTTTTACGTATGATTTTGCTTTACCTTTTTGTGTATTTGTTTTATCTTATGTTGTTTCTTTTAAGGGGCAGCATATTTCTTCGGCGCCAGTACCGAAACTGGAAGAAGCTTTGTATCAATATCAACCTGTTCACATAGAAACATATGGCCCAGCTGTTCCTGAAATAGAAGTGCTGAGCAGATCGGGGTAAGTGTATTTCTCTGTTTGTACATGCGCCACAGAATGGAATCATTCATGGACATAAGCTGTCTTAAGGAAAGCGAGTGTCAAATATATACATAGGTAATTGCCGAACATCTGGTTTAGTAAACAGTGTGCCGAAGGTAGGACGTGTAAAATTTAGCTGTGACGCAAGTGTAGCTTTTTAGAATGTTGTAAGTCAACCTTACACTTTGTAAAATAAGCCCTAAACATTTTAACACGTTCTGTGGTTTCTAGAAGAAAACATTTCAAAGGGAGCAGAGAAATCTAAGCCGTTACTTGTAATTAAAGCACATTTCACCCTAAAGTGGGGAAAAAAAGATCTGGAAGCTCCCAAGTTGTCTTTTTTTTTATTTTACGGAATTATTTACATGTGTTATTTTTGGTACCAAAATTCATTTCAGTGGTCCTTCATGTTACAACATTTTGTTGCTGGCTAACCACTATTAAAGCATATCTGTCAGCAAATGTCACCATACAGAGCTAGAGAGCGGTGTAATTAAACATTTGTGTCTAGCCGGTCTGTGAAAAATGCATTTTTATTCCAGGATTGTAGCTGGAGTTGGAGTACTCTGTTGCACTGGTATGTGAATAATTTTCTATGTGTTTCTGCACAACCCCTCTGCTCTGAGTCTCTGATTTAGCAGCTTCTATTTGAATACAATACAAGTTACACCCTAGAAGGGGGGGGGCATTGCTGTGTTCAGTGATCTCTCACTCCAATGCACCAGAGTACTCAAAATCTAGTTACATTCCTGGAATATACATGTATTTTTCACATTCCTGCTGCTACTAACAAACACAAAGGCATAGTTACACAGTGCAGATTCTTTTAAAAGAAAAACTGTAAAGTTATAATGATTTTACCAAATTCTCATATGTGAGTCCCCCTTCAAGAACAAACTGAACGATGACCATGTTTTGTGGTGGTTCCCTCTTTTCTTTTTCCAAAGGTATGGCATTTTCTGTTCTGAAAGTGTTTGACAAAAATCAGTGAAGTGGGTGGAGACTAACCTCTTCCTGTACTTGCCCTGCGGTTGAGTCCAATTCCTTCTGCCCACAGATCCCATGAGGCCTTCTGTTCTCTCTAAGTAATTTAGCTTTAAATCCATTTAGATTCCCACAGGTAAATCCATTGAACATGCACATGCAGGATGTATATGGCGACTAGCCTGGTGGCTTCCATCATACGGTGTAGCATGGAACTTGGAATAAGTAGGAGTAATCATAAGTAATCCAGGTACATGAAGTCTATAGCCCTGTGCTGTGTGAGCACTAAGGGTTAATAACTTCTCTGCACAGAGCTGATAATGCCGATGACAAGGTGGGGGAAGCGGGACCAGCTTGAGGTGAAGAGAGAGAAAGTTCTGTAGCATTACAGTCCGGGTGGAAGAATTGCTGAAGAACAGGGGGGGTCTTGTACCTTACTATTCTGTCACATGACATCCTACACTGTGCGCAGGAAGCAACGGCCCCTCAACTCCTGTGAAACCACCGATTTGTTTATCAGTTGGATTCATAGGACTTCATAGGATAAAAATTTAAAATGAAAGAAAAATAAGCGGATAACTAGAACAGATAACCCAAGACCTTGCATATAAGTCCGAAAGAGGTGCTGCAAATTCCTTTCTATAGACGAGGACTAGTCACAATTTTGGACATACCTCTTCACATTTTTTTTTTATGTGTGCCTATATTGTCATAAGCACAAAATCTATTAAGGACGCACAAATTACAAAAAAAAAAAATCAACAAACTATTTTCAACTCTAAAAAAACCCCTCTCTTTTGATGGATACCATTAGAATATTCTCTCAATGACCTTCATGTACAGGTGGTCCTTAAGGACACCCAACTTACAGACAACCCATAGTTAAAGACGGACCCCTCTGCCCCCTGTGACCTCTGGTGAAGCTCTCTCAATGCTTTCCTTTAGTCCCAGACTGCAATAATCTGCTGTAACGTGTCTGCAATGAAGTTTTATTGATAATCCTTGGTCCAATTACAGTAAAAAAAAATGTGAAACTCCAATTGTCACTGGGGCAAAAAAAAAAAATATTGTGTGTATCTACAATTATAAAATATACAGTTTTGACTTGCATACAATTCAACTTAAGAACAAACCTATGGACCCTATCTTGTATGTAACCCGGGGACTGCCTGTAGTAGTCATGGCTTTCATTTAACAGGTATGCCTGGTCAAGAGTAAGATTTTTCTTTCTACATTGTAGATTCATAAATTATAAAAATGATTATTTGTAATCAAAATTTGATGTTGTATATGACCAGATGTTCTCCGGGGTCCTGTGCTGTACATAGATTGCCTAGTGAAAATAAAGAATAGCTACCCTCCATGTTTGTCCAACAGCACATCATGGCACAGGTAGATAGCTGTGCGTGTATACCGACATCTATACAGTCAGTCAATGAGTTTGCCTCCATAATATAGGTGGTCTACCAAGGCTGTGCCCATGCTGGTATGACTGATGAATGAGACATAACTGGCTGGTAAGTGGAACCCACCTCACCTGAACACTGCTATTCAGTGACACTGATCTAATGTAAAGGAAAATAAACAACCCCACCATGAATAAAACCCGTAGATATTATATGTGATTGGTCTTTGTATTTGAAGACTTCATTACATGGATTATCAAGACTTTATGTATGAAAACACTGAACCTCTTCAACAATGCGTGAGGTTCATACTTTGTTTATTGCCTCCCAATGCTTCTCCATGGTATGCAGCATGTCTGACAACGATATCTACTCTGATCAAAGGAAATTCTGGAACAACTAACAAGAAGATGTTTGATGCTAATGATGTTGGAAAGGGCTAGAAAAGCATCTTTAATAATTGTGGCCTTCATCAGTCCGATGTTGGCCAAATAGCTTACAGATGTCAAAAGATTACGTTATATTCCTAGAGAAGATGACCCTACATTAGTAACATTGGTTGCCAATATCTTTGTGATGATTCATGAGTATAAAAAAAAGTGTATTTGTGTTTGACTCGAAAATATTAAGTTTGTAAAATAAGATCACAACATTGGCTGTGTATTAGAGAAAATAATCCCATGAAAAATGGCCGCATTGTCTTAAGTTTGGAACCTCTATGTAGTTAGTCTGTGCTAGATGACAAGATGTAACGCTACCGCAGAATGATGGATCCTGGATAAAGTCATATGGATGAAGGACGTTTCTGGATACGAAACAAACATCTTTATGAGTTGAAATGGTCATGTGTTTGAGATTTATCATCCAGCGAATGGGTTTTACAGGATCGAAAACTTCTGCCCTTATGTACATGAATATTGTATTTGAAAGTGATGATGGTATAATGAAGAAATTAGATTATGATGATGATGACAGGGAGACTGGTGGCTTGTGAATGTTTTTTTGTGTATAGAAGGCTGCATTCACACTGCCATATGGGGGACGTGTATATACGGCCGATGTATATATATACGCCATATATACGTCCCCCATAGACGGCAATGGACACATGGCGCAGTAAGGGAGCGATTTGGTGCAGCACACATGCGGCACCGTACCGTACCGCTCCGTAGCCGGGGAAAGATGGGACATGTTCTATCCCTCCACAGAATAGGGCGCCATGCTCCATATTTCTCTATGGAGAGGGGTGGGGGTAAGTGTGTAGTACACTCCCCGACACCGACGTGTGTAGTACGGCGGTGCACACATTAGTGTGAATGTAGCCTAAGGCAGTATTCAGTTTTCCTTTAGAATAAGCAGTTTTATTTCTGTATAAGGGAGGATGTATGAGTCTCTTTCTCTGTGCTGTACATGTTTATTTAGACCATATATTAACAGTATATATTAACAGTTTGTGAGAAGTTTGGTAACCCCACACACATCAGATGTTTTGACCCTTCCACTTTTAGTTTTTTCCAGGGCGCCCCTGGTAATGACCCAGATTTTATAGCCAATAGCCAACCATTGCTGTTCCCTACAAGTTGAGGCGAGCTGTTAGGAAAGACAAAGGGACAAATATCCTGGTCACAAGTTCCACCTAAGCCAAGTTGTCCAGTAGGAAACCTTGGTGACCTATCCTGTGGTTATGCCGTCATTGTTCATTCCTGGACAACACAGATGTCTATGACGGTATCTTATAAACATGAAAACATGAGTGCCGCATTGCTTGGCTTCTAAAATTAGGGAACCTGAGCCTTTATCCGGTATGGTTATGGTCTTTAACCTGTTCTATCTGATTTTGTGATGGACTTGTGATTTAACCATTCCCATCTGTTTTAAGACTGTTGACCTTCTGATACCTGACCAGTCTCTGGTGGACCTCTGATCTCTTGTACACAATTGCAGTGCTGGATTTGTTAAGATGCTACACACCAGATGTTGGGTGGTTATTGAACCCTTATTTTAAACATTTTAATGTGGATTATAGACAAAACACACTGAAAGGGTAATTCAATCACCTACTGGTACAAACTAGAACAGGAAGTATCTGTTACTTAGGGATGAAATTCATATGTATGGTGTAAAGGGTGACAAGTGCTCATGTAGTCTCCATGTTACATATGTAGTGATGTATTCCCCTGAGAAAAGATCCTTGATGCTCAATTTTGTCTTTTTTCAGCTTATTCTACAGTAGAACTGAAACCAGAGAAGCAGAAAATCAATATTACACATATAAATGGATATTCTGTCCAATACCTTAAAAAAAGCATTGTAGATTGTTGAGAAAATAGCAATTGATGTCTTGGAAGTCTTACCTCCTTGGCATGACCTCCTATTATTGAGGAAACATACCCTCGTAACAAGCAAGAGAAGGCCGAGAGAGCGTGGAAACCACCGTAGAAGTATAAGTCATGGCGAATTATGGGTTTTGCTACACCATATAATATTTCTCTGCCAGATCTTATTGATGCAGTGACCAGAAAATGAATGCTTGCTATAACATCCAACGAATGGCTCTTGTTTAAAGCAAAAGTTTTTAGAGAAAAAGCAACCCGACGGATTCGGACAAACCGCGCAATTTAAAAAAGGATTTGTGTCGCAAGATCAAGCACTCACATGCACCAGGAAGAAGGATGAACTCTGGTGGACCTCAGTGCAGAAGCAATGGATGCAGGAACTCGGGCGCACGAGATTAGTGAATCCCGGCAGACCCGAATCCTCGTCGGACAACGCACTGTGCGATTGCGACAGGACCGGGTAAGTAAATGTGCCCCAATAACTCCTTTATTTGCTAAGCGCCCAATGATTCTGAAGCTGGCCAATTCAGTCCCTTACCCCATGGGGCTCACAATCTAATTAACCTACCTGTATGTTTTTGGAGTCTGGGAAGAAACCAGAGGAAACCCACACAAACACAGAATGTACAAACTCTTTGCAGATGTTGACATGGATGGGACTTGAACCCAGGACCCCAGCACTGCAAGGCTGTAGTGCTAACCACTGAGCCACCATGCTTCCCTGATTTTTGTGGGAATATCCCTTCAAACTGATATTGATAGACCATTTTCTGCAAAACGGGTAAATTTTTCTTGGCCAGTTGCTGAAATTTCTGATCTTCAACGGCTGGTCTTTTCTGTGTCCCCACATAACTTTAACCCTACGGCCCACATTTATGAAAAGCAGTGCAAACTGCACTAGGTGGAGTGTATAGGGTGCGCCAGATTGTGATATGTGCAAATTTATATGTTGCGTCCGGCACAGTGCAGCCGTATCACAAATGTGTTGTGGACACTTTATACTCGGAAATACGTGTGCAAGCAGTTGCCACATTTTGCCTAGTGCAAAGTCCATAAACGTGGGTCATTGCGTGTCCTCTGTTTTTGCTTAGACTCTTCATCTCTTTCTTCAATCATGCTAAAGAGTCAGTGGCTTCTTTCCCAGAATTAGAGGAACTTTCCCCACTACTGTGTGAGCCTGGTCTGCAGGCTACAGATTTCCATATACATGATACTATCTCTGCGTTGTTACCATCAGCAGTGTTTAAAAAGTGCTCCCAACTTGAGCTGATTGTTATCTTCTCTACCCATGTTCCACCACTTTGGCCAGAATATATACAACAGTGGAAAGTACCCTCGATATATACTTCTATATCCTCTAGTTTTTATTTTGAAGATGTCAGAGCTGGAGTCGGAAGTTTTGTCTTTAGACTCCTCAGTCCTGCATCTAGCAGACACTTGGCTCCGGCTACAAGACCCTTGAAAGAATAAACAGTGTGTCTATTTTTCTGTATGACCACTAGATATTAGCATTATGGAAGAGCGGATGATCTTCGTTCTCAGAAGAATTCTTAGCATTGTTTTATGTTGGTCTGTGAAAGTGTTTGACTACAATATTTTTGGCTTTGGAATGCAAATGTAGTCGCAGGCATTTATACCTAATCTCCTTGAATGTTCTAGTCTTTAAGAGCTTCAATGAGTTTAGCAGAAGACTTGCATCTAAGCAGCCGGTTATGTGATACTGCGTAGGATGTATTGTTAAGATCCTGCTGCCATAAAAATATATATTTATAAATGTGAAGCAGGCTTTTCAGACGGTCTGCTATGGTGCATTGCTTGGATCAACCTATCGTCGTGTTCAAGTTTTGACCTGGCTTTCTGGTAACAATGTTTAAGTGACGGATAGTGGAGAGCATGCCCCAATGGTTATTGTCTTCTCCCTGATGATAGTATTGCAGGGTTTTCTGGTGTGTAGATGTGGGTTTGGTTGTCAGATTGATGGATTGTAAAATGCACCAAAGTCAGACCTATTATGACATATGATGGCGTTCTATAAAGATTTATTTTATTATCATGCTTAAAGGACATCTATCACCAGATCAAGGGTTGTAAACCAAGCACACTGACATACTGGTGTGCACCCCCTCTGTCAGGATCTGCTCTGCTTTTAGCTTCTTATGGCCTTTTTTTTTTTAAAGGCTTTAAATATTATGCAAATGAGCCCGAGAAAGTTAATAGAGCCTAGAGCCCCTCAGGCTAATTTGCATAATTTAAAAAAACCCTTTTCTTAAAAACAAAAGCATAAGAAGCTAAATGAACAGCAGACCCTGCCAGAGGGGGCACACACCAGTATGTCAGTGTGCTTGGCTTACAATCCTTGATCTGGTGATAGATGTCCTTTAATGGTATTGATGATTTGATGGGGGTCCTCAGTGTTAAATTATTTTTAAAGGTATTAAAATATTTTAAGAACTTTTTGTCTCCATATTCTGACACCCATAACATTCATACATTCATGAAGCTCTGTCTGGGGTCATTTTTTACCAGCTAATGTTTTCATTAGTACAATTTGGGAACTGGACACCTTTTTAAAGAAAATTTGCAAGCCTGATTAATCGGTAGAGCTTACTCATAAATCCAGGCACTGTGACTGTGGTAATCTTCTTATTTATATTATTCATGGCAGAATATGGCAATACAAAAGAAAACAATCTTTAACCCCTTAAGGGCGGAGGGTTTTTCGGCTCATTTCTCGCTCTCCAACTTCAAAAATCCATAACTTTTTCATTTTTCCGTGTACAGACCTGTGTGAGGGCTTATTTTGTGCATAACAAATTTTACTTTCCCGTAATGTTATTTATTTTAACATGCCGTGTACTGCGAAGTTGAAAAAAAATTCCAAATGTGGAAAAATTGAAAAAAAACCGCACGTGCGTCACGTTCTTGTGGGCTCAGTTTTTACGACTTTCACTCTTCGCTCCAAATAACACGCCTACTTTATTCTTTGGTTCGGTGCGATCGCGGTGATACCAAATTTATATAGGTTTTATTGTGTTTTAATACATTTTCAAAAATTAAACGAATGTGTACAAAAAAGAAAAAAAAATTTTTGCCATCTTCTGATGCTAATAACTTTTTCATACTTTTGCGCACGGAGATGTGTGAGGTGTCATTTTTTGCGAAATGAGGCGACGTTTTCATTGCTACCATTTTGAGGTCTGTGCGACATTTTGATCATTTTTTATTTCATTTTTTATGTTATGTAAAAAGGTGTAAAAGTCGCATTTCGGACATTTGGGCGCCATTTCCCGCCTCGGAGGTCACCGCCGCCTGTAACCGTTTTGCCGGCGGCAACGGGGGGGTTAATAGCCGCGATCGGTGCTAGCACCGACCGCGGTTATTAGCGGTGGGGGTTTTATGCATTTTGCAAAAACCCCCACCTTTGTATGAAGAGGACTCAGCCCGTGAGCCCTCCACATACAACCCTTATACCTCTGCGCCGTAGAGCTACGGCGCAGAGCGTTAAGGGGTTAATAGTTTTTTCCCCCACGTTAAAGGAAATCTACCATCAAGATCCACCATGATAAACCAGACACACAACTTTTAAAATTATGCTAATGAGCTAGACGGGCTCTGTTGGGCATTACCAGAGCTCTTATGTGCTGTAGCTTCACAGGCTGTAAAATTGTCTTGTCCTCCCCCTCTGTAATCTCTCACGGGGGGAGGGGAAAGTGCACAGTGTAACAGCCAGTGAAACTACAGCACGGAGGAGTGAGTGAATGTCCCTGGTTTGTCATGCTCGATTTATGATGGTAGATTTCCTTTGACAGTTGATACGTAAATATTTTTCTGCAATCTGAAACAAAATCAGAAGAACCTTTTCTGATTTTCAGTTCTCACTTCTATGTCGCATTTGCCGATCCGCTCTAGTTAGGTTACGTTATGCCTCTCCACTTGCTACACTGTTGACACACCTGTTGTTGGTTGTGTTTTGTTTAGCAAAATTCAGTTTGGAAATAAAAATTACATTTAAGCCACTGGTGAGACGGACATCACAAGTACATCACAGCACCCGAGCTGCGGCTGCACATGTTGTTCTCTTGTAACCAAAATGCAATGTAGAAAAGCCAACAATAACGTCTTGTAGCCGCCTGAAAATGATCCCTTTACCCTCACATGTAATAACAGTAGTAATGCGCAGCTTCCCTGTGCAGGCCGTGGATCTAAAGCTGCACTTCTCTTAGACACTGCAAATTAAAGGTAGACCGCTTATAAAGCCGGGGGATTTTGTCTCTCTTCTCCGCCCACCTGGGGGCATAGTGTGGGCTCTGTAACAGCCAGGGGTCCCAGGAGTGCCATAAATGCACAGAATATGGAAAATGTTGAAAGAAGCATAGAGGAAGTCTGCTTGCATGGTGTAGTTAGTTATATTAAAACTTGGCTGCTGCTAGAGCACACCACTAAATTAACCTCAAAAGCTGGCCATGACGGCAAAATATCCATAGTAATTGTTTTTGTTGGCTTTTAACTTCAATATTAACTCATCGATCTTACATGAACCTCTGTGCTTGGAATGCTAGTCTGGCTGTGTCATTTTTTTTCCATTTTTTTTCCAATTTTTTTTTCCCCCTTCAAACTGTTTTTTTTTTTTTTTTTATGTAATCATGGAAAAATATGTTTCTGCTCGAAGCAGTTGTCAAACAAGTTTCTTTCATCGACAATCAGACGTAAGGCAGCTGAATGGAGCTGTTTAGTCTGGAAGGCAATACCCAGGAGATTACATCCACTGTAGGAAATGTAATTATACAGAATGCTCCTTTTTTTTTTTTTGTAGGGTGGGATGTAAAATTGTAAATTCTAATGTTTACCCTTTATGAAAAAATGAATAATATTACATACAATATGTTAAGCTGAAAAACAAATGGACAGTCGGTAAGATGGTTTGTATTACTTTATTGTACTACTTTAATATATTTTTTTTTTGTATTTTTTTTTTTTATGTAGCATATGGTTAACCACTTACCTTATAAAGCCATAGGGGGAAAAAAACACAGAAAGGTAAAAAAAAATACAAAAAAGATAACTTTTTGAAATATTTACTCTCACTAGATGATGTATTGTAGACTCTTTCCTGTGGTCATGCAGATTCTTTTCAAGTAATTATGTCTCAGGGGATGGCCATGGTTTTGTGCTTGGGTAAAAACTGCTGCTTTCACCATTTCTTTCACCATTTTTTTTAACCTGAGTGGAATCATAGCTTTGTCATTTAGATTTTTGTTTCTGTAACTTTTAAATTGTGATAATCTGTGATAAGTCATTGTTATACTTTATTTTAAAAATCCAGTCTACATGTTGTAATAAAAAACTGCAACGGAAACTTAGTTGTATGATGGGCTTTAATCCATAAATTAAGGAGTATGAAAACGACTTCCTCAAAGACTGAACCTTGCCTCCTTGCTGCACTAAAAATGCTGCTTTAGGTCACTTGCCCACGAGCAAGTGCAGTCCAAGAAAAACGCTCCATGTGCTGGAGGGATTTCCTGGACCGAACATCATGTCACTGGACTGACCTGACATGCTGAATTCATTCTCACCGATACAAAGCTCCAGAAAAATTCCTCTATTGCACAGTGCGTTTTTCTTGTTTTTGCACTTGTTTTTGGGCAAGCCACCAATGACTGCAACATTCTGCTTCAACTTGGCTGGTTTTGGGCACTTTTGAACCCTTCAAGACGGGTGCCAGGATATGTAGGTGGCTTCAAGGCAAGAAGTTTTGCCAATAATTAAGCAAGTGCACCAGAATTTTGGCACACTTTTCAGTTCTAATCTAATGCAACAAATAGGAGAGAGGTAAGAGAGAGGGAAAAAAAACAATCCTTGGGTAATATTGTTTGTCCAATGATATTGGATACATAATATAAAAAGGCTGTCTCCCTCGAGCTCTTCCCTCTTCTCCCTCGAGCTCTTCCCTCTTCTCCCTCGAGCTCTTCCCTCTTCTCCCTCGAGCTCTTCCCTCTTCTCCCTCGAGCTCTTCCCTCTTCTCCCTCGAGCTCTTCCCTCTTCTCCCTCGAGCTCTTCCCTCTTCTCCCTCGAGCTCTTCCCTCTTCTCCCTCGAGCTCTTCCCTCTTCTCCCTCGAGCTCTTCCCTCTTCTCCCTCGAGCTCTTTTCTCCTTTCTTCCCTAAGATGAGTTCCTACATATGCCTCTGCCACTCCCTTGGCTATGGAGGTTGGGCTGTGCTCTTGGGGACTGTATTTTGACCGTTAACACCCATTTGTAGTACTGGCAGCTACAGTATACATCAACCCCCCCCCCCTCCCTTTTGCTCTTTCTATACAAAGTAAAGTCTATGGGGCACATTTACTAAGAATGTAGGAAACTGCACTAAGTGTTTTTTGTGGTGCGCCTTTTACATAAGCATGCGACAGACTTTGCATGTTAAATCCTGCGCACAGTCCGACTGAACACTGAAACGCCCCCTAATTTGTGTCGCATGGAGGCTATTGCAGAGTGGTGCAGACACTTCTTAAATACCTGTGCAAGCAGTTTCCACTAGAAAGAACGTACAAAACTGGGGTAAAGTCCTATGTAGATGTGCCCCTATGTCTCCAATATAGCACCCCTAGGAAAGTTTGAACTCTTCTCTTATTGCATTCAAGAAACTAAGATGAAAAACATAAATTTTCAGACTTCTTTAGATTTTATTAACAACCAGTAAAATGAATGTTCGCCATGGAAATGACGTGACATTTGTGACCTGTATTGTGTGGTCTTGACATTTTGAATCATTTCTTATGAAGTGCATTTCATAAAGCCAAAATTAAAAAGTCTGAAGTGCGGCTCGGATTTAGCAAATCACCAAAAGATGTTAAAGGATTTTCTCATCAAACACGTGAACTGTTAATGAAACGAGGTTTAGTAGATGACAAACCTGTTTTATTCACCTCATAAGAACCACAATGCATTCTCCTCCTATGTGTTTATAGCATATGAAATAAAGCTGGTGAAATATTGCCTGGAAGGAATTGTGATATGAAAGCATTCTTCATTTTACTCCTACAAGGAAACCACCGCCTGTATTCAGACTAAAATTTAAACCTTATTATTCTCTGGATACAACCAGCTTGAAATGCAACCACATATATTGTAGCTCTTATGATGGAAATAAGGAGGAGGAAACATGGTTTTCATTTGGTATAATTTCCTGCGGTTTGCGCTTCTAAACAAGATTCATATACACCAGCGAAATCAGTGTACAATCCATTTTATAGTCACCGAGGAACGGCTCATAACTCAAGTATTGAAGGCAGCGTCTGGATTCATCACTTTCTCTATTGAACAGTCCTCGGAAGTGATGAAGACAGGGAAATAAAGCTCAACACAACATACAAACTGCTGAAAACTAGTAAAGTGAACCCTATAGTAAAAAATAAAGAAACGGAAGCCATGATATTTATTTGTGTTTTGGCCATTTTCATAATAACTCAAGAATTAAATTGAAATTAAACTAGAATTGCATTTTATTTCCTCCACTGACTGGTAAAATTCTTGAGGTTCTGAACTTGGTGGTCCCCTTTAGTAGCTGCCATATAATTAGCCGTTAACTCTGATATAGCAATATATATGGCAATTTAGATATGGCGTCAAATTTCCCAGGAAACCCTTGCTGTGCGTGGGAAGCATTGTCCTGCTGAAAATTGGAAGCCCTGCCATGAGAGGTAACGAATGTGGCCTCAAGATGCCCCACGCATATCACTAAGATGTTAGTTTTCCTTACATCAATGCTAGGGCTGACTGTGACTATTCCCTTAGTCATTACCCCAGCATTTGGTGCAGTCTTTGGTGCTAATATAGTGCATCTCTGGTCAGTGCAGAGACCGGTTTGTGTCATCTGTGTCTGAATGATGGACAACAGCCCCTTTTGAAGCTCTCTACTTTTGAAATCCCTTCTCCCGCAATTTGTTTAGCCAGTTACATATAGAAAAGCAGCAGCAGCAGCCTGTCATTACTAGGGTGGGAGAGTCCACTGTTTTGAGCTTTCCCAACACAATAATAACAGCCTACAGTTGCCCCAGTACCTGACCATCTGGATCTATTGGAATTAGGATTGTACATGGCTCTTCCCACTGGCATGGCCTTAATGATGGATGTTGACTCAAATAGCACCATTAATATGGCGAAACTAACCATCAACCATTTGGTGAAATCTACCATCAAAATCAAGCATGATAAACCAGATACAGGCGGTCCCCTACTTAAGGACACCCGACTTACAGACAACCCATAGTTACAGACAGACCCCTCTGACCTCTGGTGAAGCTCTCTGGATGTTACTATAGTCCCAGATTGCAATAATTAGATGTAAAGTGTCTGTAATGAAGCTTTATTGATAATCCTTGGTCCCATTACAGCAAAAAATGTTTAAACTCCAATTGTCACTGGGGCCAAAATTTTTTTTTGTCTGGATCTACAATTATAAAATATACAGTTTCGACTTACATACAAATTCAACTTAAGAACAAACCTCCAGACCCTATCTTGTACGTAACCTGGGGACTGCCTGTATACTTACTTACTTACTTACTCATGCATCCAGTCACTGTGACTTTTTTATATTTTTTTTATCCATGTCCCTTTTAAAATCAACTTTTAAAATTATGCTTATGAGCCAGAATAGCACTAGGGGCATTACCAGAGCCCATCCTCAGAACTTCCCCTTCTTCTGCCTGCTGTAATTTCACACAGTAGAAGATGTGCTCCTTGCACACAGTGTAATAATTGGGACTTAGTTTATGGTTGGATAAACTAAGAGCAACCAAAAAGTAAAATAGTAGGACTCATGGAGACAGATGAGAATTATATCTGTGAAATGCTGCATTTGTGTTAATATCCTCAAATTATGGAATACGTTATTTTGACATTCTGAGTATATTTGCCCTCATGCGAATACCCCTATGAGGGAGATTTTATGACGCATGGTTCGGATATGCAATAATTGTATTGGGGGAATACACGTTATTCTCTGGCGGTAGATAATTTTCTACTGTCTGGTGATGAATGCTCACCCATGCAGTGATGGAGGAGCAGCGCTGCGAGAAACGCAGACATGAAGAACTTAAGATTTTACCATGACTGGAGCAGAAGCTGTACCACCTCCCTACAGCCTGTCATCGGCATGCCTGTTTTATGACGTCCTGGGAGCCTGGGGTGGGGGCTCTCGCTCAGAGAGGCCAGAGGCTTACACTACACATTTCATAATGCTATAAAAACTATACCCTTATATCAGAAATAGTGCCGTACACCATTTATTATTATTGACTGAATGTAGGTCCTGTGTTCCTTGGCCCCGCCATAATTTTAGCTTGTATTCTCTTATGCATCTGCGCTCAGGATTTGCTTTATTGACTCCGTTAGATCAACTTTTCCTAATCATGTGGATATAATGGTCAGAATTGTATACACGTACAGTGTATAATGTATATAGAGCATTGGTCTCTTTCTGCCTGCTTCTGTATAGGTCCCCTGTAGTTTCCAAAAATAGAAGAGTACGTGGTCAGCATGTCCTTGCCCTTTATATCCTTAGTTGCTGGCACAGGAATTCTGAGTAATGATTTATTACACTATTCAAAGCTGCATTCTTGCATACCTATATTTTCATATTAGCGTGCTTACGTGTGTCCTCAAGCAGCTGGAGGTGACCAGACACGTGGCTACAAGCCCTTGGGTTATGGAGGGGGCGGTCATCCCAATACAGCAAGGTGGAGGTTTTGATGTCGTCATATAGTAATAATCCTGTCCACTTATCTTATCACTAAATATTAGTTTTATAAATAGCAATAGTTTACTTGTATTTTTTTTGTTAATATTGCAAATTATGTTGTAAAGAAAAGACTATTTACCTAAATTATCGGGAGCCGCATACAAATCTATACAAAAATTTTGCATTCATATTGGGGGAAATTTATCAATCTGTCTACATAAGAATTATTTTGCACCCTAAATGACTTTCACCACATTTATTACGGGATTTGCACCATTTTTGGGCAGTTTCCCAACTTCCCAAAAATGGGATATGGTTTTGGGAAATGGCAGTTTCCCAAGTTTCCCAACTTCCCAAAAATGGGATATGGTTTTGGGAAAAGGGAGTGTTGCTTTGACGGTGTGTCAGAAAACTAATAGCTGGTCAAAAGTAGACAACGTAATTGTAAACTTCTCCAGCAAGATTTATCTGCCGCAGAATATGACTGTATACTCGAGCTTTGCTTTGGTCTGTTCGCCATTGTTATATCTTCCCCATTGTGTCTTATCACTGCACAACCAATTTTACTGTATAAATATCTCCAAAAGGTACAATAAATTCATGCTGGGGAGTCTTGTGAGAGATGACTGTCAATGGAGGGGATCATGATAACAGCAGTGTCAATGATCATTGAGGAATCCACCGAAGGAATGTATCTCATGATGCATGGCACAGCTTACTGAAAGATTTTTTAATTTAAATTGTAGCATTGTTCTTTTTATTATAAATTCATTTCCCAATTAAGCCAAACCAGGAATAGAACCTTCGGGTTTGTTCTGTATTTAGGGCATAACTTGCTTTGTGGGAAGCCCCTTAAGGGTTAACCGAACTTGCTGGTCGATGGGGGTGGTCTCATTGATCGTACCCCCACAGATCACTAGAACAGGAGTCCAATGGACCCCTGTTTCGCCCCTTGTAGCAGCACCGAAATGGCCGGAGCAACTGGTCACGTATGGCCAGGCTGCCCTGTTCATCTCATGCGTTACTGGCTGCGTTAGCCATGACAGTGGGTACATCAGACCCCCCGTTCTCGTGATCCATGGGGGTCCCATCACTGACCCCCACCTATCGGCAAGGTTAGGCCGTCAGATTGGAGTTTTTGACATCTGTATGTTTCTGTTTCTTTTTTTTGTGGATAAACAACTCATTTATGTCTATGGGTCTGTTCATGTTTGTCCATTTTTTTTTTTTTTTTTTTTTTTTTTTTTCCCACGGATGTTCAGGCTGTGTTAAAAAAAAATGCAGCATGCGTCCCCATGACAGTGTACTCTCCTGCACACAATTGAGGAAAAGGATTGAGCCGTCTGTGCTGTGTGAAAGCCCAATCCCATACTGTGACAGGGGGACTATTATCAGTCCCCTGTCACAGCAACCCCTGTATACAGTGCCCATACTGAGCGCTGTGCCTGCAGGGGGATCCCATGATTTCAAAGGGATTCCTGGGGCAGAGAGGGTTAATAGACTGGGATGATAACATAAGATCACTGTTCTCTGTGATCTGTAATTAATAGCAGGGTATACGTATATAATGTGGTACCCCAGTTTCAGTAAAGACACCCCCCCCCCACCACCCAAACTTTGATAAAACAATTTATATAGAACATTTCAAATAGGGGCCACTAAAATAAGCTGAACCGACGTACGTGTCTGGAGGGTTCATGTTGGCCTTGCAACCAAGACATCTGCCGGATTAGCATCCAAACCCACAAATTGCCGTTCCCTAGCCATGGCTAGTTGCAAGGGGCGTCGATTGGCTGTTTGGCCACTATCCGGCATTAATTCTATGTTGCACGTCTAAACCAGAACGTAGACTTCGGGTCCACTCATCAAAGTTAGGTCTAGGTGCCTGCCCAAAGTCTGGACAGGGGTGCACTGGGGCGACATCCATAGTCAGGACAAGGGTGTACTGGGGCGACAGCCATAGTCAGGACAGGGGTGCACTGGGGCGACAGCTATAGTCAGGACAGGGGTGCACTGGGGCGACAGCCATAGTCAGGACAGGGGTGCACTGGGGCGACAGCCTTAGTCTGGACAGGGGGGCACTGGGGCGACAGCCATAATCTGGATAGGTTCTGTTGTATAACAAGAAGAGGAGGGAAATGGGGACCCAGGGCTGAAATGAAATTATTTTTAACATATTTTTCATCCTGTAAGAGGTGACCCCCATGTCATGGACTGTGCTGCATATTAGGTGTGTATAAAGGCTTTCTCATTGTGCTTTGGCTTTCACTTGCTGACATAGTTAACTGCTAGTTTATAGCTTGTTAAAAGCCCTCCCTGGAGTGAAAGTGCCCCCGCCTGTGAATGTCGTCCTCTCTCAGGGTGAGTGCACATGACTGTCTATTTGTGGAGCCGGCTCTGCAGTGTAATGTATACAGCTCTGTGTCGGAGGCTGCAGTGTCCTTGTGCTTACTTGCAGCTACTCCTGGACTTGGTGCAGGGGATGATTGACTCCTTGCATCTAGCAGTGCAGTCTCCCAGGCCCAGTACAATGCGCAGGGTGTTGAGAGCAGCGACAGCTGCCGGCCTGGCTCAGGATAGGGAGGGGGGTGGGATTTGGGAATATGACAAATGTGGAGCCAGGTGTTCTGATTCTTGGGGAATGCATTTAAACGCTCCATTTCCAGGACTCTTACCAGCGGAAGCTTCTCCCTGCTGAAGGAATGTTTCCTGTCAGTGATATCACGGTTACCAGAAATAATCATTAACCTTTCATTACTAAAATGGAAAGATAATGAATTCCGGAATCATTTAGGGAGAAAACCCTTCCCAGTGATGTATTTCAGGGAGCCTGGCTGTGCTACAATCCTCTTATTATCTGGGATAACGTGATTAGGACAAGATGCACTTTTCACTGTGTTCTCTTTAGGGTCGCAAGATTAACTTACTGACCATCCCCTGGTACATGGGCTCCGCTCCATCCACACCAGCACCGCTCCAAATTCAGGTTCGTCTGGAGGAAACGTGGATTTCCAAATAATGAATTAGATGGTCTATACATGATATGTGATGTCACCTATCAGACTGTTATAGAGCAAAGTTTAAGGGAGTCTGACCTTCACAATACTAAATCACAGTAGTTGAATTAACGAGAGATAGGCTCATATTTCTATTAGAAAATGATAGACGATATGGAACAAATAACTGTATTTTAGTTGGTTATGGTCACCCACCCCCTGCAGTTCTAATGTATTACCATTATTCTATTCCTTTAACCCCTTAAAGGGAACCTGTCACCACATTTGCACATATACAGCCGGTGACAGGTTCTTATAGAGCCCTAATAACTGACTGACACCCTTCTTTTATCTAAAATCCACAGAAATCATCTTTTATCTTTATATTACCTGGCATCAGAAGGGGACGTGTCCTCCTCAGCCGGCCCCTACCATCTAAACCTCCCCATACCTTATGCATCCTTAATGTTCACAGTTCATTTCCTGTGACCAGAGTGACATCATCTCAGGTCCTTTTAGCCCATGCATGTGTCAGACCACATGAAGTCACAGCTGCCTCCATGGACTTCTACAACTTTCCATCCTCCATGGAGGCTGCTGTGATTTCATGTAATCAAATACATGGTGTACAGTTTGCTATTTGACTGACTGACCATCCAAGATGGCGACGTACGTGGGAGGCACTGTTAGGTTCTGCATTCAGCTTTGACCACTGCACCTAAAAGTTTAACTACTGGCACCTGTGGCAGTTACCAGCGGGTGTCTGCTGTGTAATGCCGCTAACACCTACTGCGTAAGGAGAGGGCTCCCATATGACTTCCTGTTATATCACATCACATGACCAGGGACAGATTTCTATGCACTGAAAGTAAACAATGAAGCTTCCTATAGAAGACAGCAAGCAGAGATCTAGAAAACCACAAGGAATTTATACAGAAAGTATGTAGGAAAGTTGTATAACTTTTCAATTGTTAGTAGAAATCTTTTCATTAAAGTGTGTCCTATAGGCTACATTCCTGGTTATAGCTAACAAATACTGCTGTGAATGCTGGCCTAGTGAAGGATCTGCTGCAATGAGTGTGTCTGGCACATGGCCTTACTTGCTTTCACATTTCTGATGGTTTTCTAGTTTTTGTGGGTTGCTGCAGGTCACTTATGGTGGCTCAGTCCTGGTTCTCTGCATTTCTTGAGGATACAGATATGTTTACACAATTTTGACATTTATAGAAAACACAAAGTGTTCTTGGTTCTCTATTGTCTCATCATGAAGAAACTCCACTTCTTTTGAACATGATGGAGGATTTGTAACCCCCCTGGCCCCAGGCGATGAGTGCAGACCTTTGGTCAATTAAATGAATTTAGCCTGTCCAAATGAGCAGCAGAACTGACGAGCTGGAGACGAAGCTTTACACTTGTAATTACCACAAACCCACTGGGATCCATAGGTTTACACAGATATGACTGCATATCCAGAATCTGCCATCACTGACTACAGTACATTCATAGATATCTAAATATTTTGGAGGAAGACTAGAACATAAATGAAACTTTAAAATACAAAATCATATATATTTATTAGAATAAAAGTATTTTATAATATTAAAGGAAATCTACCATTAAAATCCATCATGATAAACCAGGGACGCTTACTCATAGATCCAGGCACCATTACTGTGGTAATCTTCTTATATTTGCTATTCACGGTCTCCTTCCTGCAAAAAGTAATGCTGAAAATTATGCTAATGAGCCAGAAGGGCTCTGGGAGATGTTGCTAGAGCACCTCCATGCTGTAGCTTCACAGACTATTATACCATGAAGGAGCACTTTGTAGGGGGTAGGTGAGATGTGCTCCTTGCACACTGTAACAGCCTGTGAAGCTTAAAGAAAGGAGCCTGTGGATAACAAATATAAGATTACCACCGCCATGGTACCTGGATCTATGAGTATGTTTTGGTAGATTTCCTTTGATATGAGGAGATACTGTAGGAGAGCAACAACCCAGCAGCAGGTCCGCCACCTCTACCAATTTGACATAAAACATGAGGGTCCGATGTCCACAAGTCGTTGTTCTGCTTACACCCCAACACCGTGCAGGGCATCTGGAATTTCCCAGAGAACTCCAAATTGGTAGATTCAACATTGAAACAGATCCACCAAGGAGCAGAGCTGGTTCACACTAAGCACATGTGACAGATTCTGGAGATTCCTTGGAGAACATTGTGATCCCTGCAACATCCTCAAGAATGACCCATTTGGCAGTGGGTCAGTATTGGTGTGAGTGGTATTTCTTTGGAGGGCTGCACAGCCCTCCATGTTCTAGCCAGAGGTAACCTGACTGCCATTAGGTTCAGATGAGATCCTCAGACCCCTTGTGAGACCCAATTTTTGGGGTTGGATTTTTCCTACATATGGCGCGCCAGGATTTCCAGGTGTTTCTCCACTTAATAAATGTAAAGCATTTATGTACCGTATTTTTCGGACTATAAGACGCACTGGACCATAGGACGCACCTAGGTTTTAGAGGAGGAAAAATAAGAAAAATGTTTTTTCCCCAAATAGTATTTCAAAGTATTTAATAAAGTAACAGTAAATAACTGGGCAGTGCAGCCATGTTCCTCTTTGGAGAGGGGCAGGGGCGAGCAGCCTATCTTTAGATAGAATTATGCTGGCACGTAGTCAGGGGGTCTCAAGAGTTACCAGGGTTGTATAGGTATGAGTATATGTGACAATGGTCACAAGAGCTTACAATCAATGAGGAGGAGGAGGACACAGGAGATGACAGTGTTTGTACAATGGCCACAAGAGCTTACAATCTATAAGGAGGAGGGGACACAGGAGATGACAGTGCTTGTACAATGGTCACAAGAGCTTACAATCAATGAGGAGGAGGGGGGCAGAGGAGGTGACAGTGCTTGTACAATGGCCACAAGAGCTTACAATCTATGAGGAGGACGACACAGGAGATGACAGTGCTTGTACAATGGCCACAAGAGCTTACAATCTATGAGGAGGAGGACACAGGAGATGACAGTGCTTGTACAAAGGTCCAAAGAGCTTACAATCTATGAGGAGGACGCAGGAGATGACAGTGCTTGTACAATGGCCACAAGAGCTTACAATCTATGAGGAGGGGGACACAGGAGATGACAGTGCTTGTACAACGCTCACAAGAGCTTACAATCTACCAGGGGGACAGCAGCCACTACATACCAGGCAACAAGTGGTTAAGAGTGTGAGAGCAGAGACCCGGGGTAAGGGAGCACTAATCACTTATCTGATCCTGTGCTGGGAGAGAAGTTACAGGTCAGACACAGCGCTGTACAGGCTCGGCTCCTCTCGGGCTACTTACAAGCGGGGATTGTCAGTGATTTTCTCCTCCCCCTCTCTCTCTCCACTGCTGCCATAATTATCATGTATATCAGTGCCCTGATATACATGATATACATCAGAGCTGGCAGAGCGCAGGGGTGCAGCCCTCCATTCCCTCCAGCAGTGGGGGGCTGAGAAGAGGAGAGGAGCGCAGCGGCACTCAGCACAGCCGCTGCGCTTCACTGAGAAGGGCTGCGCTTACTGCCAGCATTAGCTGGCAGAGCGCAGCCAGATGCCCTCCATTCCCTACATCTGGACTATAAGACGCACCACTGTTTTTTCCCCATTTACTGGGGAAAAAAAGTGCGTCTTATAGTCCAGAAAATACGGTAATTGCATTCAATCCTTAAAAAAACCAACAGTCCCAAATTTGGGGATCTTGGCAAGTAATTTACTCTGGCATGCTAAGCCGGTCTAATTAGCTAATTATGTGTTAATTAGAGGGGTCCTGTAAATCGGCTGTGGAGTCCCATAAACCAAGGCAAGCCTGGTGCTGAGCAGAGTAATTCCATACGTCATAGAGCGCTCCAGGATGGGTGTGGAATGTAACATACCTCCTCCAGCTTAGGACTAATTATATACTTGTTATACGGCCGCTGCTCTGTAGGGGATTACATTGAACTCGCCTCTCGTGGCTGAAGTGGGTTTTCCTGAAAATCCATGTTTTTTTAATATGATGGCAGGAATGGAATGTAGGCAGCGGCAGGCCCCATGTATAGACACTTAATAGCGCATATGATCCTGATCTGATCCTAATTCATCCCAGTGTGATTGCAGAAGTAACAAGGAAGGAAGCTTCCTGAAGACACACATGGTTCTCATCATCTATTAAATAATATCCATAAACACAGGGTGGCTTTTCCTATGTTCATGTAGATGCGTCATGTCGAGATTTATCATGCAGAACATTGCTCGGAAAGTAAAAGTATAAATGAGACGTTCTTTTTTGTTTCTCTTCTATTTTCCATTGTTTTCTTTAATTTCCAGATGCCTAGGAATCTTATAATTTACCTAGAACATAACAGACTTCATGAAATTAAAATGGGCTCCCTTTAATTGTTAAATTGGTATGAAAACCTATCGACACCATGTTAAATAGCAGAAGGAACTTTGTGGATTTTTCTATATGGCCCACATCCATGACTTCACAGCTTAAACAAAGCAGTAACATAAATTTATAAACCTTCATGCTATGTACAATCTGTTCAGCTTCTGCTGCTCTATAACATATTGCCTGCAGATAGGACACTAGGAACAATCCACTGAGCTCCTCCTGCTCTATAACATGCTGCCTGCAAATAGGACACTATGTACTATCTGCTCAGCTCTTCCTCCTTTATACTGCCTGAAGCCAACCCCTTTAAAGTGCAACTCCAATATTTTTTTTTCTCATAACTCAATAGCTCTTGTGATGGTAAAATTTTCCTATTACTTTTATTACATATGTCAGTCAGGCAGTTTCTTTGTTATTCTCAGTTTAGCCTGCTCTTGCAGTAGTTGTTCACTGTACTGTTTATCGCTGTGAAAACAGCCTTTGTTTACCCAAGAAATTCTAACTGCTGGTGGGAGGGGATGTCATGTTATGGTCCCTGTGTGTAGCTAGCGGGAGCCTTGTGTCTGTAAATCTGTCAATGCAGAATTCTCCTGTAAACAATAGCGAGGTAGAAGGTCCTCTTCTGTTCCCCATCAGCCCCTTCATCCCACCCTGTGAGTCTTCATCACTTTCTCCGGCTCTTGCAGCACTTTAAGCTTTATCATAGATTCCTCTGCAGCTCTCACCCATTTTCTGCTCTCAGGACACTGTCATCACAGCAGGGAAGCTGTTAATCCTTAGTCCTCACAGACTATAGAATTCACTTCCTGTAACTATTTAACTGCTAGTTTCTACTGGTTGCAACTTAACAGTTTTCCAAAACATATTAATATGTCTGTATATGCAACTGTGCCAGGTATTGCAACTTGACCTCCCAAGTGATCAGTGCTTAATCTCCCACTGAATAAACATGAATCTACCACCAAAATTTTATGTACGAAATATAAAGTGATTCACTTCAGGACACATGAACACATTGGACACAGAATACATTGCTATAAAATAGATTGTACAGAAACCGTTATTAGGTTGAGGTTTAGAACAATAAAATATGTATATTGTATGTGGTCTGTGTGTAGCAAGAAATGAGAAATTCCTTTCTTTGCTTTGAGGCCCTTTTCAGACACTATATGCCAATAGTTATATAGTGTAATGCTGGCTGCTTCCTCTGTTAGTATTTGTACAAATCCCAGAAGAGTTACATTTATTTCAGTAGAAAAGCATATGTGATAAACCCAACTAAGCTTCTCCCCCATTGTGCTTCAAAACGCAATTCAAACCTGTCATCCTCCCCTTTCCCTTTAAGTGTATGGATGAATAACCCAGCGTCAGCATGGGTTTATGAGAGATCGGTCCTGTCAGACTAATCTGATTGGTTTCTACGAGGAGGTAAGTTCCAGACTGGATCTGGGGGACGCTGTGGATGTTGTATATCTGGACTTTTCAAAGGCATTTGACACCGTGCCACATAAAAGGTTGGTATATAAAATGAGACTGCTGGGAGTAGGAGAAAATCTGTGTATTTGGGTAAGTAATTGGCTTAGTGATAGAAAACAGAGGGTGGTCATTAATGGCACATTCTCAGATTGGGTTGATGTTACCAGTGGAGTGCCACAGGGGTCAGTATTGGGGCCACTTCTTTTTAATATTTTTATTAATGACCTTGTAGTGGGTTTACACAGTCAAGTTTCAATATTTGCAGATGATACTAAGCTGTGTAAAGTAATAAATACTGAGGTCGATAGTTTAGCATTACAGAGGGATCTGTGGAAGCTTGAGGAGTGGGCAGAGAAATGGTTGATGAGGTTTAATGTAGATAAATGTAAAGTTATGCACTTGGGCCATGGTAACAAAAAGTATAATTATGTTCTAAACGGTCAATTACTTAGTAAAACTGGAGCTGAAAAGGACTTGGGGGTATTGGTGGATGGTAAACTTAATTTTAGTGACCAGAGCCAGGCGGCTGCTGCTAAAGCAAATAAAATAATTGGATGTATCAAGAGAGGAATAGATTCTCATGATAAAGACATAGTTTTGCCCTTATACAAATCCCTGGTCAGACCACACATGGAATATTGTGTACAGTTTTGGGCACCAGTGTATAAAAAGGATATAGTAGAGCTGGAACGGGTGCAGAGGAGAGCAACCAGGATTATTAGGGGAATGGGGGGATTAGAATACACTGACAGATTAAAAAATTTGGGATTATTCAGTTTAGAAAAAAGACGACTGAGGGGAGACCTCATTACAATGTACAAATACCTGAACGGACAGTACAAGGATCTCTCCAAAGATCTTTTTATACCTAGGCCTGTGACCAGGACAAGGGGGCATCCTCTACGCCTAGAGGAGAGGTGATTTTACCATCAACATAGACAAAGGTTCTTTACTGTAAGAGCAGTGAGACTATGGAACTCTCTGCCGCAGGAGGTTGTTATGGCGGACTCTATGTACATGTGCAGGAGAGGCCTGGATGACTTTCTGGAGAGAAAAAATATCACGGGTTATGGGGATAAAACATTTATTTAATTCTTAAAGGTTGGACTTGATGGACTTGCGTCTCCTTCCAGCCTTATATACTATGATACTATGAATTGACCACTGTCCAGCTAGTAGGGGCCCTATCACTAGACTAGTAGAGGTTACTCACTATACAGGCGGTCCTAATTAAGAACACCCGATTTACAGAGGACCCCTAGTTACAAATAGACCTCTGGATGTTGGTAATTTACTGTACTTCAGTCCCAGGCTACAATAATCAGCTGTAACAATTATCACAGGTGTCTGCTATGAAGATTTATTGTTAATTCTGGTTCTTATGACAGTTTAAAAGTTTTAAAATCCAATTGTCACAAAGACCAAAAAAATTTAGCCTGGGGGTACAATTTTAAATTAAACAGTCCTTCTTCTTAAAGCACATTCCCTAATGCATTGTTATTAACAAAAATGCAGCATTTAACAAAATATAATTCCAACCTGTCTCTATCAGTCCTGACGTTCCCACCAGGTGCCTGTGTTCTTTGCAAACTTTTGGTCGGACCTGGCATAGTTTTGCTGTGCTGCCCCCCAGATATATCACTGCCTAAGCCGGTGTATCCGGTGCAACAAAGGGGGGGCTGCAATCATGCAGGAGCATCGGGGTATTACAAATCTCTCTCATGGACTTTATCCAGGAGGGAGGCATATAGCAGGGCTGACTGTTTCATTGATTAGGTGAGGAAGCAAAGCTGAGAATGTCATTGTATTATATATCCATCTCATGGATCTCATCATCTCTCAGCTCTGTCTCATCTCTCTTTTTCTATGTGTCAGAAGATGGTAGAATGTTCAGAAGCTAAATAAAAGTGTAGATATGGATCCCAATAATCTAAGCACATTGTCAGCACACGGCATCTCGTAGCACAGAGGGATCATGAAGTGTCTGCTTATAGTCCTCGCCCACATTCTGGAATCTGACACTGACCACCACTGAGTGATAGGAGCTAAAACAACAATATAACTAAGTAAAATTGTAAAATAAGGGGTATAAATATTATCTCTTATTGCTTAAACATTATTGCTTAAAGATTAAAATTTTTTAAACTTTCTTTCATGGGGAAACCCCTTTAACAATGTGGACTTCCCATTGAATATTTCATGTAGTGGGAAGTTTGAAAAAAATGCAAATGCTGTAAAAATTCATGAAAAAATGCATTTGCTCCATTCTCCAATGGGTTTCAATGGCTTTGACTACGGTCCAAATTACATTCTACCTTTCTCCATTTGGGTCAGTGTGTTCATGGAGATATAGGATATTTACTTTTCTAACACATAAAAAAAAAAATTTAAATCCGTGATCAGTGCCACTGGCGGGTGTCTTCTGTATAACATAGCCGACACCTGCATTGAATGGGAAGGCCTCAGCCTGTGAACTTTCTCCATACACACATGATGTTGTATGATACTGTAAGCATATTATGTGTTATTAAGGTGTTAATGTTTTTGATTTTTTTAGCATCTCGGAGCCATTTCATGTGCATTTTAGTGAGTCACATACAACCAACCTCTCCCTCATTCACCTTTGTCAGGAAGCTCTCTTCAGTGAGTCAAACACCATCTACATCTCCCTGAATGAGCTTGAATGAGTCGCACAGTGGGTCGCTGAAGATACATTTCTGAGGGAGGAGGGAATGAGGGAGCTGAGGGAAACGTTGCCCTTGGTGCCAGCTTTTTTTTTTTTATTTAATTGATTAGATAAAGGTACAAGCTTTGGATTTTTATAATAGAAACTGAATGGGGAACAGTAAGAAGACTTTTATGGGAACCTGTCATTGGGTTTACTGGTAAAAACATGATGACAGGTTCCCTTTAAGAATCGCCATGTTATGTGCTTCGTATTGAGGCAGTAGTACTGCATACATTGCTATACGTTGTGGTTATTCAGCATCATATGATTGATCACAGCAGATGGAGCTTGTGCTTTGCTGATTCGGTATAACGGCATCTGTCCCATTACACATTAGCTGAGCCTTCAGTCCCTGCATCCTGACGCTATGAAAAATTCTAAGTATCCGTGTCAAACTTCTAGTCTCCGTGTTGATGACCGGCTTGTAACTATTGGTGACTTTACACCTTTCATCCGGTTTTGTATTGCTATTGCTAACACAACGTGCGCACTAAAGGGCTTGTCTCATGCATAGAACATATGAACTTCACATGGGATATGCAAGTGTTAAAGGTGTTGTCCAGGATTGAGGAATTTAATCCCAGCAGCAGGGGATTCTTTAAAATGGTACCAAAAAAAATGTTGTTTTCATTTTCAAGCAACTTGGCCTAAATCCATTGTTCCTGAACAACACTTATTTATCAGGTTTTTCTGGCCAGCTGTGTGCAGCGCTGCAGAACCTGTGTGCGCTATATATACATAAATAATTGTTATTACAGGAGAAATATGCAGCCTCTGAAATATAAGTTCAGAATAAGGCTTATTACCCTGGAAACACTCTAGTGTTCTCTGTGTGATAACTCATATATGAATTATATACATGTATATGGTGATCACCACTAACCAGGGATATGCACGAACTCGTAGATCAAGGCACTGTGACTCTGGTAATCTTATATTTGTTATCCATGGCCTCCTTCCTTCTGTAATCAACTTTTAGAATTATGCCAATGAGCCATGTACAGTCTTCACAATCTGTTACATTGTTTCTGTTACATTGTTTCTTGCTCCCTCCCTTACTTCTCCTATACAGTGTTACAGCCTGAAAAGAGGGAGTCTTTTAACGCTCTTGGATCATTGGCATAATTTTACATGTTGATATTTTTTTTTTTTTGTGTGGAAGGATGCTATGGATAGCACATATAAGAAGAGTACAACACTGGGGAGGGCTGGTATACATGACTATCATGGATCATGTTTCCGGTTTGTGTACAGTAATTTTCTCAGTTTTCCTTTTTAGTGGTCAGACGATTTATGTTGTTTCCTAACCTTCCTCTGCAGTCTCCATATAATCACACTACATCCACATAGCGTCTACTTCATCTCATATGTACAATGAGAGGTTACAGGCAGCTCTGGGAGGTGGCCGAATGAAACGCAGGTGAAGCCATATAACCACAGGAGTATTAACACATCATCATTTCAATTCCTGTTTGGGATGCCCCTTTCCAAGCATGATGGCATCAACACAGGATTAAACCATCTGAGGTGTTTTACTGGTGGTCCTGTGTTTTCTTCTGCCCCCCACCCCCCGTCTCCTGCCGGCACCGCATCTGTTTTAAGTTTCTTGGTGCTACCCCAGAAAGAATCGTACACATTGTAAGTCTGTTTGTTCTATGAAGCCATGTTAATGACTCCCCCCAGCCCCCCTCCCAGCCCCTCTGTGCCAAGATGTTAAGAATCAAAGCATAACAGTAGTCTAATGGGCTTTTAATCAGTTGTATGTATCAGATGCTTCCCCAGAAGCTGATTGTGATGGAAACCTAAACCATATTTCTGTATGGACACAGTACGAGCAGCATCTGGACGGCCCCGGCAACATGAATTAGCATTTCATTTCTGTATTTTAGTAGCTAAAACAATGTTCTCCTTTGTTGTAGGTATCTCAGCCATGTACGGGCCACTTCCCCACAGGATCTGGCCGGAGGCTATACTTCCTCTCTGGCGTGCCATCGGGCACTGCAGGACGCCTTCAGTGGACTCTTCTGGCTGCCACATTAGCGGACGTGCCACAATCTGGACGGAGACGAGCGCTGGCCCGGACCCAGTGTCTAACACAAGCCAATCTGGTAAAATGCCGGCCATCTGCACCATAACACTCATAAAGACAGATGTGTTCCACCAGGAGGGTTTTGTATTTTTCTTTTCGCTCTTCGAGAACAACCCAGAGCAACTGAAACAACAAGTCCCGTCTGATGGAAGCCATGAATAATTCCATTTATAGCCAGGGATTTCTCTTAAGAAGTTGTAAATTTTCTGTTTATTTTTAAATAAAGCCAAGTTTTATTAGTTTTGTGGTTTTCCGTTTTGTACAAGTTTTTTTTGTTTGTTTTTGGAATATTGGCAGGGAATAAATCACAGAACATTTAGCTGTGTGTAAACATTAAGGGACGAATGTGTAAAATGTGTGTGTGTGTGGGGGGGGGGGGGTCACACATTACTGCACATGTGTATAATTGTTTATAATCCCATTCATTCATCTAGCCTGCGGTTATAAAACTATAGCTCTCTGTGCTGTGGTTACATGCTGGTAGTTGTAGTTCTACTACAGGATACAAACCGCACCAGTGCAGCTAAGGTTGCGTTCACATGTTGCATTTGTGGATGCATTGTAAATACAGTTGAAGAAAATCTACCATGCATGATAAACCAGAGACACTTACTCATAGATCCAGGCACCACGACTGTGGTAATCTACCTACTAGAATTAACTTTTATAATTAAACTCTTGAGCCAGAAGTGATCTGGGGGGTGTCACTCCGTGGTACAGCTTCACAGGCGGTTACACTGTGCAGGGGCACTTCCCCATCCCACTTTGTGCTGGATCTTTCTTTGTGGTAGGGAGGTTACACCAGGCAGTGTGGGGCAGTGTTGGGAGAAAAGTGTGGTGGTGATCTTATTGGTTATTCATGGCCTCCTTCCTTATAAACTCAACTTTTAAAATTATGCTAATGAGCCAGAAAGGAGGAGTGCCTCCATGCTGCAGTGCACTGCGCTGCACAGCAGTACCCACCCCCTGCATCCCCTTATGCTGTGTGCTGAAACTTTCGGTGCTAAATTGAGATTACATCTGGCAGGGGGAGGCGGGAAGTGCTGAGCTGGAACAGAGGGGGAAACGTGTAACAGCCTGTCAATCCGCAGCACAGACGGGCTCAGTGAACTTTGCCCTTTTCAGTCATCTTAACATTATTTTAAAAGTTGATTTTAAAAGGTAGGAGCCCATGGATAACAAATATAAGATGATTACTGCAGCCACAGTGCCTGGATCTATGAGTAAGTGCCTTTGGTTTATCATGATCAAATTTTTTTTTTTATGGTAGATTTCCTTTAAAATCCAGTTACTAAATATATTTTCATGGCTTTTACATAAACATGATTCAAACGCAATGCTGCTATAGGAATATCTGCCCTATGTAATCGTATCCATGCTCATCAGACAACGTGCAAACACATATTACACTTATAATGTAGACATAACAAATATTGGATGTCAGCAGCAGGAACAATTCGGCACAAAGTAGCGATGCCCACAGCGCAGAGGTAAGACGCATGCTGCAGGCTGTAGGACCGAGACTTGGTCTGAAGAATTGCATTGATGGGGGTCAGGGAGGAGTTAGGTTTCCTTTACACTTAAAATATGGGCTGAACACTGTCCCAGGACCCAGAGTACCAACATCATAATAAACCAGAACATGATATACCAGAGACACTTACTCATAGATCCAGGCATTGCGACTGTGGTAATCTTCCTACTAGAATTAACTTTTATAATTAAACTCATGAGCCAGAAGTGCTCTGGGGGCTGTCACCAGAGCCCCTCCGTGCTACAGCTTCACAGGCTGTTACACTGAGCAGGGGCACTTCCCCATCCCACTGTGTGAGATAAGAGACCCTTCCTCTGCTCTAGACTACAGGTATGAACAGGGCAGTAGGCTCATGGATGGGCAGCCATGCCTAGTGTCATATGTGACTAGGATGCTGGGAGATCAAAAGGTCCATATAGTACAGACTGACCACACAAACGTGAAAGGGGGCCTATTGCTAGAAAAAAACATTTCACTTTAACACAGTGGATTACCTGCAGTTGCCGGAATACCCTTTATTGCAGCACACATATGCTACCGACTAGCCCTGCATAGTACATGTGGGCAGCTAACAATGCCTGCTGATAAAGGGTTACAAGTCCTCCCCATGTCACCTAAAATTAGCTGCCAGTGAGGCCCTGTACCTTAAGTACAGATGTTTTTCTGATATGTAAATTGGCTTTCCTGACTCAGGTCTCCTGGCTCTGACTCTTCTCTCTCTCTCAGGCTAGCAGTGAACCAAGCCCTCTTATTCTACATGACAGCTCTGTGTCTCTTCATATCACTGCTCTGCCTTAGGGACTGTCTGCTAATATTAAACTACAGACATATAAATATCTATTTACATAACACGTTGCCTTGTGTTACATTCATGTCAGGTGACCAGAGTGACGTCATCGCATGTTCTTTAGCCTTCTAACAATAGCAAATTGTACACCATGTGTGTGATTACATGAAATCACTGCTCTGTAATTTGCATCTCGGGAACTCCTAGAAAATAAAACCTAGAAATCAAAATGTTTGGTAGCTGTGGGACACCGTAATCGCAGGACTCCTTTTAATATGTTGTACAGCTGTGGAAAAATGAGAGCTGCATTGTAAGTGGTTGTTATGGGCATCTAGATCACATTGAACTGAATGAGTGATTTGAGACAGATTTATTTTGCACCAGTTTTAATAAAAGTGGAGTTGTTTCCTAGGGCAACCAATCGGGGTCAAGTAAACACTGTTTCCTAATTGGTTCCCATGGCCAATTGGATAAAATACAGAGGAGATTGACATAAAAGTTTTTCTAAAAAGTGCCCCCATCTTATAGTCTAAAGGTCTGGAGATTCCAGCTCTGCCAGACTCTCCTGCCAGTTGTCCTGAAGATCGGGTGAAGCGCTGACAAAGCATTTCACCTGATGATGTAGAGAGCAGAACCTCCACACTGCGCTTTCCCTCTCCTGTCATCTCGGCAAGTATTTCTGCAGGACCAATCACATGCTTCCTGCAACACTGCAAGCTCCTTACACCTTTCATTGCTGCCAGTTATACATCAGGATATGGGATGAGGCCAGTGAAGAAGTTGCGGTAAGAACTGGGTATGCAGATGTGTCTGTGCGAATAGGTCTAGTAAAGCTGGGTGTGTGAGGGAATGAATGTAGCAGAGCTGTATGTGACCACCAGGGAATTTTTAATTGGTATCAAATATGTTTTTCCTTTTTTTTTTATGACAAAATCTGTAAACTTAATATGTAGTAATCCACTAGGAAAGATCTTGTTCCAGCTCATGCACACTATTGGCTTGGAGATATAGACGGGATTATAGGAAATCTACCATTTTGTTTTTATGCATCGTGAAGCAAACATACCTTGCAAATGCTGTAGGGACACGTATGCAGAAACATATCTTGTTTAATCCTTTAAGTGGTTTTGCTCAAAAAACAACAATAAAATTCAGGAACTTGGGAAAGCTGGGTGAAAGGCTGGCTGCCGTACAAAACAAATTACTTCCACATACACAGGAGTCTAGAACTGTCCAGGCAGGACTAAGCAACCTGAGCTGGATGACTCATACACAGCAGCAGGGGATGGTGCAGCGATTGATTACTTCTGCCTGTCAGGGACAACAGTGGTTATTTGTGCTTGGCTTATGCTGGGCAGGACAAGGCTGGAGAAGTGCATAATTATGATAAGAGCCACAGAAGCGACAGAGCCTGATCATAATTTTATTGATTTTTTTTTTAAGCAAAACCACCTAGTTCAGGGACTAAACAAGATATGTTTCTGCATCAGTGTAGCTACATCATTGTCAAGGTATGTTTGGTGCATAAAAGCAAATGGTAGATTTCCTTTAATGAGCCCATGTGATGTGGTGTGGGGTTTCCTTAATTGCCCTACAAGGTACAAGTCAGGCTGCAATTTTTATGAAGTTTGTACCGAATATCTGCATTTTTGTTGATTAAGCTAGTACCTGTACTCCCTGCAGCCAAAGACTGTGTGTGCTTACCTAAATTATATGGTTGGCTTTCTCTATCTATAAATGCTCTTTATAAGTGCAGATTCACATTGCAGTTTTTTTTTCTTCCCACTGAAGCAATTTTGGCTTATGGACACACAGATTTGGTTTTCTCTTCCTGACTCTCTTACACTGATGTCTTACTAAACCATTCTTTACAATGGGCTTTTTCAAATTTTTTATTTTTGCCCCTAACAACAATGGATCAGTGGGAAAAAAAACTGAGATGTGAAAAAGCCCAAAGAAAAGAATGGTTCAGTAAGACCGTGTAAATTGCCAAACCCAGGAAGCGAAAAACCAATCTGTGCATGTTGTGCTACCTGCACACAACAGATTTTTTTTTTTTACGGGGCGCAAAGTGCTAGAATTTGCATTCAGTTTGCAATCAGTATCTTATCCGTATGGCTGGAAAAAAACACATTCCACGTGTCATCGTGCAAATCTTCTAAAAGGAAAGAAGACTGGTCAATGATGTAAGTGGCTAAAATGGAGGCCTCCGTTCACATGATATCTGCTAGCAACAGAACACAAGATCGGATTACACACACTTCAGCGTTGGGTGCAGTCTGTTTTCTATGGATCTCAATAGGACCGGACCTGATAAGAATGTATCCAGGAATAGGACAGGTTTCATATCTTATGTTGCGTCCAAACGCAAAATAAACAGGGAGTTGAAAAAATACACATTGGGCAAGAGTTCAGTAACAACTATGAGGACCTATGTCGCACGTCCAAAAACAGCTTGACATGCCTCCTGAAAATTAGGAAGCCTAAGCGGAAATGGTGAAAAAAAAAATGGACCAGCGTGTTTGTATGCAAACAGAAATGTGGACGTCCACTATCAGTGTACAGTCCGTATTGTATCCGCATCTGTTTTGCTGCAGATGTGGAAAAAGAAAATGCAAGGGTTTCCTATCTACTTTCTACCCTGCCCAGAAAAAATGGACCTCGTACAAAAGTCATTCATGTGCCGTCCGTTTTTTTTTTGCAGATCCATTGACCGCTATGGAGATCTGAGGTTCATAAGCGAATGAAAAAAAAATGCATGGTGCAATTTTTTTCTCAGTCTGCAAAAAAAAGTGAACAGACCCATAAAAAAAAAATCAATGGGTAGGTATGCTATCCACAAACGAAAAAAAGATGGCATACTGTCAAAAATGCCTGTCTGAACGTGCCCTTAGGGTGCAGTCACAAGTCCCGCTTTGATTAGAAATGAGAATTAAAGCGCACGGGGCATGTTACGACCCAATCGCATCTGATCGATAACCAGCACCCTGTGTCTTGTATTGTGTACGTGCAAGACACCGGGTGCTGGTTACTGATCCCATGCGTTTCCACAGAAGCGCATATGCAATTGGGCTGTGGCACGCCCCTGTGCGCTTTGATTCCATTTCTAAACTTACCTGATGAGTGGGTTGTCAGTGCCGAGACTCCCACAAATCACAAAAACAAGGAGTCTGATGGAGTCCCACATACCTCCGGCGGACCCCTTGTCGCTCCGTCAGAATAATGGAGCAGACTGAGGCGCGGTTCTGCTACATTCATCTCTATGGAGTTGACGGAGCTCTCTATCAGCTCCATAGAGATTAATGGAGAAGAACGGTCATGTGCGTCCGTCTTCTCCATTAGTCTGAGGACCCCTCATTTTCACGAACTGTGGGGGTTTTGGCACGGAGACCCTCACTGATCAGCAAGTTAGGCCCTATCCTGTGGGAAAACCCCTTTAAACAGAGTAATGGAAAGCACAGAGGCAAGTGTGAACTGGGCCGAACCTGACCCTGTGATGGTAACAGCCGTCTTGTCTTTGGATTATTAATTTTATTAAAATGTACATAAAGCAATGAATAAAGAAAATGTGTCCCTTTACTGTTTACTGAAAAAATAAAAATCTCCTTGAGCTTAGACTTGGGTTTTACTGTCCACGCCGCTGTCTTCCTCTGTTCGGGGACGCTTTGAGCTGGGCTCACCTGGAAAGAAATTCACACAAAATTGTATTTAAAACGGCAATAAAAACATGTGTAGTGCAATTTATTACATTTATAGCAATTCTACAGGATTGGGCAATTTCCAGACATATATCAATGTCTTAAGACGGTCATGTGAGGTCATCTCTATGGTGGGGTCATAGGCGACTGATTCCTGAGAAGGGGCCTGGATCTATCATATATGGCAAACCCTTTTACTGTAGTCTAGGCTGTGCATTTATTATTTAATCGTAGAAAACATCTTACAAACTTCATTCAACAGTTTATTTTGGTTAGTCCTGCTCTTATGTGCCTATTCAACTGCAGTGAAGGGGTGCCCCAAGTTCTCCCCTAGCCAAGGGATAAGGGAAAGCAAGCTGTTCACAAGAACAGGCCCTCCAGCAAGAATGGGAGGAGCAGGCGCCCTGCCACTTTATCCAATAGTATGGAAGTGTTGGAAATTGCTGAGCACAGCGCAGCTTCTCTGTGGTAACAGGGTGTAAAGAGTGTGGATTATTAATGTAGATTATACAAATGCAGTTTTGTGTAGAACGTCTTTACAATTACATGAAGGGGGGGATAGCTGTTTGATTTTTTATAAATTAAACAATTTCTTACCGTCATTATTTCTGTCGCTTCCGAATAGAACCAGAGCAGGTAACTGAAAGCTGATGCACATCATCTCCTTATTGGGTGCAACCTTCCTCACAAGGTGGATTGAGCAGCTCTCCAGGGTGGCCCCTAACATCTCCTCCGCTCGCTCTTTCACTTCTTTCTCTGGGTTGTCATCTTTGGAGAAGCCATAGCAGTGCACTGTGGGAAGAGCAATCTCCATTTGTGGCTGCTCAGGGAGGAGACACCTGAATGCATCGAGGAATTCCAGGGCCAATGCCGGCAAGTTCATTACAATGTGAAGGCTGGTCTTCTCTGGGGAGGAGGACTTGATGCATTTCGATAACTCTTCCTTCACCACAGTCCTGATGAACTCCCGCCCATCAGTGTTGAAGGCCTGGACCCTATTGCCCACTTTGTTCAGTTTGCAGTTGTGTACGAGCCATTTGTAGGATTCTGGGTTTAAGTCGTTGGCGTATACTATACAGCTTCTCTTAGCAGCGGGAATAGCGAATGGACCAACTCCAGCAAATACATCAAATACCACGTCCCCCTTCTTCAGGAACCCGGTGATGCGATCATGTTCAGTGGCGAGACGCGAGTTCCAGTAGACTTTGGAAAAATCAAATTCATAAGTGACGCCATTTTCTTTCACCTGAAATGATCAGACACAAGAATGTCTATAGGAAGAAACCTCCGATAGGCCGTGCAGTTTATAAATGCAGTTGAGTTTAATATCGTGCCATGTGAAGGTAAGTACCTAGCACTAAGTATCTGGTATCATGCACTCAGTAGAGCATTGCTCATCTCTGTACTACACAAAGGTAACCTGTCACCAGACTTGACCCCATTAAACTACTAGCCCCCCCAGATAGGGTATGAAATGTCCTTTCTAGAATTCTCTCTTATGTGAAATCTTGCTCGTTACCTATACAAAAATCAACTCCAAATTCATGTGAAACTGAGCAGAGAATAGTCATATTTTGCCTGAGATGAGCTTAATTTAGATGCTGGAGGGAGAGTGAGATACAAACGGTGCTTCCGAAAGAGTGTAAGAGTGGGAGCCTAGAGGGGCTCTGGTGACACCACCCAAACCTTTTGTGGTTCACTTAAAGGGAACCTGTCTCCAACTAACTAAATAAACCCCAGACAGTACCTTAGAGAAGACTGTAAAGGTGTCTGAATGTTTCTAATATGGTTCATACAAAATGCAGTTGTGGGAATTTTCAAGGAGGCGGGCTAGCTCTTGGATCCAGTCATGGTCCATCTCTCTGCACTGCCTCCAGCCCTACGTCACTATGCTTCAGTTTGAAACTCCTGCACATACATGGTGTGCCCCACAGTTCAACCCAGGACTTCATGTCCATGGTCAGCTTCACAGGTGCACCGCGAATGCGCCAGAAATCTCAGCGGCGAGCTGCAACTAAGAGCTAGCCCCCCCCCCCCCCCGCTCCACTGTGCACATTACTGGTGCATGCGCACATGAACCAGATTCTAAACATTCCCACACCTGTACTGTATTCTATAAAGTACTGTCTGGGGTTTATTTAGGTGGTTAGAGGTGACAGGTTCCTTTAAATAAAGATGAGTTAAACTACTAAACTTGTACATTTTTAACATATATACTTACAACTTAATGTGCCTGAATACTATAAAAGGCCACTTGTTGTGGAAGTAAAAGATCCCGACACACGCGTAGAAATGCACGTAGACCAAGTAAACATAAGATTCTTCTTTATCGGTATGTGTTAAAAATACACGATCCTCCACATAGTAGAAATGACCTACACGTTTCATTAGACCATGAATAAGGCACACAGCCGAAACACGTAGGTCATTTCTACTATGTGGAGGATCGTGTATTTTTTAACACATTATTTTTACTTCCATTTCTACACACGTGTTCTGGGATCTTCTACTTCGTCTGCAGTCTACTCTTCCTACTTCGGAGTGATCTACGTGCACCTGTGGCAGTGTGGACTATGTTTGGCGTCTCGGGTGAGCTGGACATTTTTATTTTTCTACACTTACCTTTGTCATCATATTCTCCTCCCCAGCCAATACTTCCATCTGGAAGTTCCTATATGTGGAGTCGATGATGTTGGTTTTGTTGACAACAGAAGTAAGACCAGGATTCTTATCCAGTATCACATGACCTGACAAGAAGACTTGGTGAGATGATTCTGGTCGTATTATCGTGTAGAAAAATCACATTAAAACTAATTTTATACAAGTTCTTATGTACTACAAAAACGTGCACACTGGCTCTTTATCCAATAGGCAGGCTACTTTACCTCATGTATTTTGTAATGTGTGCAGGTGACAGGATATTAGGTAATTTACCAATATACATCTATTCATAATTCTGCTCCGCTTACTTGATATGTAAAGTGAAGCCTCCTGTTTTTTTTTTTTATCAGCCAGACATTCCTGACCATAAAATGGCCGTACACGGAGGGTCATGTGATCTCTAACTGAGCAATCGGCCTGCCAGGACCTTGTTCTTATTTTCATGAATACTATGATAAGGACAGGGTGATTGTTCATGAACAGATAGAGATCACATGCCCCTTATCTATGGCAATTTAATGGACAGGAATCTCTGGCTGATGAGGTAAAAGACAGGAGGCTTCACTTGACATATCAAGAAAGCAACGCAGGACTATTAATAGATCTATATTGGTAAATTACCTAATATCCTGCCCCCCATACTAACAAAAACATTAGAAAAAAAACATGAGTATGTGGCCAACCCCTTTAAATCACTGGGGTCCCAACAATTATACTCAGACCATATCCTGTAGATAAGTTACTTTTGTGGGACAACCCCCTTTAAGAATTGGCAGCAGCGCTACATCACAGGATTTCTAGCCCCCCAGGTCATGCTCCATGGCAGTGCTGGTTTCCTATACCAAGAAGTGAATATAACAAGTGCACAACAACAGGCCATCATGGCCACTATACTAACCGATCAGGTTCTTGTAAGGAAGCTGGTGGTCCCTGAGATTCATATGAGCGATATGTCCAACACGGCTGAAACTGGAGGTGACATCTTGTCCTTTGGGCAACACAGCTTCTAAGATCTCATCAGTCTTAAAGTTCTCATAAGTGATCTGCAGATCGACCTGTGAGACCTGGGGGCAGAGGTCCAGCTGCTTGAAAAGCTCCCGGTCACGATCATCGAAAGACTCCTCCGATGTGACCAGGAACGGGTCCAGTATAATGTCCTTGTTGTTGTCGTCTTTAGGGTCATCGATTATTCTCTTCAGGTGCGGCCGGCGGAGGACTTTGTGTTTCAGAGATTTCATGACTTTATTAAGGATTTCTTTCCTTACTCTGAGAACAGGAACCTGGATGGTTTTAGTGAAGGCATCTCGGTCCAGATCCACCATCCCCCGCACGTTAGGATTAGGTGAGAACAACTCAGCCTCCTCACAGTTCTCCTTTATCTCAGACATGGCTGAAAAATGATTTAGTTTCTGGAATGTGTAGCCTTTGCAGAACCACTGCTTCGATTGGTTTTGGGCTAATTTATTAAAGGGGATGATGCCATAAGAGTTCAGCTGCACTGCCAATTGGTAACAAGGTCTAATGAGCCTGGAATACAAAAGTACAAAGCTACAATCATAACATAAGCATAAAGGTAACAGAAACATCCAATGTACACAATGGGGGAAGAGCAAAGAATTCCTAAGAACTCTATTAACAAGTTTTATACACAGTTTTGGTCAACCTAGTACATTAGGTGACTGCTCTTAGGGCTACACATTACATTTTAATGCCCCCCTACACACTATATTTACACTTCAGGTTGCCCACAAACAGCCCTGGATATCTGTGTGACCATATCTTTGTATGTGTTGTCAGTAGGAGCAGGACTGTGAAATATGTATTTATATTCCACAATAGTAGCTGGACTTGAGGGTGCGTTCTCCGTGGCCTTGCCACAGCTCTTACTCAGAGCAAAGTTTAAATGCAGAGATCAAGGAAATATAATAATATGTCTTGAATGAATGGACGAAACGTCGCATCATGAAGGTGGAATAAATCACATTTACGGAGTGCTGCTTCAGTATCTTTCTGTTCTTGGATGTAGGGGCCACTGTTTTACCCCTTTGTGAAGACCTGCACCTGAGTTTTCCTCCCTTAAACGTGGTGCTGCTCCTTATTTTTCCCTTTTGACCCTAATAATATTTTTAACAATACTGCTGCTACTAACAAGACATTACCTAACACAGTTTGTAGCTCTGCATGGTTGACAGATGCCCTCTGCGTCCTGCCACACCATACCTCATTGATTTTCTATAAAAGTGTTGGATATAGTTAAGTACAGAGCTTCCAGATCTCTCATAGATCCATTATTCGTTTAGAGTTATAGTGAGGCGTACGACACTATTCTGTCGAGGAGCTGTGATAAATGTCTTGCGAACTCGGACTAAGCACTACCTCGTGCCTCTAGGTGCACATTTTTTCTGACTTATTGGACACAGTGCAACACTGCGCAGACACTTTATAAATACATGTACAAGCCCCCAAAGACCTTCTTTGGAGTGCAAACTGGTGCAGCCCGAATAATAGATCTTGGCCATTGAACGGAGCTACCGGAGCTTCCCCTCCATAGAACAGGACGCCTGTTCTCGTGATCGGCAGGAGTCTCAGCCATCAGGCCTCCACCATCCAGATTTGTATCCCCTTATCCTGTGTATATAGGATTACAATCATATTGATGAAATCCAGAACAGATGTATTGGAATCGCTGCAGATGGCGGCTGTTTTCTAGTTACCTTTTGCTGTGGTCTGATCTGCAGTAGAGCTGAATCTTGTGTTCCCATCCTAACATCTGTTATTTTAGTGGATACTATACAGATCCATTGTGTTCTATGAGGCTCTGCACATGACAAATCGCATCATGCACTTTGTTTTCCTCCCACAGACCCTCATAGAAGTAAATGGGTCTGCACACAAAAAAAACGCACATCATCGGTCCATTTCCCCCCAGATGATACCATATTGTTTTGCAGTGGTGAATACAACAGATGCCGGAGCCTGAGGAGCCCGGGCTGGAGTCTGCTTGGCAGTATAGAGTATAGCACAGCTATCTCCCCGCCGCCTGCATATAGTCACAATCACTCCACATCCTGAATACATGTCATGCTGGGACGTGTAGTGCTGCCCTTCTGAGTCTTGTGTCTCACCTCATGCTTCCCCATGCTGCCGCTTACGTCATCATTGCGCGACCAAGGGCAATGCCGGCAGACACGTGACTGCTCAGTATGCGGAGCCGGAGTCACATGACCAGGGCTGTAAACAGGAAGCGGCGGCTGGGGGTAAGGAGCTGCAGTCCGTGGCCGGCGCTGGAGGTGACCACATGACATCTCCCTGAGGACAATGCTGCCCGCCAGACACAGCATCAATGCCGCCTATGGACACCATGTATCTCATCAGGAGGAGAGCACTCCACTGCTGGGGAATGTGAGTGTGACTACAACTCCCACAATGCCATGCACACTATCCGACAGGGAGTTGTAGTCTAGAGCATACTTAGCAGACATAACTTTTTTTTTATTTCTCGGCTTGTATTATGTTTTGAAATGTTGATTTCGGGTTTGTTGCTTTGTTTGTCATCTTGTCCTATGATTGCCTTATGAAGATGAGCCATGTGTAGGATTTTCTTTCAGTTTTTGACATATTCAGTCAATGGGGGAGACTTATTATTGGTTTTGCTGGGCGTAAAAACAGTCGCATAGTCGCGTCATTCCCCTGATGATGCGACTTTTTGAACAAAAAATCCCAGACACAGGTAGAGCATAAGAACATTTATTAAAGGGCCAAAGCCACTTTAATGAATGTGATGGGCAGCAAAGCTCCAAAGACAAAAAACTGTGCCAAGGAGCCACCAAATGATAACTAACCTCCTATGTATGAAAAATTTTGAGTGAGTTTACAAATATACAGTTCCGAATTGCATACAAACTCAACTTAAGAACAAACCTGCAGAACCTATCTTGTATGTGACCGCATACATATATATATAATATTAGTGTGTAAATGTACCTTGTAAACATTGATAACACTGCCAGTGAATAAGAATATTACAGCCATCTGATCTATAGTCTCTCCATGTTGCTTGGACAGTGACAAGCCCCACTGTTGCCTTATCTCTCCCTGGTGTCCTGGGGGTGAGGCTGCTTAGTACCATACATACTCTGCATATCTAAGCACTGTAGGTAGTCCTGGAATGCTGATCAGCAGCCTATACAACTCCCTTATCTACACATTCTATAGAGACGCATACATTTAAAGGCCCCAGGATGCTGATTGTGTTTTTTTTGTATATAATGTCCCTGTGTAAACTGTATAGTCTGTTTCCTTTCAGTAAATTGTTAATGTGGTTAAATACACTGTGCTGGTTCAAGTCAACAGTGTGGTATACCTTTAAAGTGTAACAATCCTTTTGGCAAAATTGCAATAGTGCAGATGATAATAGAAGACTTTGTAATATACGGTACTTTTATTAAAGACACATGTTCCCTTGTGCTCTATTACTTTGTTTTTCCTTCTTACCATATTTTTCGGACTATAAGGCGCACAAAAAATCCTTTGATTTTCTCAGAAATCAAAGGTGTGCTTTACAGTCCAGTGCGCCTTATATATGCACCGTACCTACAGACAACAGCTGCCTTGAACTGTGCATAGGTCTGCCACCTACTTGTCATTCATCCTTATAATCAGGTGCACTTTATAATCCAGTGCGCTTTACATATGAACCTAGATGTTTTAGCAGGCATTTATTGATGGTGCACCTTATAATCCGGTGTGCCTTGTAGTCTGAAAAATAAGGTATTTAAGTAGTTTGTGTAAATCAGCTTTCTGTCCCATTTCCACTGACAGCTGAGAGATGAGGTAACTTATAAAATTCTTTACAGACAGTCCTTAGATAGTCTAATCTTATCAGAGAGCTAGATTATCAAGAAATATATTCTTTAGTTATGGAAACAGTTAATCATTAGCCTCCTTATCTGTCTGAAGTGGACAGAGCTCAGAAAGCTTCTAGATACACAGTTCACTATAGGAGAAGCACAAAAATGCACATAGAAGCTTCTTTCCTTTGATTTCTGAAATAGAAAAAAAATAGGTTTAATTATGTTGTAAGATGCAAACATAGGTTCCTTGTATCAACCACCTGTTGCTGGAAAACCTCTTTAATTTATTCATCGCACACTCCGTAGTAGGTGAAAATACCATGTGCAAATGTGAAAATCGAAATGGTGTAACTACAAGCATCCAACACAACTTCAGGCAGATTCCTATTCCCCAATGTCCTCTTCTCAGACATTGTGTTGATTTGTCAGTTGTCCTCTTCTATTAATATTAATAAAGCCAAATTTCTTCTTCTTGCAGAGACCACAGGGGAGGTCGTCCCCCGGAACATCATTTGGCTTGTCTGTGTTCAATCTAATGAATGCCATCATGGGAAGTGGTATTCTGGGCTTGTCCTATGCCATGGCCAACACCGGAATCATTGGATTTAGGTGGGTTTCTTTTCTAGTTCTGCAGTTCAGTAGTTTGTGTAGCCAAAATACACACGTCACCCCTGGATTTACTGTAGAACCACTGAGGATATTTCAGGCAGACGGAATGAATTATATCAGATCCTGTCACAATAGGGCAAAAGAGTCCCATGCCTATTTATATGCATGAGATTTTTTTTTGAGGTGTACATTTGCCTGTACAAGCGTCTATGACACTAATGCAATCTCTGAAGTGACTAATCATCAAGAGCGTCACATGATGCCCCTGTAAAAAGCATTTAATGGATGGAGTGCAGTGCTGGCAGCTATATTTCAGCTATATATATTAAAGCTATATGGCTTTTTAAATAATATTTTGGGAAGAAGTTAAAATTTCACTAAGAATGCAGGGCAACCCCATTTATTTCTGTAGTCCCCAATTTAAATCTGTATTATAAACCTAAAATTGAACTGATCTTGTTGTTCTAACATGGATCTGGTTATATATTCATTGTATAATAAGTGTAGGACAGCAAAGAGTCATCAGCTCTGGAGGGTAATGAAAGAGGAAGCCGCTCCACTATGTGCATGCTGACTACAGTATGTATGTCTTGTGCTGATGTGTCATGGATCCTACTTGTTAGTCTTTGACCTAGTTGGGTGCACACTTCTGTATTACAGTTTTGTATCTGCATCACTTCCCGAATATCTTTTTAAAATAAATAAAATGTTCTCAGTAAAGTCTCACATGTAAATGTTCTTTGTCCCTTAGTATCTTGCTGCTAATAGTCGCGCTCTTGGCCGTCTACTCCATTCATCTCTTGCTTTGTATGTGCATTCACACAGGTAAGTAAATAAGATCGGCACAAGCCTATTATATACTGTGCTGCATGTTATTCACGATGATGTGTCACATGCTTTAACCCTTTAAAGCTGAACACATCTAGTGATGACTTGTTAGTGACATAATTGTAGGACATGCTTTGTCATTGCTATGCTTTTGTGGTATGTAGCTCTGAGGTGTCAAGATCATGGCCACAGTATGGTGCCAAATATTCATGTAGGTGCACCATCATGGTTCCTTATACTTGTATATAGAGTAATCCAGGTGTGTGTGTGCGTGCCTATTTTTAATTTAGCTTATTTTCAAGTTATTAAAGGGAATTTACCAGGTCCCGACTTAAGCAAAAGTAAAAACATCAACTTTATAAGTTTTTCAAAAGTGTCTCTGCATCTTCCTATGGGGGATTTTGATCATCCAGTAGATCAAGGGTTTAATTTCTCAACCACATTGTCCACTGCATGTATGACGTTAATGGGAGCCGAGCCTGCAGTTACAGTGTCCAGCCACCGTGAGAGCACAAAGCCAGTAACTTCCAGCTCCATGCTCTATGTTATGCCGTGCCCACAGACCTGTTCGTTTTGGGGGCCAGTTCTTTTCCTCCTTGATCAGATAATAATGACTTTAATTTTATCATCAATTGATATAAATTCTTGGACAATCCCTCCAAGCCAACTTTGACCTGGTATAAAAAGTAAAAAGTGCACAGTTTCTGACATCCTGGTTTAATTGAGTATTCCCATTTCGGCAAATTAATGTTATTGTTTGAATGATGAAAATTCCTACAATTTTCCATTATACTTTCTGTATCAATTCCTGACATTTTTGGATCTCTTCTTGCTGTCATGGTATTGAAAGCTTCATTGTTTCTTTCCATTCACACAGGTATGCGGCTCATTAGTATCATAGAGAGTAATCAGAGCCGTGTCATATAACGAGCCGTGCACCTGTGTGACCATGGTCAGATATCTGTCCACTGGAAGTAATCAAAGCTATCTAAAGGCGGACAGCAAGCAGAGGTCCAGAAATCATACTGGAAAATTGTATAATATTAATTTGCTGAAGTAGGAATACCTCTTTAAAGGGATATTCCCATTTCAAAAAGTTAATGTTATTGTTTGTATTATAAAAAGTTATACAATTTTCCAATATACTTTCTGTATCAATTCCTCGCGGTTTTCTAGATCTCTGCTTGCTGTCATTCTATAGGAAGCTTCATTGTTTATTTCCAGTGGACAGAAATCTGACCATGGTCACACAGGTGTACGGCTCGTTATATCACACGGCTCTGATTAATCTCTATGCTATAACAAGCTGTGCACCGGTGTGACCATGGTCAGATTTCTGTCCATTGGAAGTAAACATAGAAGCTTTGTATAGAAGGACAGCAAGCAGAGATCTAGAAAACCATTAGGAATTGATACAGAAAGTATATTGGGAAATTATATAACTTTTTATAATGCAAACAATAATATTAATTTGCTGAAGTGGGAATATCCCTTTAATATATGAGACTGCATTAGTAAATCTGCCCCGTAAAAAATCTGAAATCCACATTCTGTGATACCCTGAAGTAAACACCACTAGGTTGATCATGTTATAGAAGAAAAACTGCAGGGATCATTGAAAATTATGATCATTATATGAAAAGCAGCCTGTTATGTTACTGCTCACATAATATTTGACAAATCATAAACTTCCATGACCTTTGTACTTGGATACCCTATGTAGATAAGCTATCACGTCTAGCCGGTCATCCTTTAAACATCTCCCTGTAAATGTTGGTTCAGACGCTCCTGCCTAAAGGTCACCCACAAGCTCATAATAACTTCTCATGTTCTACTATTACCTATGGCTGGTGTAAACCATGGCTGTGGAGTCGGTAGGCCAAACATCCAACTCCTTATTTTCTTATGAGTTTTTAATTTCCCTAACTTTGACTCGCACTCCAGCTCCAACAAAATGGTCACTGAGTCCGACTCCACAGCCCTGTTTTCACGGTGACTCTAGCAGTGCTGAGATAAATACGGTCATTCTTTCCCAGTGCCTTATTCCTCTGTAGCAGAAGAGCTTCACTACTGAGCATGTACATAAAGTACAGCCACATTAATCTGATTTAAAAGAAGAGGCTGCACAATCCACAGCCAATGTGCCACATGCAGCCTGTGCAGCCATGAGTTGCTGTCTGTACCCTGCTGACAGTCCAATAAGCACTTCCATAACTGTTGGCAGCGCTCATTGGTGCAGGGATCCTGGTAGTGGTGAGTGGAGTCCTTACTGCTCCCAGGTAGCCGTCTTTCTGTATTGTATCCGCAGCCTGATAAAGGGTTTAATGACTAAACTCTTTGCAGACAGCCCCTGGATAGTCTAAAATCCTTACAGAGCTGGGTGTATGGAAGGAGTCATTGTTTAGCCACTTGCCTCTTTGCTGTGTACAGTACTTCATATACACTGCTCACTATAGGAGAAAGAAGAGTAAAAAAGTCACATAGCAGCGCTTTACTTATAGGGAGCCCCTACTATGCATTTACAATCACCACTAACACCTAATTCCCCTCTTTCTTGGTGTCAAATCCATCCTTTTCTTGCTTCACTTGGTTAACACATATTGTTATAAAACAACTTTTAATCCCCCTGTCCACTCATATCATAAAGTAGTAAAGGAGGCTCAACCATGAACTCAAGCTTGCCCTACTTTCCCTCTACATCCTCCTGCACGCAGAGGTCGCACTGACATTTTTCCAGAAGGGTAATAATACTCCTCTCACAATTTTTGAGGAGTATTTTTAACCCAGGAGGAGTACGAAATTTTCACTAATAAATGTATAACTCCCAGGCGTATATATAGTGTTAAGAGACATCTATTAATACAAGGAAAAAGTTACAGCTCCTGTTTTCTGTGCTTAAAAGGGTTTTCCCACAAATTCAAGTTAGGCCATATCCACGGGATAGGGTCTAATTTGAATTCTCAGGAAAACCCCTTTAGGGAGCATGCACACGTTTTTTATGCGTTTTTGACGCATCCAAAGGCTTCACATGTTGAAGTAACATTGGGTTTTAGCAAATGCAATGGAAACGCAATGTTACTTTAACATGTGATCAAGGTTGAAGCCTTTGGAATGCGTCAAAAACGCAATGCATCGTGTGAATGCTCCCTCAAATAGCAAGTATGTATGTATGTATTAAACGAGTGGTGCACAACATTTTTATGGTGTGTTCACACATGGCGTTTTCAAACACATAAGAACAGCTGAGAAGAGATTTGCATAATTACATTGCAGTCAACAATGTGTTAACAAAACGCATGCATCAACGCAATGTGGACAGCAATATAATTAGGCAAATCTCTTTCCAGCTGTTGTGATGCGTTTGAAAACGTATGTAATAACCTCACCCTTAGGGCGCTGTCCCACGTTGCGTTTGCAAACGCAGACAAAACGGCGCCCACCGGGGCGGTCCGCGGTCCGATCGCATCGACGTTTCTATGGAAACGCCTGCGATCGGACTGCGGACCGCCCCGGTGGGCGCGGTTTTGTCTGCTTCTGTGTTTGCAAACGCAACGTGGTACAGCGCCCTCAGGCTACATTCACACTACCATATGGGGGCGTATGTAAAACCACAAGCTTGTGGCTGTACATATGTCCCCAATAGATGGCCACACAGAATGATACCGCTCAGTACACGGGAAAATGACATGTCTTTCCCCGTGTTACGGCCAGTACCCAATGCATTTCAATGGAGAGGGTCGGGGTCACCTCCTCCTCCTCTCCATGGTGCAGAACGTACGCCTGCCTGGCTCCGGCCTGGCGGGCATACGTTTGTGTGAATGCAGCCTTATTGTCTACCCAGTGGACTATGGCTGACGGCGGCCCCCAGACCAGTCCGGGGCTGGTGCTGCTGAAATTTTATTTAATTCGGTTTCTGCGGTTTGGGAACATAACCCTTTTTTTTTTTTTTTCATTATACAGGGGCACATTTAGGGAGGAACACATAATATATGTGTTCCCTGCTTTTCTTTTATATAGATGACAGATAACAGTGATCTAATGGTAAGTGTCCATTGGATCACTGTCATCAGTGATCTGTATACAGAGACCTGCAGAGAGGATGCACAGCACCTTCCCTGCAGCCTCTCACTGTATACAGGGGCTGCTGTGACAGGGGACCGATTATTATCAGTCCCCTGTCACAGTACACAATTGGGCTGTCACATAGACAGCACGATCCTGTTACTGGCTGCACGATCGCACACCGATCAGGAGCACAGCCCCGGCAACAGATATCCCTCCCCCACCACTCGCTCGGCTCCTCCATCTCTCACCACTCGCTCGGCTCCGCCCCCACCACTCGCTCGGCTCCCCGCGGGAGAGGCACGGACGGTGAGCTGGAAGTCCCTCCCTGTCCTGCCTCCAGCCACTCAGCGCTGCGATCCTGCAGAGAATATCTTGCAGGATCGCAGCCGGCAGTGTCACCGCTTGGAAGCGGCAGCTCACTGGGGAGTAAATCGGCCTCTAAACGCGTCTATGACGCGTGTAGAGGCGTTATCGCGACCTCTGCCTGCACGTATCCTATGTCTATGCGATGGGCGGCTTCTGAGACGCACGGCACAAGCACCTACACACTACAAGCTCAGTGCAACTAGGAAGCCATTTGTTGCCCAGGCTTAGGATATGTGCAGGTGCCGGGTTAACATGCACATGGCACCTGTGCGAAAATTGTGCGTCCTCAGAGGGTAATGTAGAGGGAGAGGAGCATGGAGATTTCTGCTGTCAGACAGAATGGAAGAACATAGAACTTGACTTCATAGTTGAGCTCCTGCCTTCACATTACGATACAAATGAGCAGGAGGATCAAAACCTGATTTATGGTGTTGTGACTTATACCCAACGGCGGCCTATTGGTTAGATGAACATTGACACGAATCTTCTCTCAGAAACACGAAACACAAACTATATACCAGAATCAAATCACTCAGACAGATCGACTGTAATGCCTGTAATATGTCAGTTCCGACAGAATGTAAGGCATGATATGGCAATGTAATAATGCTTTGTATGCCTATTCTACAATAAAAAAGTTTAAAAAAAACCAAGAAAACAAACGTATTTTATGATTCCATGTTTAACAACCATGAAAAGTAAGATTGGATGGACACAGATAAGGAGCTGAATACGGTACTAGTGGAAGTTTTATATGCATAGTACTGGGGACAGGTTCTCTTAAATGAGGAGTACTTACTACTTAAGGGCACCCAATTTACAGACAACCCCTAGTTAAAAACAGACCCATCTGGTGAAGCTCTCCAGATGCTTTACTATGGTCCCAGACTGCAATGATCAGCTGTAAGGTGTCTGTAAATAAGCTTTATTGATAATCCTTATCAAATTTTTTTTGTACAATTATAAAAAATACAGTTTTGACTCGCATACAAATTCAACTTAAGAACAAACCTATGGAACCTATCTTGTATGTAACCCGGGGACCCTCCTGTATTGCAAAGTTCACTATAACCTAAACATTGAATAGCTTCAAAGGTTTAGTTTTTAATATGTTACCATTACGTAATGGGGAAAGCGTTAGGCTATATTCACATGAGCATATGCGGGACGTTTATACAGGCGACTTATATATGGCCGATATACGTCCCCCATACATCGTTATGGACTCACGGCGCCCAACGGGAGGGGTACGGTGCTGCACATGTGCGGCACTGTACTGTTCCGTACCCCGTAGAAAGATTGATGTCCTATCTTTCTACCAAATAAGGCGCTGTGCATTCCTACGGAGAGGGGTGGGGGTGAGCGGTGCTCTCCCCCTCCTCCTCTCCCCCAGCACTGTGCCCACCGTGCTATGGTACGACGGGCAATGGCTGTGTGAATGTAGCCTTATATTGTGTGGTTGCTGGAAAGAAAACTTATTTATCTTTTAGAAACACTAATAAAATGCTGTGAGTTTCCTTGTGACATATTCTCAGATGGGCTCTTTTATTTGCAGCTGTCACATCATACGAGGATCTTGGGCTACTTGCGTTTGGGTCACCCGGGAAGGTACAGCTAACTTATTTGTTTTGTCAATTTTTATATTTTTTCCTTTTACATCTTCTTTTTTTTTTACCAAAACCTGCCTGAGAACATCTCAATTGTTGTGCACAATAACAAAGATAAATTCTAGATGGGACATTTCTAAGTGGTGATTTAGCATTACAAAACAATAGTGCATTTCTTCCCACCACAGATTTGGAATCATCAATATAATTAGAGCAGAAAATATTTTCTAATGTTCTTTCCAGTAAGGACCACAATCACCAGATGTAATTTGTACACAAAGAACGCAGGATCATTTGGGTTTCATTGTAGGGGGGATAACCACAGGATTTTATATGCAGTTATTGCCATCGGTCTTTCATTGCTGTCAGACGTAATTGCCTATTCTTATTACGGTATTTGTTGTTTTCTGTGTAGATCCTAGTGGCGAGCACAATCCTGATTCAGAACATTGGAGGTAAGTGGAGAACAAGTCGAGAATAATCTGTTGCTTTGCAAAAGTGCATATTAAAATCTGTCCTGTATTATATATATATATATTTTTTTTTTAGACCTGAACAGTAAACCATGATACATTCACACTAGTGTTATATACTTATATTACAATCCAAGTTGTAAATTCACATGCGTTAAAGGGGTGTGCCCATAAAAGAAAGTTCTCAAATTCTAATCCCCTAGTGATGTTTACACAATAAAGACCATTTTTAATCCTTTTACGTTGCAATTTTACTAAAAATAGTTTTATTGCTGTTTTAGCTCTTATAACTCAGTGATGGTCAGTATAATATAAGAAGACACTTCATGATTCCTCTGTGTTATGAGATGCTGTGTGCTGACAATGTACTTAGGTTATTGGGGTACGGGTTTATCTACACTTTTATTTAGCTTTATTTAGCACTAGAAAAAAGTATCTGACACATGAAAAAGAGAGATGCGTCAGATCAGAGATGATGATATCCATGAGATGGATATAAAACACAATGGCACTCTGAGCTCTGCTAACTCACCTATAACACACACACATTTAGATCTGCTATATTCCTCCCTCCAGGATAAAGACCTTTATCTTTCAGTAGCTATTCCAGTAAATTTCCGCACACTGCTGCTTTCCGGCAGGATGTCCCTGTGTTTGGGCTGTTCTTGTAATGCATGGGGGGAAGGCAGAGAGCACTGCAGTGTGCAGACAAGAGAAGCAATTCATGAGAAGAGTATGACCATAGTCAGAATATTCGGGGGCAACCAGATTGTAAACAGCAGGACTGATAGATTGGAATTATAACTGTGAAATGATGTATTTTTGTTAATAATGGTGAATTGGAGAATATGCTATTTTGTTATCCTAAGTATATTCAAAAATCTTGTCTTTGTGGGAAAACCCCTTTAAAGGAGTTTTTTTTTTCACTTTAGAAAACTCGATTTCTCTTCAGGAGCCTTATCCATTTTAAAAATGACAAAAAAATATTACTTGTTGCGTTTTTCTCTGTGCAAATTAAAGTGTAGCTCAGATTTCAAAATGATTAAAATTTTCATATGTAATTCTCACCCTTTCAAAAGAAACTGAATGATGACCATATATTATCCCTTTTTGTTCTTATGTATTTCTGCTCTGAAGCTACTTCTCATAAATCTTCCTCAGCAGCAGTGACGTGAGCAGAGATTAACCTCTTCATTTCTTCACCCCAAAAGCTGAGTCAGTTATAAGATGCCCAACTTTAATGAGCCACCTCATACTACCCCAGAAATTATATATACTACAGTACAGTAATAAATAACACCCCACCAATCAAATACTGCATTAAGAGGACACCCATAGTGGACACCCCAGAGAAGACAATAATAAAACTGGAGTCCCTGGCAGGGGTTGTTTATGTCTTTGTTTTGTTGTAAAACCCTTTTTAAAATTAATAAAGAAATATCTGATTTGAAAAATTATACTGGAGTCCCCAAGAAAAGAAAATGATGCTAATGGAGTTAGTCAGATGTTTGGCTTGACCTTCCCCTCCCTCCAGAGTGAGCAGGGAGCAACAATTAAAATCCATCAAATTTCTTGTGTACACGATGAGCAGCAAAGTCAGAGAAGACGGTTACCACATCCTAAACTGAGAACAGCAAAAAAACTGCTGGACATAGGAAATGAAAGTAATAGCAAGGTTGACCTAAATCACCAGAACTTTAAAGCATAAATGGGGGTGTGAAGTCTTCTCAAGCACCAATGACTGTAAAAAATTAAGACCTACTCTGAAATTTGTGACTCAGGCAGTCGGATCACACATGAGGCTTTGGAAACCAGATCCGTGTGTATGAGCCCATAGAAAAACATTTGTCCATGTTCTTTGTGTGGATTTAGAGGATAGCACATGGACAGTTCATGGGCATGTAGCCTTAGATATCCAACAAGTGAATGGGTGCTCGCCAACCGTAAGTGAGGATGTAACAAGTCCTAAAATCCGCTTTTCTCTTACTTGGGGGTAGTAGGACCTCCTGTATACTAATACTGCAGATAACAAAGTAAACTGGCCAGATGACATGAGATAAAGATGACAACACACCCGATTGTGGTCAGCCAAAAATGCTCAACTGCTAAACATTTGTGAGGACTATGATCTCTGTAGCCATACAATAAGGCCTCCTGTAGTATGGGGACGTGAGCTACCCATTATCTCTATGTGCTCATACTCACGTGGGTGGCCTCCACGGCCCTTCTTTTGAGCTGACTGCCCGGGCCACAAAACTTAAGTCCTATTCCTGTTTGCTGCTCAGACAGTATTTTCTACGTCATGAGAACTTGAGCAGACCACATATTTTTTGTGTTTGTGTCCACGTTCATGGGCAGGTAGGATAACACGTGTGGTTCTATGATCCGTTAGAAAAATATGACCCCTTTGCAACTTGTGCCGAGCCTAAGGCTACATTCACACTACCGTATGGAGGATGTATATACGGCCGACGTTCATACGTCCTCCATAGATGGCAATGGGCGCACGGCGCCCTACGGGAGCGGTACGGTGCTGCACACGTGCGGCACCGTACCGTTCCGTACCTGGGAAAAAGATAGGACATGTCCTATCTTTTCCCGTAATACGGCGCCGTATGCCATAACTTCCTATGGAGAGGGGCGGGGGTGAGCTGCGCTCACCTCCTCCTCCTCTCCCCGCGCACTGCCGTTGCCCGCTACGGTACGGTACGGTACGGGCAGGCAACGGCAGTGTGAATGTAGCCTTAGGCTGGTGCCACACGCACCACTTTGTCTGCGTTTGATTTAACGCAAAACACCGGCGGCTCATTCGTGATCGCAGGCGTTTCCATAGAAACGCCGATGCGATTGGGCTGCGGGCCGCCCCGGTGGGTGCGGCTTTGTCTGCGTTTGCGTTTTCAAACGCAGACAAAGCAATGCGTGTGGCACCAGCCTTACCTTCTCAGACACAGGTTTCTATTGGACCCTGTGTCCTTAGGATCTTCTAAGATTCCAGTAGCCCAAATATTGTGATTGGCAGCGCTTATTCACCGTGTGCTGAGGAATTATGTATTTTTTACATTTGAAAACCTAATAGATGTCTTGCATATGTTCTGCTGGGTCTTGTCTGCACCAGTATCTCCCCTGAGATCCCTTTCCTCAGTAGTAGAGACATCATGAAGTCAGACCTCATTCGTCTGGCCTTGTTTCTCACAGCAGATGTTGGATAATGGAGCTCAGGTCATACGGCCACTTGGCCCCATGTAGGCAATATTAGAGAGTGTCCCACCATTTGCTTACAGGTCACCATGTGTAACGGCATCAGCTGCAGGAACCACATGGAGCTGATGTTTTATAGTCTGTTTTCCTAACAGTGAGATCTGTCTCTGAGGACGCTCCATCTAAAGTCATCCCAGATAGTGCTGCAGCCATAAAACAATTACAGAACATTGCACATTATATACCACATCGGGATCTTCTGGTCTGTCAACAAGTTAAATATCTTTTATTTTATTGTAAAGTTTAAAAAAAAACTTGGAAAATTTAGGATAACTTAAGGGCATTTTTTTTCTCTCATTTTTTCCACATATGACATACCTATACAGGCAGTCCCCGGGTTACATACAAGATTGGGTCTGTAGGTTTGTTCTTAAGTTGAATTAGTATGTAAGTCGGAACTGTATATTTTATCATTGTAATCCCAGCCAGAACTTTTTTGGTCTCTGTGACAATTAGATTTTAAAAATGTTGGATTGTCATAAGAACCAGGAGTAACAATAAAGCTTCATTACAGACACCTGTGATAACTGTTATAGCTGTGTATTGTGGCCTAGGACTAAAGTACAGTAAATTACCAACATCCAGAGGTCCGTTTGTAACTAGGGGTCGTACGTAAGTCGAGTACAGGGACCGCCTGTATTAGTTTTTGTGGGACATGCAGTATCTGTGGAATGTAATGGTGGAGGCGCTGAGATTTTTTTTAAGTTGAAAAAAAAATACTATTTAATTCTGTAGGTTTTTCTTTCATTTTGAAAATGATTACAACTTTCTTGTTTTTTGTGTGTAACTATGGTTTTTAATTGGGGTACATTTTTTGGTCTTTTATTTTAGCTGTTTATATGTCTCTATGGCTTTCATTGTATAGGATGTATTAGGATTTTTTTGCATTAAATAGATTTAGGCTTGCTTTACTTTTTTAATACATTTTAGGGTTTTTTTTTTAAGTTATATTTTTCTGTTATCTATTCTGGTCATGATCTTGAAAGCTGCCAGTTTGTTCGGCCAGCAGCAGATGAAGGGCTGCACAGAGGCTTAGTGGTTAGTGGAGTCTTTGTTTTATACCAAAATATGATGCAAGGACTCCCTGTCTATCAGCCCAATTTCAGAGGCGGCATTGTATTAACAGTTACAATGACAATTTCCTGGCAGACCTTCAACGTATTTCTAAATGATGTAAAGACTCCCATACAATGGGGCAGATTTACTTACCCGGTCCATTCGCGATCCAGCAGCGCGTTCTCTGCGCTGGATTTGGGTCCGGCCGGGATTTATTAAGGCAGTTCCTCCGACGTCCACCAGGTGGTGCTGGTTCCCTGGAACGCACTGGAATACACCGAGCCGGGCTGATTGAAGGTAAATGCAAGCTCCGCGACACATTCTTTGTTTTAAATGCGGCGGTTTTTCCGAATCCGTCGGGTTTTCGTTCGGCCACGCCCCCCGATTTTCGTCGCGTGCATGCCAGCGCCGATGCGCCACAATCCGATCGCGTGCGCCTAAAATTCCGGAGAAATTCCGGGGAAATCGGCGCAAATCGGAAATATTCGGGTAACACGTTGGGAAAACGCGAATCGGGCCCTTAGTAAATGACCCCCATTGTGTCCATATGATCGGACCAACATAAGTTTGCATGGACTGTACAGCTGGCCTTAGTTATACAACACAGCCATTATTTTGTTTCCTCATAAGTACATTAACTAGGAAATGAGGGAATATAATTTTTAATACCAAAACTGATTTCAGGATAATCTTTATAAAATTTTAATAATAAATAAATTTGTGTTTTCTGTGTAGTCCTGTGTATTGCCATGGTGACAGACTACAAATAACTAATGTGTAGTCTGATGCTGCAATCTTAGTAGTTACATTATGCAGGTTAGAAAGATGAAGGGTACAAATGGAAGGCAGTTTGACCGCAAGATCTGGCGACATCCATTAAATTCTGATAATAGAGTAATCTATGTTTAAGCATTGAGGACTACATAGAAACCGTAGACATAAAAAACATAGGGCAGTTTTGATAAAGACCAGGTTCTAAGCTGTTTTGCTTTTCATGTTGGATGCCTCGGTAATAACTGGCACTTTTTATATGTAAGTAATCAAGTTTTTAACTATAAGAGAATTGTATGTAATTATATGCACTCAATTTACTCCTCCATTTAGGTGAGTTTGTACCTTTAAGTGCACGTTCAGTAGACCATGTAATACCGTTTATTAACGTTTGCAACATAAAGGAAGCCAAACACCTTTACAGCTGGCATTTAGTTCCTGGCTCATTTCGGTGGAGACGGAAAAGGCAAATCTCCCAGACCATGCACGGTTCCATTAGTTCCGCTATATAAACACATGTTCTGAAACTCATTGTTTACAGCAGTTTCTCAACACTATCCTTAAGAAACCTCCTTTCAGTCATGTTATGGTTATATTCACCCAATATTCTCCCTATTTGTAAGCTACCACAAGTAGAATCATGTGCGTCTGGGAGATGCTTATCCTAGTAATCCTGCAGATGGAGACCCAGTGAGGATAGATGGCGGTTTAGATAGCGACGCACACCACGGCGCCATTAGCCGCCCACTGTAAAGGGGTTGTAACAACTATTTAAGTTGTAGATAGAGGATAACTATCAGATCGGTGGGTTCTCCAGATTGCTGTTGCTCTCTGTCTCATGGTGGTGGTCCTAGCTGGTGGACCCTCACTGACCAGATTGTTTTCCTCTGTCCACAACTTAAATTGCTAGTACAACCCCTTTAAAATCTACCATCAAAATCAAGCCAGATAAACCAGGGACACTTATTCATAGATCCAGGCATTGCGACTGGTGGTAATCTTCTTATATTTGTAAGAAGTATAAACTTGTCAGAACTCACTAGACAATCCAGGATATCAATTCAGATGCTTTATTCCAGTCTAAAATATGTACAAACATCAAGATATGCAATAGATCGACGCGTTTCGAGACTCCAGGTCTTAGTCCTGAACCTTGCTAAGGATACATGTGATTAAGGGGGTTGAAACAAGTTATCAGGATAGGGCCTAACTTGCTGTTCAGTGGGGGTCTCGGTGATAAGACCCTCAAAGATCACGAGAACCCTGTCGAACCCTTTGTTGCTCCCAAAGATGTGCGGAGCATGCGGTCGCGCATGGCCGGGGCGACCCGACCCGTTCATCTCTATGGAGCTGACTGTTTGGCTGCAGTGTGTTTTATACAAACCCAAAGTGACCTATAATAGCAGCATAGGATAAGGGACTCGTATAAATGTTATCCATATGCTGGGATAAAAACCTGCAATGGAGTCTTGGTTCTACTTTGGGGTATGAATCTGCAGCAAGTTAATTATTACTATGGACTGCAATTCAACATTAACAATGACTCTCAGGTAGCCGGCCATGCTCGTATAAACGGCCATCGGGAGGCGGGGTTTCTTGACTGTGCAGTATAGTCCCCCACCTCCTTGACTTTTGTCATACGAAAGAGAGGAGATCATTAAAACAATTTCTTGTTTTTGGGGAGGGGAAGCATTCTGCTATGTTGTCCACCTATAAAATGACACTTGCAAACTGCTGGACAAGGTATTGTTTGTAGTTTTGGTGAGTAGCGGAAGTGACAGATTCCCCTTAAATGGTCAGTAACGTTTCAACAAACTTTGCATAAATCAATAGTCCAGGTGAATTTAAGAAACTTTATATTATATCATCAGAGCAAGTTACTCCTGCTCTTCTCTTCCCACGTTCTATCCTAATCTGTTTTTTTACCCTGAAATTGAGGTCACCATGTGGGGGGAACCATGAGTCACAACAGCTAGATCTCCACATAAAGTAGAGGCGAGAGCTGCTAGAGAATAAGGACTACACGTCACATAATGACCAGATACAGTGTTACTCCTCATGTACACACACAGACTACTGATTTCCACAATGTTTGTTGAACGTTTAGATACTAGTGCCCTATGTTAATATTTATTTTACACAGATTGGATTTTCTAAACCTTCACAAATCTCCTGAGTTACCCCTCTGTTTTACAACCTACGGAGTGTATGGAAAAATGAGGATTTCAGCAGGCGAGGATTATATGTTCCCGCTCCATTTGTTTTGATTGCCATTTCTTAATGACTGATATACGGCCTGCGCGCTGCTAGCACCAGTGACGCCAAGGTTTAAAATAGCCTTTACTTCAGACCCCGGTGTCACAGCGTGAGGGTAAACCGCTGGGTTAGCACAATTTGTCTGACTTTGATTTGGCGTTCCTCTATGGCCACTGTGCTGTTAACCCTTTAGAAGCAAAGTGTCTATCAATCATTCCTACGTTTCTGTGGAATCTTATTCCTTAAGACACATCTGCTGTCGGGAGAACAGGGTTAATCATCTCTCCTTGCAAAATCCCCGACAGCTAATTAACACCTTACTTGCTAAATTGGTTAAAAATGTTGCAGACCTTTCCTTACCCCCACAACCTTTTCTATGGGAAACATGATACTTGGAGCTTTCACTGTCTCGCTGTGTTGACCACAAGATCTGTTTTGTAGCTCTGGGGGTGTGCGGGATGTCTGACTTTATTATTTGGTCTTTCTTTGAATCCAGTATTGTGCAGGTTTGATTTATTGAATTCTAATAAGAATAGTTGTCATTACTGTAGTAGAATTAGGATTTCTAGCAAGGCAAATACTATTGCCATTTATAGTAAACAGTGAATTGTAAATCCATCATGCGTCTAAGACCCTATTTACAAGGGCCGTGTGTGGATATATATCCATCCGCAAGTTTGCAACCGAATATATGTTCCCACAGACTCCTATGGCGCTGGGCGTGGTACGGTGAGCACAAAAAGGGTTTCCTCCATCTTCATCTATTTTCTATGGAGAGGGGTGAGCAGCGCTCATCTCTCCTCCTCTTCAGCGCGCTGACGTGCACTCACCTTGGCTACATCCGGCGAGTACATGTCAATTTGAATGTACCTCTAGACTGGTGACAAACATGGCATTTTTTTGTAAAATTTTTGCATCTTTGAAAAAAAGCATCAGTTTTGCACCTTGGCTTTTTAAATGGGATTTTTTATAAAGTGTCTTTACTTTGCGTTTTTTAGGTCTGCGTTGGTGATGTGACGCAATGACAAAAATTGAACAAAAACGCCACGTGTGTCACCGGTCTTAGGGTACATTCACATTGACGTGTGCTCACTGACCCAAAGCCCAGCCAAGCATACATCAGATCTCTGGAGAAGAGGAGAGATGAGCGGTACTCACCCCTACCCTCTCCATAGGGTATGGCAGAATATAGGTTATGTCTCCATGCATGCTGCAGTGAAACAACATGTGCTCACCGCAACGTGACTGGGCGATATAGTCGTCAATGAGTATCAGCATTGGTCGCTACTACATTTCTGTGAATGCACCCTTAAATTGGCGTTTACCCTGCATTTTGAAACCACCGTGGCTGGTGTTCAGCCCGATCGCAAATGCACCCCCTGTTTCGCATTATTTGTGCTTGGTTCCTATCACATGCCCTTCTATGGAATCACATATGTGAGGAGGAGTTTGCTTTACGTTTGAAAATTTTCTTGTGTCCTAACGCTTGTGTTTTTTTTCCCTGTTCCTATATGTTTTTCAGCTTTGAGGGTGCATTCACACGTGGTGGGAATGCATGCGTTTTTAAACACATCACAACACTTGAGAAGAGGAAGTTTGCCGAATTACATTGCTGTCAACTTTGTGTTTACATTAGGTGGCATTAATGTGGCGTGTGAATGCACCTTGAAAGCGTTTTTCTTCATTGCTGAAGTTTAAGCAACTGTGTGCCAATGTTAACACAGCTGATTACACTTCCGGCAATAAAGAAAAATGCTTTCAAAGCTGGAAAACGCTTAGTAACATAAAAATGCATGTGTGATGACGCCACGTGTGAATGTCCCCTTAGTTACTCCAAGACCCCTGTTCTCTGGATTGGGTTCCCATTCTCATGATTCCCACCAGAAGGATCCCCCTTATAACGATTATGGATTTTATACTCCTCAGCCAATAAGAAATATCTGCTGCACACACCTGTCCATAGGTACTGTTACATAGTGTGCAGTATTATCTCTGCATTGATTATCAGCCTCTCAATATGAATAGGAGAAAACAAGCGGATATTGTGACAATTGTACAGAATTGAAGCATAAAGTACATTAGAAAGTTAAAGAAATTTTTGTTTTCTTGAATATAGAGCAGCCAGTTATTATGTACGTTACAAAGTGTTTGCCTTGAGGGGTAATGTAATGAAACCATGCTCAGTCATCATCACAAACTTACAACCTAATAAACATGTACGATTATTCTATACACTATTCTGTCTTACACACAGAGGACTCATATTGACGTGGGATGGGTTGCTATAAGACCCTGCTTTTGCACACTTTTGAACTTGTGATAGTAAATCACCCCTACTGTCACAGTTTTGGATAGTTGGAGTCAGGCCGGGGGAAACCTGATGCTTTACTTTGGAAATGCACTTGATTGTGTGATGAGAGAGCGGTGAGAGGCTCATGGGGTCTGTACATGTGAGGACACAGCGCCATCTGCTGGACACTGACAGTTGGGCAAGACACTATGGACTGTATGAAGAAGCAGCCATTTTTTCTTAACACCAAAAGCAGAATAAATATTTTATTAATAATAAAGAGAGATGACATAATGTAGATGTAACACTGTATCTGGCTGCTAATGCTGCTCACAGTGGTTCTATTGTTGTAGATTGTTGTGTAATACAACAAGTGACGTGAACATTAGTAAATATTAGGTAATTGCTTCATTTTATCCTCCTACTATTGATTGTATATTTAATCAAATAAGACATGTAAGTATGCTAAAATACGGACTGACTGTTCTCTTTCCTATAAGAAGGGCATTTGTTGCCTGAAACGCGTCAGCGAGCATGTAACCTGTGATGAACTAGCGTTTAATGGATTACAATAAAGAATTGAGATTTTATGTTTACAGTGGCAGAAAACAATAATAATTTAAATAATAATTCATATTATTACATAATTACATATATATAGCACACAGATTGTGCCAAATGAGTCCCTGTCCCCATGGGGTTCACAATCTAATCAACTTACCAGTAAGTTTTGGAGCGTGGGAGGAAACCAGAGGACCCGGAGGAAACCCGCGCAAACATGGAGAGAACATACAAACTCTTTGCAGATGTTGACCCTGGGACTTGAACCCAGGACCCCAGTGCTGCAAGGCTGTAATGCTAACCACTAAGTTCCTTTTAAGCCTAGTTCTGTTTTCTATGTTATTTTTGCTACAAACTCCCATAGGTAGTATGACATGTATGTAGTAATGGTATGATATGGCACTAGATCATGATCCGTGTGATACTGGGGCTGAGGAATATCATATATACTGGACCAGCGGTCCCCATACACTACTGTACATGCTTCTGGGAGAGATTACCTGTTTAATAGGACATCCACAAGGACATATACACTATGGATTTGTAATACGGCCATGTGCATAAATCCCCCCTCTGGCGGGGTATATTTATCCTATATTAGTTAGAGTGACAGGCACACTCTAAAAGTAAGTTGTGCATAACATTTTGCTGGGCATCTGTCACAGCTGGGATCTCTGGCACACAAAATATATTGGTCATAGGAAGTCCATTACTTAGCGGAGCAGGGGAGAATGTGACACGTTCTGTCCTCACCAGACTGGTCTAACAAATGTTTATTATAGAAATGAAAGAATCCCCAAGCCACAGGATAAACAGGCAACTTCCTCCCATAGTGCATCTGTTTGTTTAGTGATGGCTAATTAATCCTCTAAGTAGCTGACAGCCGCCCCCCAAGTGCTGAAAGTCTGATTGTCTTCCTAATTCACTGTAAACACTCCACATTCTCTCCTACAATGGGAAATCTACCCCGTATATAAACACGGACCGACTCGGCCCAGGGTTTAGGATGAGAAGTAGATTAGTGGAATCAGATGGAGGTGAACTTTTCAGGAAGTCCAGCACTGAAGAGTTATTACATAACATGTCCACTACTTAGGATTCAGGTGGTCTCCTAGACAAACCCCTCCGGATCCGGAGACTGTATTGCAGGAAGTAGCCATTGGCTTCCAAGGCCAGGGCCAAACCGCAGCTTGTGGCCACAAGACCTTGCATTAGGGGTAGCAGGAGCATGACATTAGCAATCGTAAAGTGTTCCTTGAAAAATTTTGTAACCATCAGTATGGAAAAATGTATTCTCTTTGGAAGTTGTAAGACTACTGCCATGTTCTTCTGATTCTGAGTTTATGCCATTCCCTACCTTGTAGATAGGGGTCTCCATTAATACCCCTATCAGGATTTATTGGAGATTTATCGTACGCCAGCGCCCCTCCAAAACAATGCCAGTGTTAGACCTGGCGTAGTTTTGTGTAAAAACTGGCAAACGCAAGTTTGCTGGTTTTGCAAAAGACCGCAGGCACTGGCAGGAACACCCCATTCCCACCCCCTCCACTGGCCACCAGGCCCTTCTATGCCCCCTCCGTTTTCACGATTTTAATAGCGTATTCTTGCACTGCACAAATTTGCAATAAATCCACTTTCTCTACGCCAGAAAACTGGCATCGGAGCAGTGATAAATCTACCCCATCTCTCTGTCAGGATAACAATGTCACGCTGCCTCTTAGACCGTGCTTCTGCTGGGCCATAGTAGGTAAATGACTGAAAGAAATACCACTTACATGATGTGGTTGCCATTGACCATGGAATCTGGGGGGTTAAACAGCCTGGTTCAGAGCTACCTACGATGCAGGTTGTAAGAGCTGAACTTTCCTCTGACCACCATAAAAATGCCCACAAGGTGTTAAAAAGAGAAAGAAATTTCTTGCCAACACATGGCCTTACAACAGATCCATACTATATAGTATTGTTATATAAAGCACAACCCTAAGGAATTTCTTCAGTCGGCAAAGATTTTAGTACTTCTTTCTGTCTTGTAAAAGTTAAGTGTAAGGTCCCAGGCACAGAATAGGTTAATCCAGCCTATAATCGCCTGTAACACGATATTATGTAGTAGGCTGACCTGCTGTTCTGCTCTCCGAACAAGAGAGGTGAGGACACTGGCGGAGGTGCCGTGCCGAGCTCCAGGCGGCAGCTGTGTTCCTGAGGCCACATATGGCATTGGGATATTTCCTAGTGTGAGAGATTCTCCAGAATTTAGGAATATCTCAGATTTTCCATTGACCCAGCAACTGCTTCTACTTGACCTTCCAGTAGGTATCAGACACATCACATTGAAATAAGTCCCATTTCACATAAAATAACATTCTCGGGTTTCTCCTTCCCTTTGACTTCTAATGAATATTGCGTTTATGAAAACATCATTAAAATGCTCTTACATTAGGGTGAAGCAGAAGGAATCTTATTGTGCGACTCTGAGTGCATGGAAAAAAAATTCCGGATAGCTAGTCTAGGAGTCACTGGATTAATTAACCATATGTGTTCCACAACAGCAGATGTCACAGAATTCATAAAAATCCTGACCAGAAAATGTATCTCTGTAAAATTCTGTGAAAATGAGGCTTTAATGGCTGCTTCATCTATCAGTGATGTTATTTGTATTCCATTGTAAGGATATTACAGGAGGATTCCCGATGTGTCCTTACAACATAGGGCTAAGACGTATCCCACTGAATGCACAAACAGTGGGTATGTCATCCTGTTCCTACCCCTCCCTCCTGAAAGTCAGTTATTGGCTTCTGCCAATGTAAAGGGTGTTCCCCAAATGATATTACTGTTCTTATATGGGCAGTTACATCAGTGTGGACTTCCTGTTAGTAAGCTCAGGAGAAGCCAGGGATGGATGCAATACTGTTGCATCCGTCCCCAATAGGCCACCATGTCTTCATCATAAGCAGGATGGAAAGACGTAGCTTGCCGGGTCTTTCCATGTTGTTTTTTCCACAAAATTCGTGTACAGTGCAGACAGCGGCAAGAGGTTGCATCTATCCTCCAGTATATGTATATGCTCAGCTTTTAAGTCCGGAGCTTTTCTGGCCTATATTCTAAATGTATAGAAAATGTATGATGTGAATGTGTAAATTGTGATCCAAAATGGTCTCCTGCTCTATCAATGACTGGGTGTGGCTTCGCGGAAATTGGTGTGTGTTTTAACATGCAAATGCACCTGAATTTTGGTGCATGTTTCTGGCATGAAATAAGGAAGTTAATAGGAGTTGTAAAGTTACACTTTTGCTAAATCTCTGTCTGAACTATTGACTATACCTTAACCCGGTTCTTTATTATCTATTGCAGCAATGTCCTCCTATCTGTTCATTATCAAATCCGAGTTACCAGCTGCTGTTGCTGGGTTCTTGGCCAGTGACCATAGTGGGTGAGTGTTTTTAATAAATTAATATAATGGTATGGAGTGACAGAGTTACATTTCAACTCTCTCACTACATTCTAGATGCTTTAGGGGAGACCTCCTGGGTTTCCTGGAGAGTGGACAAGTCTTCCTGTTGTTTCCGAGCCACATGGGCACATGGGGGGCTTTATCATAGTGTGTGGTTTCTTTGTCTGGTTTCTAGTGTTCTCTTCATTTCTCATGGTGCAAATGTGCAACTGATTTGTCAAACAGGCACATCATGAGTGACAAATATGTCTTTCTCCGTTTTACCCACCTCTCTTTTTTTCAGCTAGGACTTTTCTCCACAAAATTGTCACTAGATTAGCAACAATTTTAAAAAGTCTCAGGTTTTGTCCTCAAAAAAGTCACTATTCAAGACACTGTGCTACAATTTTGAATGATATTTTCTCATGCTGTGGTACTTCACAAAAATTACCTCAGACATCATGAATGACCTGCAGTAACAGCACACCAAAGAATATACCACATACATCAACGGAGACAAACACCACAGCGAGTGCTTCCTAACACAGAAACCAAAATGCCACTATGGAAAGTCCAGCTAATGAAAAAAATCCACCTCCTACAGTTCCTTGTCATCAGGAGCCTTTTTTCTGGCTCTCCCATGGCTCCATAGAGAATAGTGTACACATCAGGTTCTTGCAGGGCGATGGCTCATAGACAGTTACAGATCACATGACCCTCCATTGGTGGCCATTTTATGGACAGGCTGATGAGGTAAAAGACAGGAGGCTTTACTTTACATATGAAGAAAGCAAAGCAGGACTATTAATAGATGTATATTGGTAAATTAACTGATAACCTCCCTCCCACACATACACACACATTACATAAATCACGAGCTACATTGCCCAACCCCCTTAAGATAAATTCACAGAAATTCTGTAGCAATTTCTGCAACTGTCCTATGGAATAAATCTGTAGGGTTACTTCCCATTCACTTCCATGTTATGAAAAAAAGCATGGTACAGGGTCCGTGGTTGGAAAAGTTTTCTAAATCATTTGATAAAAAAGGATAGGAAACATTAATGGGTTGGCATCTGTCAGATATGTATGGCTTCTCCTGATATAGGATAAGAGAAGGGGTGACAAAAATAAAAAGTGTAAATGTCCTGTGTAGGCCCCTGGTTCCAGCGTTGTGGTGGTGTTCCAGTCTCCTGCAACCATAACCTGTCCTGAAGTGCGTGGGATTTCGGGACCCGCTTCAGCATCCAAGGACCACTGACACCCCTTCATCCTCATAGATTGTAAACTTTTGCAAGCAGGGTCTTCACTCCCATTATCCACCAGAAGTGATGTCCAGTGTTTCAAGGAGGCCACTGATAGGAGCTCAGGTCCCATGACCCTTGGCACTTCTGACTGAACCACCAAATCTGTAGATGGAACACTGCTGCAACGCTAGATCAGGGTACCGCCTATTTTTTTTTTTTTTTTTTTTTTTTTTTTTATCACCCCTGACCTGGCACCCAAGGGAGTTCTCCCAGGATTGCTGAAAAACCCCTTTAACTTGTATTTAATAAGTGTATTTGGCTTAATATGACTACAACACAACAAGTCCAAGATAATATTCTCAGACTCGTCTTTTATGACGCATGTATGGGCTTTGTTCCTTTTAACTATCCAGTATCCAGCAGTAAAACCTATAAATCTGTGTTTCAGGGCCTGGTACCTAGATGGCAGATTGCTGTTAATAATCACAGCAGTGTGCATTGTACTCCCATTGGCGCTGCTCCCCAAAATAGGTAAGGAAAAAAAATCTACTCTTTCCTCTTAATGGGCTGGCAAGGGATGGCAAAGGAAAGGGGCCCTGGTAGAAGGTACAGAGAGCTTTTTTAATTTGTTTCAGCCAGGGGGCCTGGCTTGTTAAGCCATTACTTAGGTTGCAGTAGTATGTTGTCTGTTATACAAAAATAAAATCTTTACAGGAGAACATTAAAGGGCAGCTTTTACTTATGGCATTCCATTAGCGGTAAAGCTCGTCCTAATTCGGCCCTACAAAACGACATGAATGATCTGTGACAGGCACTGGGAAAGGCTGTTATTTTGAGCTTTAAGCTCCAGATACCACGCACTGTAAAATAAAACATACCAGAAATGTAAAACCTTAGCCCTGCATTAAGATCAGGTTCCATATAAATTGCTTTTTATTTTACTGTTATTTTACAGGCTTTCTTGGCTACACAAGTAGTTTGTCATTTTTCTTTATGGTCTACTTTGCCATTGTGGTAAGTCCTTAAAATAAGTCTTTTTTTTTTTTTCGGGGGGCTTAAGTGGCCGAAATGACTTACTCCCTTTTCACGTCTTTAATGAGTCCGTTCTGAACTGAACTTCCACCCCCTTCTCCTAATGCATTTTTATCACCTACACCTCTCGAATTGAGGTTTAGGTCACAGTGGTTTGAGGACAGGAATAATATGCACAAATAAATTTTCATGATAGAGTTTTAGGAAGTCTTTAGGTTTTAATATACCCATAGAGGACAAATATTATTTCATACCTTGTATAAATAGAATGGGGAAAGTTCTAACTTGGGCTGCACCCAACTGTGTCACCTTTTAAAAGCGGTTGTGTAGCACCCAGTTGATCGGCTGAATTGTATGAGCTAAGGTGTGAAATTGTACGAGGAGGTGACGCAGGGGAATCTGGGGAGTCTGTAAAGGAAATCTACCATCAAAATCCTTCGTAATAAACCAGGGACACTTACTTATAGATCCAGGCACTGTGACTGAGGTAATTTTCTTATATTTGTTATCCATGTTCGCCTTCTGTTTAAAATGAACTTTAAAAATGATGCTAATGATCCTGAGCGGCTTTGCTGCCCAGTACAGTGCTGCCCATGCAGTCTTATGTCTTGCCTTTTAAAGGGAATCATTCATTGGTTTTAATCATGTTAAAATACAGATGGTATTTAGGTAGCAACTTTGGAGATTTGTAACTACACCCTATTCAGTGTTTTAGTAGCAACAGGATTGTGAAAATAAAAATAAGTATTTTATATCCTTGTATTGTGGCTGGTCATAGCGAACTCTGGTGCACTAGTGTGTGAGATCGCTTAAAGGGCCACTTTCAGTAAACAATCGATATTATTTGTGTAATAAGTTATACAATTTCCAATATACTTTCAGTATGAATTCCTCGTGGTTTTCTGGAACTCTGCTTGCTGTATTTCTATAGAAAGCTTATCTATTTACTTCCAGAGGACAGAAATCTGTCCATGGTGAAGTGATAGACATGCAGGTGCATGAGCCGTTACTATCACTGTGAGGGTGCAGTCATACGTTGTGTTCAACGCATGCGTTTAAAAATGCATTGCAACAGCTGAAGAGAGATTTTCCTAATTAAACAGCTGTTTACACTTGTGTTTACAAAATGCAAATGTTAACACTTGTGTTAACCCGATGTTAACGGGTGTGTTAACAATGTGTTAATGCACGCATTTTGTAAACCCAAGTGTTAACTGCTTTTTCATTAGGCAAATCTCTCTTCAGCTTTTGCAATGTGTTTTTAAATGCATGCGTTAAACACGACGTGTGACCGCCCCCTGAGTAATAGGAGTTGTGTGATAACGGCTCGTGCACCTGCATGTCCATCACATCACCATGGACAGATTATATCCACTGGAAGTAAGCTTGGCTTTCTATAGAAGCAAAACAAGCAGAGATCTACAAAACGGTGAGGAACTGACACTGAAAGTATATTGGAAAATTGTATAACTCTTCCTTACTCAAGCCATATCAAATGTTTGTTGAAAGTGGGCAATCCCTTTAAATGTTCTGCTGCAGTATTCAAACAGAACCCTGCCATAGTAGTGACTCTGAATATAGCACCCATCTTCCCCTCTGCTCTATGAAGTTGCTTATACAAGTTCAGCTATAATCCTGGAATATACATGCATTGTCATAGTCCTGCTGCTACTAACACACACTCACAGGTATGGTCACACAGCTCTCCAGGATTGATACGTGACACTGTCTCCAAATTTACATGGTTATATAGAATCCTTTTAATCAGAGTTCTGTCTGGTCCAAAGTGACTTCAAAACCATCCAAAATCATATTGCTGTTTAGGGATTTTAGCAGAAGAAACAAAACCTTTGTGACCACAAACCTATGAAGCAATGTGAAGATTATCATACTTTTATGGATATGCAAATCAGCCTGCACAATTTCTAGTTGCTGGTTCTATCCTTCCATATTTTTCATCAGTTTTTTTCTTATGTGTAATGACTTGTGTGTCTGACAGGATATGGGCGGCACGGTGGCTGAGTGAATAGCACTTCTGCCTTGCAGCACTGGGGTCCTGGGTTCGAATCCCACCCAGGTCAACATCTGCAAAGAGTTTGTATGTTCTCTCCGTGTTTGCGTGGGTTTCCTCCGGGTACTCCGGTTTCCTCCCACACTCCAAAAACATACTGTTAGGTTGTTTAGATTGTGAGCCCCATGGGGACAGGGACCAATTTGACATGCTTGTGCAGCGCTGCGTAATCTGTGTGCGCTATATAAATAAAGAATTATTATTATTATTATTATTTATGGAGGATGTCCTCTACTAAAGTGTAGTTGCATATCTGGAGAACTGGGCCACCTTCCTTACCATGTGGATCCTCAGAATAGAATTGGGCACAGTGGGATACAGCATGCCATGTCGGCTTCCCGGCCAGACTAGATGGCTGACTCAATGACATGTGAAGCCTCCGTGCAGATATTATTGGAACTTTCTCATGTCACTTTGTGTCTGGTTGAATCGCTGGAACGTATTTTAGACCTAGAGTTTTGCAGCCTGTTGTGCAGATCCTTTTTGAAGGCCCAGTTTCTGATGGGGGAGGACATAGCTGTGCGGAATACGTATCCAGAAGAAAGGGACACCAAAACATAGGGGGAGATTTATCATCAAGTTTCTAGCTGTTCTAGTTTCCCATGGAAACCAATTAGAGCACAGCTTTAATTTTATAAATAGCTGTGGGAGAATGAAAACTGGGCTCTGATTGGTTGACATAGTCAACTAGAACAGTTTTGCTCTAAGAGACTTGTGATAAATCTCCCTCATATTGTGTATATCAGCAGCGCCTCCTAAGTTGCATCTTGCTCATTAATCACATGTGCAAAAGCTCAATACAAAGAGGAAAAAAATAACATTGACGTTCGCCTTCTGCAAATGCAGGATCTCAACATTTTCCAAGAGACGCAAATCCATCCCCCCTCATCTCTACATCAGGGGAATCTGTAGACTTGTAATATAATTAAGCAGAAGTATAAGCAAAGGTCTGGTGTAAGCGCTAGTAGAAGAGAATTGTTTACATATGTACAGGGTGTATGAGAGATTTCAAGACCTTGAAAGAAACCTGTTATCATTGCCAGGATGAATTTTTGCTTGTGTTCAGCCCACACCTCGGGGGAACATGACAATAGCCACATTTTTAGGATTTTAGTACTTACCAACCAATCAATCAGTGAATAATTGTGTAAAGATTATTATGGACTTGCCAAAAATCTGGTATATTCATGACCCCAGAGAAATAGGCTGGACCACCATGATGTGCAATAATGGCCGCAGCATTCATCATGAGTGTTTCTTCTTCTCCTGCTCCAAGGAACGTTATCGTTGTACTTTTTTACTGGCTCTGAATCTCCCACTGATTTTTTTTAGATTGAGATAGTTGTATCCTCTGTGTATTTTTGTAGTCTTTAGTGCTTTGTGATGATTTTCATTTTTTTGAATATTATTCTAAAGGCTCCTTGGATTTGGCTTGGAGTCAGAGTCAGATATGTATTTGATTACAAAGCCTTAAGTGAGAGTCCACAATCGGCCAAAAAATATGGCGGATTAGTTTTGAGCATCTGTAGGTAGATACCATTCGGTAATTGTTGTCGACTGCTCATTTGGATGGCCACTATTCTTATTGACCTTTATAAGTTTGGACAAATCTGTATATGTGCAAACTAGGGATAGGGCAATAAGGGCATAGATTTTAAGAAACTGCTGTAACACGGTCAACATTGACTTGTACTATGGATGGTCATGTTGCGGTTAACACACCTTGACTTCACCATGAGCGCCGAGGCTCCTGTGGAGATGGGAGGGGTGTGGAGGCAAGTGAGTTGGTCTTTCCTCAGAGATCTACTGACCTGTACAAAATAACAAAGCCCAACCTTTCCACCAGGGAGTGCAGCATACTCCCAGATCTACACTAACAACTTTTTATTTGGTTTTCAGGTTGTGATTAAAAAATGGTCTATTCCATGCCCCCTTCCTATGAATCATACAGTGACGTACATGGAGGTAAGATTGCCAGCTTTTAATTTACATGTGCAATCACCTGTTCTTTGTTACATCAAATGCTACTATTGCAAATGCTACCTTTCTTTATCGCTTTAATTCGGACACACTGTAACTGAAGGCAACAAAAATGCTGTTTTATGTAATTTGTAATAATATTAGATAACCCAACTAGCATTAAGGCCTCATGCACACCACCGCTGTATTGGCCGTAAATACAGAACGTTTTTCACCCTTATGAGTACATATGGCACCGGTATCCGTATAAAATACAGTGGGCTGGCAAATGATGGGTGGCTGATAGAATGCAACTCCCATCCAGGTCTCCCTGGATACTAAACGTATATACTGTAGCATTCTGTGCACAACTCTATACCGCACCTATGCAACCCATATATTACGGGACTAGGGAGTAGTTAAAGGGCGGTTTGGGACACTAAACCTCTGGTCCATAATCCCAAATCACCCTGACAGGGTTTCTTCAAACTAATTTTCATAATCCCTTACTGATGCACACCTTAATAGTACGACGGCTTCAGGTACGGGTGCATGGAGAGGGCTCACAGGCTGAGCCATCTCCATAGCCAGTAAGTCTTTGCTGCATATTGCAGCAAAGACTTACTGGTAACACCTGTGATCGGTGCTAGCATCGGGTGTTATTTCATTGATTGTCGCCAGGATCTTGCCATCAAAATGCCGAGGATCTAGCAGAGGATCGTTGCTCCCTGTGACGTCATTGGGTGTCTTCCAAAGACCAAAGGCTGTCTCGTTTTAACCCTGTCATTACAATGTGCTATCAGCACATTGTAATGAATGAGGAGGAAAATCCCCATGTACTGCCATACAGTAGTATGTTAGTATATGATAGGATCGATCAGACAACCTAGGGTTAAAGTGCCCTAGGGACTCTGAAAAATAGTAAAAATTATTTTTTAAAGTTTTTAAAAAAATTATAATAAAAAAACCTAAGAATTTTAATCTCCCCCCTTTCCCAAGAACTGATATAAACAGTAAAAATCATAAACACATAAGGTATCGCTGCGTTTAACCCAGTAATGAAAAATAACGCCCCCAAAGTCGAAAATGGCAAGTAATCGAAAAGTTGTACAGTCCCAAAAATGTTATAATTGAAAACGTCATCAAACGTCGCAAAAAATGACACCACCCACAGTACACCAAAGTATGAAAAAGTTATTAGCTCCAGAAGATTGCAAAAGAAGAAAAAATAATTTGTACAGGAGCTTTTAAATTTTGTAAATGTATGAAAACATTATAAAACCCTGTGATATTCCCGTGATCGCACTGACCCAAAAAATAAAGTAGACATGTCATTTGGGCCGTAAAATCCAAGCCCACAAGAAAACTGCGGTTTTTCACTGCATTTGGATTTTTTTTCCCGCTTCCCAGTACACGGCATGGAAAATTAAATACCACTATGACATGGCATTTGTTACGCCGAAAACAAGCCGTCACAGAGCTAATTACGTGTAAAAATAAAAAAGTTATAGATTTTTGAGAGTAGGGAGTGAAAAATGGAAATGAAAAAACAAAAAAGGGCCAGGGGGGGTTAAAGGAAATCTACAATTTGTTTTTATGCATTATGAACCAAACATACCTTGAGAATGCTGTAGCTACACTGATGCAGGCACTGAACTGAGTGGTTTTGCTGAAAAAACAATTATAAAATTATGATAATGAGGCTCTGTCGCTGCACTGCTCCAGAATTGTCCAGCCAAGCATAAGCAGAGAATACTTCATCACTGTGTTGTCCCTGACAGGCAGGGGTAATCAATCTCTGCACCAACCCCCAGCTGCTATGTAGTGGCCATCCAGCTCAGGTTGATTAGTCCTGTCTGGACAGTTCAGGCAGCTCCTGTTTATGTGGAAGTAATGTGTTTATGTACGGTAGCCAGACTACACCCAGCTTTCCCAAGGTCCTGAATTTTATAATAGTTTTGTGAGCAAAAACACTTAGTTCAGGGATTAAACAAGATATGATTCTGCATCAGTGTAGCTACAGCATTCTCAATGTATTTTTTGATTCACAATGCATAAAAACAAATGGTAGATTTCCTTTAAGTCGCACATTATAGGATAGCTTGAGTCAGTAGTTTTGGTAAAGGAGGGTTCTGTCTAACATGGGGGGATAGCTACTGCTAAATGCACAGGTAACATTTTGTGTGGATTTGCAACATGTAACATATATGTACTCTAAGTAAGCCTACAAATAATTAATGTCAGCCTGTACAGTATAGAAATAATATCACAATAGTGACCATAAAATAATTGGATAAAGTGCTCAAAGGGTTCTTAGTGCCACAGCAAGTCTATACAAATGTGTATAATTCAATGCTCTTAAATTCCCCCTGGTCCATGTCACTGCTCTGTACTTCACTATCATGAACCTACAGTCCTGCAGCAGCCCCATGAATGTAGTGATTTCTTCCAGTGACAAGTCTGAGACTGGAGGCTAAGAATAAGTAATCTATGACGTCTTAACAAGGACAAAAATGTCATATACCAGCAATCCTTTAATATCTCTGCTCATGGTGACAGGCTGCAAGACAACTGGCTGGAGCCTTCCCCTCCTCCCCTGCCTGCATTTAGAAAAAATCTTGATTGGCCCGACCACCTCAATCAGCCAGCAACCAATGATAGAAGAGGCCAGAAGGAGAATACCACTATGTTTTCTGCAGAATAATTATTAGCCAGAAATTGCAGAATCTGCTACATGTGGCTGTTTTATTCTGCTCCCATAGAGGTAAATAGTGTGGAAAATACGCAGCTTAGTGAAATAATATTTGACCATTTCATGAGTCTGAATGTCCTCTCACTATTGTCCCTCATCAGGGTCTCCAACCACTTAGTGTCCCTCTGATGATACTTTGTAGTGAGAGTATAGAGCAGTGATGGCAAACCTTTTAGAGACCGAGTGCCCAAACTACAACAAAGACCCTCTTATTTATCACAAAGTGCCAACACAAATTTAATTTGTGATTTATACTCCCTTCTCTGTCACAGTTTTCATTGATACCAGCACCTGAGGACACCAATAAAGCAGAAAATAGTCCCAGGTAGAGCTGTCACTTTAAAATACCTCTGTGCACAGCAAGTCCTGGGCTGTCTGGGACTGCAGGAAGATACCTGGAGTCATCTCTGGTGATGGCCCGAGTGCCCACAGAAAGGGCTCAGAGTGCCACCTCTGGCACCAGTGCCATAGGTTAGCCATCACTGGTATAGAGGAATGACATTACTATTCCCCTGATGTCTCCACCGCTCTCCATTTATCTACAAATAATCTCAATAGATTTTTATTCCTACTGTAACTAATGTAAGTTATGTCTTCAACTTTTATTCTTTTATACAGATCTCAAACACTTCAGAATGTACGCCAAGACTGTTTAAATTTTCTAAAGAGGTGAGAGAAAATGTCATTTTATATGAAGCAATTTATAATGTAATAACAATAAATATGGATAGGTTTTATCCTCCATTGCTTTCCTTCCCCATAGTTCTAGATCTGCTAAGACTGGAATGAGGTGTCGCAAAAATAAATACCTATGAATGGGGAAGAAGCGCAATGCCAGTAATTACCAGGGTCATGGGGGGTGGCGCTGTTTATTTTTTTCAAACCTTTTTTTTTTTCAAATCAAATGATTCCAAATCTTCAAACTGAAGTGCACAAAATCTTTGTGTCAAGCCATCAGGGTTTAGCTTTTTTATGTTTTATGCCCAGGATGGTGAAAAAAATAACAAAAACAATACGCTCCTCTAACTGGTGCACTATGCGTTACTGCAGTTCTCTGTTTTATTCAGAGACTCAGATGAAAGGCCGTGCACTCACTTCAGCCTTTAATGGCAGCTAAACCCTGATCCCAGACAACCCATTTAACCCTTATAGGACTGGGAGTATTTTGGTTCCAAGATGTGTTACTGAGTTTGTTTTTATAGTTAAAGAATAGAGATGAGCGAGCACTAAAATGCTCGAGTGCTCGTTATTCGAGACGAACTTTTCCAGATGCTCGAGTGCTCGTCTCGAATAACGAGCCCCATTGAAGTCAATGGGAGACCCGAGCATTTTTCAAAGGGACCATGGTTCGGGAATAAAATGTGTTAATTAATTGAAAAAGAATGTCTTCTGATAAGTTAGCAGATGTATGCAAACATCTGCAATCTATTCTTCACTGTTCCGCGCGTATATTATCTCCCGACAAGTTAACAGATGTGAAGAACAGTGAAGAATAGAATAAAAACAGTGAACACAGGATCATTTAAGTGAAAAACACAGTGAAGAATAGATTGCAGATGTTCTGCACATCTGCTTACTTGTCGGGAGATACGCTGTCCCGGGATCCGCTGCTCTTCTTCCACTGAAGTCTCCCCGATGTCTCCGTGCCCCTCGATGTCTCCGTGCCCCTCGATGTCTCCGTGCCCCTCGATGTCTCCGTGCCCCTCGATGTCTCCGTGCCCCTCGATGTCTCCGTGCCCCTCGATGTCTCCGTGCCGCTCCCTGATGTCTCCGTGCCGCTGCCCGATGTCTCTGTGCTGCCGCTGCTCTCCGTGCCCATGTCTCCGTGCCCATGTCTCCGTGCCCCATGTCTCCGTGCCCCATGTCTCCGTGCCCCATGTCTCCGTGCCCCATGTCTCCGTGCCCCATGTCTCCGTGCCCCATGTCTCCGTGCCCCATGTCTCCGTGCCCCATGTCTCCGTGCCCCGCTGCTCTCCGTGCCCCGCTGCTCTCCGTGCCCCGCTGCTCTCCGTGCCCCGCTGCTCTCCGTGCCCCGCTGCTCTCCGTGCCCCGCTGCTCTCCGTGCCCCGCTGCTCTCTGTGCCCCGCTGCTCTCCGTGCCCCGCTGCTCTCCGTGCCCCATGTCTCCGTGCCCCATGTCTCCGTGCCGCCGCTGCCCGATGTCTCTGTCCTGCTCCCTTGTGTCTCTGTGCTGCTCCCTTGTGTCTCTGTGCTGCTCCCTTGTGTCTCTGTGCTGCTCCCTTGTGTCTCTGTGCTGCTCCCTTGTGTCTCTGTGCTGCTCCCTTGTGTCTCTGTGCTGCTCCCTTGTGTCTCTGTGCTGCTCCCTTGTGTCTCTGTGCTGCTCCCTTGTGTCTCTGTGCTGCTCCCTTGTGTCTCTGTGCTGCTCCCTTGTGTCTCTGTGCTGCTCCCTTGTGTCTCTGTGCTGCTCCCTTGTGTCTCTGTGCTGCTCCCTTGTGTCTCTGTGCTGCTCCCTTGTGTCTCTGTGCTGCTCCCTTGTGTCTCTGTGCTGCTCCCTTGTGTCTCTGTGCTGCTCCCTTGTGTCTCTGTGCTGCTCCCTTGTGTCTCTGTGCTGCTCCCTTGTGTCTCTGTGCTGCTCCCTTGTGTCTCTGTGCTGCTCCCTTGTGTCTCTGTGCTGCTCCCTTGTGTCTCTGTGCTGCTCCCTTGTGTCTCTGTGCTGCTCCCTTGTGTCTCTGTGCTGCTCCCTTGTGTCTCTGTGCTGCTCCCTTGTGTCTCTGTGCTGCTCCCTTGTGTCTCTGTGCTGCTCCCTTGTGTCTCTGTGCTGCTCCCTTGTGTCTCTGTGCTGCTCCCTTGTGTCTCTGTGCTGCTCCCTTGTGTCTCTGTGCTGCTCCCTTGTGTCTCTGTGCTGCTCCCTTGTGTCTCTGTGCTGCTCCCTTGTGTCTCTGTGCTGCTCCCTTGTGTCTCTGTGCTGCTCCCTTGTGTCTCTGTGCTGCTCCCTTGTGTCTCCGTCCTGCTCACCGTGTTCTGCAATGTCTTCTTCACACATATATATTGTTCTTCACATACTATTTTGTTCGCACCGTTCCGCGCGTATCTTCCGACAAGTAAGCAGATGTGCCGAACATCTGTAATCTATTCTGCACTGTGTTCTTCACTGTGTTTTTCACTTAAATGATCCTGTGTTCACTGTGTTCACTGTTTTTATTCTATTCTTCATTGTTCTTCACTGTGTTTTTTTAATTAAATGCTCGATCTCGAGCAGGGGAAATACTCGTCCGAGCAACGAGCCGTCTCGAGTACCTTAATGCTCGAACGAGCATCAAGCTCGGACGAGCATGTTCGCTCATCTCTATTAAAGAACATCTACCAATCAATATCCAGCATGATAAACAATGGGGCCTTAACTTGGAACTGAGATTGTGGTAATATTCCTATATTTGTTATCCATTGCTCAATTCCTTCTCAAAATATTGTGCTATAATGGCTCATGGGTGTGTTAACAAAACCCCTCTGTGCTGTACCTTCACAGACTATTACACTGTCTCCCCCTCTGCTCTGCTTACTCCCCCCCCCCCCCCCCCCGCGCCATGTGCCTGCTGTAAACTTATAGTAACACATTAAGTTTAGCACACAGTGGGAACTACTCCTGCGCACTGTAACAGCCTGTGAAGCTAATGCACTGAGGAGCTCTGGTAACACCCCCAGAAGCCATTCTGACTCATTAGCATAAATGTAAAAGTTGAATTTTAGAAGGAAGGACACCATGGATAACTAATATACTTACTGATGCCTGGATCTGTAAGTAAGTGTTCCTGGTGTATCATGCTTGACTTCACCAACAAAACATATTCCAGTTTCAAAGGAAATCTACCATAGGTTTTAATTTTGTTTAGTTTTTTTAAGGTAAATATGGTTTTCATTTTCTGTTGCCATTTCTAAGGTAGCTTGCTCAGACAATAATATTTGCCACACAAATGAATCCTCTAACATCCCTGTGCGCAGCAATGTCAAATTTGTCTACATTGTGTAACATATAACAATGCTCTCTCACTGAGTGCAATAACTTGAGTTTATACTTAAATGTACAGTATGTTCACACCTTGGCTTCAAAGGCAATATCTATGAGTATCATCAAAGTATCATATTTAAATACAGGCACAAAAGATTGGGTTGGGGTAAGCCTGACCAAAATTTGTGGATGGAGTTAAATATTTTATGTTTGGTATAAAAAAAAAACAAAAACATTCTGATAAAAATTCAGGTACAAGACAAAATACACTCTGGTCATGCATCCCAGGGGTGTAACTAGGAGAGGCTGAGCCCCAAAGCAGAAATCTTCCTGGGGCCTCCATTCTCCTAAAAATAATATCTACCATACTGTGCATATTTATTTACATATAGCATATACACACATACAGCATACATACACCATATACAGCAAATACACAGTATATACACACCTACAGAATATACAAACCATCTATACTCATACAGCATGTACATAAACACATACATACAACCTATTCACACATACAGCAGACTCGCACATCTATACACTCATACACACATGTATGTACTGTGTGTGGCAGTTTTTCTATTTCGGGCCCAGTAGCTGCTGGCAACATGGGGGAAGTAGAGGTGAGAGCTTTCTAGTCCTGCCGTCCCCCTCCTCCGAGCATAATACGTCTATAACAGTGCACCTCCTCCATTGTTTAGTGTGCCGGGTGCCCTGACACTGAGGGCCCCGTAACAGCCGCTATTGGTACTACTATCGTTGTTACACCCCTGGATCAGTTGTGTATTTTTTTTTTCTTTAACGTTTATTTATTATAATACCCTGAGACCTCAGGTTTTCAGGGAAGACCATTTGGAGAGTTATGAAGACTGGTGCCATTCTTAATTTCCACTCATCCGGATATAGCCAAATGTAGTGTTCTGCGATTTTCGAAACTCCTATTCAATAATGTATCCGGCCGCTCCATTCAATAGATCTGCTGATCCACCCATTAGTGAGAACAAGACCCCCATACTCCAGATTGTTGGTGGTTCCCTTATTGTGATTAGTGGGGGTCCCAGAAAGACCCTCAGGTTGTTACTCCCTATCCTGTCTAGGTATTACTTGCTAACTTGGTACAACCCATTTTAGGGATATATGGTGTAAATAATAACTATATGGGGCAGTGAGAAACCATGTCACTGCACCATAAACTCCCCTTCCCAAATTCTTCATGTATACTTGGGACTTGACCTGATTATCAGTGGTAGTGCATTCCAGGGAACTGGTGAAGCATAAGAGAAGTATATAGTAGTGGTTCTTTGTCATGCTCAACCTTTACTGAAAACTATCTGTTTTCATAAATAATCCTCAATGGGTTTTTTTTCCAGAAAACACCAATAAGGTTCAATAGAGTTTATAAATTCAGTATGTCTCCAGCCTACTCATGTATAACTGGTGAATGTAGAAACTTAATCACTGTATTTCCCTCTAATAGATCATTTTAAGAGGCTCTTGGCATAACAATAATGATGGACTGATATGGAGTCACAAGGATCAGAGACCCTCTGATCTTCTGAACTTCAAAAGCTGGCACCATTCAAGGGGATAATAGGCCCCAAGAGAGAGTTAGGTTACACCAGGGATGACCGATGGTGGGATTTAAAATGTTGGGGACATTTAAAAATGTAATCCAAGGATGCTTGTTCTTGTCAAGCCTGATTTAACCATTGGCTTTTATAGCAGGATTGGGTTACAAACACAACAAAGTTAAGTGTCCGTCCTTGGTTATTATCTGGGATCCAGCTACCTGTGCGTGGTAACTGCTGAGATAGTGTCACATCAAGACAGGCCAAGTGTGAAATTGATTGTTTTTCTTTTGTATTGGTATTTTTACATGCCATTTCCCTTTTATGGTGTTAAAGGTAAAGGCACAATTTGTTGCAGCTCATGGGTTTTCCTTATTTTCTTAGGTGACTATTTATTTTCCTGTCTTTTAAGGCCTAAAAATATAGTGTTTAGTCCCAGTCATAACAAACTATCTAACCTGACCCCCATACGTAAGGGTCTCGAGACAACAAGCTCGCAATGGATAGTTTTTCTACTCTTGTAGCTATAGCAAGTCTTCATTCATTCAAGAACATTCGGAGACTGACATATCTGACTACCAACCCCAATTTTTTTTTTACTGTTTAATACTTTTATTATTTGTAGTATTTATTATTAAGAACTAACTAGAAAACAAAGTTTGTAGGTAGTAATAAGCAGACCCAGTTCAACATCCTCCGTTAGGCAGCTCCGACTAACACGGACATGTTGCTTGATGGGCTGCATGGCCCTTGGCCCGCTTATCCTTGGACACCTCTTGCCATTATTAAAGAGGTTCCTCCAAAAAGAAGCGAAGACCTTGTAGAGTTTATATGAGATGTTCTCTTTGTGTTTCTTCCGGGTACTCCAATTTCCTCCCACACTCCAAAACATAGTGGCAGGTTGTTTAGATTGTGCCCCAGGGCACAATTTGGCAAATTCTGTGCAGCGCTGTGTAATCTGTAGGCGCTATATTAATGAAGAATTATTATTCTTCTGCATTACCCTCAATTGACCACTAAATATAGAATGGAGCTATCTGCTTTTTTTATCAACTGCTGGAAACTGTTGATCTGATATCAATGACTTATTCTATACACATGTTGTTGATATTTTAGGCTTTTTAACTTGGGAATGTTTGAGGGGTTTGTAAGTGTTTAGTTCAGCTCTTCAAATTGATCTAAACCTGCAAGCTCAGCCAGGCTTGGTGTGCATGTTTACGGTCTGTGAAGTTAAAGTTGTGTCTGTAATTGCTCTACATAAAATAGAATAAAAGCAAAAGTAGCTCAATATCAATATTATCCTACCAGCTCCTCCACAAATCTGCTTACATATTGCCTGCTATGTTGTACCTATAGGCCCATTCATGGTCTGTGTATATATACAATAATATAGCCATTTAGTAAATGACATTGCACTGTAGAACCTTGAACATTCGCCTATGTACTGTTGGGGGATAATTTACATACTTTACATAACCTTTTCCATCCTGCCATGTTATTTCATTTATGCATTACATACCTTTTTCTTTTTACATCTATATATATATGCCTTATATTTTAGAGCTCATTTGCACTACCCACCATGGCTTTCTCATTCCTGTGCCATACTTCTGTTTTGCCCATTTACAGCGAACTAAAGAGGTAAGTCACATCTAGATTTCTCACTGACTAAATTCATTGACGGTACTCCATTATTTATGTTAATTTTATCATTTATTCATCTTTTCATTTGGATGATTCAGAAAGATAAATTGGTCAGATTAAGAGCGAGCAGTCATAATGTTCTCCATAAGCTTAATTTAAAGGGAATCTGTCACCAGAGACCTCATTTTCACTAAAGACAGGTTGCAGAAGCCCATTACACCTACATTGCAAAAATTGTCTTTCTGTCTTCTTTGAATATTTGCATTAACTGGCTCCCTGTGAGAATCCTGTGCTGAGTCCCAGGGTTTTCTTTGGTTTGGATGCATTTACAAAAAAACACTCCTCAGCTCTGACCCCAGCTTTCTGCTCATGTGCAACGCCTCCCCCACTGATGCCAGCTCACCACGTACACAGGTGCACAAAGCCAGAGTAATGATACGTGTGCCCCATAGAGGTAAATGGAGAGTTTTCTAGGCGTCCTCTTTGTCATTTACTGAGCCCAAATGACTACAGAATGTAAAGGTTTGTGATGTTGGTTGACTTTCTTTTATAAAAAAAAAAAAAGAAGTCCAGTTGTAACTTTTATTTTTTTTTTTTTTTATCAGCCCATCAAAGACCAGGATGCAGAATGTCGCCATCCTTGGAATATCTCTAAGCTTCCTCATCTATTTCATTTCTGCATTATTTGGGTACCTGACTTTTTATGGTATGTACTCTGTTCCTTATTTATAGACCATGACAATATTTCCTTGTTTTGACAAATTTTAGAGAAATTTTGTAACATTCCAAGAAGTCTTGTTGTGAATTATGTAGCAGACCCTTCATTGTGTTGTAGGTGGGAAAAGAGCTCTCTCCATTTTTTATTTCCTTGGACTCTATTCGCATGTTTAAAGTGGTTGTACCAGCTTTTAAAGTTCCCAGCAATTAGACCCTCACCGATCAGCTTGTTATTGTCCATCCTATGGTTAGGGGGATAACTAAAATACTACTTTAAAACTTTTCGTTCATAGTGGAAGCCATAATGATGAGCAAACATTTTTGTGCTTTTTATGAAATAAACAATTTTCTGAGTAGAAGCTGATATTCTTTAATACAAATCTATGTTATAGGCCCAATTGTCCTATATTGGAAAATATAGCTTCCTAATAGAGGGGCCAGTAAGTGAAAACCTTCTATTACTGTTCTCAGAATATTTAGGACTGGTGCCAGTGGCTGCCCACAACCAATGCTGGATGCTTCATGATGATATATTGTAATGTAGTGATTATGGGTAGTAATAGTAAGGATTGTACAGGCAGTCCTCTACTTAAGGACACCCGACTTACAGACAACCCATAGTTACAGACAGACCCCTCTGACCTGGTGAAGCTTTCTGAATGCTTCACTATAGTCCCAGATTGCAATGATTAGCTGTAAAGTGTCTGTAATGAAATTTTATTGATAATCCTCGGTCCCATTACAGCAAAAAATGTTTAAACTCCAATTGTCACTTGGGCCAAAATTTTTGTCTGGATTTACAATTATAAAATATACAGTTTCGACTTGCATACAAATTCAACTTAAGAACAAACCTCTGGACCCTATCTTGTACGTAACCCGGGTACTGCCTGTATTATATATGGTATTATTATATCATTGCAGACAAAGTGGATTCTGAACTGTTACAAGGTTACAGCAAATTCCTGCCTAATGATATCCTGATTATAACCGTCCGTCTCTTTATCCTGCTTGCCGTCCTCCTGACAGTGCCGCTCATTCATTTCCCTGTAAGTACAGTAGTTAATAGATTATATTTTTATGAGGACAATATGGAGAATGACACTGGATTGTATTTTTATAATATGTTTTTTTTTAATTTTTAAGGCAAGAAAGGCCTTCATGATGATGTTCTTCTCCAACTATCAATTCTCCTACCTCCGCCATATAGTGGTGACTTTGGCCCTTAATATAATTATTGTACTCCTTGCCATTTACGTTCCAGACATTAGGAATGTATTCGGTGTAGTTGGTAAGTTCAAGATTAAGTTTTAAGATTTGTGTCTATCTCTCGCTCCCTTTCTCTGTATTGGTCAATATCTATTCTATTAGTATGTACACATGAAATAATGCTATAGATTTCCTTTCCTTTAAACTTTGTGTTATATAGTTTCTGTGGCTTAGACCATCTGCTCACCCTCCAGGTCTTTGGAAGCCACAGCTCTGTGTGTGAGCCCATAGAAGTACATGGGGCCGCGTGTTATCTGTTGAATTAACAGGTGTCAAAGTCCTCATCCCTTTGGCACCAGTAGATACATCCAGAGGCTGTGACCTCTTGATGTATGTGAGGACGGCTTCTTAGTGTATATTTACAAGCCAGGCCTTACCTCATCTTGAACGGTCCCTAAATGTAGCGAGTTCCTACCCTGCCGCCAGATGCGCCCCTTCATACCCCTCTACTCCTCCTTGGCGTGGATATGTTGTACAGTTCACTAGCAATTGTGAATATTTCAGGGTTTCTACAACAGTTTTCGGGCATAGAACCCCCTACTAAATGCTCCCCACTGTTCATATGCATGGAGCCTAAATTGGCATTTTGGTATAACCATACCCCTTATCAAAGGTTTGTATCCCTGCATAGCCTGACCCAAGTACAGATACATTCCCTGAATTGGTACCAATCCGAAAAAAACTAGTTCTGCAAAAAATGACCCCTTACATGGCTCCATGCACAGAAATTTATATCCATAAAAATAAAAGGTTAGGAAAAATATAATGGGAAATGGGAAATTTTTTGTATGGTATTAAAACATAAACTATGCAAAGTTTTCTCACCATGATCATACAGACACATAGAATAGAGAGAATGTATGTAAACAAATGGAAAAATGACTGTTTCAGAAAAGGATTAAAGGAATTTTTTTTTACTGATTTCTAATTCTGTTGTGCTATACAATAGTTGATGTTTTTCAATATTTTTGGGAGAGACTCCTGTCACAACATATTTTCTTGCCTGTTTAGGATCCACCACTTCAACATGTCTGCTGTTTGTGTTTCCTGGAATTTTTTACTTGAAGCTTAGCTTTGAAGACTTCTTATCCCGGCAGAAAATTGGGGTATGTGGATTTTTTTTTCCTGTTGGCATCTGTGTTCTGTGTAACCGCTCCTTAAATTGCTGTAACTTGTGGGCATATTCCCAAGCTGCCTGTTTATATAACGTCCTACAGATCATCCTGGGCTCGGTGAGAACGCTGTCCACTAATAGAGGCTGAAGGCTTCTGCTCTCTAATTTTCTCAGCTTTGTTGTTGAGGCAGACCCCTTTATTGGTCTTAGTAGTTAGGTTTTTGTTTTGGTATTCCTTTACCCAACCGTGATGTATTAAGCCTAAATTACAGAGTAGAACAAATGTATTTGCCATTTCTTGTTATACATGGCTTAGGGCCGAGTGTTATTGTCCCACCCCACAATTTCTCCATCTACATAGGTCTTAGTCACTTGTTATTTGCTGTATTGTTAATATGGACACTACTGGTCATGCCGTTCCGATAGCTGTATAAAGAAGATACCTGAATGTCCATTCAGCTGGATTGCATCTCTCTGGATACCCATAGATTAGTATACATATGTTCTAGATATAGAGAATTGACTCCTTTTGTCATCTCTTGGGACAACTTATACCCCAAGAACAAAACTGTTAGTAAGCATGGAACACCACACATTGGGATACATTTACTTACATGTCTGCTGGAGTTCGCAGAAAGTGCATTGTGTGACAATAATGCACTGTGCCGCGATTCACTAAGACTTGCGCCCGTTATCCTGCATGTGTCGCTTCCCCGCTCAGGTCCACCGGAGTTCACCTTCTTCTTCCTGGTGTATGTAAGTGCAACACCCTCGCCGATGCAATGGCGAAGGAGTGCTTGCGAATAAGCCCCACAGCATGTCACCACATCACACAGGGGACATTGCAGTGGTTAATCCTGCCTGGCAAGGCAGAAGTTAATATGAGTATGATGTAAAAGTCTATTATCCAATGATCTGTGTTACATCCTGTCTCTGTGAGCTGAGAGGTAATTGGAGGAGCAGCCACCACCTGACCAAGGGGAGATAATAAAACCCCTGGCCAAGAATATTCTAGGAGCAGTTAGCTGAGCAGTAGCTCAGAAGGAGACTGGAGTCTCTCCAGTACAGACTCTTCGGAGTCTGTACAGCTAGCATACCAGACCAGAGCAGGAAGAGCCTAGCCCCTGCCTGAAGTGGAGCTAATAGCTAGGTAGTGAGGAAAGGGGTATCATCCTACCTTCAAGGGTGATACCTGAAGATATCCAGGATCAAGCTGAAGCTTCCTATTAGGACACAGCTGCCTCCCAGCCTGCCGTTGCATCCAGGCTGGCGATCTACATCCTGTGGCTTCCTCCAAGTACCTCTCCAGCACTCCACCATCTTGTTAAAGGCGCGTTGCTGAAGTTCCTGTCGGTTCCAATAAAGAACTGTAAGTGTTTCTGTTCAACCTCTGCCTCCGTCTGGTCCCTGCTACTACAACTACCATCATCACGGGCACCCTGTCCACCACACAGAGACTCATACTCTAGACACCAAAGGGTTGCCCCAGGGAGATCCGCTATAGCAGCCTCTCCCTCATCATTTCCTGCCAACACCACCCTGCTGGAGACCTGCCAGGCTGTAGGACAGCCCTCCGGTTCCCCCATACCAAGCACCGTGACACAAGCGTGCTTAGGCCGCAACCGCCAGCCACTCAGGTACTGCGGGCCCCGGCTGTCTCCAGGCCCCAAGAAAAGGCTAGGCCCCGGTGGGGGATGTTGCATAAGTGCATTAGCTTACGACACAATTTGAACGTTAAATCCCACGCTCAGTCCGAAACGGTCGGATCGTCAGACAGCACCCCCCCCCCTCGATTTTGTGTCGGCTGGAAGCGAGTGCAGTTGCGCCAAAAAAAGATTGTGTGCTACACAATCCCAGCCCAGACACCTGTTAAATACTTGTCCAAGCCATGCAATCCCTGAAAAAGACGAACAGTTCAACAAAAGTGAGCTGCGCGACCCTTAGTAAATGAGCAAGTATATGCAGGTAGTTAATGTAAAACCATTATGAAAATTTTGACTGCTGGGGCCCAACAATTTTCATACAAGGTCAATGTCTTAATCGGCCCCAGTTTCAGTGTTACAATTTTAATTTGTCCTATTTTTTCCTCGTGTTACGGGCCGTGCGCCGTGGATCACTATGGCGAGGGGAGGGGTATGCTGACGTATGCATACCTGGCCATAGCCGTGCGGGTATATGTTAGTGTGCATGTAGCTTAACCTCTCAAGAGTGTAATGAAATCCGAAATAATAGCATCAAAAACTACAGCAACTTGTGCCCAAGTTGTGGATTATCTGGGTAATTTTCTCTTCAGATTTTCAAAGTTATAATTGATGAAAAGAAAATCCAGTTCCAATCCGTTTGATTTACCACAATCGTATTGTATTGGGCAGAAGATTTTACCTCATGAAAACCTGTGCTAAATATGCATCAAGTTCAGCCATTGCGGAAGCTTTGAAATGTGTACATTTTATACAAATACAGCAAACTTCTGTAATAAAATGCCCAGGTATATCCCCCATTCTGGTTTTCACAACAGCCTGCATGAACCTGTCGACCAGCAGGAAAGTCTTGTGAACAATTGCGTATAATAATAGCCATGGTCAACCTGTTCTCCCAAACCAACAATGGGGGAAGCACGTGACCTGCTGCCTGAATGATGGGCTGTTCTCACACGGTGAAAATTGATTCCTTCCACAAGTACTAATTTGTGTTTGTTTTCTCTTGTGTTCCCAGGCCTGTGCGCTGCTTGTTCTTGGTATTTGTATCGGTGCCTGCAGTTTAACACTAATTACCGTGAACTGGGCTTACAATGAATGAGAGAATCACGCTGGAGTTTACATCTGAACAGAATGTGCAGCGATTTACAGCCAAGGATATCCAGTTTCAGGGGGAAATTGCTTGAGAAAAACAGTTTATGTTGTAAGCACGACACTATGGGTCTTCTGGGAAACTGAACTTGTCATAGCCGAAAATATGAGGGAGGGGCATTTCCGATGATTTAAAAGGAGGGAGGTATATTGTCACATAACAAAGGCTTTACACAAGATAGCATCTCTTTAATTACTGGCACATTTGAATCATACAGATCCATCAGGCCTTAAAATTTTGAGTTTGCTATCATTGCATGCTGGGAGTTGTAGTTCAACATCAGCTGCAAAATGCACACTGCTGCTACAATCCTTTTATTCTGTTAAGTGCCTCCTTTCCATAATTTTTTTTAAATAGTTTCTATTTTATGTTTACATGTCGGTTGTAAGGGAGTAGGGGATCATAATTCCCCCCAAAACCAATGTTGTCTTTGAAATCATATATGTTTTATTGTAGTATTAGTATTGTTTATCTGTTCCCCAAAAACATATTTGTAAAATCAAATTCGTATATTAACAAGGTAAGAGTCATAGAGTTGGTTTTCCCCTAGTGGTGACAAAAAACAGTAAATAATCTTACACAATAGAGAAATCCTGGTCTAACATATGATTATCATTTGCTCCACTTTACTTATTTGTTCTTACTCAAATGTAAGCTCAAAATACTGATTGTTTGATGGACAGGAGTTAAAATTTCTGAAATGACGGCCAAAAGGTCACATATCTATACCTATAAATATGGACTGTAACCTGTCTGTACCATGTTCATACCTCACACAGTTATCTCATTTCTCTTAGCCCAGTCCATTGTAGGGTGTATCCGCCCATCTACCGGGCTGCTGGAATTCGGTATTACTGGCTGTGGTAACCCTATTCCTAAATACTTTACAGATTGTGTAATCTTAACAGTAAGCCTGATTGTAAATGCATGGTTGGTTATGTTTGATAAATCCACCCGCACCATTGTCAAACAGTTTATGTACTTTGTTTGGCTTGAATATGTTGTCATGTATTACTAGTCATAATTGCTAAGTCTGGTGTCTTCCTGAGAGAGCAGCTTTACTGAGACGCTGAAGTGTACAAAAAGGGAATGAACACTAAATAAAGGGAATAATCTCTTCAGTAAACCTTCCCAGTTATGGACAGAAAACATGACACATAGGAGGTTTGTGCCTTAAAACGTCCTTCTGGTTCCAGAAATTATGGAAAATCTCACAGGAGTAAGCAACAAAAAAAACTGGCTCCATTTCGACTGAAGAATCTTGGGACCTACCGCGGCCAATCAGCTTCAGCCTGGAGCGATTACATTTTTCGTTTTGTGTGTCATTGATTTTGATGGAAAGTTAATTTTATGCATATATATGAAAAAGTGAACAGTATCATGGAGAGAGATCTGGTACCACTAAAGCCTTGTTATGGACCAGGGCAGTACTTATAGGAACATGTCAGCAAAACAATGTGTCACCCGCAGCAGCGGATTGGGGGCGACGGGGCAATGCACGACAACAGGGATGTCTTTGGGGTTTCTTAGATTCTTTTGACTTGTGGATCCATCTCTCTCTCCCAGGCCCGGCACTAAGCATCATACAATCGTGCCTTTGCCATTCCATAACTCATCACTGCTGCCTGATTTGTAGGGGAATTACTTTACGTGTCGGAACATAGTGAGTTTGGCCTATTTTCTGTGTTGTACTGACTCACTCCCTATCAAGTTGTGTTCTTTGCTTTTGATGCACAAGGGGAGTAGCCAGGTATCCAGTATTATATGTATCTATGTCTACACTTTTATACTGTTTATATTATATTCTTGAATCTGTATTATGCAATTTATAAAACATAATATATGTTTTCATTATACATGTCCAAAGTTTTTTAATTACTGATCTACATGCAATCGATATTGTCTTCTAATTCAGGACACAAAATTGTCCACTTTCACCGATATTTATGTTGAGTTTGGCTTCTCTGTCAAAAATATCATGCACGTTTTGATTCTCTGCAGCCCATTTTACTTGTAGCCAACTTCAAGGTGCCTGCTTGGAGAACGAACAGAAGTATTCCCTCCTGTTAGGCCACATTCGTATCTTGTTTTTTTTTCTTCCATTGTAAAGATACATCGGGAGGACATTATTGTATACCAGTCTTTTCTTTTACCTCCAGTTCGGCTCCTTCCCCTGAAAGCAGCAAGGGATTTTCTGCCGCCAATGTTCAGGGTGTATATAGTGATATAACTGACGTTATATGAACAATTACATCACTGGTTAAATACCCACAGCGGAGGCCGGGGATGGATGCTATACAGCTGCAACTGTCCCCCATAGCTGGCTGTACTATTTCATCCAGTGTCTCCTGCTGGATATGACATATACTTAGCAGATGTAGGCAAAAGGATGCCCGTACAACTCCATCAACATGTTCACCGTATACGTCGGGAGCTTTCCTGGTATATACGCTGAACACATCCAAAAAACGAGTTGTGAATATAGCATATAAATTTGCCTCCTCGACTCTCCTGGTGGAGTTGGAACACACCGGTTTCAGGAGGATTTTGTAATCTCAGGAGCCTGGAAGGTATTTTTGGAAGTCTATGGAGCAATAAAGCACCTTTTGTATGTTGTAAACATTTCAGAATTACTTGCCTTACTAATTTGTCAAACTGTATTGTTGGTTATTTCAGGTAAAAATGTAGTCTATACCTCCAACCAAAAACCATGGTGATTCTGATTTGCTGCTATGTATATCCCTTATGTTCTGCATTATTCCGTTTTAGTACTGTAAATAAAAATCTCCTGGTTTACATATATGTTTTGTTTTTTTGTTTTTTTAAATTCGTATCTCCTCAGAGATCCACAGCACAATCTGCAAGGCTAGATAATCCCCCCACCATCCCGCACCTTGACGTAACTGTACTTCATAAAGTGATCATGGTCATGGTGATCACCTGCACTCAGAAGCTGGGCCCGGGTGATCACCAAGGGATCTCAGCAGTATGTGAAAGTCAGGGGCTAACAGCTGAAACCCGGTGTTTTATCCCTATAGACACTGCAGACATGGTGACCGCAGAGTCTATAGGTCAGTGTCGATTGTCACCCTCCGCACCTATGCTGCAATAAAATTTGTATTTTAGTATATTACGCTGATCAAGAGATCAAATGATCACTTCATGTCCCACCCTGAGACTAAATAAAACATTTTTAAAAAAGTTAAAATAAATAAAATTATTTTAAAAAGAATAAAAGTCCCCTAAAGCCCCCATCCTATGTAAAATACACATACAACATAAAAAAGTGAAAATCACCACAACACTACATATTGGGTATCATTACACAAAATTGCTTCAGAACCCTCATGGTGAACATTGTAAATTGTAATAAAAAATTGCAATGGTAGCCACATTACTCCTCCTACCCTGTTGCGTGCGGCCTCGGAGCTGAGACATGTCGGCCTGCGCATGCGCAGAACGCCATCATGACGGACGAGGGCGCGCAGCTACGAGGAGCTGCGCGCCGCACGCAACAGGGTAGGAGGAGTAATGTGGCTACTGGGGCGTGGAGTAGCCGCACTCTGTAGCCTCGTGCCGGCTACTCCACGCCCCAGTAGCCGCATAACGAAATTTACATATTAGCTCAATAAAGTGTACCAAAAGTTGGGGACGTGAGGATTAGCTCAAAGATAAGAATCTTTGATGAAAGACTTAGTTATCCGCCCAGTTATGATAAGAATATTAGACTCATTCTTTAAGATTGGAAAGCCACCTGTCAAAGTTTGGAAGTATTTTGGACTGCACCAAATAACCTAAGCTTCCATATTTTCCAGAATAGACAATAATTGTAAATGGAATGTATTTGCCTTTAGGGGTTTGAAATAATTTTTCGGAACTCCCATAGATTACAAAACCACAACTGGATCTTTCTCTAGAAAAAAATGGATTTGTTCTTGTGGGGAAACCACATTTGCTCCATAAACCACAAAAGCTTTAAGACAGAACTTTGTTTATTTGTCTCAGAGTGACTGTAAAGGATGAGTGACCTTGTGGTTGGGACAGTGGCTGGTGAAGCAATATTTCCATGGAGCAAAAAAAGATTCCAAAACTTAGTATTGAACTTTATCCATAATGATCTTTATACTTAAAGGACATCTACCACCAGGATCAAGGATTTTAAACCAAGCACAATGACTGGTGTGTGCCCGCTACTGGCAAGATCGGCTCTTAAAGTTTCTTATGCCCTTGTTTTTAAGAAAAAACACTTTATTTTTAAATAAACACTAATTTTAAAAGCCTTTATTTTTGTAAAAACCAGGGCATAAGAAGCTAAAAGATGAGCAGAACCTGTCAGAGGGGGCACACACCAGTATGTCAGTGTGCTTGGTTTACAATCCCTGTTGGCAGATGTTTTTCAAATCAATCTGTAATGCTTTTCAATACGATATATCTTATGATCTGTAAGGACATGACTGAGGAATAAAGCACAGAATGCAACAGCTTAGAAAATTTTTATATCCCAGCTCCATGACTCTTTTAGCTTCCTTGACATCAAGCATGACCTTCAGGAAGCCTTATGACATGATGCAGGATTAAAACCAAACCAGTATATCTATTCCAGAAGGAACAGACTCCCAACTGTAGTCATCACTGTTTCAATCTGGCTGGGTCTCCTCAGTACAATTTAGGGAACTGGTTTGGCTGGGTGAGAGGCTTGTAACTAAGGTCGGGAAGTAAGAGTTTTCGATATGGAGACTGCCAATTAAGGCCACCATGTAGGCGTGTGGAGACTTATAGCCATGAATGCTCCACTAGGGGATTCTGGGAAAATATGCAAAGTTTTCCAGGATGGGATAAGGAAAACCACGCCTCTTTTAGCTCCTTGTGAGGAAGCTCCCTTGACTTCAGGCATAACCATCAGGAAGCCTAATGATATGGTGTGGGATTAAAACCAAACCAGTATATCTATTCCAGAAGGAACAGGCTCCCAACTGTAGACAGCGCTGTTTCAACCTGGTTTTGTCTCTTCAGTGCAGTGTAGGGAACTGGTTCGGCATGAGAGGCTTATTATCCTAAGCAGTGCAAATCTATATTGTGTCTCTAATTTCTAAGGTGGACACCCAGGTCAGTACCATTGTAATCATAGATAAGGTCCGCCAATACACTTCATTGTGTATATTAAAAAAAAAAAAAATTTCAAAAAATCTGTTCCAACATGTTCAATATGAATTTGCCTTATGGTATCTATACATATTGCAGATTATATGCAGATTTTACATGTATAATCTTGGTATGGAAAAATCTGCAGCATAATACAGTAGCATTAAAGTGAATGTGATTTGAAAAAAGTCACGTAGAGAATGTAGAGAGGTTGCTCAAGTCGAAAAAAAAAATAATGATCATGTCACTTTTCTGGTGCATTCATGAAGATTTTATCAAGTATTTTTTTACATTGTACTTCACATAACATAACACAAATTCTTATTAAAAGCACACATAAAAACCCAGATTTTTTTTCCCCATGAAAATCCACAATGTGCGTAGATCCCCTTTTATTAAAGATTATGTTCGCCAATGATCAAGGTTAATATAGTATGACATTTTAATTCTATAAATGTCCTAGACTTCTTTATCCATATAAATTTACCCCCTGTTGTATCTTGTGTTTTTCACTTGTGCAGAGACCAAATGGATCATTAGACTGCCCCGTGTTATTGAAAGTCATGAGCCACCTCGAATTTCACTCCATTACCATTGCAAATTTGTGTTGGCTGCCCATGATGTGGGTTTGACCTGAGAATTACTTGAACACTATTCTGGTGCTATCAGTGGACAGTCCGACAACTGGGTAACCAAAGGGGTGTAACTGCATTGCAGCTGCTATGGGGCCCGCAGTGTCAGGGGGCCCTGTCATCCAAACTGACACTCCTAACATATGTATGATTTGTATATGCTGTATTTGTGTGCATATCTGTGATGCATATATGCTGTATGTGCATATTGTTTGTATATACTGTATGTGTGTATATATGCTGTTCATTTGTATATGGCACTATATGTGTATGTGTGTGTATATATATATATATATATATATATATATATATGCGTGTATAAATGTGTGAGTGAAAAACTATGGCTATATATGTATGTGTATGTATACAAGTATATAAATGTGTGTGTATATACGGTGTATAAATGGGTGTGATTTTAACTCAAATGTGTTAGTACATACAAATATGTATATTCTTTTTAAGTGGGAAGAGGGGCCCTATTCTGTGCCTTGCCTATTTGCACCCCTGGGTAGCCACATACAAAGAGCTTGAGAGTCACAATCGGGTAACACTGCCATAGAGTCGATTGACCCCAAATTTACTATGCATTTTTGTTTTTGGTAGTAAAGAATTAACTTTGAGCCAGAAGAAGGCAACATTTTCATTTTTATTGTATTATAGGACCTTGTAACATAAGATCATAAGTTGTTTTAGATGTGGACATGTGGTTTGTTTTTATGTTTTATTTTATTTATTTAGGTTATTTCTTGTGTTCTAGTTTTGATTGTTTAGTTGAGTCATGAGCCTTAGTTTATAGTCTACTAAATTATAGAATATTTTCTGCACCTGGTTCTGTTTAAACTCCTGATGTCTGATACATTTTGCAGTATTTGGATAATGTTTTTTTCCTATGTTATCTCTTGCCCTGTCTATCTTGGAATCCCGCTTAATTTGTAGTTACTGACCAAATATTCTTCCTTGATGAAGACAAATTTTTTAAACTTCCCCCATAAAAGACTCTTGACATTCTCTGTAAGGGTCCCATACTGGCTGTTGGATTAATCAGAATACTAACGTAATTCTTAACATAGAAGGACCTAGTAATTTTTTCCATGGCTTCCATCTATGTAACTTCTATTTCCCCGTATGTGTTTTTACAATTAGTTTATTAGGCAAATTGGATTGTATGTAAAATGTAATATTTTAATTTTACCTATAGCTCATAGACAATGTAACAGAAAACCAGCATAAAGCATTTACATGGATATTATAAGAAATCTAGAAGTACCACAATACCTAACAATCTCTTTGTATCCAACAGTTGCTAATCCACTGATTCTGTTCAGTTGGAATTTTGTTCTATAATCTCCACCGTACCCAATATGCTAATAAATGGGTGGTCCTGGGCCAGAACAGACATTCTGGCACCACCTACCTAAGGAAGCGAAATTCAAATGCAATTCAATGGCTGCAAGGAGGAGCTTTGCTTGATTGCAAAGTGTTAACATAGTGTTAACATTGCATTTGCATAAATACAAGGTTTACCAATGTAATAATGCCAGGCTCCTCCCCACAGCCTTTGAAATACAAAATGCTGGAGCGTGGTCACACACAGGGTGAGAGTTATTAATCTAATAATTATCACTAAAAAAAGGTCTGTACCACATTTAAAAAAGGGTTTTAGACAGTTTTCTGGATCTCCTACCACTAGCACGTGAAAAGGGGGCGTGGCCTCATGCCAAAAATACTCCTGACTCTACAGAATTTTGTCATAACTTTCTGGTGTAAAGTACGCCAACTAATAGGAGGTGCAGAGTACAAATACAGTCTTATACTACACCAGATGTATCGCCTAGAACCAGACTGCCGATGATACATGAGACACAAACAATGAGCCAATACAAAGGATGTCCTGCTATGAGATGAGTAGTATGGTCGGGGGAAAGCACACAGAGACGTGTATAGTATGGTCGGGGGAAAGCACACAGAGACGTGTAGTATGGTCAAGTGAAAGCACACAGAGACATGAAGTATGGTCAGGTGAAAGCATACAGAGACGTGTAGTATGGTCGGGTGAAAGCACACAGATGTGTAGTATAGTCGGGGGAAAGCACACAGAGACGTGTAGTATGGTCAGGTGAAAGCACACAGAGACGTGTAGTATGGTCGGGTGAAAGCACACAGAGACGTGTAGTATGGTCGGGGGAAAGCACACAGAGACGTGTAGAATGGTCAGGTGAAAGCACACAGAGACGTGTAGTATGGTCAGGTGAAAGCACACAGAGACGTGTAGTATGGTCGGGGGAAAGCACACAGAGACGTGTAGTATGGTCGGGGGAAAGCACACAGAGACGTGTAGTATGGTCGGGGGAAAGCACACAGAGACGTGTAGTATGGTCGGGGGAAAGTACACAGAGACGAGTAGTATGGTCGGGGGAAAGCTGACTGAGACGTGTAGTATGGTCGGGGGAAAGCTGACTGAGACGTGTAGTATGGTCGGGGGAAAGCTGACTGAGACGTGTAGTATTTCAGCTTTAAATAGCCCTGCTGGCATTTGTGTCCTGGTCTCCTCAGGTATCTCTCTCTATGGAGGGTCACCTCACCTGTAAAATAACCCGGGCGTTCTCCCTCTCCAGCGGACACGGGAAGAGGCAGCGGTAATGTTTAAAACATTTATGTGTTTTGGCAATCTTAATACCTTTGACAGGTTCTTGGCTTTCTACATTCATAGATTCTCCCTGCGTTCAGATCCCCCTCCCCCCCTACGTTCATACCATAAAATAATATATTCCAGACAAGGCTTTGTTTTGGGACTTTTATCCAGACAAAAAATTAGTGGTTTGTACATTCTGAAAATATGAAGCAATACGAGTTTCCAAAAGAATTAATGACAACATCCTCTCATCAAGAATTATTTTCTGCCTAGATCAGGATTTCACTTTTAATCCAATACAAATATTATTCTTTTCTATCTACGGGTTTTCGGTCACTTATCTGAGTTATGAAATATATGAAGTACAAGTAATGAGAATGAAATAAATTTATATTAGTAGAGGAATTTATATTAGGGAGAGTTTTAAGAAATTTATAATATAGAAATTTTTGTTGTCTATTGTAAATATTTTTAACAGGTCGATGATCTAAAATTTAAAGGGAATGTTTGTTTTTGAAAGTCTTTATTAAGGTCATCCCTCAATAAAATCGGGTCATCGCTAGTCCTGACCAGGAGCCATGGGGGAAATTTATCGTACGCCGTGTTTGTGCTCTAGCCACTACCCCCCAATGTCCCGCCAGATACATTAAGAGGCATAGGCATGGACGAGAAAGTTTTATCTCCATACAGAGAAAGTTTTAGATATACAATTGACTTACTATGGATTTCAACAGATTTTTTACTGATTTTTAGATGACATTTTTCTTGCATACAATAGTATAATACCACAATGGCCTCAACTAAACACCGCTAAGGGTATAGATGGGCAGCAGAAGTCTCATGATGTCAATGTTTCAAACTGTATATAAAATAGAGACCGCCATTGATTGCAGCCCCCTTAACATCGAGAATGAGAGGACCTTTCACCACCCAACACATGTGGAGGTGACCATACTATCCTGTGTGGACAGCTACACAGATTCAGGGGCACTTTGAATTTTATTTCTAGCCCCCAAGGTTGCGGAGATATCATTCCCAGTTTCTGACCATTATAATCTGTGTTTGGTCACAGAGAAGGAGCTGTGGTTGGGGGCGTGTGTTATGCTAATCTTCTCTCATACTGTCCAATCAGTGGCAGATAATGTTAGAGAAGCTACTATGAACAGTAGTGAGCCGTGATTTTTTTTTCTATTCTCATCTAAGGGCGACGTTCATACAGAATCCACTAATATTCTGTTGACATTGCGTTTACATAATAACAAAGTTACGGAATTGTGTTCACATTGCTTGTACATTTCGTTTACAGTGCAAATGAGTTGTTACCCCAAACACAATGCATCATGATAACATGATGTAAACATGATGTGAATGTAAACTCATATGGATTTTACAGCAAAACCAATGTAAACATAAAACGTGATGTAGAAGTTTTTACATACATTACGTACATTACGCAAACATGGCGTTTACATGGTGTTTGCATTAATACTACATTTACTTCTGCCTTACATTATGTGACATTTGCGTAGCGCATAGGCTTATGAGCCGTTTGCGGTGCATTTAGGCTTATGTGTTGTTTGAATCACTTTTATACTTATGTGGAGTTTGTGTTTGTGTCACATTTATGCTTATGCAGCGTTTGCATTGCGTTTACGCTTATGTACCATGTCGTGTTTGTATTGCATATATGCATACATTTGAGTTTATGTGGAGTTTGAGTTGCATTTTTGTCACATTTGCATTTTACTATTGTGTTTGTGCCGCCCTTATGTTGTGTTTGCATTTACGTGGTCTTTGCTTCATGTTCACGTTGCATTCGCGTTTACGTACCATTTACGTTGTATGTGTCTTTTAGTCTGGGTGGCATTCACATTGACAGTATTTTTCGGAATATAAGGCGCACCGGAGTATAAGGCGCACGATCAATAAATGCCTGCTAAAATGTCTAGGTTCAAAAATAAGGCACACCGGATTATAAGGATGAATGAGCAGCAGGTGGCAGACCTGTGCACAGTTCAAGACAGCTGTTGTCTGTAAGTACGTTTCATATATAAGGCGCAGTGGACTATAAGGCGCACCTTTGATTTCTGAGAAAATCAAAGGATTTTTTGTGCGCCTTATAGTCCAAAAAATACGGTACATGGTGTTTGTCTTTATGTTTACAAGGTGTTTACATTTTGTTTGTGTTTACATTTACTTGGCGTTTACATTGCATTTATATTCCACTTGCATTACATTTTTGTTTACATTGTGTTTCCGTTTACATTGCATGTGTGTTTACAATGCGTTTGCGTTCACACTGTGCTCACATTTCCATTGCATTTGCATTCTGGTCGCATCGCAATTTGTCACATTGTATTTTTGTAAACAGCGTGTGAACGCAATGTCAACAGAATACTAGCGGAATGTGTGTGAACATAACCTTTAGATGAACATCGAAAAAAATTCACAGCTCACGAATTGGACAATATGAGAGCAGATTAGCATAAAACAGACCTCCAGCCCCAGCCCCAGCTCCTCCTCTCTAGATTATAATGGTCAGATACTAATATCTCCGCAACCATGGCGGCTAGAAAGAAAATTCAAAATGCTCCTAAATCTGCATAGCAGTCCCTACAGAATGTTCTGCTAAGCTCCACATGTGTGAGGTGGTAAAAGGTCCCCTTTAAGGAGGCTTCCTAACAAGGCAATACTTTCCTTATCCTATCTTGTAAATCGTATTTGAATATTTCCAGGAATTCCCCATAAGAGCGTCAATGGCTGTAAGTCTTCACACGGCTAAAAGGCAGATTGAATTTGTAAAGAATTGGTTCCTGACTATTGCAGACAGTGTCATGTTGTCTAAAAATACAAATACAATGAAACCTCTTCAAACGGACCACCCAATTTTGCACAGAAAATGTTCTTTAAAAGGGGTGGTCTGCTGATAGGGGAAAAGTTTCCACAGAATATAATGGGAAAAATGAGTCAATCTTTTATGGAGAAGGTCTTCTCAAGGGGCTGGTTTCTGGAGAGGTTTCACTGTATTGGACAATAGAAATGATAAAAAGAACAGTTGTCAATTGATTAATACAATGTTGAATGGAAAAACATAGAGAAAGCATTATACATTATTATTATACACTCACCGGCCACTTTATTAGGTACACCTGTCCAACTGCTCGTTAACACTTAATTTCTAATCAGCCAATCATATGGCGGCAACTCAGTGCATTTAGGCATGTAGACATGGTCAAGACAATCTCCTGCAGTTCAAACCGAGCATCAGTATGGGGAAGAAAGGTGATTTGAGTGCCTTTGAACGTGGCATGGTTGTTGGTGCCAGAAGGGCTTGTCTGAATATTTCAGAAACTGCTGATCTACTGGGATTTTCACGCACAACCATCTCTAGGGTTTACAGAGAATGGTCCGAAAAAGAAAAAACATCCAGTGAGCGGCAGTTCTGTGGGCGGAAATGCCTTGTTGATGCCAGAGGTCAGAGGAGAATGGGCAGACTGGTTCGAGCTGATAGAAAGGCAACAGTGACTCAAATCGCCACCCGTTACAACCAAGGTAGGCAGAAGAGCATCTCTGAACGCACAGTACGTCAAACTTTGAGGCAGATGGGCTACAGCAGCAGAAGACCACACCGGGTGCCACTCCTTTCAGCTAAGAACAGGAAACTGAGGCTACAATTTGCACAGGCTCATCGAAATTGGACAGTAGAAGATTGGAAAAACGTTGCCTGGTCTGATGAGTCTCGATTTCCGCTGCGACATTCGGATGGTAGGGTCAGAATTTGGCGTCAACAACATGAAAGCATGGATCCATCCTGCCTTGTATCAACGGTTCAGGCTGGTGGTGGTGGTGTCATGGTGTGGGGAATATTTTCTTGGCACTCTTTGGGCCCCTTGGTACCAATTGAGCATCGTTGCAATGCCACAGCCTACCTGAGTATTGTTGCTGACCATGTCCATCCCTTTATGACCACAATGTACCCAACATCTGATGGCTACTTTCAGCAGGATAATGCGCCATGTCATAAAGCTGGAATCATCTCAGACTGGTTTCTTGAACATGACAATGAGTTCATTGTACTCAAATGACCTCTACAGTCACCAGATCTCAATCCAATAGAGCATCTTTGGGATGTGGTGGAACGGGAGATTCGCATCATGGATGTGCAGCCGACAAATCTGCGGCAACTGTGTGATGCCATCATGTCAATATGAACCAAAATCTCTGAGGAATGCTTCCAGCACCTTGTTGAATCTATGCCACGAAGAATTGAGGCAGTTCTGAAGGCAAAAGGGGGGCCAACCCGTTACTAGCATGGTGTACCTAATAAAGTGGCCGGTGAGTGTATAGCGGAAGGTCTATTCAGAGCCCTGGGATTGTGGAAGAAGTAATTCCATAAATCTATAATATCATGCGGGCCTATACTCAGTCTTACTTACTTTCCATATCACACACACTGTCCTTTTATTATGTTCATAAAAAGTAACCCTTTTATGCTGCATTAAGTTCATAATTTTATCCTAAAATACAGGTCAGGCATGAATTTTATTCCACAGTGCCAAACTACTTTTATTGGAATAACCAGTGGAATATTCATGACTTGAGATTAATGAAGCATGTCGAGTACACAACTTACAATTCAAAATACATATGGCTTCCCATTGGCTAGTGTAATATATTTCATCATTAAGTTGAACTTGTGAATTTTAGTATGTAAAGTATTAAAGGGGACTTCCAGCTAATTGTATGTTTTGGTATAGAAGGTTAAACACAGGATAGATGGAATTGCTCAGAAAACCAAAGCTACAAAAATCACAGAAATTAGCAGAATCACAGAAGTGTACCAGGAATTGTACAAAATGGTACGGAAAATAACAACTAGCCAATATATTTTAAAAGCTGAGCAACAAAGACTGGCATTGAGTTAAATTGTAGGCAGTCCCCGGGTTATGTACAGGTTTTGTAGCTTTGTTCTTTAAGGGAACTTTGAATCACATTTTGCACAATTACATCTAGTTCCCATAGAGCCCTATTAACTGAAAGACACAGAGGAATATTTAGTAAGTGGATCTCCAGCCAAATTATTTTTGGGTCCCTGTGACAATTGGATTTCGAAAATTTGGGGATGACATTGCATACACCTTACAGTTTATCGTTGTAGCCTTAGACTCAGGTACATTAAGATACCAGCATCCAGAGAGCTTCACCAGAGGTCAGGGCCGGCGCCAGCACTGGGCATTCCTGGGCAAGTGAGTTCACTGCAAAGGCTCTGTCGCCCAGGGGCCTACTGAAACCTGGAGCCAACCCTGCCAGAGGTCACATTGGCCAGAAGGGTCCGTTTGTAACTAAGGGTTGTCTGTAACTCAGATGTTCTTAAGTCAGGGACCGCCTGTATAATGAGGAGGATGAAAGAGACCATTAGATACTTGAGCTCCTATAGTTTACCGTAGAGTTGAAAGAATAAATGAAGCATTTGGGGCTACCTGGATTGCTAATGTGATTGATAACAATTAGAGCAGTGAAGTCCCAATTATAGACAAACACATTCTAGTAACACATGTACTGTTATTTCCCAGCTGCACCACAATCCGATCGCGTGCGACACAATCCCAGTGCAAACCCTTGTTAAATACCTGTCAAAGCTGCACAAATTCCAAAAACTGTGAACAGTCCGACAAAAGTGTCATCCGCGACCCTTAGTAAATAAGATCCACTGTCTTGCAACATTTTTATGGGATAATTCCATTTTTTTTAGTGTTTAGTACAGTTTTTTCCAATGGCTCCTTGCAATACACGTTTTGCATAGCCAAGATGTTTTGTCACATAAGGAGGAAATCAAAGAATATTTCCTACATGTAATGTAGTTGATGTATTAGAAGGAGCCATACTGTTCCATCTAGCCTGTATGTTCATACTATCCTAAGTACCTAGTAAGTCATGCTTCCTGCCAAACTCCTCGAGAACACAACCTTGTATGTTAACCATAGGTGTGAGCACACATTTTCCAGCAAACGGCCATAGGGAAAATGTTTATTTTTTAACACTTTTTTGCCTCAGCAAAACTACAAAAGTATAGTAACCTTTATAAGCCTGGAGGGAATTGTACAGAGATCTTGTGTTCTAAATCTCTAAAATTATAGCCTAAAATAGAGAGCTTTAAAAAGTTAATTGCACGTTCACCCTTACACATCGATGCATTTTGAGTCATCAGAGGGCAGACTGTAAATCATTTCCAATTTTATATCTCTTCTGTTTTTATCGGTGGGGGTGGAAGGGGCCTAAAATAAAAACCTCTTATGAGCTCTATTGGGCAATTTTGAAAGGAACCATATAAATGTCCATGAGATGTTTGTCCCACCTGCAACTCTGTGTAGGCTCTTAAAGGGACCCTAGAGAGTTCTAAAAGACTCTAGGAACTTTCTCTTTGTAGTTAGACAATTCCACTCTTGAGTTACAAGGGTTTTTCTCTGCAGAATGTTGGAATCGTGTAAATGTCTGTCTGCTCAAAAAAATTCCTGTAATTTTTTTCCCCCCTTTTTCATGAAAACAGTAGTCCAGATTGAAGTCGAGCACTATTCCTTAGAGTCCAACGAGGTCTAGGTTCATTAACTGCCCTTTGAAGGTGGCTTTTATGATGCTTTATATACAAGCCTATATAAGGAATAATTCTTTTTCACGAGGACAACCTTTCACGAAGGTCAAAACTCTCCACTGGCAGAGTCCAGTTAAATGAATGTGCAATGTCTATGGTTCCTTAGGGAAAGACAAGCTTGGAAGGTTACAGCATAAAATTTCTATTGAATTCACAGGAAAGACGTAGAATTATAGACTTAGAGACGAGTTGACAGCTTAATGCAGTGATTGTGCCTTGCCAGGGTCAAGAGAGGGGTTGATGAGTTTAGCTTCAGAGAGAAACCTCCCATCCCATTTTTCCATTCTGAAGAACATAGTAATCACTTGTCGTGCAGACATAATTGTATGTAAGGTATGAGCCATATGTTTAAACCGTGCTTGTCGTCTCTTGTTATTTTTGGTCCTGCTAATTCTGAAGCCAAAGAGCATTGAGTTAAGGAGTCATTTGCTTTGTGTGTAAGGAGAATTGCCTGTGGGAATTTATTGTGCTGCGATCTCTGTATTATAAAAGATATGGTTTGTAGTTTGTGAACAGCTCTGTTTTGACCAGTGTAATGTGTTTTGGAGTCATTTGTAACCTTCTTCTCCCCTCTACCCACTATCATAAATCTGTCTAAGGGCTCCTGCTGTTGAAAAATGAAACTAACTGGTGACATCAGTAATGAACTCTTTGGATCAAGTAACTAAAACTCTGAAATTAACCCTAATGTTTGCAACAAAGCAGAAACTTTACCTCCTAATGTCTTTCTGAGATTTTCGGGCAATCCTATGTCTACCTTCAGTATCTTTACAAGCCTTTGTTGTTGGGCCCTAGGTACATAATACACCATCTATGGCTTCATTCAAATCTTGACACTACAATTCCAACAAATTATTTTATGTATCTAAGTGTAAGGAGCAAAAGGCGAACTAAAACAATGGCTGGAGACGGTCCTCTTAAAGGCAAGTATGACATTGAAATTACAGAGTGAACTGCAGGCTTCATGTTAGGGTACCAGGATGACCAGATATTTTTTAAGCTTTATGTCATCATATAGATATACTATAGAATTAGATGGACAGATCAATTAAAAAAGAAATGAAATGTCAAGAAAAGGATAGCTGCAAATGTCAACGTTTTTGGTTATGTGTAAAGTTCAAAGTGGCTACATCTGTGAATATGTATTCTGTAAATGATGGGATTCTAAGGATACAGCCTGTAGACTACAATGGAGATGTTTTATTAAAAAAGGTGGCTGCTTTTTTATTTATATCTTTATGATCCCTGTAATTATTTTATCGCTTTATGCTTTAAACAATATTTCACATTTTTCTTTATAGAGTATTATGGTAAAAATTTTAATTTCATTTTACTTTTCAATGTTGCAAATCTTTTATTTAATGGTGGATATTAATGTGTTGCAACATAAGTACAGGCCCCTACTTAAGGACAGCCGACTTACTGATGACCCCTAGTTAAAGACGGACCCCTCTGCCCACTGTGACCTGTGGTGAAGCTCCCTGGATGCTTTACTGGATCCCAGACTGTAATAATCAGCTGTAAAGTGTCTGTAATGAAGCTTTATTGATAATCTATGGTCCCATTACAGCAAAAAATTTTGAAACCCCAATTGTCACTGGGGCAAAAAAAAAAAATTTGCCTCGAACTTCAATTATAAAATATACAGTTTCAACTTACATACAAATTCAACGTAAGAACAAACCTTCAGAACCCATCTTGTACGTAACCCGGGGACTGTCTGTATGACCAGGAACAGACTATTTTGCAACCATACTGACAGCAGCAAAGAAAAATGTGTGGTTCTTGTCATAGTCATTGACCTGTATGTCTAGAAAACGTAACCTGTGATCTGATCAGGTCGGTAGCATTACCGTAAAGATTTAAAAGTTAGCAAGACGTATTTTAGGTGTGTTAAATCTAACATTTTCCAATCCCTACACCAAATTAGAATACTAAATATAAATAATAATAACATTTAATTATTATAGGCAATAATGGATGGCACATGCCCTTGGAGGGGCAGACTTAGTTACCTTAGTAGATTAAACTTAGTCACCTTAAATAAATAGAATGTTTGAGGTATAATTGAGCGCTCTCAGAAAATGTATGGAATTCAATTTAGTATTGTAGTTTAAAGGGAACCTGTCATCAGACAAATCACTGTAAACCCACAATAATCACCTTGTATGGCTGGTTGCCTGTGTGCTGGACATGTCTTTATAAAGTGAGAATGCTGCCTGCAGCCAGAAAAATGTAATTATACTGTATTCATGTTTCGCTTCCAGTCAGGGGGTGGGATTCCGACACAGCAGTCAAGAAGGCGCCGGCCACATCTTTACTTGAAATGTGTCTCCTTATCTCTCTGTAATCTCCATCGTGTCCCAATTCTTGTGCATGCACTGGTCATCTCCGCTCTGGCCCTGCGTGTATGCGAAGGGAAAAAGGCGCACTGCGAATGTGCAAGAATTGAGTCGAGACTGTAGCAGGCCAGGGAGAGGGCATGAAGCCAGGAGGCAGGGTCTACTGCGGCTACAAGGAGATAAGGAGCGGTTATGTAAAGATGTAGCTGTGAGGGCTGGTGCCTCCTTGACTGCTGTTCCCTGAACCCCACTCAACTGACTCGAAGAGGACCATGAAGAGAAGTAAATTTTTCTGGCTGCAGGCGGCGCTCTCACTTTATAAAGACATGTCCGGTCATGTAAGGAAACCGGCCATGTAAGGTACATATTGTGGTTTCATAGCGATTTGCCTGGTGACAGGTTCCCTGTCACAGGTCCGTATTTGACCTATTTACAGATATGTTATTATAAGTTTCAAGTTTCTTCCCAAAATAATATTTTGGTCTGTTTTTGTCTTTTTTTAACATATATTTTATTTATTTACTTTTTATGTCCATAAAATTGTGAAAAGAAATCATTAATCTATATTGTTTCTAACTTTTTTGTTTATTTTTTCTAAATTATGTATATGTATTTTTAATTATTTTGTCTGTCCATGATAATAGGAACACTAATCCGAGCTACTGCTTTACAACAGCCACGTCATAAGATAAATGTCTGGATGACTAATTGACTTTTATTACAGATTTTGCATGCTTTCAGAGGTAACTTTACAATGAGGGGAAGAGGAGAGCTTTGACATCACCTTCTGTCACTGGTTTAATTCATTATTATCTAAGTGTTTACTTTCATTGTAACCCTGCCATTCACAACAATGAGATAATTGCTAAAAAGTGATCTCCACAGAACAGAACGTTGCAATCTGTTTATTGCATCCTTACAATATATACATTGCTGTTTTATACATAGACTTCTATTGTGTCCATGTCTAGATATATTGTAAGTCCTCTCTTTTTACAGTTCATCATTACAACATGCCTAGGGTTTTGCTGAGGACAATGGGGCAGATTTACTTACCCGGTCCATTCACGATCCAGAGGCGCGTTCTCTGCGGTGGATTTGGGTCTTCAGGCGATTCACTAAGGCAGTTTCTCCGATGCCCACCAGGTGTCACTGCTGCGCTGTGGCCCGCCGGAGTTCACGATCCTATAATTGGTGAAGGTAAGCGCGTGTCCTGCAACACTTTTTTTAAAAAAATGTGGCGGTTTCTCCGAATTCATCGGGTTTTTGTTCAGCCACGCCCCCGATTTCCGTCTCGTGCATGCCGGTGCCTATGCGCCACAATCCGATCGCGTGCACCAAAAACCCGGGGCAATACAGGGAAAATCAGCGCAAATCGGAAATATTCAGGTAACACGTCGGGGAAACGCGAATCGGGCCCTTAGTAAATGACCCCCAATGTATTCAAAAATCCGTTCAGGAAAATTCATTAATGTAACATCAGTTGCAAATTATAGATTGTAAACTCAGCCTCTCACAAAGTAGTAGTATTTCTTTTTCCTACTTTATTGTAGTCTAACCACTGCACCGTATGTGAGTTAAGGGGTGTTCCCATTTCAGCAAATTAATGTTATTGTTTTTATGATAAAACATTATACAATTTTCCAGTATATTTTCTGTATAAATTCCTCGCGGTTTTCTAGATCTCTGCTTGCTGTCATTCTATTCTGTTTACATCCAGTGGACAGGAATCTGACCATGGTCACACAGGTGCACGGCTCTTTATGTCACAGCGATTAATCAGAGCTGTGTGATATAATGAGTGGTGCACCTGTGTGATTATGGTCAGATGATGGTCCACTGGTAGTAAACGTAGAATCTTATTATAGAATGACAGCAAGCAGAGATCTAGAAAAGACTGAGGACTTGATACAGAATTTTTTATTTAATTTTTTAAATTTTTATAATACAAACAATAATAATTCGCTGTAATGGGAATACCCCTTTAAGTGTAGCCACAGCACCATATAGAGTGGAACCTAAACAATTAAAGGTTTCACACAACTTTTTGTACTCATTTTGAATTCACTTTTTGTTTATGCAGTGGATGTGCTTGTTATTGCAGTTCACACTCATTCATGTCAAAAGGACCAAAAGGACTCCCCATGCCGTAAAAATGTTGCATGCCTGGTATCAGTCTTTTGTCATTCTCAAATTGATCACCTATCCTATCCTAAGCTTTTGTCAAACAGGGCAAGAATGCAATTCCCTACACTTATTCCTTACTACTAATAGTTGCTGCATAACCAGGGCCGGATTAAAGGAGGGGCTCCTGGGGCTCGAGCCCCGGGGCCCCCACCACTTTCATTTTTGAAGAGGCCCCCACCAGTTTCTGACAGTCAGCGACTCAGCAGTCTCTGTGTGCAAAGTGCAGCGGCCCGTGGCTGCCCGGATCGCACATAGGGGTCTAGGATGTCAGCTGTGCAGTGAGACACAGCTGTCTTCTCTGGGGGAGATCGCCGATGCACTGTTTCGGCGGCAGCAGGCTTTAATGGTACACTGGTCTTCAGTGTCTTCAGTGGCCGGCAGCTGCCTGAAGAGCGATTAAGAGCCTGCAGCATTGTGGGATCACTGGAAGGGAAAGTGAGGTAAGTATGAAGTTTATTACTTTGTGGCCATTTTCTACAAGGGACTGGCGGCTAAATTCTACAGAGGGCTGGTGGCTGTATACTACAGGGGTCTGGCAGGCTATATACTACAGGGGTCTGGCAGGCTATATACTACAGGGGTCTGGCAGGCTATATACTACAGGGGTCTGGCAGGCTATATACCACAGGGGGGTGGCAGGCTACGCACTATAGGGGCTGACAGGCTATATACCTCAAAAAAAATTTTTGGAAGGGCCCCCACCATTTTGCGCCCAGGGCCCCCCACCACCCTTAATCCGGCCCTGTGCATAACCATCGGTCTTTTGTGACTGTATCATTTAGCTGCTATGGGACCAAATGTAGGAAACTGCCTCAGATAAATGCTGCTCAACCATGCTAAACATCAGAGGAGATTTACCAAGCGTTGATGGTAACCCTGCTTTTGATGGTGGACGGGGTAAACCAAGAGTATCCAGCCTATTACTATATCAGGTGCCCGAGTATGTGGCCGAACAATTGCTGCTTAGAATTGCACCACTACCTGCTCCTGGAGTTGGCCCCAATCCATGCCCCTCTATGTCCACTTTACTTGTAGGTGTGGCAAGGGAGAAAATAGTTGCAATACCTAGCATACAGGCCAAGATAAATCCCCCACCTCATGTCTCGTGCACAGGGTTTTAAATAGGGATTCCAAAATTTGCATTGCCAAGGTTAGGATTGAATGTGGTGATCTCCATGACAAGAGAGAATCTGGTCATGAGAGACCAGGAAGGTCTTTCACAAAAGTGATCTCCAAAAATACTATCGGATTTCATATTTTCACTAATTTACATGCGCATTAGCTAAAGCAAACAATAAACCTGGGAAGATAATAAATAATTGACAAACAATATATGTTAACATAAATGTAATTTTATTTCCTGGGATGGCCAAGCCTTCTTGTTTTTACAACAACTGGGCTTTGGTTTCATATGGTTAAGATGTGGAATAATACAGATGGCATTCCACAGGCATAAAGCTTGTCTAATTGGTTTGTCACATCCACAGCTGCAAAACACAGACAAATTTACCATTACATCCAAATTCCCAGTTATAAAAACACATCTTCCATTGAGATACTGATGTCAGCAATCTTCGGCCTAAGATAAAAAGCAAAAGGCTTTCTTCTATCATTAGAAATATCATCCAAAAATCACTAATAAAAACATGAAAGAAGTAATAAAGCACGGAAAGGCAAAAAGGGTAAAGAAGAAATGATTCTTTAATCTGTTTATTGTGTTTTTTGCTATTAAAGCTAACATCTGCCTATGAATGCAGTTTTTAAATTCAACTTTTTGCCATCATAATTTTTGAAGAGGACTCGTCAGGTCCATTTGGGACCCTAAATCAACTACAGTTGCCGATAGACCTGTGATTTAGGTTCCCAAAATCGACCTGTATGAAGGCTGTACATGGAGAAAATATCAAAAACAAACTTTTATACTTAGAGTACCTAGATGTGAGCCGATAAGGCACATCAGACTCGCATCCGAAGATCCCGTGCTGGTGCTCCTCTTAGGATTCGGCAATACGATGTCACCAAAGGAGAGTATAAGGTTTTTTTTTTAATAATTGTGCTTAAAAAAATCATACAGGGAAATTTAGGACACTATGCCACCAGTCCATAAGGAACTGTGGTTGATTTAATGTCCCAAATAGCCCTGAAAGGTTCCCTTTAAGCTTTTCTAGGAGTTGAAGTTACACATGAAAAAAAGACTTGGACTCCCTCTATTCATTCACATGTCTGTAACACTTAAATGGTTCATCCCACTTAGCAAAGGAGTTGTGGCTCTGAGGAGGCTGTATTTTTATCAAAATCGAAAAAATACTAAACTTAAGGGCGCACCAATTGCAGTAGCAGTTGTCTGGCCTCCGGAGCTTCTAGTCCAGTGGTGCTAGAAGGGCCAATGTCATGTATGTTGTACGTAGGACAACCGAGCTGCTTGCTGGCCTCAGTAACCACGAATCGTTCATTGAGACATAACCACTGTCATTGGTGGATCCTGATTAGGGTGTTATGGGCAGGTGCCCGGGGCCCCAGACGTCTGGCACTATACTCCACCACCACACTGATTGCTCCCCAGCGGTGTTAGGCAGTTGCTATAACTATATATTTAAAATAAACAACAAAGAAAAAACCACTGTAGATCACCCAGATTAGATTCTCATAGATGCACATCACCGGTCCCACAAATGTGATCGGGTCAGTAACCGTAAAGGATTGAATCCTGCATGTGTGACCAGAAGTGGTTTAAAACTTTAGCTTTGTTCTGGATACATAGTCAATTCAATAAAAACTGCTTTAGTCATAACATGGCATGTTACATGATAAAAGGTGCAGCCATACAAGGCCAACGCGTTTCCAGTGTCATCCGAAACTCTAACTCATGGCCATGGATATCACTGCCAGGGATATATAATTATAGTAAAGAGGCCAGTAGGTAGCAGCAGTGCTTCCTCTATTGCTCCAAAAATGATTTGGGGTGGGGTGGGATGTTTTTGAAAATGTCTGTGCCTAAGGAAACAGTGAAGCGAGTTGGAGGGCAAGTCCTGGTTCTCCTCCATCTAAGCCTCCTGCTGCTGCTGGAAACACCTGCTCCTGAGATTCTCCTCTGCAGTTTCTGGAGTCTCCAATTGTTACAAGCTGCAGGTGTCAGTATGGTTCCCTCTATGCCTATATAGTGATTTTGATTGTGTGATTATTATTGTGGCCTGTGTTTGTTTGCGGGGGTGGGTAGATGTTGTACGTATTGTTACTGTGTCTGAAAGTCACACAGAGGATTTTTTCATGGATTGTCTACTGGAAAATTTGGGCTAAAATACACACATAGGGTCACATTTACTAAGCGCTCTGCGCCAGTTTTCCATCTGACTTTTTTAGTGCAAACTGCTTGTACAGGTATGTAAGAAGTGCCTGCACTCTAGGCATCACTCGGCATTCTGGGGCTCAGTCGGACCCTGCACCAGATTTATCATGCAGTGTCTGACAGAAGTGTGTTGCATGCCCTATGTTAAAGGTGCCCCAATTACTTTATGTAGTTATCTTTGTTCAGGTATTGGGGCATATTTATTATACACCGGTGCTCGTGCCCCGGTGTATGATAGCCACTGCTTCTTCACAGCGGCATACATCAAGAGGCGGAAACCTCTTGATGTATTGGGGCACAGCGTTTATTCTACACCTGTGAAAAGACGCTGGCAGCAGCGAGTGCGCCGGACGTGGTGCAGAGGCCCTGATAAATATGCCCCATTGTTCCTATGTAATAATCTCCATAATGGAACTGTATCTATATAATAACTTTGGTTCTCTGTTTGGCTCTGACCGCTGCAACTAGCGATTAGTTCAGTTATCAAGTGCACAATGTACTTGACATCCTCATCTGAAGCCTTGGAGATCAGAGAGCCACCTCTGGAAACATGAAAGTAAGTTTTTAATTTTATTATTTCAATATAAAAGCAGACTGCTCATATTTATCAATTGTGAACACTGGGTATTTAAACTATTACGTCTTGAAATAAGCACAATGGGGGGTATTTATCATATGCCGGCGCTCGTGTTCCAGTATATGATAGCACCACCACCCCAACGATGCAGCCGGATACATCAAGAGGCTTTGGCAACTTCTCATGTGTGAAAGTCGTTGGCTGCAGCTAGTGTGCTGGCATGGGGACAGGAACGCCCTGCGCTGGCCCACTCCCCCGCCAGCTGCACCCCCCTCCACACCGCTCCATGCCCCTTACCGTGGAGGTGGCAGAAAGGGGAAAATCATCACAAGCCCTTGCGATACGCTAGCATTTGTGATTATTTAAGGGCTTCTACGACAATTTAGAATAATTTTTTTGGTGGGGGCATTTTAGTTTTACTTAATCAACAACGTCTTCAAAGTTTACCCTATTTTGTCTAGAAGGAAAAAAAATCTTCTCACTTCTCATTTTTCTTTTTTACCCACATTTTGGAGTCAATGTTCCTGCGATTTTGCCAAGACCCGTCTCTGATCTGATGAAAATGTATTCAATTCCACAGATGTTGAATGCTGGATTAGAGAAATGGGTGATTGATTTGCGCAGCTGAGGGGCAAGATTACAAACATGTTTTGCTAAAAGAGCCTGTCGCATGAGGGATGAGTTCATTAAAGCATTACGCTAAAGATAGACTTGTTGACAGGATGAATTAGTATTTTTGTTTTTGCAACAATGTTAGATGACCAGGTTCTATATTAAAGCTTGACTTTTTACTCCTTAGATTGAAGTTAGTGATAAGAACTATCATTACTTTTTTCAATATACTCTACATGTATCCATTAATAATTGGAAACTTTTTTTTGCTTGACTAAAGCATTATGACAGGAAAAAACTAGAAAGTTTTATATCTGTACAAGAAAAGGACAAAGAACTCCAGGGCCTTAGTGTTGTTATATCAGCCGTTGATGGATATTTTTTTAGGATGAGTACAGGAGGTATAGAAGGGGTAGAGTTCACAGTCACACCAAGTAGCTTGGGGTCCCGAAAGCTCCCTTGTCACATAAGAAGACACATAATAAATACTTGGAAAGAAGATCCTGTTATGGATTCTGCATGGGTTACTCCTCAATGAGAACAGGAAGTATTATTTCCACTATCAAAATGCAGCCCCACAAATCAAGATGAATCGATTTATCATCTGATCATGTAATACTCAATGCTTTATATTACAAAGCAATTCTCCCATAGAAACATATGGTCCTATAGTGGAGAATATGGTTCTCCATATTCCTGTAACCGGTAGAACTGGAGATATAGGTAATTTAATCAAAGGATTGACTTATTGAAGTTCAATTATCTCATGGCTCTTTTGGTTTCTTTTACATTCTTTTATATGGCCCATTAAAAGTAATTGATAAAAAATTAAGTGATTAAGTGGAGCTGCAGAGAATATATGTTCCTAAAATGATGATGTTTCTGTGACGCTTCACAACTTAAACCATACCAGTTTCCTGTGAATAACAGCCCTTTTCATATAATTATATCAGGGAAGTTCTAAAACATGAAATAAATTTGGCACATAGCATCTAAGGCCAAAGCGAGTTTGACCTAGTGCATTTTGATTATTAAATCCCTATAATTGTGTCTACCTACAACCTGTGCACATGATACCGTAATGACCTGGAGTAGACATCATTACAAAATTCGGCAACATAGCCCTGTAGCACTGTACACATGATCAACCTGCTGCTGTAACTCCCCACCTTTACTAAGTAAACTCCTGAGTGTATGCATAACATCTCTGCCATGTAACAGGCTGCATGGTTATTAAATGTGTAATATTTTGCTAATTTAAATATGTTATTGTTCAAACCCTATGTTTACTGTTTCATGTTACCTGGTGGTAAGCAGGCTGTCCCATTGGCTGGTAGCCCCAGAACATTCCAAGAGACAAAGTTATTGACATAGCTATGATATAGCAAAACCTTTGTAAAAGGTTATAAAGACTACAAAGCTTGCAGACTGCCACTCTAGTCCTGGCATCAAAGGAGAAGTCTACACTTTATATCCAGCTTTGCTACCAGCTTTTCCTGCCACCAGAGATGAATGTTCAGTCTGCTGTTAATGTTGGATAGTAAACAGATTGTGAGTTGGACCTTTCCATTTCCTTTTGTCACTGGCTAATCACTTACCATAGTGCTCCACCCCTTTAACATCATCCTGGTACCTTAAAAATATCCACCAACAAAAGATGAGAGCACACAAAGACCCAACAACTATATCAAAATGTAATACTTTTTTTTACTTCATTTACAATGTACAAAAATGTTTATAAAAAAAATATATTACATGGAGAAAAAGCAATATAGAACAAAAATCACTGACTAAAAAGTAAGGAGACTCGAAGCTCCACAACGTGAAACAGTAACTCACTCATGCACAAGATATAAATAAATGGGGGCAATACCATTATAGTATATCCCCAAATATTTACCCAAACTACAAACTATCCATATAGTGACAATGCACAGCGGGAAATCAATAACAATGGAAATAATTATGGAGGCAAATACACAGGGTATCCTTAATTGCACTTAGACCAATAATAGTACTGATGTGAGAAAACAAATATATATACAATATATACAATAACCTCAGGCCTTAGGGGGATGGTGCAGCATATTGATTACATCTGTCAGGGACAGCACAGTGATGACTATTCTCATATGCTGGGCAGGATAAGGCTGGAGCAGTGCATAATTAGGGTGAGGAGAAGTGCCACGGCAGCCACAGTAGTGACAGAGCCTCATTATCATAATTTTATAATTGTTTTTTTTTCAGCAAAACCACTCAGTTTATGGATTAAACAAGATATGTTTCTGCATCAGTGTCCCTACAACATTCTCAAGGTATGTTTGGTTCATAATGCATGAAAGCAAATTGTAGATTTCCTTTAAGAGTCTAAGGAAGACACTGTGAATCACATAGTTTGAAGGAAACTTCTTTTTTGTTAAAAAAACAAATCATGTTGGGTGATTTTTTTTAAATGACTTCAGAAATGGTAAACTTGACATTTTTCTTTAAATTACGTTTAACCAATTAAGTAAATTAGCAGCAGTAAATGATTGTTATCAAAGACATCGTTGTTTTAGGTCTTGCAGAGAACATATGCCAGAGAAAAGATTAAGTTGGCCTTAAATGCTGCTTATTTACAGACCTTTAAACCTTGGCATCTTTATTGGTTAGAATTTTAATTTATGTGCGTGTCCATGTGTATATATTTAACAGCAAGTAGCCAAAACGTCAAATGCCTTGCATTTTCTTTTGGCAGCTTGCATTTTATGCTTGCATCAACATCCCCTGCTGGGATAAGCGTTCATGCTTAAGGCTGGCTTACTGGATGGAGGGAAAAATATAATGTGAGTATTTAATGGCAGCAGGACTCAGTTGTACAGCATCATTGAAATGGACAACTCGTTTTCACCTATCACAGCAAGTGATTTATTCTAGAATACGACTTTGAGGTCATTTGTAAGGAATTAAAAGGAAATTAAGCAAAAACTGGAGGTTTCCATTGTAATGACACATTACGTGCCCTCATAACTATACCTTGGGGAGAATATAATAATTATAATATATTCCCACCACTGACATACTGAAAGCCGGAGTCTCCCACCAGAATAAAATCACTGCCAGGTTAGAGGTTTCAGGAACTATTGTCCATTCCTAACATTATGGTCCTTGCAGCTAGTATCCCTGGTCTTCAGTATGTGGCTACTTTACGACAACCCCAAGAGCATCGGCTAGGCTCAGGGGTATACAAGCGGTCCCCTACTTAAGAACACCCGGCTTACAGTCGACCCCTAGTTACAAACGGACCTCTGGATGTTGGTAAATTATTATTCTTTAGTCTTAGGCTACAATAAACAGCTAGAACAGTTACCAAGGATGTCTGAATTTAAGATCTATTATTAATCCTGGTTCTTATGACAATCCAACATTTTTAAAATCCAATTGTCACAGAGACCAAAACAAATTTATCTGGGGCTACAATAATAAAATATACAGTTCCGACTTATATACAAATTCAAGAACAAACCTACAGAATCTATCTTGTAAGTAACCCGGGGACTGCCTGTATATAAACAATGTTCCAACTCCTTTGTTGAATAGCTAATAGAAGGGGATGCTACTAGTTTGTGAACATACAACTGAAAAAAAAAACCTAACATATAACAAATTTTATCTTCAGTGTTTGCAGGTAGAGATATACAGAGTACAACATAAGAACTAGAGTCTTGAGAGTTAATACAACGCAACGTTGGGTGAAGAAAAGAAGCTACTATTTACACCAGAAATCTTGTGGTGAAGAGGAAACTCAGTGGGGGAGATTTACTTACCCGGTCACTGGAGTTCACAGAAAGTGCACTGTTTGACTATAATGCACTTTGCCGCGATTCACTAAGATCGTGCACCCGATATCCTGCATGTGTCGCTTCCCCGTTTAGGTCTGCCGGAGTTCACCTTCGTCTTCGTGGTGCATGTAAGTGCTTAGCCTTGCAACACAATTTGAAAGTTAAATCCTACACTCACACCCCCTAAATTGTGTTGCATGGAAGCCAGCGCAGCTGCGCCAAAAAACATGGTTGCGTGGGACACAATCACAACGCACCCGCTGCTTAAATACCTGTGCAAGCCTTTTTCCCATTGAAAATAGGGCACAGTCCAAAAAAAGTGAGTCGCAAAGCCTTAGTAAATGTGTCCCAGTAGATCATTTGTCTAATGCTACATGAATTTGGACCTTTTTTAGATGATGATGTCTTACTTTGGGAAATATACAAATACGTTTTCCAGGATGGGATAAGGAAAACATTATCCTGGAAGGCAGCTCCCTTAACATCAAGTATGACTTTTTATTTTTTAGAAAGACTAATGGTATGATGTGGGGTAAAAGCCAAATGGTATCTAACTTTATATCTCCTCTTGACTGGTTGACTTTAGATTATGTTACTAGCAAAATGAACCATTAGGTGGGGTCCCATTTTTATTCAGTAAAGAGGACCACGACTTCTACATATGCCACAAACTTTCATAAATTTTTATAAACCAAATCTGTCATTGTTATAATCTTCTTCATTGTCTATATCAATTAGAATTCTTGTTCTCCAATGCAGTAGGCTGAATCACATTTCTTAGACCATGTTATATTTTACATTACAGGCTAGAGGGTTAACTTGGCAAAAATCTGGTTTACACCCATCATTTATAGTATTGGACTCCTCAGAAGGAGTTATTTTGCTTCCGTAGGCTCCACAATAGCCTACACAAAGCTTATAGTATATTTCATGATGCAAAAAATGCTCTGTGTATTTGTGTCTAGGATATTTTTGTAGGCACAATCTGGATTTTGGGATTTTATTTGGTGCCTGGAGGCATTTCACAGCTGCTATTATTCTTTTATTTCTTACTATCTATTAGTTATATACAATTGTGGATTGTGCTACAGCCAATTTACCCTCTCAGACAGAGAATGTGCGCACCTGTTATCAGAGGTTTGTGAAGTAACTGGTGAATGTGGGAGGTCTGCTTATTGTAAATGTCTAATCCTTACTATGCTTTTACTACTAATGGTATATTCAGTATTTAGAGTACTTGTTAAATGTTTGTTTTATTTGAGTAAAACGTTTGAGAAAATTTAGTTTAGAATTATTCTAATTATTACCACATTTTCCCAGTGTAGTAAATTTAGGATAATGTTTGGCCTTCTCAAGTTTTTCAACTAGGACCTTAACATCTTGTACTCCATGCCAAAATGTAAAATATTCTTTAAGGGGTTGACCTGGAAACAGGGCTAGATCAAGGGTCCCTCAGAAGCACCTGTTGTAGGGGCCCCCTACAACAATAAATTAGAGATACAACATACTTAGGCCACATTCACATGGACGTATGAAAAAGGCCGTATCTGTACCGTACCGTTTTTTTTACGGGTTACATACGGCCACATTCATTTCAATGGACAATACATCTAACAATTTATATTGCCGTTTTTGACACCGTAGTGCACCATACCGTATACTGGCCGTATAAAAATATAGAGCATGTCCTATTTTCTCCCATATTTCAGTTCTGTGTGCCCTAGAAGTTTATGGGGACGTATAAAATACGGGTTGGATATGTGCTGCATACGGATAAAAAAGTCACATATATACGGCCTGTAAATACGGGACTGTAGAAATCATGCGGTCATGTGAATGTAGCCTTATACTGTTGCATATACTGTTTCAAATATCAGCCCAAGATCTAGAGAGTAGAAATAATGGTATCTATGGTTTTGGATAGGTTCATAAATTCATGCATTTACCAAACCAATTCCAATTTGGGCACTTATAGTTTCATAGTTTATACGGTTGAAAAAAGACACTTGTCCATCAAGTTCAACCAAATAATCAACCACTATATTAATACCAAATAATACTACTACCAATATTCTAAGCAATGGCACTACAATGCCCAAATTATCCCTCCAAACTGTGACCTACAGCATATAGAAAATACCCACATACTGAGAATGAACACAAGACTCTATACACAGACCAATATTAGCAAGATTTTCACAAATATAAACTCTCTTTGGCACTGACCGTCTCTGTCAATGACTGTCTCTGTCTGACCATCCCTGTCTGTGTCTGTCTCTGACTGTCTCTGAATGTGTCTATCACTGACCGTTTCTGTCTCTGAGTGTCTCGGACTGTGTCAGTCTGTCTTTGTTTCTGACTGCTTCTGTCTCTGACACTGTCTGTCTCTGACTGTCTCAGTCTCTCTGATTTTCTCAGTCTGTCTCTGACTGTCTATGACTGTCACTGTATTTCTCTCTGACTGTCACTGTATTTGTCTCTGACTGTCACTTTGTCTGTGGGGAGATTTATCAGAAGTGTCTAAGACCACTACTGTTCTAGTTGCTCACATCAACCAATGAGAGCTAAAGTTTCATTTTCTCACAGCTGTTTACTTAAATTACAGCTGATCTCTGATTAGTTTCCATGGGTAACTGGAACAGTTTTACCTCAAACATTTCTGATAAATCTCCCGCTATCTCTGTATCTGTGCATCTTCTATCCATCTTACCTCACACCTAAGCTGTCTTATACTCATTCCCTAAAGTAACCAATCAAAGATTCCTTTAGCGGACATACATACACACAAACACACATACACTCAGACTTATATATTAGATATCCCCTCACACAACAACTGCCTACACTGTGCCCCCTACATACTATCATATATACCACTCTTAGCACAACTAATCTGACTGTTCCCCACATATAACATACATACCCCTCATCATATATAACACTCACACCACAACTGATATTTGTGGGGGCACAGTGTGAACAAAATAAAGTATAAACAAAATAAAGTCCTAGGCCATGTGCACAGGCTCTCCTAACTTCCAGAGACTGTACCTACTGTGCTTACAGTCTATGAGGATGAGTGGGTGACACAAGAGCTTACAGTCTATGATGAGAGGGTGACACAAGAGCTTACAGTCTATGATGAGAGGGTGACACAAGAGCTTACAGTCTATGAGGATGAGTGGGTGACACAAGAGCTTACAGTCTATGAGGATGAGTGGGTGACAGAAGAGCTTACAGTCTATGAGGATGAGGGGGTGACACAAGAGCTTACAGTCTATGAGGATGAGTGGGTGACACAAGAGCTTACAGTCTATGAGGATGAGTGGGTGACACAAGAGCTTACAGTCTATGAGGATGAGAGGGATGACACAAGAGCTTACAGTCTATGAGGATGAGAGGGTGACACAAGAGCTTACAGTCTATGAGGATGAGTGGGTGACACAAGAGCTTACAGTCTATGAGGATGAGTGGGTGACACAAGAGCTTACAGTCTATGAGGATGAGAGGGATGACACAAGAGCTTACAGTCTATGAGGATGAGAGGGTGACACAAGAGCTTACAGTCTATGAGGATGAGTGGGTGACACAAGAGCTTACAGTCTATGAGGATGAGAGGGTGACACAAGAGCTTACAGTCTATGAGGATGAGAGGGTTGTCACGGGTGCTCCCGCGATCCCTGTCACGGATCGCGGGCGCGTCCGTGCTCCTTCATGTGCCCCCGCTGCTGCCCGGTGCCTCTTACCTAGGGCGCGCGCGCGGCTCCGGCCGAAAATTTAAAGGGCCAGCGCACCGCTAATTGGTGCACTGGCTAAACACCTCACCTTTAAGAATCCTGCCTCTTCCTGTGTTCCTTGCCGGATCTTTGTGCCTCATAGCCTTAGAGAAAGCTTCCAAGCGAGTATTCCTGCATTCCCGTGTATTCCTGCGTTCCCGTGTATTCCTGTGTGTTCCCGCTCCTGAGTCCTGTGTTACCTGAGTTCCTCAGTGTTGCTGTGTTCCGTGTGCCTGTGTTCCCGTTCCCACCTGCCTGGACCTCCTGTTGCTGAGCCCGGACTTGGACCTGACGTTGCATCTCTGCCGCCTGCCCTGACCCTGTGCCTGGACCTGACTACGAGTTTGTCATCCGCTAAGGTACCTCGACCTCGGCTGCCACCGTGGGCTAGTCACACCTGGGAACGACCTAGTGGTATCCTGCCGCAGCAAGTCCAACCCGCTTTGCGGCGGGCTCTGGTGAATACCAGGTGCCGCTAGGCTCCGGTTCCAGGTGTTGGCTAGTTACATCTCCCGCGGTGGTCCAGAGGATCCACTGATCCTAACAGTAAGATCCGGCCATGGATCCCGCCGAGGCTCCTTCTCCCAGTCAGCCTGATCTCGCCACCATCGTGATCCACCAGTCCCGGCAGATTGCAGCACAGCGGAATCAGCTAGAGCAAGTCACCGCCATGCTACAACAACTACTTGCTACCCAACATCAGCAACAGTCTCCTGAAGCGGCCGCTGTGACCCCTGCTACCCCGGCTTATCTTCCTGCTGTTGAACCCAGGCTACGCCTCTCTGCCCGGCAAGTATGATGGAGATCCCAAGATGTGCAGGGGCTTCATAACCCAGTGCTCCTTGCACATAGAACTCATGCCGTCGCAATTTGCCACAGAGCGGTCCAAGGTGGAATTTGTCCTCAGCCTTCTTTCCGGGAAAGCCCTGGCCTGGGCTACTCCGCTTTGGGACAGAGATGACCCGGTTGTGTCTAGCCTCACTGCGTTTCTGTCAGAGTTCCGGTCAGTCTTCGAGGAACCAGCACGAGCCTCCTCTGCGGAGTCTGCATTGCTGAACTTGCGTCAGGGCAACTCATCGGTGGGAGAGTACGCAGTTCAATTCCGCACCCTGGCTTCTGAACTTGCTTGGAACGATGCAGCCCTCATCGCTACATTTAAGAAAGGGCTCTCTGCGCAGGTCAAGGACGCACTGGCAGCTCGGGATCTTCCATCTACTCTGAGTGACCTCATCACCTTGGCCACTCGAATTGATGTTCGGTTTAAGGAGCGAGCTGAGGAACTACGCTCCGAGTATCCCCAAAGCCGTTCCTGGTGGAGGTTGATGCCTCCTCCGTGGGTGCTGGGGCAGTCCTTACTCAGAAGGGTCCCAGGGGACGAACACTCACTTGTGGTTTCTTCTCCAAAACCTTCTCCACCGCGGAGAGAAATTATTCCATTGGAGATCGGGAGCTTCTAGCCATCAAGCTGGCTTTGGAAGAGTGGCGTCATCTGCTGGAGGGAGCCCGATTTCCAGTCAGCATTTTCACGGACCACAAAAACCTTCAGTACCTTCAGACGGCTCAGCGTTTGAATCCACGTCAAGCCCGGTGGTCCCTCTTCTTTTCTCGCTTTGACTTCCGAATCCATTTTCGCCCTGCAGAGAAAAACATCAAGGCTGACGCCTTGTCCCGTGCTTCTGATGTTATGGGGGAGGACTCTGCTCCGAGGCATATTGTTCCTCCAGAGAGACTTGTGCTTGCCGCGCTGGTGGACCTCCGGCAGCTGCCTCCCGGCAAGACTTATGTGCGACCTGGTCTCCGAAAGAGGATTCTGACCTGGGGACATTCTTCTTGTGTGGCTGGGCACCCTGGGGTGCAGCGCTCTGTGGCCTTAATTTCCCGATTCTACTGGTGGCCTGATTTGGTCAAGGACGTTCGGGATTTTGTGGGTTCCTGTGCCTCTTGTGCCCGCAACAAGCCTTCACGACTTAAACCTTCTGGTCTTCTGTTGCCGTTACCCGTGCCTACCAGCCCATGGTCTCATGTGGCTATGGACTTTGTTACGCATCTACCGCCATCTTCTGGCAACACCGTTATCTGGGTGGTGACTGACCGCTTTTCGAAGATGTCTCACTTTGTCCCTCTACCAGGTTTGCCTTCTGCTCCACGTCTCGCCAGCCTCTTCTTCCAGCATATTTTCCGGCTTCATGGTCTCCCTCAGCACATCGTCTCGGATCGAGGAGTTCAGTTTGTGTCCAAATTCTGGAGATCTTTGTGCAACCAGTTGCAGGTGAACTTGGACTTCTCTTCTGCCTATCACCCACAGACTAACGGCCAAGTGGAGAGGGTAAATCAGACTTTAGGTTGCTATCTCCGCCACTTCGTCTCTGCCCGTCAGGACGACTGGGCATCTCTTCTACCATGGGCGGAGTTCTCTTACAATTCCCTGGACTCCACTTCTGCCGGTTCTGCTCCCTTTTTTATTAACTACGGAATGCATCCTCGGCCTCCTCTTCCGTTACCTACGTCTGCAGATGTTCCTGCTGTGGAGGACCTGGTACGTGATCTGAAAGCCATCTAGGAGCAAGTCCACACCTCATTGCTCCGAGCTACAGCCCAGACCAAGCGTCAAGCAGACAAAAGACGCCGACCATTCCCTGTTTTAGCTCCTGGTGACAAGGTTTGGCTGTCCGCCAAGTATGTTCGGCTGAAGATCCCGAGCTATAAATTGGGACCTCAGTTCTTGGGTCCATTTGAAATTCTCGGCCGCATCAACCCGGTGGCTTACAAGTTGCGTCTGCCTCCCAGCATGCGCATTCCTAATTCTTTCCACGTTTCTCTCCTTAAGCCAGTCATCTTCAACCGCTTCAACCGACAAATTACTCCTCCTCCGGTACCACAAGCTGATTCCACCGATGTCTTCGAGGTGAAAGAGATCCTGGATACTAAGACTGTGAGAGGTAGGCGGTTGTTTCTGGTAGACTGGAAAGGATTTGGTCCTGAGGAGAAATCCTGGGAGCCAGAGGATAACATCCTGGACAAGAGCCTGCTCCAACGTTTTCTCAGGCCCAAGAAGAGAGGGAGGCTGAAGGGGGGGGGGGGGTACTGTCACGGGTGCTCCCGCGATCCCTGTCACGGATCGCGGGCGCATCCGTGCTCCCTCATGTGCCCCCGCTGCTGCCCGGTGTCTCTTACCTCTCCCGGCTCCTGCACTTCCTCGGACTGCGCCCTAGGAGGCGGGGACGCGCGCGCGGCTCCGGCCGAAAATTTAAAGGGCCAGCGCACCGCTAATTGGTGCACTGGCTGAACACCTCACCTTTAAGAATCCTGCCTCTTCCTGTGTTCCTTGCCGGATCTTTGTGCCTCATAGCCTTAGAGAAAGCTTCCAAGCGAGTATTCCTGCATTCCCGTGTATTCCTGCGTTCCCGTGTATTCCTGTGTGTTCCCGCTCCTGAGTCCTGTGTTACCTGAGTTCCTCAGTGTTGCTGTGTTCCGTGTGCCTGTGTTCCCGTTCCCACCTGCCTGGACCTCCTGTTGCTGAGCCCGGACTTGGACCTGACGTTGCATCTCTGCCGCCTGCCCTGACCCTGTGCCTGGACCTGACTACGAGTTTGTCATCCGCTAAGGTACCTCGACCTCGGCTGCCACCGTGGGCTAGTCACACCTGGGAACGACCTAGTGGTATCCTGCCGCAGCAAGTCCAACCCGCTTTGCGGCGGGCTCTGGTGAATACCAGGTGCCGCTAGGCTCCGGTTCCGGGTGTTGGCTAGTTACATCTCCCGCGGTGGTCCAGAGGATCCACTGATCCTAACAAGGGTGACACAAGAGCTTACAGTCTATGAGGATGAAGGGGTGACACAAGAGCTTACAGTCTATGAGGATGAGGGGGTGACACAAGAGCTTACAGTCTATGAGGATGGGGGGGTGACACAAGAGCTTACAATCTATGAGGATGAGAGGGTGACACAAGAGCTTACAGTCTATGAGGATGAGGGGGTGGCACAAGAGCTTACAGTCTATGAGGATGAGAGGGTGACACAAGAGCTTACAGTCTATGAGGATGAGGGGGTGACACAAGAGCTTACAGTCTATGAGGATGAGGGGGACACAAGAGATTACAGTCTATGAGGTTATGGGGGTGACACAAGAGCTTAGAGTGTATGAGGATAAGGGGTGACACAAGAGCTTACAGTCTGAGGATAAGGGGTGACACAAGAGCTTACAGTCTGAGGATGTGGTGGACACAAGAGCTAACAGTCTATGAGGATGAGGGGGACACAATAGCTTACAGTCTATGAGGATGAGGGGGTGACACAAGAGCTTACATTCTATGAGGATGAGGGGTGACACAAGAGCTTACGGTCTATGAGGATGAAGAGGTGACACAAGAGCTTACAGTGTATGAGGGGTGACATAAGAGCTTACAGTCTGAGGATAAGGGGTGACACAAGAGCTTACAGTCTATGAGGATGTGGTGGACACAAGAGCTAACAGTCTATGAGGATGAGGGGGACACAATAGCTTACAGTCTATGAGGATGAGGGGGTGACACAAGAGCTTAGAGTGTATGAGGATGAGGGGGTGACACAAGAGCTTAGAGTGTATGAGGATGAAGGGGTGACACAAGAGCTTACAGTGTATGAGGATGAGGGGGTGACACAAGAGCTTAGAGTGTATGAGGATGAAGGGGTGACACAAGAGCTTACAGTCTATGAGAATGAAGGGGTGACACAAGAACTTACAGTCTATGAGGATGAGGAGGGGACACAAGAGCTTATAGTCTATGAGGATGAGGGGGTGACACAAGAGGTTACAGTCTATGAGGATGATGAGGTGACACAAGAGCTTACAGTCTATGAGGATGAGGGGGTGACACAAGAGCTTACAGTCTATGAGGATGAGGGGATGACACAAGAGCTTATAATATATGAGGATGAGGGGTGACACAAGAGCTTACAGTCTGAGGATGAGGGGGTGACACAAGAGCTTACAGTCTATGAGGATGAGGGGGTGACACAAGAGCTTACAGTCTATGAGGATGAGGGGGTGACACAAGAGCTTACAGTCTATGAGGATGAGGGTGACACAAGAGATTACAGTCTATGAGGATGAGAGGGTGACACAAGAGCTTACAGTCTATGAGGATGAGGGGTGACACAAGAGCTTACAGTCTATGAGGATGAGGGGGACACAAAAGATTACAGTCTATGAGGATATGGGGGTGACACAAGAGCTTAGAGTGTATGAGGATGAATGGGTGACACAAGAGCTTACAGTCTATGAAGATGAGTGGGTGACACAAGAGCTTACAGTCTATGAGGATGAGTGGGTGACACAAGAGCTTACAGTCTATGAGGATGAGGGGGTGACACAAGAGCTTACAGTGTATGAGGATGAGGGGGTGACACAAGAGCTTAGAGTGTATGAGGATGAGGGGTGACACAAGAGCTTACAGTCTGAGGATAAGGGGTGACACAAGAGCTTACAGTCTGAGGATGTGGTGGACACAATAGCTTACAGTCTATGAGGATGAGGGGGTGACACAAGAGCTTACATTCTATGAGGATGAGAGGTGACACAAGAGCTTACGGTCTATGAGGATGAGGAGGTGACACAAGAGCTTACAGTGTATGAGGATGAGGGGTGACATAAGAGCTTACAGTCTGAGGATAAGGGGTGACACAAGAGCTTACAGTCTATGAGGATGTGGTGGACACAAGAGCTAACAGTCTAGGAGGAAGAGGGGGACACAATAGCTTACAGTCTATGAGGATGAGGGGTGACACAAGAGCTTACAGTCTATGAGGATGAGGGGGTGACACAAGAGCTTACAGTGTATGAGGATGAGGGGGTGACACAAGAGCTTAGAGTGTATGAGGATGAAGGGGTGACACAAGAGCTTACAGTGTATGAGGATGAGGGGGTGACACAAGAGCTTACAGTCTATGAGGATGAAGGAGGTTACACAAGAGCTTACAGTCTATGAGGATGAGGAGGTGACACAAGAGCTTACAGTCTATGAGGATGAGGAGGTGACACAAGAGCTTACAGTCTATGAGGATGATGAGGTGACACAAGAGCTTACAGTCTATGAGGATGAGGGGGTGACACAAGAGCTTACAGTGTATGAGGATGAGGGGATGACACAAGAGGTTATAATCTATGAGGATGAGGGGGTGACACAAGAGCTTACAGTCTGAGGATGAGGGGGTGACACAAGAGCTTACAGTCTATGAGGATGAGGGGGTGACACAAGAGCTTACAGTCTATGAGGATGAGGGGATGACACAAGAGCTTATAGTCTATGAGGATGAGGGGGATGACACAAGAGCTTATTGTTTATGAGGATGAGGGGGCGACACAAGGGCTTACAGACTATGAGTATGAGGGGGTGACACAAGAGCTTACAGTCTATGAGGATGTGGGGATGACACAAGAGCTTATAGTCTATGAGGATGAGGGGGTGACACAAGAGCTTATAGTTTATGAGGATGAGGGGGCGACACAAGAGCTTACAGTCTATGAGGATGAAAGGGTGACACCAGATGTATAAGAGCTTGTATAATGCTCCAGCCAGGGCCGCATCTGCCATGAGGCGAGATGAAAATCTCGCCTCAGGCGGCAGATTGCGGGTCCCTGTACAGGGCGGCGAAATTCGCCGCTCTAAAGTGGGCGATTCGGGCGTCCATTAACGCCCGAATCGCCCACTAGCTAAATAAATCGTGCCTGTCTCTTTAAGACACAGGCGCGATTTATATGCGGAGCGACGCAGCGCCTTTCCGGCTGCTGCGTCGCTCCGTTCTATTCAGTGCCACAGGCGTCATGACGTCACGACGCCTGTGTCACTGTGTGGAGCCGCGGCTCACAGGAGAGCCGCGTGAAGACCGGAGCTGCGCGCCGAGGGAGCAGCTGCCTGCAGGTGAGTATGATTTTATTATTTTTCATGCACTTTCATTAATTGTAATCTGGCTGATAAGGGGGAGTGGGGCCATAATTGTCATATACTGTGTGTGGGGGGGTGTATACATTATACGTGGCCATACTTGTTTTATACTGTGGGGGGGGGGGGGCTGTATACATTATATGGGGCCATAATTGTCATATACTGGGGGGTGCTATATGGGGTCAGAGTCATTTATACTGGGGTGGGGGGTGCTATATATATTATATGGCCCAGAATAATTTTATACTGGGGGGGCTGTATATATTATACGAGGCCAGATTCTTCTTTTCCTGGGGGTGTTATATATTTATATGGGGCCAGATTTCAGCTGGGGGGTAAACAGTATATTACTAAGCTGGGGGGGCTGTATATGGGATTCAGTATATTACAAAGCTGGGGGGGCTGTATATGGGGTACAGTATATAACTAAGCTGGGAGGGGGCTGTATATGGGGTACAGTATATAACTAAGCTGGGAGGGGGCTGTATATGGGGTACAGTATATTACTAAGCTGGGAGGGGGCTGTATATGGGGTACAGTATATTACTAAGCTGGGAGGGGGCTGTATATGGGGTACAGTATATAACTAAGCTGGGGGGCTGTATATGGGGTACAGTATATTACTAAGCTGGGAGGGGGCTGTATATGGGATACAGTATATTACTAAGCTGGGGGGATGTATATGGGATACAGTATATTACTAAGCTGGGAGGGGGCTGTATATGGGGTACAGTATATAACTAAGCTGGGGGGCTGTATATGGGGTACAGTATATTACTAAGCTGGGAGGGGGCTGTATATGGGATACAGTATATTACTAAGCTGGGGGGATGTATATGGGGTACAGTATATTACTAAGCTGGGGGACAGTATATGGGGTACACTATATCACTAAGCTGGGGGGCTGTATATGGGATACAGTATATTACTAAGTTGGGGGGATGTATATGGGGTACAGTATATTACTAGGCTGGGGGGCTTTATAGGATACGGTATATTACTAAGCTGGGGTGGGCTGTATATTAGAGGGTGCTATATATTTACATTGGTCAGGGTTGCACTGTATGTAAAATCATGTAACATAATAACAGAGTGGGATATATTAGTTATAGGATACAGATTACTTTGCATAATTTAAACTAAATGTTAGGGGTCTGTACTAATAAATTGGGGGTGTTGTATATTGATTGGTGCTGTGTATGCTATAATTCCAGTAGAAATATATATAATGAATGGATGTTTTATATGTGGGGAGAGTGCGGTCAGTTGTGTTGTGAGGGGTATATACTTCATACTGTAAGTGACTGTGGTATTTTTAGGGACGCCGGGTGGAGATGCTGCACGGAGCTGAAGACATCTGCCCGTGAATTCAGCAGCGATACGTCATGGATTGGAGAACCCGGAATAAAGTCCTCCTGATGGAAGAGATTGTCATCTATAAAGTACTAGATGCCACTAATGCCTCTCAGATCCTGTAGTCAGTCACACAGTGTCAGGGAGCTGTCTGTAGGATTGTTAATTGTTAGTAAAGTTTAAGGATTTACTTAACAGGGAAGGGGGGGGGGGGGCAGCATTTTAATATTCGCCTCAGGCAGCAAATATGCTAGAATCGGCCCTGGGTCCAGCCATTCTTTATAAGGGAATGGAATAAAAATATCAAATTGCAGAGTAGAAAAAAAGTTGTTTCTCACCAATTGAAGGCTTCAAAACGTCATTTTCTTTATTTCATGTCCTTAAAATGCATACATGTGAACAGGGAGAGAGAGAACCACAAGAAACCTAAAGAAGTGAGAGGGATGTGTTGTTGCACGCTGTTTAAGAGATACATCTTCAAAAATATGACTCCTCCCTATCACTTCTTTAGGTTTCTTGTGGTCCTCTCTCTCCCTGTTCACATGTATGTATTTTAAGGACATGAAATAAAGAAAATGACATTTTAAAGCCTTCAATTGGTGAGTGCCAAGTTTTTTTCTACTCTACAATTTGATATGAAGGCTGCATCTATGGCTGATCTTAGTTAGAGCACCACGTGCTTTATCCCCATTTCTCACTCTACCAAGCCGTGTTTCATTTATGTGATTGCAAATAAGTCTCAGTTGAAGGACTGCTAATAGTGTCCCTTATTCATTTCTAAATCCTCGTTTTATTGCCTAATGGAATAAAAATAATTTAATAAATAAAAATGCTTCTGCTTGAACCAGCCATCAGCCATCATCTTATATACAAAGTCCAAAGTCAGTGGGATTTCAGAGAAGCATTCTCCAGATAACAGACAGTATTTATATAGTCCCACTTTACTTTACTTTCCATGTGTAATAATAATACCGTAATTCCTTTATTTATATAGCGCACACAGATTACGCAGCGCTGCACAGAGCTTGTCAGATCAGTCCCTGTCCCCAATGGGGCTCACAATCTAATCAACCTACCAGTATGTTTTGGAGTGTGGGAGGACACCGGAGGACCCAGAGCAAAAAACACTAACACAGAGAGAACATACAAACTCTTTGCAGATGTTGACCCTGGGACTTGAACCCGGGTCCCCAGCGCTGCAGGCTGTAATGCTAACCACTAAGCCACCGTACAGCTGAGAGACTGGTGAAAAAAAGATGAATACAGATAGCTAAATTGGAGTTGGACATACCCATATACAGGCGGTCCTCTACTTAAGAACACCCGACTTACACACAGTCCATAGTTACAAACGGACCTCTGGATATTGGTAATTTACTGAACTTTAGCCCTAGGCTACAATAATCAGCTATAACACAGGTGTCTGTAACGAAGCTTTATTGTTAATCTTGGTTCTGATGACAATCCCACATGTTTAAAATCCAATTGTCACTGGTCTACTGTATAAAATATACAGTTCTGACTTACGTACAAATTCAACTTAAGAACAAACCTACAGAACCTATGTTGTATGTAACCCAGGGACTGCCTGTACTTGAATTTATACTACAGGACACAATTTACATAATTACGCATCTACAGTACATTACCTTGATTTTATCAATGCAATTCCTCTGGTGAGGGGAGTCCCCAGTAGCCAAATTATTTTTCTTCACCAGTCACCTCCATTGAAGGTCCATGTTCTGTCTTCTGTCTTTCATTATCATCGAATATACCTGATAATGGGGAGCAACACATGTCAAGCATGCACGTATATGACCTATAATCTATTGCACCCCCACCTATATACATTATAGCCTTCTAAGGGGTGATGCCACACTCTGTCACAGTCATAGCAGATTAACTATTGCTAGATCAGAGCCGTAGAGGATATGGGTTTGGTGCAATTCGATCAATCCTGTCAGAAACTGGTTTAATAAAGTAAAAGCCTCCTTATAAATCCGCATCTTGTGCTGAGGAGTCAGGGCTGGATGATAGAACGGGCTCATGGGGCGCGCTCCCTTGGGCCCATAACACTTTTCCATTAAAGGGACCCCCACCAAATGTTGGAAATTCAGGTGGTCGCATGGTCGCCCAAATCGCCCACAATATGTGCAGTTCCAGCTCCCCAGCTTTTCACTGAACTGGCTGCTGTTATAACAGCTGCTTCAGAGAACTGAGCAGTTTGCAATAGATTTGAGTCTATAGCAGAGCAAGGGAACAATAAGTTTCCTACTCTGCCATAGACCATCGGGCTCTGACAAGATGATGGTGATCTCCTGCTAACGGCACAGCGACGCCACCCAATGCGCCACCAGTTCCAGTATGCTGACACTGCAAGGGAAGAGGAGGAGGTTGGCCCGCATCCATGAACGGTGAGTGCAATTTATCATTTTACCTATGGTTGTATATTGTTATAGCTATAGAGGTGTGCTGATTATATTTACCACAGTGGGCAGTATATAGTTATTATATGGGCACTGTATAGTTTTTATAGGGAGGCTGTATATAGTTATTATAGGGGGACTGTATATAGATATTATAAGAGGGCTGTATATAGTTATTATAGGGGGACTGTATATAGATATTATAAGGGGGCTGCGTATAGATATTATAGGGGAGCAGTATATAGTTATTATAGGGGGCTGTATATAGTTATTATAGGGGGTTGTGTATAGTTTTTTTTATTTCGATTTTCCTTGTTTTCTCTGCAACCAATCCCATAAACAAGGCAGCTAAACCCGTGTTCACACACAGTAGTACAAGAGATTCAATTAGCGCCTCCTTAGCCGCCTTCCACAGACAGGGTATGACGCCGACACAGATGTTACAGCATAGCCTCCTAAACTATACAAAAATACTTAATGCCTGCCTCACTCAGGTCAGACTATCCAAATCTATGTACCTCATTCATAAGTAATGCTACTTATCACATGGCTTCTTGTGCATTTTGGAATATCAGAAGACTAACATTCATGTCTGTATTATGCATGTATTTTTTGTGCAGAAAATGCACAGCACAGTACAGTATGGTGTAAAACAAAGATTATATTCACCTTGCATGCTTTTACTCAAATACACTAATGGAGAAGATATATTAAAATGCATGTAAATTGTTTGTGCAGATTTTAGGATTCTGTAATGAAAGGGATGAAAATCCCTTACAACATGACCAGGATAGGGCTGAGTCGTAGGACCGGCTCACAGAGCAGAAAAAGGAACCCTCCTTAACCAATACTAAATAAAACACACACATTTTTGTTGTTGGAAAAGTGCTGGTCACAGCTTTATTTATTCTTTGAAAATCTGTAAAATATAAACTTTATTAAACATATATTAACAATTGCAAATATAAAAATACGTTAAACATCAATTTTCTTAGTGGCCGAGTACTTGACAACAGAGCATAAAACTCGTTTGTCCCTTTTTAGACAACCAACTAAGTCCGGTGTAACCATTAAGTAAAATATAATTGCTCATAACTCACGCTCAGCGTGTAAACAACCACACCTACCAATCCACAAGCCGCACACCAACCTGGCGAGTGACGAGGGCAGAATGTGGCAAATATCAAATGAATCCAGCTCCTGAGGTCAAACTCTCAAGGAGACTGCAATTCAATTCACCAAATTCCCGGACTTTATCCCAAATGATGCAATTAATTTACCAAAATATAAATTATCTGTTGCCAAGCACCCGCCCACTTCACAATCAAACGGCCTCAACTCCCTAAGCTATGCCTACCCTTTCCTGACAAATAAATCTCATCTACTTGTATCCCTCCTCCCCAATAAACACACAATGTGACCCTAATACAAGATAAACTAACAAGGGGAGGGTGGGTGGGACAATTTTCTCGAGCCAAAAGATGGCGTGCCCTTCCTGGCACCCCTTATAAACCCCCTAAAGTCTCCACCCCCCAAACTAGCCCACCTATCACCTCACATAAAGTTCCACCCCCAACTCTAAAAACCCACCTTTTCCTGCCCTCCCAGCCCATCCTGTCATGGCCGCATTCCGCCCACTTGCATCTATCTCCATGCTAACATGACCAGGATAGGGCTGAGTCGTAGGACCGGCTCACAGAGCAGAAAAAGGAACCCTCCTTAACCAATACTAAATAAAACACACACATTTTTGTTGTTGGAAAAGTGCTGGTCACAGCTTTATTTATTCTTTGAAAATCTGTAAAATATAAACTTTATTAAACATATATTAACAATTGCAAATATAAAAATACGTTAAACATCAATTTTCTTAGTGGCCGAGTACTTGACAACAGAGCATAAAACTCGTTTGTCCCTTTTTAGACAACCAACTAAGTCCGGTGTAACCATTAAGTAAAATATAATTGCTCATAACTCACGCTCAGCGTGTAAACAACCACACCTACCAATCCACAAGCCGCACACCAACCTGGCGAGTGACGAGGACAGAATGTGGCAAATATCAAATGAATCCAGCTCCTGAGGTCAAACTCTCAAGGAGACTGCAATTCAATTCACCAAATTCCCGGACTTTATCCCAAATGATGCAATTAATTTACCAAAATATAAATTATCTGTTGCCAAGCACCCGCCACCGCACAGCGTCTTGACCCCTCAAGACGCCGTGCACCGCCACACCCTCCAACCAAAACCAACCACCTCAGACAATCCGTAATTAAAAACATCCAACCCAAGGTCCGTCAAGTGCACACCATCCTTACCCGTGTAGCTGCGATCAGCCTCCAACAAACCATGTCGCACAACCAAACCACCATTCAAACGGATGAATTTACCAAAACACTTATTGATCTTCACTCTAGACCGATTCAGTGCCGCCACTGAAACTGCGTTCCTCCATCGCTCCCTTCTCACCATCTCAGACCAAATCAACAACACATCCGGATACTCACTCATAATCCACAACACATCCCTCTTCATCGCCTTAATCAATTGACGCATAGGAAAACTCCCGATGTCGTTGCCCCCAGCATGGATCAACAAAACATCCGGAGCACCCCATCTCTCAATTGCCATTCGCAACTTTGCACGCACTGCTTCCCACTGAAGCCCCCTATAGCCAAGCCAACGCACACTTACCAAGTTTCCATCGAGCCCAAGAAACCTACCACCCAAACGAAGCTGAGCCCTCTTTTCTGCCCAATGAATAAAGGAGTGTCCGAAAATCCAGATGACACACCTTCTAATACCTATCAAGAAATAAACAATCGTAACAGCCAACAACGCACCCATCCCCTTTTAATTTTCCAATCTATGAAGCCGAACATACGAACGAAACCGCCTAGACTCCCACCGCCCAATTTTCTTGATATCAGCCTCTGGTAGACCCCACCTAGCTGCCTCAGTTGCAGCTCCAATGCGAAACGAGTGTGAACAGTATTCCTTCGCGTTTAACCCCAACAAATCCAAACACTTCCTGAAAACTGCCACAAACTGAAATCTGGACAAGGCCTTCCCATTCTGGTGAACCAATAACGCCTCCCCCGTTGCTGACCGAACCGACAAAAAGGACTCAAGGCACCCTACCGGACAACCCACGAACCCCGGCACCCGCCGTAAGCGCACCAAAAACCCCCGACCCGCGCTATCCGTTTTAGTATTTGTCAACACAATCCTAACCTCACCATCCACACACTGCACGTGCCGCATCTGAATACCCCCGCTGCGCAAGCAGCTGCCACTCACCAATTCACTAATCCTAAATGCCCCAAAAAATGCCCACGAGTATGCCAAGGTAAACAAACGACCCTCGTACTCCGACACACATACCTCCCGAACCTTTCCTACCAGGTCCCTCAACAGGTCAAAAGATACAGGTCTCCTACAGTCCTCCCTATAACGGCCCTTCCTGTAACCCTTCACCGCTTGCTTCACTAAAAAACCCTGAGTCGAATCCTCTCCACCTATCAACTTAAACAAAAAGGCTAACGCCGCTAGTGCTCTCTGAACTACCGCCACCGAAGCCCCCCTTTCAAAATAGCGTATCAACATACAAAACAGGACAGATTCTCCCCGACTGCACACCACTCATCCAGCAATAAGAACCAATCACGCCATACCTTCTTGTAAGAGTCCCATGTCGAAGGGGCCAAAGACAACTGAACCCAAGGGAATAAATTCAACGCAGCATCTCCCACAAATGCTCCGGACACCGCACCGGCCGTAACGCCGCCCCCGGCACCAACTCCCGGAACCTGACCAGCTGCAATCGAGACAGAGCATCCGCCACTTCATTATCCACTCCTGGAACATGTACTGACCGAAAATGCACATTCAAACGCAGGCACAGCAACACCAGATGCCGCAACAACACGATAACTGGGGGAGAGCTCGACGTCTGTTTATTAATCACATTAACCACTGACATATTGTCACAATGGAAAACCACGCTTCTGTTCGCTAACTGGCTACCCCACAATTCCAAAGACACCACAATCGGAAATAATTCCAGCAGGCACAAGTTAGCCGTCAGCTTCTGTTCCTGCCACCACTCGGGCCAAGACCCTACACTCCATTCCCCTTGAAAGAATGCCCCATAACCTATAGCGCCTGCAGCATCCGTGAACAAATGAAGCTCCATGTTTGAAACAGGCTCCGCCAGCCACAACGTCTTCCCATTGTAAGTGACCAAAAATTCGTCCCAAACTCGCAAGTCCGCTCTATGCTCCCTCCTTAGCCGAACAAAGTGCTCCGGCCGCTTAACCCCAGCCGTCGCCTGTGCCAACCTCCGACAGAAAACCCGCCCCATGGGCATAATCCGACAAGCGAAGTTTAATCTCCCCAGCAAAGACTGCACCTGCCGCAATGTCAACTTTGACTTCACTATCGCCTCGCCAACGCAAGAGCGCAACTCCCCCAACTTTTTCTCTGGCAAACGACACTCCATGTCGATCGAATCCAATTCTATTCCCAAGAAAGACAGCTTTGTGGTTGGGCCTTCCGTCTTTTCAACCGCCAATGGCACCCCGAAACTCTCAAATGTTTCGGACAACGTAGACAACAAAACCTGGCACCTATAACTCCCTGCCGGGCCAACACACAGAAAATCGTCTAAATAATGAATGACCCCAGCCCCACCTGACAACTCCCTAACCACCCATTCCAGAAACGTACTAAACGCCTCAAAGTAGGCACAAGAAATAGAACACCCCATCGGCAAGCAGCCATCCACATAGTAACCCCCTTCAAAATAACACCCCAACAAATGCATCGATTCAGGATGCACCGGTAACAAACGAAAAGCAGCCTCAATGTCCACTTTCGCCATCAAAGCCCCACTACCAGCTGCCCTCACCAGGCTCACAGCCTCATCAAATGAAGTATAGCAAACTGAACTCATAGCTGGATCTATCGCATCATTCACCGAACCCCCCCGCGGGTAAGACAAATGATGAATCAGGCGAAACTTCCCTTCCTCCTTTTTAGGAACTACCCCCAATGGTGAAACCCGCAAATTTCCCACCGGAGGATTAACAAAGGGTCCCAACATACGACCCAACTTGACCTCCTTCCGCAACTTCTCCCTAACTACCTCCGGGGCTTCATCCGCAGATTTCAAGTTCCTTGCAAAACAACCCGGCTCCCCCTCCTTAAACGGGATCCGAAACCCCTCTTGAAATCCCTGAATCAACAAACAAGCCTTCTCCTTATTTGGATATCTCTCGAGCCACGGCATCATTACCCCGAGCCTCACCGGAGTCACCCCCTTTTTGAGCACCATCGCCCGACCGCTGTCCTTGTCCTTTTCTCCTGAAGCAGCGAGACAAGGGGTGGTTGACACCCCCGCAACCAGAGCATTCGTGCCTGAAGGTACAGGAGGATCCCCAAGTACAGTTGCCCTCGTTATACCTCCAACAGACTCCCTTTTTCCCACCGCCCGACGGGGTCGCAGCTTTGGCTCCGTCGGGCCCCGGCTGAAAGGGTGAACCAGCCACCGCCACCCCCCCAAAGGATGAACTCTTCGGCGCCGGCTTTGGTGCCGTCATCAACCTCATCCACAGCCCAATATCCCTATGCCCCCATTCCAGGGACGGCCTCACGGCCATTCTCTGACGAAACTGCTCGTCATATCTAAGCCACGCTATCCCCCCATATGTTTTGTACGCTTCCCATATAGTTTCCTGATGACAAAACAACCCCGAGCACCATTCAGGCTGTTTTTCCCCAATTACACTACCCAAAATGGAAAAAGCATGCAGCCAATTCCCAAAATTACGAGGAATCAGCCGATAACGGCGTCTCTCCTCGTCCTCCTCCTTACGATGCTCCTTCCCTTTCTCCCAACGTTCGACACTAAAACGCTCCAAAGGTAACAGCGTAAAAATATCCAGATTCTCCCTCTTCCATATTTTATCCTTCACTTCTTGTTTCAAATGACCCCCAAGGGGCCCGTCAAAACAAATGTACAAGTTACCCAATGCCGCGTCCGACACTGGCAACAACTTGGATGCCTCAGCTGACTTAACAGCCGGGGCCTTGTCCCCACTCACGGCCACCACAGCGCTCTCTGACCCCTGTTCTGCCACCGACTCCGCGCTAACCGACCTCACCGAATTCTCCCTTACCCCAGCGCTAACTACCCCCGTCACCACGGGCGACACCGCCACTAGTGCGTTAGACGTCTCAGCCACCCCTGTATTAGATGACCCTGCCGCCCCAGCGCCCCATGCCGATGTTGGCCCCCCATGCTGTGACCCCATAGCCCTCTCAAAAACTGACATCAAACGCTGCATCCCCTGCATAAACTCCTGAAGAGGCCCCACTCTAGCAACAGCCCCTGCATCAGGTGTATTAAAGGCTACCCCCACTGGAGTGTTATGTGTGTTTGTAGGTAGATGTGCTTGTGTAGCTGTGATCGCACCTGTAATTGTGACGCCGCTGCCTCCTGGCGTCTGCTCTGCTCCGCCTGGACCTGCCACGACCCCCTGACCCGATGGCCCAGCTCCTCCTGAAGCGATCACTCCTGGAGCCATGATCGGCGCCGCAACCGCTGGTCCTGCTGACGGCGACACCACGGGACCCCCTCCAGTCGCGGCCAGTCCTAGCGCGCGACGCACTGTGTCCAGCATAGCCGCCTCAGCGCCACTCTGCATCTGGTAAGGAAAGAAGACAGAAGAAACACCACGGACACAACCACCATCGCCCAACCACTGCGGTCCCTGCGCCATCCCTCCGATCATGCTGCTGTCAGGGGGCCCCATGACGTGCTGCCTCCCCTCAGCAGGCCTATCACTAGCCCCGCTGGCCCAGGCGCCGCCTCCACTACTCCTGGATGGAGGATTCACGCCTCCATCCGCTGCCCCATGCTGCCGACGCCCCCCACCACATGGCCTGGGTGAAGGGGGGACCCGACCCCCCCCACCCGCTACCGCCGCGCCCGCTGCCACGTCCAGCGCCCCGACCGCGGCCTCCTCCCCCTCACTTACAGCGCTGCCTGGGCTGCTGGGGGCGTCCTCCTCCCCAGCCCCCGCTCCCCCACGGCTGCTAGCCGCCGCCGCTCCACCTGGCGGACGGCAAACACTCACCGCTCGCCTGGAATCCCGGTGAGCATCTCGTCCGTGCTGGCTCCTCCTCTCGGCTCCCGTCGACCCCCGACTTCCGGTTCCGGACTTCCGGCCACCACCGCTCCGCCCTCCTGCAGGACCGCCCGCCATCTTGGATCCACCGCGTGTCGCCGCCATCTTCCGCCTCGCACCACCGGAGGACCTCGCGCTCCGCACTCCGGCCCCCACATCATCATCTGAGGACGCCACCGACATCCTCCGGCTCCTCTTCCTACCGGAACCACGGACCGCGGCCTCTCCCGAACCTCCAGGTAAGTCCCCATTATCGCTCCTCGCGGCCCTCGCAGGTGACCCAGAAGGGCTCAAACGCTCAGGAGGCCTGGCCCTGGACGACCTGGCCGACCGCCGGGTCCCGCAGTCCTCGCCTGTTGTCAGATTGGCCACCTGCTCCCTCATCCATTCGGCCCCCCTGGCCTCCGCCTGAGCCCGCATCTGGTCCAAAAAGGCCTCCAAATCCGCCATCACAGCCCTGGCTCAAACCAAACCGCCGCAAAAACGCCAAAAACGACGAGAAATTACCGGCAAAACGGACCGGCACCACCTCTCCGCACAATTTTCTCGAGCCAAAAGATGGCGTGCCCTTCCTGGCACCCCTTATAAACCCCCTAAAGTCTCCACCCCCCAAACTAGCCCACCTATCACCTCACATAAAGTTCCACCCCCAACTCTAAAAACCCACCTTTTCCTGCCCTCCCAGCCCATCCTGTCATGGCCGCATTCCGCCCACTTGCATCTATCTCCATGCTAACATGAATTGCGGTAAACACATTTTGATTTTACGCACATTTGGCAGCAGATTTCAGTGCGAAACTTTGGTTATTTAGATCTTTTTTTACTACTAAAAATTACTTTTGTAAGGTCTACAGACTCATAGGGACACATTTACTTACCTGTCCCGTTGACGTCGCCGATCCGGAATGTCCGACGAGGATTCAGAGCTGCTGTGATCCACTAAGATTGTGCGTCCAGTTTCCTGCATGTGTCGCTTCCCCGCCGAGGTCTGCCGGAGTTCACCTTCTTCTTCCCAGTGTATGTAAGTGCCGAATTTGCGACACAATTTGATTTTTAAATTCTGCGGTTTGTCGTAATTAGTCGGGTTGGCTGACGGCCACGCCTCCCGATTGGTGCCGATGCGCCACAATCCGATCACGTGCGCCAAAAACCCGGGGCAATTCAGCGCAAAATGGAAACATTTGGGAAACCCGATGGAAATGCATCTGACGAACCCTTAGTAAATGTGCCCCATAGCGTGCAACTCCAGATTTTCTCAAATGCGGTTCCATCTTCTGTTCCTCCTACTTTTACATAATTTTTACTATTAAATATAAAAAGTATGTAGTAAGATACTAGATCAGTGATGGAAACATAAATGACACCAAATCATCACCTTCTTGGGACCATGTGTCCTTGTGGCATTGTACCATCTTAGGATACTAAATAAAAACTTGAAGGACATTCCCTCAGACTTATAGCCTGTCACAGCTGCACAAGTGTCACACTTCAAAGTCCGGAAATTAATATCAGTCTTAGTGTCACAGCATAATTATTTATTATGGCTGCTCGGAGTCGTGTAGTGTGATGTAAAGTACGTGCTGCTCTCCAGATTCCAGGCGTGTGTTGGTTTGGCTCCCTTGTATATAGGCCAAGGTGTCTGGAATCCAAGTCAAACATGTTGACTTGAGACTGTACCTTATGTCATTTCTATTGCCCGTAAATCATCTTGTGGTCTTTAGGTTTTCAGAATAAACAAAAAACAATGAGGGCAATCTGTTAAGGACATTTTGAAGCTAAAAGTGTTTTGAAAACATCTGATCTGCGATGTGGGTGCTGGACCAATTTACCTAATCTATGGATTTATTATGAATATGTTTAGCTTCAAAGCATTGGTGGTAGTATACTCTTTTAGCATACACATGCAATATCAATCCACAAGGCCAGATGAAGCTTAGGTGATGTGAAAAATCTCTTCTTAAAGGGAAAGCCCACATTCCCACTGTCCTGTTCTCTCTCCCACTTTTTGTACACTCCATTTGTAAGTATGCATTTTCGATAAAGAAGCAAAAAAGAGGTCTGGTGCCATTCCATTTTATTGTATGTATGTGTTAAAATTTGTTTCACTTTGTTCATTCTGTGAATTGTTAAAAATAACTATTAATCCTTATAATTTACTTATTCAGATATTCAAGTGCTTGAAGTAATCCCTGCGTAGCACACGGTAGGGAAGTGAGGGGGAGTGAGCACTTCTCACCCCTCCCCTCTGCATAGAAAGCCAAATGAGGCTGTGCCGCAAATCCAGCCAAATATACTGTATTTATACTATGAAAATCTAAGCTGGGCTCTATGTACAAAAGAATTTCCCCCACCAGAGATGAATAAAGTTGTATTGTATATTTTGCAGCCGGACACTTGGTGACTCTGCAGTAAGACAAAGAGACCCCGGGTGCTGTAGACCTCTATTGTGGCCCTGCCTTATACTGCACCAGATCTGTAGTAGTATAAGTCTATTGTCTATTCGTATTTTACCCCTCCTATTAGTTTATTACAAAAAAAGTGGTGCACTTTAGCATACTAATTTAAGCATAATAACATAACATAACATCCTTCTGTCTAAAACTCTTGATAAATCTGGCGTAATTGATAACTCTGCCCCATTCTGTCTGGACCCTCGCTTCATGCGAGGTGTTTTTTTGGATTTTTAAAATTGAAAGTGAGTGAACATATCAACCAAAATTTACCACTAATATTAATTACAATGTATCAGGATCGGTGGTGGTAGACCAACTGAAACGCCACAAGCGATGAAGTAAGCTGACACCTGGGAGCGGAGTCTAAGTGAACCCCAGTATTCACCAGAGCCCGCTGCAAAGCGGGTTGGACCGGCGGCACAGCATGGGAGTCGGGAACGTAGCAGATGGTTAAAGCAGGCGGCAGAGAAACGTGGTCATGAAATGAAGAAGAGGTCAAAACAGATAAATCACAAGAGTATTAATAATAACGCTTTTTCTAAGGCAACTGGGCACAGAGATCCAGCAGTAGACATAGGAAGAAGCAGAATATAACAGGGCAGAGGCCGGCCAGCGCCAATAAGTGGCTCGTTGGGCCTTTAAATTTCACAGAACCACATGTGCCGTCACTGGAGTGTGGACGGATGAGTAAGCCTGCAGCAGCGGTGAAGAGGTACACAGGGGTACACAGGTGCACCCGCAACCCAAGACATTGGGGCAGATTTACTTACCCGGTCCTGTCGTGATCCAGCGGTGCGTTCTCCCACGAGGATTAGGGTCTTCTGGCGATTCACTAAGGTCGTGCGCCCGATATCCACCAGGTGTCGCTGCTGCGCCGAGGTCCGCCGGAGTTCACTTGGTTCTTCTCGGTGCATGTGAGTGATTGATTTTGCGACACACTTCGTTTTTTAAATGACGCATTTTTTCCAAATCTGTTGGGTTTTCCGTTAGCCACTCCCTGATTTCTGTTGCGTGAAAGCCGACGCGATTGCGCCAAAATCCGATTGTGTGCGCCAAAATCCCTGCGTAATTCGGTGCAAAACGGAAAAAGTCGGAAAACCTGACGAAAGTGGGGCCGCAGAGCCCTGAGTAAATGAGCCCCAATGTTTCATTTAAAAAAATTTAAAATCACTTTGGAAAGCTAAAGTGTTCTAAAACTATAACCAAGCGACACATGTCAGATTACAAAACACCTTAACGCACAAGCTGGAAGGGGTTAAAGGCCTGGTTAAAGAGGTTAAAGCATTCTGGCTTGGAAGGCATATTGGACCTAACCGTCTCCCTTTCAGTCATTGTAAATAACATAAACTTCCCTCAAATAGGAAATCATTCTTTTACCATACATATTTAAAAAAGTTATATTCATATTTGCTAGTCCTATTCCTGCAGAGGGATTGCCTTGGTGCCTGAGAGCCTGTGTGAGTGGCGGGAGCTAACCCTAGGCATAAGCGCAACATTTTCTATAAAAGAAAGAGGTAAACAAAATCTGACGGTTCCCACTACAGGACATGTTGGGGTATATATGATAATAAAGGGAAGTAAACAAGATAGAACCCAAATCAATTAACACTGTCATCAAGTGACATCCTCTCCTACTTAGGAGGGTTTATGAAATCATCTGTAATTAGAGAAGAAACCAATCACAGTCTCAGCAGTCACATTTTGACATCTCATCACATTTCATTTTATTTTTTTGCATTGACAGGCTGTGGTTGTGGATTGATATAGCACTGCCCCCAAGAGGTGACACTCGCACACAACTTCATGAAATGAATTATCAATCTAGAATTTGAAGATAAAGTTTGAAATCTTGTAAATTTGATGTCACATTATGGATACAGCTGATATCCTAGAAAGATTCTTGGACATACTTGCAAGATGTTTATGGGATTCCTAGTATTGATTCTGAGGATTTAATGTTCATACGCCACTGTTTTTAAGTCATCAGCTCCCAATGATATATAAAGTAAAATTATCAACCTGTAGGTAAAGTGCTTGCATCGTGACCATGTGTTTCTTGAGAAAATACAACATAGCTAGAATGCAATCTTAAATTTTATGTATATACACTTTTCAGTGCAGCATAGTCTAGTGCCCCCTATCCTGTTTAGTTTCAATGACTAGCACCTCCCATTTAGCCTTGATTGACAGTGCCTGGCTTCCTATGTTCAGTGTAAACAGTCCAGATAATAACGAGACACCATGTCCATAATGTTACTTAAAGAGGACCTGTCACCTTTAAAACCTGCACTAGGAGCTGCTTACTAAAGTAAGCAGCTCCTAGTGCTACAGCATATGCCGCAGTGTTACACTTCGGAAACCTCCGATAATGCTAACAAACACTACAGCGCTGTACAATTGAAAACGCCGGACTGCGCTGTTAGCAGTCGAGCGTAATCATGAGGGGGCAGGATTAGGGGTGTTTTTTGGATCTTCTAAGTCATTACAATATAATTAAATCTAAAGATTTACAGTTGAAGTCTCTATTCACCTTTAAGATTTATACTTCATTTGATGTGCCGCCTATAGTTTTCTCTTTACTGTGTCCCTGTTTTATTTATAGAATCCCTTTCAAATTTTTCCTGATTATGTAGTGCCCCCTTCAATCATTGGTAATTTAGACCCCCTTTAATGTTCACTATATCCCCCCCCTCCACAAAAATGTATTCACCTCTCATGTCCTCCTCCCATCTTCTGCAGGCAGCATGATGCAGGTACATCATCCCACCGCCTTCCCCCGCTCATGTATGTCCTGTGTGGTTGGAGAGTAACGACATGATTGAAATCTATGTGAATTATGCTTATTCCTGGAATACCCCTTTAACTTATTTTTCTGAGTTGTCATTTTTTAGTGATATTGTTTATGGGTACAATGACCAGGAAAGTAGATGACCTAAAAAGCAGCCTAAGCTGGCTCTATTCAAATAATATTTTAGATTTTATATGGATATGATAACAACAATCATGTTTATTTTGAATGTTTATGCAGTGGGAGAAAAAAGTATTTTTTTACGTAAATATATTTCTGAAGGTTCGAAAATGATCAACAACCCAATCCACCCAATTTATAAGGAAATCAAGATATCCATTTATTATGTGTAATAATTTTGTGTATGTTTTTTTCTTCTTCAGTGGAACCAATAATGAGAAATGACACAGGGAAAAAGTATTTAGTATGCGAAGAAAGAGCAAAAAAGTGCAAAACAGCTGAAACCTAACAGTAATTAGGAAGCAATACTGATGACTGTACAAAGGTCTCATTAGATACTTGCCACACAATAAACATCTCTTGATGGGTAAAACAATGAGCTATATCACGATCTTATTGGAAAACTTATTGATGACATTGGCTACAGCAGAATTTCTACTGAAATGAAGTTCTACAGCTTCTGAAGGTTGCAGCATGCTGGCTCCATAATCCCAAAGTGTATAGAACATAATTTCACCATAAACCTACTATGACCATTAGCGCAGGATGCTATATCTGGTGTGGGCCCCACTGAATGTAGCCCTGACAGTGGTACACATTACTATTCTAAATTATCATTACTATTCAAACTTTCTCCTACTTACATGTCTGCATAGTTGCTGGCCTAGCTGGCACAATGGCGGTAGTAATGACTACTAGTCCTAGCCTCCATGCCAACACCAAGCACCACCAGCTGAGTGGTTTTTGAGGAAGTAAACTTAACACTTGGCTAGGACTTGCCTGGCAACAAGTTCATCCAACAAGGGTTAGGGGGAGTCAGGGTCCTCTTATAAGTAAAGTGGTGGTGGCCAAGGGGTGCGCTCCCCTGAAGCTCTCACCATAATCCAGCCCTGACAACCATATGCTCCCTCCAACATTTCAGACACAGCACTGGAAAGAATTATCATAAAGTCCACCCAGGGAAAGCTACAACAGGTAAAGTTATCTCAAAATAATGCGCTCAACTTCCATGGCCTACATACACGCTCACCATGCAAGACTCCTTGCTGCTTTAAAGAGGAAAGCTGCTTTAAAGATTAAAATCAGAACTATAACATTTAGAGAAGCCTATAAAATATTGAGAGAATACTGTTTGGTTAAATGAGACCTAAATTAAACACTTTGAATGCCACTATGGAGGAGGTTTTTAGGGCTTGTACGACAGTTTTCTGGTGTACCCTGAAATAATCACAAGTAATTGCAATTATTTCCCCCTATATGCCACATCCAAGCCAGGTAGGAGTAAGGGGCGTGAAGGTAACATTCCTGTTCCCTGCCTGCACATTCACTATGGTTCATGAAAGTTTGTACCAGTGCGTACAATCATATGAGTAATGGGTTTTGTAAACACATGGTATTCCCTTTTTCACAGGACCCCACATGATGTGCAGTAGGAAGTCTAGTCTAAGAAGCTAGTCCCCTATATCCTAGAAATCAGTGGGACACATGAGTTGGACTCCCCATTTACCCACAATTCAGGTGATAGGTAGTGACGTTATACCAATACACTGCATAACACTTGAATCTAATAATTTACATCTGTCCCATTAAGCATGTTATGATTTGGGTGTTGATGCTTCACCTGGTAATTTTTGTGGATAGAATAAATGCACTTTGTGCGACCAACAAGAAACTTATTGCATACAACGAGAAAAAAAAATGTGTTATTCAATCTGAGTTTCCCTACCCCACATACATAAGTGAGGAGTTAAATCGATTTGGCTGGTGTGATTCAACACGTATATAATTGGCTCACAGCACTTGTAATACATGTACTATTGGATACAATTTTCTCTGCAGAAACAAAGCGTCTGAAATTTCAGATCACATTTAGGAATTACTGCAGGATAAATAAGGTTCTGGGTTACAATCATGCTGCTCTCAAAATCCTGACCAAGAAGGGAAAAAAATGTTCTGCAATGCAAATTGTACAGTTTGCTCTTCCTTCTATCACAGTTCATCAGGGTGGATTTCTTAGTCAGATCTGGGCACAGTTTCAAAGCCTCAATTGTTGCTGAACCAGAGATTTTCAATTTTCCTCGCCAGGACATGACACTCATCATTTTCTAGGCAGCGGATATAATATTATTTTACCCCCTTTGGTACAGAAGACACAAATGTTTTTGCAGTTTTTTTTTGTCTAGACCAGTAGACAGTGGTTAAGGTCTAAAAGGGATTCTTACATAGATATGCAAATAAGAAATCTGCACCTGTCAATCATCTGGAGAGAATTAGACCTACTGGTTTCTGAACAGCCGATGCACGAAAAGAGGTTCCTTGGGAATATAGAAGAATAGTAAAAAGCATTTATCGAAAAATAAAAAGAAACAAATAGTTGGTCCTTCTGTGTAAAATATTATACCCATGTTCACCCATGTCCAAATTTTCTTTTATTTTTACAACTTACATTTTATTGAAAATCATTTTTAGTACTAATACAATAAAAACAAAACCGTGAATAAGACAATGCACAAATGGTTGCTTGCTGTACCATCAAAGTTAAGCAACATATCCGTATAAATGGTATAAAGAATATAAACAATTTCAGGAGAAAAAGAGGCGATATCAATGGATACAGGGAAGGGGAGAATAGACATATAGGGGCTTATTTACTTACGCGGCCGCTGGAGTTCACCGAAAGTGCATTGACCGAAGATAATGCACTCTGCCACCATTTACTAAGATCGTGCACCCCATATATCCTTCAGGTCTGATGAAGTTCACCTTCTTTGTGGTGCATGTAAGTGCATTGTCTTGCGACACAATTTGAACGTTAAATCCCACGCTCAGTCTGAATCAGACCCCCAGAACACAATCCCAGCGCAGACACCTGTTAAATACCTGTCCAGGCCGTGCAATCCCCGAAAATGGCAGAAAGTCCGACGAAAGTGTGCATGCGACCCTTAGTAAATGAGCCCCATAGAATGGTAGTCTGTCTCCTAAATAAAAAAAAAATCCAAGGGGACCACACAGTAAAGGAAATCTTTCCATTAAACTCAAGCATGATAAACCATTGCCACTTACTTATAGATCCAGGCACTGTAAGAAGATTACCACAGTCCTGGATCTACAAGTAAGTGGTCCTGGTTTATCACGCTTGATTTTTATGGTTGAATTCCCTTAAGAAACTGGTCTGTCTGTTCGTGTAAGGAGGCTGTCATATACCCATGAGCTTTCATTTCTCTTATGTGAGAGTAAAGGTCTAATATAGAAGGAGGGCCTATACGTTTCCCAAATAAAAAGATTAACATTTTAGCTGCACAGAGATTATATTAGAACAGTGTCGCAAAACAAGAGGATACAGGCAGTCCCCGGGTTACGTACAAGATAGGGTCTGGAGGTTTGTTCTTAAGTTGAATTTGTATGTAAGTCGAAACTGTATATTTTATAATTGTAGTTCCAGACAAATTTTTTTTCTTGCCCCAGTGACAATTGGAGTTTCAAAATTTTTTGCTGTAATTGGACCAAGGATTATCAATAAAGCTTCATTACAGACACCTTACAGCTGATTATTGCAGACTGGGACTATAATAAAGCATCCAGAGAGCTTCACCAGAGGTCACAGTGGGCAGAGGGGTCCGTCTGTAACTATGGGTCGTCTGTAAGTCGGGTGTCCTTAAGTAGGGGACCGCCTGTATTCCTACATTCTTAAAAGATAAGGTATAAGGCCCCTTCCACACTTGCGTTGCAGATCATGTCAGAGTTTGATCAGGGTGCGATCTGTGTTTGGTCAGTGAAAAACGCACATTTTGCATCAGAGTGCAATCAGTTTTCAGTCAGAGTTTGTTCAGTGTCTCAGTTTTTCACGCGTGTCTTCAATGCAATTTCAATGCAATTTCAATGCATTTTTCAAGCGCAGAAAATGCACGTGAAATGGACTCAGGACTGAGCTCTATCTTTTCTATGGCAATTGATGCGTGAAAAACGCATTGCACTTGCATTGCACTTGCATGTGTCTCAGAGTGCAATGCGTTTTTGATGCATTTCCGTAGACTTGTATGGTGCGTTTTTCACGCGCGTGACTTGCAAAAGTAGAGCATGCCGAGGTTTAAACGCACGTTAAAAAAAATGCAAGTCTGAAAAGACCCATTGATTACAATGGGTCAGAGTGCAATGCAAGTTCTGTGCGTCAAAAGCATGCGCAGAAAACATGCGTGAAAAACGCAAGTGTGAAAGGGGCCTTAACCTTTTTCTTCCCGGTGCATGTAAGTGCATGGCTTGCGACACAAATGTAAATGTTAAATCACGCGTGTAGTCATGCTTATTCCAGATGAAGGCAGGTGTAGATGAAGGAATCCATTGCAATACACTTATGAGGAGTGTATATTACTGACTCATCTACTGTCCTGACTCCTATGTATCACTGTACTTTATATATGTGTGTATATATTAAAAAAAAGCTGTTTTCATTCATAGCACTGGTTTATGAAGCTTCATTGAAGTGCTTGGCTAAGCTTCTATGTGTTTATTCAGACGTCCTAGGACAGGTCAAAAGAAGACAACCCAGCATGGCACAAAACTTGTCCAGGAGACATTCAGCCGCTCACATCTCATGCATTATCCTTTAGTAACAGTTGTCGATTATTATGTTGTCTTCGTTGGGTCAAAGGACGACAGGACCTATTTGAGGGAGAAGCTTTGAACATGGTCACAGTAGAAAAAACAAAGCTGATATATAGTTGTCACTTTAACCTCAGTGGCTTCAGTCATGAAGTCTTCAAGACTGATGCCACATGTTCCTCAGACATCAGCGAGTATTTTTCACCAGTTCTTTATCTATGTCTATAAGGCTGCAAAATAGTAACAAATAACCAATAGCCCAATGAACAGTTCACTATTATGCCATGTTGAGCAGAATAATGGAAACACTTATTCATTATGCATAAAACGGACTAAAATTCTATGAAATAATTCGTAGGATGCCATTTTCACATATATTATTTTTTTTTTACAGGGAAGATATATTTTACTATAATCAATAATATAAGTGAATGAAATAATTATATATGTAATTTTTTTTTTTCCCAAAAATCTTTTTAATTATATATGTAATTAATTACAATTTAACAGTGAAAGGAGATTAATTGCAGAAAAACGTATAATTGAAATGAGGATCTAGTATCCTGTTTGGTATTGATAAAATATGAGTTTAGGAAAGTACAGGTTCTGGATATTAACCTGTAGCACATTCACAAATATTGCAGCTGTGTCTACAGATTGAACACTTTTCCTCATATTTTGTGTAAAGTGTGAAGGGCAGGATATTAGGTCATTTACCAATATACATCTATTAATAGTTCTGTTCCGCTTTCTTGATATGTAAAGAGAATCCTCCTGTCTTATACCTCATCAGCGAGACATTCCTGTCCATAAAATGGCTGCAGATGGGGGGTCATGTGATCACTATCTGTCCATGAACAATTGCCCTGCCAGGACCTTAAAGAGGACCTGTCACCTGCAAAAATGGCACTAGGAGCTGCTTTCCAAAGTAAGCAGCTCCTAGTGCTACAACAGTTGTAGCAGTGTCACACTGCTAGCGTTATCGGAAACCTCCGATAAGACTAGCAGACACTGCCGTGATGTACACTAGAAATGCTTGACCGTGCTGTAAGCGGTCCGGTGTATTCATGAGGGAGCGGGATTAGCGGAGGTGACTGCCTATGGAGTGGGCTTGGGAGGCACCACCCCTCATGAATACGCCGGACCATTTTGATAGCGGTCCGGTGTTTCTAGTGTACATCGTGGCAGTGTCTGGCAGCGTTATCGGAGGTTGTTAGTGTAACACTGCTACAGCTGTTGTAGCACTAGGAGCTGCTAATATTCTGCCCTTAAAGTACAAACGTAAAGTATAAAAACTTTTGCCTAGCTATGCACTAAGCCAAAATAAGCAATTCTCTAATTTACACTTATTAGCTATCTGTAGCTGTGTATTAGCTAGCAGACTAGAAGCTAACCATTACCTGGTCTCTTTGACTGTCTTTTATTTGGTTGGTTGCTATGGGAATCCATAGGAAGACATAGGAGAGGAGGGTGGGTGGGTGTTGTTGGGAGGGGTTACTAGCAAATGCACTCTCATGATCAGTAACATGAGAATATCAGTCCTGGCAGCATGTAAAAAGTTCACGTGCTTCAGGACATCCAATTACATACCAGGAATGGTATGTAGCAGAGCTGTTTGTGTTTGAAAGCTTGAATATGTTAGAAATGTGTATGTATGAAAGTGTGAATAAAGACAGAGCTCAGACTCCCCATCAGTTCTAATGGCTGGCATCAGATCCTGCACACACAGCACAGTGATCTATTTCTACATGAAAGTGGTGGTCTGCAGATAGGAGGCAGCTTCCATAGAGTATAATGGCAATTTTTTTTTAAAATCAGTGATTGAATAAAAAACGGTTGTTTAGGGAGGGGGTCCTCTAGAAGAGTTGGTCTTCTGGATAGGTTTTAGTGTGAGTTCACATGTGGCAGTAACGCATATGTTTTCAAACACATCAACAGCTGAGAAGAAGAGATTTGCCTGACTACATAGCTGTTAATATTGTGTTTACAAACATGCACGGTAACACAATATAAACACATCCGTTTATTAACACATGCATTTGTTAATGCATGTGTTTTATATGTACACATACTGTGATGTGTTTTATGGTGTAGTTGGACATGTTTAAATACATTGTTTTCTTTGTGATGTAGTAGATTACTGTATGATTCAGAGCTCCAGTGCTCTGAGTCTTTCCTGCCTTGCTCTGCACTAGATTGTTGTAGAAGCACCGATTCTATGTCCTGGCTGGGTTGTGCATGTTCATGTGAATGCTATCACAACAAGGAAGTCACAACCAAGAAGTCTTGCCCACTTCAGGAAAAGCTGAGAGTGTTTTATAGATAGCCTCATATATCTATTAGCCCTATATCTCAGGATAGGAAGAAGCCTGTAGCATGATACAGGTGTCGTTGGAATTGTTGTTAAAGGCTCTCTCCATCTGTGCTAAACTATTTTCTGTCAAGTAACTTTACAGTTACAGTTTTAACACTTACACACATATTACACAAATTATGAGGAAAAGTGGACAACCCCTTTAATATCCCTTATATTACTACTAGGGGAGACTAACAGTATGCAGTGGCTCCCCAGAACCTTACACCAGCAGTTGAGAAGTTTTTCCTTCATAATGGGATCTGTTTAGGCCTGATTTCTCTAATGATGGTCTCTCTGGGCCTGAGTAATGTGTACCCTAATCATAATACTAGAGGCATATCTAGCAGTCAATGATTGCTCACTGAGGGGTACACTAGGGAAAATTAACCTCTGAGAGCCTTTTATAGGGCAGTTGGGGAAGCAATTTTACACGTTCTTGTGGTAAGTCGCAATAGGGGGAATTTTCTTATGGAGGCGTAAAGATTGGTTTTCTCTTCCTGGCTTCAGTGATTTTTCGCTGATGCCATACTGAACCATTCTTTTCAGGGGGCCTTTTCAGACTTCCATTTTTTAACACTGATCTAATGTTGTCAGTGAACACAAAAAGAACAGGTTCTAAACTAACCACTGATCAGTGAAAAAAACTGAAGCTTGAAAAAGGCCATTGAAAAGAATGGGTCAGTGACAAATCACTGAAGCCATAAAACGAAAACCAATCTTTATGGGTCTATAAGCCTAAATGGTTTCAGTGAAAAATCACTGATGTGAAAAAAAAACACCAATGTAAGTTTATCCTATAAGAGTGTAATTATCTACTGAGCTCTTGAAGGGTGGTGCCCAACAGTGATTGACTATCTGCTGTACAACTGGCTGGTCGAAGACTCATCTCATGAATACAGAAGATAACTATGATGCTGTTATTTTGCTTCTCCTATTTGCTCCATTTAGGTAACAGGAGACCAAATTTCCGAAATATGTTGGGTGTACACATGGTAGCATAAACAGAAATACAATGCTGCTTTAAAATGTTTCACATTTTTAATTTAATTTTATGTTCTTTTTATTTCTAAATTGAAACTGTTTATTTTTGATGACATAAAGGACCCCCCCCCCTAACATGATTACACCCAGCAATGAATTTGTGGAAGGGGATAGGGAAAATATCAGTGAAGAATATAAGAAAGGAAACTTAAGAAAGACGTATAGTAGAGTACCGGTAGGTCTCCACCATCATGTTTAGCAAATAACAATTAAGTAAAAATGTAATAAAACCATCTAAGAAATACCACAAAAAGTTTGATCAACTTTGGAAATATTCTAACTAGAGGATGGATGCAGTAAAAAATGTTTTACAATAATTATTATTATTTATTTGAAACTATCCAAGGAGATCAGTATGGTCATACAGTTGGTCTCAAGCTGTGACAAACCACAAGCATATAGTAATCTTTACCAGACAGATCCTGTTAATAAACATTGTCATTCCTAAATGGTCTACATATTTGGAGCAATAGCTTTCACAATATTATTTTCAATTGAAATGTGTCTGCCCTGACATGGTGATGGTTAGAAAAGTTCTCAGAAAAGGACATCATGAAGTAGTTAAAAGAAGCACATATAATATTATCGAACATTTTTACGATTGCAGCAACAATCCTAAAAATCCAACATCCCATAATCTGGACATTCACTTGGATGTGGTTAAAACATTCCCAACAGTTTTTCTTATCATTAAAAATTTTGGGGCCCAGGTCTTCAAAATTTGCTTTATATGGAAATATGGCCTTTCGTTTAATAATTTATTTGTGGAGTTTGAAGGAGGAAAGGTTTAAATGATATTGAGCAGATTGTGAATCATTACACATTTTGCATTGCCCCAAAATACAAAAGCTTTGAAGCTGATTGTGTTTCTAGTCTTTCCAATTTCCAGCATAAGATACTGATTAGCAACTGCTGTCCCTTTTGATACCAGTGTCTGCTTGTCTTCCTCTAGCCTGTTGCATTTTACTGTTCTCCTGGTGACAAACCTTGGCTCATTTTCTTAGTACACAACTACTAAACCCATGCTACTTGGCCCAATCCATGTCTATTATGGGGACCATGGCTTGGATATCTTCCTGGAGCAAATTCCATACCTCATATTAGGGATTAAGGTATACTGCTGCTGTTTGGGTATGGGTCTAAAACTAAACCCACCCGGTTGTCTCTTTATACTTTTTCTATCCTACCATATATGGTAGATCACAACTGGTTAATGTTCCCTTCCTGGGCCAAAATGAAAACACAGAGATAAAAAAAACATATGCATCATACAAATATGGGTCAAAACCAATAGGAAAATGTAGTACAGATTAAAGGGAGAAGCAGATGGCCAAAAAATATGGAAGGCCAAAAAACGCTAGCAAGTTCCAAAAAAGCCTTATAGCAACTACCAAGAACAGATATCAGAGCTCCAGTCCAGAGAGTGATTTGACCTGTCTCTCGACATCTGTACAAAAGAGACAAGAAGGGGAGGAATGTGAGGGAGGACGCATCTGTCCATCAAAGCTAGCATAACTGTCTGCAGCCCAAAACAAAGTCAGCAGGAAATACCCAGGTATGGTGTAATTAATGAATTGTTATAGACTGCAATGTCAGTTAATGTGGAGACTATTGGGGTTTTCTAAATTTTGGAAAACCTCTGAAAAACAGAGTTATATATATATAAAAGACAAAGTCACATGTTATCTATCCAGAGATCTTTTATTGATTAACATTTTTGTTTCCAAATTGATTATTATTAGATATGCAATACTTTTGTTTGGATGATAAAGTGTTCCAAGCCCAGGAAAAAAGCATATAGATGAAAGATAGTCTTGTCTGCAATGGCAAGCGATCAATCCATTTCAAGAGCACCAAAAATAACAGATATTAGGAAATGATAAAGCTGTAAATACTTTGTGTCTATGAAATTTTACTAGGCCTATGTCGTTTGTGCTTTTTTAAGTCATGTCACATATTAGGTCATATAAATAATGTTTTGAAGGATTTTATTGCTTGAAATATTTGACTTCTTTCAGTTGTTTTTCTAAGAAGGTCACAGTGACCCAGACCTCTTGATGTTAATAACTTCTAAATGAAAGCTCTATAAATTTAACTGCTGTTCCCCACAACTACATTACGAGATGTCAGGTAGATCAGCCTGACGTTCCGAAAACTGTAGGAAAGTCTACCACTATTATCTGCCTTGTAGTTGGATATACATTCCACACGTTTATAGTTATGTTGCACACTCATCTGCCTGGAGTTTATCAAACTATTTCCATAATTACAGATTAGGTGAACCACCCAGGACTTCCTTCTGCCTGTCTAATATTATTCTATTCTTACCAAGTGGCTGAGAAAGCCCAGGTCTCAATACATATTTCCTGGTTAATATTACATCTATTTTTCCCACTTTAATCTGTGATGGTTGATAGAAACCAGCCAAATGTGCAAGAAAGTCAATGAAAGCTAAAGGTGCTGTCGGTAAATAGTAAGATATTTAAATGTATAGAGTAAACCTATGGTGTATAAAACATGTTTCATAACAGGACTTGGGTATCAGGTTCAATCAGTACTGAAAGGTGAGGGGGGCCCATTGGTGGCCAGCATCAATTTCAACTGTAAACATGTACAATCCACCCTGTTTTACAAATCAAAGAGCAGCTGATACAGTCTTGCGGCCTAATAAAGGTTGGGAACACACAGAGGATGTCAGAGGAGATTGGGAATGAGTTAAAAAAAGGTTTACATTATACCTATGTGGAGGGGCTTAGGAGCCCCCATTACTGTGGAAGTAAGGAGTAAGAAAGGAGGACATCACTACTGTCTGGGGGCACAAAGGAGAGTGATATTTATAATGTGTTGGGGCACATAGGGGCATAAATAATATAGGTGGGAACAAGGGAGACATCGCTGGTTACTATTGTGTAGGGAATAGAATTATTTGTAGGCACCAGGGAGGGCTTTATTTCTGTCAGGTGCTCTATGGATGGACAGTTTGTGTAGATGGTAGCAAACAGTGGGAAAACTTTGAAGGGTTGAGAAACCAAGGACATGTCTTTGCTTTAAATTTGGCATAGATGACCAATATCTGGAAGAAGTCATCCTGGCAGATTGGGCCGGATGGAGAAGAAAAGGAAATATGTTATTTGTGAGTCACTTTATTTAAATGAATTGTATTCTATTCTCTTAGAGTAGGTTTACACTTTGCAAATCTGTGTTGGAAATCCCAACAGTAGATCTTGACATGGAAGTTGATATGGATTGTTTAGGTGGAAAATCTTTGTTGGATAACAAAGATATTATCTTTGTTTCGAGCAGCATCTGCTTGCTATCAGTCTGGAATGGAATTATTCAGTTACTGTGTAGGTAAAAAATGGCCATGGTGAAGTGCTATCATTGGTAGAATTGTATATTTTCCCAATTGTGGGCATATTTTTCTCCAATATTGGCCATTTGGCTATTATGATATGTTGAAGTGATGGACCTGCACTTCTACTACTACTACTACTCTAATACGATGTATGATATTGGTTTTAATATGTTGGGTTTTGTTCCATGACAGTATAGTTATAAAACGTGTGTAGTGATGAACAAATGTATTCAATGGTTCATAAATTTGGTACAAATCTGGCAACCATTTTAAACCAAATTAAATCCTTTCTGATTAGCTTTGGATGAACCTTGTAAAATACTGCTGCCATTCATCCTGAAACTTAGGGAGTGGGGAATTTTTTTTTTAAATTGTGAAATGGTAAGGAAATAAGATAGACACTAAATAAAAAATATGTGTTTTAGAAGACTATAGGATGTTATATGCCAATTTCCTGGGCAAGTAAAGCAACAACAGTTTGGATCAAATAGATGCAGAACCAAACTGAATCTTGTAAAGAATTTGGTAAAGCATAATTTCTGAATTTGTTCCTGAATTGTTGCATCATTAATAGAATAGTATTACAATGAAAAAAGATTTTATAATTATCAGGGTTTTTTTTGTATAAAATATATATTATTTTTGAATATGGAAATGTATAGCTCTATAGGCCCTACAAAAAAAACAGGGCCAGCACATCTGGGCAAAATGCTGGTGGGGTGGGGGTTGGGTGGCGGTGCAGGTCCAATATTTGTCTTGGGGCCAATAGAATTTAAGTCATGCACTGGGTTGAGAGAAATTTAAGAGTATTTCATAAGTTCGAGAAGTAATTGAATTTTGCTTAATCACGTAAATAATAAAAGCACTCGGTGCTGACAATCTACAGTTTGGCACAGGAATATGAGTTTCTGTTACATATCTCTAGGATATTTACTGATGTAAAAAGTCATATGTTATTGTTTCATGTATCCACTCTGCAAAAGAAAAATCTATGCTAAATTAAAACCAACAAACTACATTTCTTAAAAGGGCAATTATCAGAACAGTAAAAATTAAATATACAATTTACTCATTCGATAATGTATTATTGCTGGAATGGTCTCAAATGTGTCTTCAGAAGTTAAATATTACATTAGCCTCAAACTATAACCAGCTTTCTCACAGATGTCATGTGCAGTATATGATTAGTGATATAGATCCCGATTTAACACAGAGTACAGAACCCAAGACATGATGTTGACACCTACCTCTGACACATTACCTATATATTACCTATCCTTTTCTACTTATACATAACAAAACCGTCAGTGTCATGGAAAGAATAAAGATTTATCCTCAGTTCATTGTTCAGACCTGTTTAGAATCTTCCAGAAAGTCATCAAAGAAGTGCCCATTATTTAGTACCTTATGACAGAACATACAAAATCGAGATATTCAATTCTTGGTCACTCTGTCTTGGTCTTGGTCAGAAATGGGCAAGCTAGCAACCTGCCAGAGGTGTCTTTCTTGCTTTAATATACAGTGGCAGAACCTTCTGTATTTCCATTACGGGAATTGCTGCTGGGGCTTAAAGGGGTTGTTGTGGGGGCTATTTTGTAACTTGTTGATTGTGGATGTTCCAGTGGTGGGATCTCCATAAAGAGAAGAGTGGTCTGCAGTAAGCCCAACTTAGCCCAACTTATGAAGCCCAACTTATGAAGGAAAGCAGCGATGTTCTAAAGTAGCTATCCTAAGATTAAAGGTTGTACTCTTTTCACAGGTTAGGTAAGAACATAATAATTGGTGAATAATAAAGAGACCAATAGAGAGAATAAGAGTTCTATTCCCTCAAATGAATGGAGCAGTAGGTCAAACATGTGGCCTACTACTTCACTGACTGTCTATGGAAATACTTGGGCCGTGCCATAGAAAATAAATGGTGGGACAGAGTGCATTCTCGAACTTCGAATCATTCATTCTGGGGATAAGACTCTGTTTTCATAATAAGTGGGGTTCTCATTATTGAGATTGTTATCCCCCATCTATAAGGGGAAAAGATTATGATAGGTCCAAATTCTGGCAAGTTCAAGTAAACTGCTGCATGCTACGCCACAGAAAGGGTGGACAGTGAGAACCAATATGGAGGCAATTCTGTGGATCCTGGTTATCAGCTTCCTATATAAATTACAATTTTATAATATTATCCACATTTATGTAAATAATAGTGGATACTACAGACGATTCACCAATATGAACAGAACATAGAGTATGAAGAAGCAACATTATTTGTCTTGATTGACATGGCGTCAAAAATCCATGGGAAATGTATTGGTCAGACTTACAGCTTTACGTTCCACCATACATTTTCCATGGATTTTCCCAATTTCCAAGATTATATGTGTGTCTTAAGAGCGGTAAATTACTTACTGTGACGGATTGACCTGGAGACAAACTAGTTAAGGCACCAGACTGCCGCCTTCATTTATGGTGTCACTACCTATAAGCTCTTGTCTGTAGGACAGTAGAAGTACTATCCCATCTGGAATTCCAATGCATTTTGCTTTTGTCCTGCTTGGGGTCTGCTGTAGATACTATTTGCTTAAATGTCTGAGAGTCTGCCATGTTGATAAATTCCAGTAGCAGCTGCTGGAACACATCAACACATGAAGATATCAGATGCTCTGGCCAGCAGAAGTCCTCATGACAGGCCGTCCCCCCAGAGAAGTCATAAAACAAAATATAAAAAGAGAGCATGAGTAATCACCAGCTCATAGCAATAACATGAAAAAATGCATGGCAGATCTGAGTAGTCAGGTCAGAGTTGTAGCAAGAAATGAGGATCTACCGATAAATAACAAGAACAGTACATGTGTAGGGATTCTTCATAGAAGTGCAGGATTATCGTGAAATTGTTTATAGATCAGACAAAAGACAACCGGTATGTCTACCCAACTATGATGTCAAATACAGAACACGTGCATGTGTACAGATAGGGGAAAAGAAGGTACATAGATCTTTAGCTGGGATAGTAATGTTTTACTTTTTTACAAGAAATACAAAGGAGACAATGTACAATGATGGAATCTCTAATATAATAAATACTTGGTTTCCTTCAAGTGAATGTCTAGTCATTATCAAAAAAAGTTTCTCCCTAAATTTTAAAAAGTTAACATACTTGATATCAATAGCCCCCACTAGAGGGAGCTTAGGAATTTGATGAATATTTTACTACATTGAACTCGGTTATAACAATCCATGCAGTACTTTGCTAAACTCCTTCGGGTGGAGGCTAGAGAGATCTTTTAAAAACTATTCAGTGGATTTAAAGCTTGTTAGCAGAAAATAACACATATGCACTACTACAATATAGCTATATAAATGAATCAGAATTGTATATTGGGATTAAAAATGACATTATGATAAAAGTTCAGATGATCACTCTTTTAAATATTCATCAAGAATATAATAAGTGCTGGTCCTCTGCCTGGCAGACCCTTCTGAGGACCTCGTGTACATGTGTATTAAGAGCAGGAACAGATGAATTATGATTTCATTGGTGAAGGCAGTTGAAAATTTGGTGGGTGGTTTGCTTGCCATGGGCCCCCTAGAAGGCTTGGGCCCCGGACTACTGCTCAAACTGCCTGTGTTGTAATCCACTGATACTGATGCCCATAAATGGGTTTTAGGGCCTTGACTCAGACAGTCCCATCACTTTCTATGTGCTCATGCCCACAGTCATATATACAGGCGGTCCCCTACTTAAGGACACCCGACTTACAGACAACTCATAGTTACAGACAGACCCCTCTGATCTCTGGTGAAGATCTCTGGATGTTACTATAGTCCCAGACTGCAATGATCAGCTGTAAGGTGTCTGTAATGAAGTTTTATTGATAATCCTTGGTCCCATTACAGCTAAAAATGTTTAAACTCCAATTTTTTTGCCTGGATCTACAATTATAAAATATACAGTTTCGACTTACATACAAATTCAACTTAAGAACAAACCTCCGGACCCTATCTTGTACGTAACCCGGGGACTGCCTGTATAACAGATATGTTCCCATCAGGATTTACTTTTTATGATCCTATAATAAGGGGTTGACCTCTTTCCCCAGTCAAAATTTAAAACAACTGCCATAATGTTTAGATAATTCCCATAAATACTCCAGTGCCCCAAAATTCAGCTAATGGTGGGTGATTTATCCCCTGTGTCTCACTGCCCCTACTCTTGTAATTAGAGATGCTATGCAAATTAAACCTTATTGAGCTTCTTTCTGTCTTGGTTGTAAGATGAAGTCAGGAGAGACTTCAGAGTGGAAATAAGATTAGAAATGAAGGAGGATAAGAGCCAATGTAAGAAGAGAAAGAGGCAACTTTTGCTAATAAAATATTTTACAAAGTTGCTTGTGTTCAGTTTTTGAGGTTAACGGTGAGGATGATGTTGACTTGAATTTTGTGTGGATTTTGTGGTGTCTCTAGAGGTTGTTAAGGATTATCCAAATCACAAATCATTGGATAACTCCTTACCTGCAGACCCTGCTGAATGCCAAAAAGGGTCTTTAAAAGTAAAGATTGGTAGAAATTCAAGAGAATTCATAGGGAGTAAAAAGTCAAGATTAATAGGCCAAGAAAACCATGTAAATTAGAGAACCAACTATTTCAAAACCGTTTTTTGCTGGCTAAAAACAGATGCCGGTCAAAAAGGGGTACAACTGGCATAACACCTTGAAATTAATTTGTTAATGCTCTTAATGTGTATTTCAATAATTTCAAAAGACTTTTTTATGGAAATGAACTGTAAGGTGCATGGGTTAGCCAAGGAGTGAGCCCAGCGGCAATGTTATCCTGGATGAGCCTCTATGGATAGAAGGGAGGTAGAAAAACAATTGTGCAGAAGAAAGGAAAGCTTAAGGGCCAGATGGGATAATCCTGTATTTCTTGAAGTCATGTGCAACTTAGTTGTGTGGGGTGCACACAGCTATTTAGCTGGAGCAAGGTGGACGACAATTGCCCTATTGTTCTAACTTCACATATGATGAAGATGTTGGAAAGACTGGTTTTGAAGTCATGGGGGGGGGGGTCATTTTTTTTTATTTAGACTGCTTCTTTGGTAATTTATCAATCTCACTTTTTCCTTGTGTTAATTTTTTTTAAAGAAATGTAATGTATTACTGATGACAAACAAATGGGCACATTTCAAAAATTCCCCCAAAAATTGCAAAAATTGCAATGTGCCAAAAAAGTCTCAAAGAATACAGAAAAAAAGGAAGAATAATAAAGATGAATGACCCCATTAAAGTCATGTGATGATTGTCTCCAACGCATTTATCTCAATCAACCGTTGGTTCTTTGTTCAAAACTAAGAACTATGGGGGTGGATACATGCTCAACAAAATGGATAAATTACTATTTGATGAGCCGTCTGCTTCAAAAATTGTGTTTCAACTAAAAGCATTATCAATGTGGGAGTTGCCCAGGGAACTGTCTTGTCACCCTTTTTATTTTCATTGTAGTGGAAAATATCCACTGTTGTCCCAATGGATCAATGGGAAGGAGGTTGGGATGATGTAAACATACACACATTTAGGAGTAGAGATGGACAATAAACTGAAATGGAAACATAACTTCGGACAAAGTGTATAAAAGGGGGTATTTATTTTTTCGGAGGAAACTTGATGTATGCCAGAAAATGTTGCTGATGTTCTACAGTTCTGTGGTTGTCAGTGCAATTTTTTTGTGTAGTGTTTCTTTTGGATCAGTTGCTTTCAATGATTGTTTTTGCAATTGAAAACTTTATAGTATCATAGTATACAAGGCTGGAAAAAGACACAAATACATCAAGTCCAACCTATAAGAATTAAACAAAAGTTATTTTCTCCATAACCCGTGATATTTTTGCTCTCCAGAAAGTCATCCAGGCCTCTCTTGAACATGTACATAGAGTCCGCCATAACAACCTCCTGCGGCAGAGAGTTCCACAGTCTCACTGCTCTTACAGTAAAGAACCTTTGTCTATGTTGATGGTAGAATCACCTCTCCTGTAGGCGTAGAGGATGCCCCCTTGTCCTGGTCACAGGCCGAGGTATAAAAAGATCTTTGGAGAGATCCTTGTACTGTCCGTTCAGGTATTTGTACATTGTAATGAGGTCTCCCCTCAGCCGTATTTTTTCTAAACTGAATAATCTCAAATTTTGCAATGTCATTGTATTCTAGTCCCCCTTTTTATACACTGGTGCCCAAAACTGCACACAATATTCCATGTGTGGTCTGACCAGGGATTTGTATAAGGGCAAAACTGTGTCCTAATCATGAGAATCTATTCCTCTCTTGATACACCCAATAATTTTTTGCTTTATTAGCAGCCGTCTGGCTCTGGTCACCAAAATTAAGTTTACTAAATAATTCACTGTATGGAATATAATTGTACTTTTTGTTTCCATGACCAAAGTTACATTTATCTACATTAAACCATTTCTCCGCCCATTCCTCCACCTTCCGCAAATCTCCCTCGGTATTCGTTACTTTACACATCTTAGTAGCTTCTGCAAATATTGAAACTTCATGGTGTAAACTCTCTATAGTCATTAATAAAAATATTATAAAGAATGGGTGTGTCACCCCACTGGTAATGTCAACCCAGTCTATGAATGGGCCAATAATGTTTTATATCCCTAAGCCAATTACTTATCCAAATACACAGATTTTCCCCTAGTTCCAGGAGTCTCATTTTATGTACCAACTTTTTATCCGACGCTGTATGTCCCCCGGATCCAGACTAGACCTTACCTCCTCATAGAAGCCAATCAGATTAGTCTGACAGGACCAATCTCTCACAAACGCATGCTGATACTGGGTTATAAGGTTATGTACAGTTTGCTACTCCAGGATAGCATCTCTAACAAACTCCTCAAATATTTTCCCTACAACAGAAGTTAGACTCACAGGTCTGTCATTTCCAGGATCGCTTTTTGATCCTTTTTTTGCATATTGGCACCTCATTTGCTATGCACCAGTCCTGTGAAACAGAACCTGCCCTGAATCTTCAAATATTAAAAATAGGAGTCTATATATCACAGCACATACGGTAATTCATGCAGTGCCCGGGGGTATATGCCATCTGGGCCTTGTGATTTGCCTATTTTAGTGGTTGTGAGGCGGCACAGCACTCCTTCCTGGATTAACTTGTAAATAAAGATATAGGAAACACCCCTTCCAATAATGACAAGTATATATATGCGGAAATTTGTGAAGGTTTTTAATCTGTTTAACATATAAAACAGATTATACTGTATTTGTATGCCAGCTTTTTTTCGTTGTCTAGTGTTTTATATGCTGAAGCACTTTAATTTCCCCCTTGGGGTATGAATAAAAGTTTTGATCCATCTGTCTATATTGTACCAAGAAAAAGTTAAAGTAAACTAACATCAAAATCAAACATAGATAAACAAGGGACAATTTTCAGGCATTGAGACTGTGGTAATCCTTTTATATTTGTTATTTATGACATCCTTCCTTGTAAAATTAACTTTTGAAATTATGCTAAAGAACCTAAAGTGCTCTGGGGTGTTAGCAGAGCCTCTTCGTGCTGCTGCTTTACAGGCTGCTACACTGTGCAGGACCACTCTCCGCCCAACGTGTGCTGAAATTTCCTCTGCTGCAGTAAGATCAAGCAAAGGAAATGTTGAGCAGGAAGGTGGGAGACAGTGTAAACCTGTAAAGCTGCAGCTTGGAAGGGATCTGGTAACACCCAGGGGACACCCAGACTCATAAGCATAATTTTAAAAGCTTATTTTAGAAGGAAGGAGGCCAGTATAACAAATATAAGAAGATTACCACAGTCACAGTGCCTGGATCTATGAGTAAGTGTCCCTGGTTTATCATGATGTATTACAATGGTAGATTTCCTTTAAAGTATGGTCTCCCTGGGAGGATTTTTTTTTAGGTTTTTCCATCTATTTATGTTTGAGCTAAGAATTTTGGTATATTCTTCCTAAATATTGGATTTTTATTAACTGAAGTTTTCATTGGTGTTATTTTGAAACATTTTGATCATTTTTAAAAGTAAAAATAAAAACACAAATGTTAGTCTTTATTTAATTTCTAATTGTATAGTACTGGCCCCAAGAGGCAATATCTATTATGTGTATATTTTTTAAGTACTAAAACCTGAAAAAAGGTATTTTTCTGTCCACATACAGTATATTTTATAATATGCATTACATTTTTTTCGTAAGTATATCGGTATATCATGAATGTACCATAAGTGTAAATACAAGAAAATCAACAGCATAATACAGTAGCAGCATAATGGAGAAGATTCATCCAAATACCATTCATATGCTGCATAATAAATCTGTTTTGGTGCAGATTCAACCTTTGCAATGCAGGAAAAATTTAGCATGAAATTATAAACCACAGGAACCAGTCTATTTGATGTAAATTCTATAAATTCTGAAGCTAATTTGCAGTTGGAGACAGAGGCAGTCAGAGACAGACAAAGACAATCAGAGGCAGAGACTGTCAGAGACGGTCAGTGCCAGACACAGTCAGTGCTGGAGATGGTCAAGACCACAGACGGTCAGAGACAGATAAACATAGACAGAGACACACACTCAGAGACAGAAATGTTCATAGAGAGAAAGAGAGAGATACAAATAAAATATTTTTTTTGTTAACCCATTCTATTTTGTTATAGCTAAAAGCGGTTATCTACTATCCAGGCAACGCCCGGAGCTACAGCTAGTATATATATATTGAGGCTCCACTAAAAAACTAGACAGAAAACAGTAGATTCCTTAGTACAAATCCAGATTAGTATTCAGCATCAGCATGTTTTGCTCTTTGCACCAAGCCAAGCTGACACCTAAACTTTGCAAGTTCTGCCAAGTACCACACTGAATGGTCTCTCTAACACAAGATAGAATATATATTGTACATGTCTAAAATTGGAGTAAGGACCAGAAGAAGTGTATGGGTGCCACATTACGACTCTGAACGAAATGGAGGTTGTAATACATTTGGTTGCTTAAGATTTATGTATTTATATAAATGATAATTTATGATTTAATGTAGCAATACTTAAAAGCAATTTAGAGCCAGTATAGTACCCTCATGCCTTCTGTGCCACACAGACTACAAAATGGTTCCTAAAGACCTTTCCATGTTTAATTAATAAACCCCAAAGTGCCTTGTTAGCATTAATAACACAATCCCTCACCATATTTTTGTCACATCTGGGAGCAAAAACGATGAAATAATTAAAATGTGACTATTTTCACAGCAGTGAAACAGAAAGACTGTGCAAAGTGTAAAAAGAGGGCAGTCATACTATGGTGTTATGTACAGCAATGGGAAGAATCAAAAAACAATACAAGTATTGTATTTGCATATTGACCCATATGTGTTATTAGCAGAGATTTCGCCTGGGAACACAAACATATGCTTTGTTTTCCATTTTTAAAAGTAAAACATGTTTTTGAGTATAATTCCAGATGTGCTCCCTAAAGAAATTCCAGGCTCCATTAATACAATACTTTATTTTACCACCTTGTGACATGTTTCTCGGCTGCTCGGGTTACAGGTACATATGTGGAACAGAAAAATAAAACACTGTTAAATGAGACAGAAAAAATTATATCTCAGTTTTTTTTCTATCTAATCGATTCTTTGAAGAGCAACTATTTCCTTCAGTATACTCTTCATTGGGACTCTGCATGAAGAGGTAGTAACTGCAGGCAACGAGTGTGACATCACATGTAGTAATAAGGATCACGACATGGATCAAATCTCTCATTCTGGAAATTCTATCCACCATAGTGTAACATGTGGGCTGCCTTAGAGTAAAGTTGAGGTGACCCTAGGATTAGAGATAACCACAATTTGTGGCCCAATTCACACAGACACTAAGGGTGGTAACCAAATAACATATTTTTACTATTCAAAATTAAAGCCCAACAAAACAGACCATAGATTCTTCACTGCTGTGGTGAGGCTCAACCTTTAAAGGAAACCTACCTTGAGGAATCTACTATCAGAAGTGTATCTGATGATAGATTCTTGCTGTCTGTCTCTGCCCTTATCTGTAATTTAAGAATCCTATAACCTATCCTAAAGTGTTAAAAACCTTATTTTAGTAATATTTAAATTAACTGCAGAGGCTACTTGGGCGTGGTGTAGCCCTTTCTCCCAGTGCCCGACCAGACTAGAATACGCCTGAGTAGCCTCTGCAGTTAATTTACTTACTAAAATAAAGTTTTTAACAAGTTAGGTTAGGTTCCCAGATTATTATATTACAGATTAGGGCAGAGGCAGGTAGGAGGCATCTAACATCAGATCTACTTCTGTTGGCAGATTCCTCATGGTAGGTTTCCTATAAATATTTGCAGTAACTTCTGTTGCGGGTATACTTTTTGGGAGTAGACTTCAGTTTCAAGTAACTAGCTAACATCATTCTAGTTCTCTCTGCTTCTCCTGCCTACTCTGAGTGGTAGTCTCAATGTTCTTGTTTTGCAGCTTCAGTGATGGAGTGTCACCTTCACCTTATAGCCTTACTATCTGCCAGTGCTGGTGCTGAGCTGGACCTTAGAACTACATCATTCCCAACCTGATGTACTTGTCTCTAGGCTACCGCAGTCCCAAAATTCAAATTTCCATCCTCTTCTCCCTGTAAACTACTTAGTCACTAGAATGACCCAAATAGTGGGCATGGCTCCCTTTTTTGTAAGTGAGGCTATCCATCTGAGATTATTCTCACTTTCTTAAGTCCTCTGGGAAGCCAGACTCTTCACCATATTCCAATAACATTAACCATGACAATGTAAAATAAGTAAAGCATAGACCAAGGACATAACTAGGAGAGGAAGGGCCACATAACAGACTTCTGAATGGGGCCCTCTTTCCACTTAAAAATTATACATATTTGTAATTGTCACCATACAGGGGTAGTGGCCCCACTGTACCACCGCGGACGATGAAGTAAGCCGACATCTGGGAGCGGAGTCTAAGTGGCACCCAGTTTTCACCAGAGCCCGCTGCATAGCGGGTTGGACTTGCTGCGGCCTGCTACCACCAGGTCGCTCCACAGGTGCGACTTTTTGTGGGGTAGTGGCCAAAGCGAGGTACAGAGTCGTGAGGCAGAATCGTGGTTGGTTGCAGGCTGGAGGTCGGACAGGAAGCACAGGATCAACGTCAGAGGTAGAGCAGGAGGTCAGGACAGGCAGCAAAGAAACATAGTCAGAAACTGAACCAGAGTCACAACAAGAATTCAGTAAACAGTTGCAAGGGCACGTGCGCCCTAGGAGGCTGGGACACATGCGCTACAGCGAAGAGACCACCGTTGGAACCTGGAGAGGTAAGCAGGCCTGCTGCAGGGGAGAGGGGGCACAGGGAGACACAACAGGACTAGGACGTAAGCCAACACCTGGGAGCAGAGTCTAAGTGGCACCTGGTTTTCACCAGAGCTCGCTACAAAGCGGGTTGAGCTTGCTGTGGTGTGGTACCACCAGACCGCTCCACAGGCGCAACTTTGTTCGCAGGCTGGAGGTCGGGACAGGCAGCACAGAATCAACTATAGGGTAAGAGACAAAATGGAGCTTAACGGCTGTGCTAGTGACCAACTTATTAGACAGAAAACTGATGCGGTGAAGTTAAGTCAACTGATATTTGTTTATTTGCAGATAATCAGCCATTTGGTAACGTGTTTCGGGTGTAGTACCCTTTGTCAGGTCAAACTATAATAATAATAATTACAGTAATAAAAGATACTATTAGGTAGAGTTCAATTCTTAATAGAGATACAAATGTAAAAATTAGAGATGATCGAACATACTCGTCCGAGCTTGATGCTCGTTCGAGCATTAGCGTACTCGAAACTGCTCGTTGCTCGGACGAATACTTCGCCCGCTCGAGAAAATGGCATCTCCTGCCGTTTTGCTTTTTGGCGGCCAGAAACAGAGCCAATCACAAGCCAGGAGACTCTGCACTCCACCCAGCATGACGTGGTACCCTTACACGTCGATAGCAGTGGTTGGCTGGCCAGATCAGGTGACCCTGGAATAGACTAGCCCCTGCCCGCGCTGCTCGGATCATTCTGTGTCTGGATGCCGCTAGGGAGAGAGCTGCTGCTGGTCAGGGAAAGCGTTAGGGTGTTCTATTAGAATAGTGTTAGGCAGGAGTGATTCTACAAGAACCCAACAGTCCTTCTTAGGGCTACAATAACGTTATACTTTTTTTTTTTTATTTGCTTGTGGCTGGGCTTGCTGGCACTAGTAGTGCAGCTAGTACCATATTGTGAGGAATTTGCAGTGGGACTTGCTACCGTTGTGTTTAGCTCTTAGTGACACACATATCCACCTCAAACACCAAAGTGGGACAATTTATTAGGGGTTTGATTAGAATTAGGCAGAGTCTGCTGATTTTTTTTTTTTTTTTACCTTTATTTCATTTTATAGCTCAAACTCATCTTGCAAAGCAGTGTGCTTTCAGTGTAGGCTACAAAATAGCCATAGGAGAACCCCAACGGCTTACTTAGGCCTACAATAGCGTTATATTTTCCTTTTTTTTGTTTGCTTGTGGCTGGGCTTGCTGTCATTAGTAGTGCAGCTAGTACCATATTGTGAGGAATTTGCTGGGAGACCTGCGACCGTTGTGTTTAGCTCTTAGTGACACGCATATCCACCTCAAACACCGAAGTGGGAAAATTTATTAGGGGTTTGATTAGAATTAGGCAGAGTCTGCTGATTTATTTTTTTTTATTTACCTTTATTTCATTTTATAGCTCAAACTCATCTTGCAAAGCAGTGTGCTTTCAGTGTAGGCTACAAAATAGCCATAGGAGAACCCCAACGGCTTACTTAGGCCTACAATAGCGTTATATTTTCCTTTCTTTTGTTTGCTTGTGGCTGGGCTTGCTGGCATTAGTAGTGCAGCTAGTACCATATTGTGAGGAATTTGCTGGGAGACCTGCGACCGTTGTGTTTAGCTCTTAGTGACACGCATATCCACCTCAAACACCGAAGTGGGACAATTTATTAGGGGTTTGATTAGAATTAGGCAGAGTCTGCTGATTTATTTATTTTTTACCTTTATTTAATTTTATAGCTCAAAGTCATCAGGCACAGCACAAAATCCAGTTGTGTGCTGTCAGTGTAGGTTAGAAACTAGCCATAGCAATAGGATAGCATCGTTTTGTTAAAAAAAAAAAAATAATAATAAAAAAAAAAAATTAAAAGTTTACACTTTAATTTGGAAAATGTTTAACCCGAGGGCGTGGACGTGGGCGTCCAACTACTGCAGGGGTCCTGGGCGGGGTGAGACACCACCTGCTGATGAGGGAGCAGGGGAACGCCGCAGAGCTACACTCCCTAGGTTCATCATGTCTCAAGTTACTGGGACTCGTGGTAGAGCACTGTTGAGGCCAGAACAGTGCGAAGAGGTGATGTCGTGGATTGCGGACAATGCTTCTAGCCATTTGTCCACCAGTCTTCAACGCAGTCCACCCATGTCACCGAAATCAGCACTCCTCCAGCTCCTCCACCTCAGCCTCCTTCCCCCCAGTCTGCCCCCTCCCAGCAAAATTTGGCATTTGAACCGGCATACTCTGAGGAACTGTTTTCTGGACCCTTCCCACAGTCACAAACCACTTGTCCGGTTGCTGCTGAGCAATTTTCCGATGCCCAGGTTTTCCACCAGTCGCAGTCTGTGGGTGATGATGACATTATTGACGTAGTGGAAGAAGTGTGTAAAGACGATGAGGAGACACGGTTGTCAGACAGTGGTGAAGTTGTTGTCAGGGCAGGAAGTCCGAGGGGGGAGCAGACTGAGGGATCGGAGGATGATGAGGTGACAGACCCAAGCTGGGTTGATAGGCCGGGTGAACACAGTGCTTCTGAGACGGAGGCGAGTCCTATAGCAGAACAGGTTGGAAGAGGCAGTGGTGGGGCCAGACGGAGAGGCAGGGCCAGAGCTGGTGCATCAGCGCCAAATGTTTCCCATAGTTAAGCTACCGTGGCGAGGGCTAGATTTTCAGAAGTCTGGAGGTTCTTTAAAGAAACATCGGATGACCGACGGACTGTGGTGTGCAACCTTTGCCAAACCAGGATCAGCAGGGGTTCCACCACTACTAGCTTAACTACCACCAGTATGCGCAGGCATATGAATGCTAAACACCCCACTCAATGGCACCAAGCCCGTTCACCTCCGGCCGGGCACACCACTGCTCCTTCCCCTGTGTCATCTGCTAGTCAGCCCCCTGCCCAGGACCACGGCCCAAACACTTCCCGTGCGAAAACCCCATCTTCGCCTCCACGATCCTCCACAGCATCCACCAGCGTTCAGCTCTCCATACCCCAGACGCTGGAGCGCAAAAGGAAGTATAGCGCAACCCACCCACACGCCCAAGCCCTCAACGTCCACATCTCCAAGTTGCTTAGCCTGGAAATGCTTCCCTATAGGCTGGTAGGGACCGAGGCCTTTCGAAACCTCATGGCGGCGGCCGCCCCTCGGTATTCGGTCCCCAGCCGCCACTACTTTTCCCGATGTGCCGTCCCAGCCCTGCACAAGCACGTGTCAGAGAACATCATCCGTGCCCTGACCAACGCCGTTTCTGACAAGGTCCACCTGACCACGGACACGTGAACGAGTGCTGCCGGGCAGGGCCACTATATATCGCTGACGGCACATTGGGTTAACTTGGTGGAGGCTGGGACCGAGTCTGACCCTGGGGCTGCTCATATACTGCCGACGCCGAGGATTGCGGGGCCTACCTCGGTCCAGGTCTCAAAGGCCTACTATGCCTCCTCCTCCTCCCACCCCTCCTCCACCTCCTCCTCCTCCTCCTCCGAATTACCATCCGTGGGCATGGGCATCCGTTAAGCTAGTAGTGGTGGAACCCCTGCTGATCCTGGTTTGCCATCAGTCGGTAGCTCTAGGCACAGCAGCAGTGCCATCGCTAAGCGACAGCAGGCGGTGCTCAAACTGCTGAGCCTAGGCGATAAAAGGCACACCGCCCAAGCCGGCCGGAGGTGAACGGGCTTGGTGCCATTGAGTGGGGTGTTTAGCATTCATATGCCTGCGCATACTGGTGGTAGTTAAGCTAGTAGTGGTGGAACCCCTGCTGATCCTGGTTTGGCATCAGTCGGTAGCTCTAGGCACAGCAGCAGTGCCATCGCTAAGCGACAGCAGGCGGTGCTCAAACTGCTGAGCCTAGGCGATAAAAGGCACACCGCCCAAGAGCTATTACAGGGCATCACGGCGCAGACTGATCTGTGGCTGGCACCGCTGAACCCGAAGCCATGGTTGTGTGTGACAACGGCTGTAACCTGGTGGCGGCTCATGCCTGGCCCATGTGTTAAATCTCATAGTTCAGCGTTTCCTCAAGACATACCCCAATCTGTCTGATTTGCTCACGAAGGTGCGCCGCATCTGTGCGCATTTCAGGAAGTCCAGCACAGATGCTGCCACTCTCAGGGCAGCGCAGCGCCGCCTCCAACTGCCCGCTCACCGACTGTTGTGCGACGTGCCCACGAGGTGGAATTCAACATTAACCATGTTATCCAGAGTTTACCAGCAGCGCAGAGCGATTGTAGACTGCCATATGTCAACTTCCACCAGAACTGGTAGTCAGGTCAGTCAGCTTCCTCAAGTCTACAATGAGGAGTGGACGTGGATGTCTGATATCTGTCAGGTGCTGAGTAACTTTGAGGAGTCAACACAGATGGTCAGTGGCGATGCCGCCATCATCAGCCTCACCATCCCGCTGCTTGGCCTGTTGAAAAACTCTCTGGTCAGCATGAAGTCGGAAGCTTTGCGCTCGTCACAAGAGACGGGGGAAGAAGATTCCCTTGTTGATAGCCAAAGTACCCTTAGGTCTGTTTCTCAGTGCATATCGGAGGAGGTGGAGGAGGATGAGGAGGAAGAGGAGGAGAATGTTGGCGAGACAGAAGAGGGGACCATTGTTCAGTCCTTCACTGTTCAGCGTGTATGGGCAGAAGAAGAGGAGTTGGAGGAGTTGGAGGAGGAGGAAATGGGCAGTCAGGCCAGTGAGGGGAGTGAATTCTTGCGCGTTGGGACTCTGGCACATATGGCAGATTTCATGCTAGGCTGCCTATCCCGTGACCCTCGCGTTCAAAGAATTTATTCCAGCACCGATTACTGGGTATTCACTCTCCTGGACCCACGGTACAAGCAAAATCTTTCCACTCTCATCCCTGGAGAGGAAAGGAGTGTGAGAATGCATGAATATCAGCAGGCCCTGGTGCACAAGCTGAAACAGTATTTCCCTTCTGACAGCGCTAGCGGCAGAGGGCGTACTTCTGCAGGACAAGTAGCGAGGGAGAGTAGGCGAACAGGCAGCTTTTCCAGCACTGGCAGGGGTACGCTTTACAAGGCCTTTGCCAGTTTTATGTCACCCCAGCAAGACACTGTCACCTGTCCCCAGTCTCGGCAGAGTAGGGCTGATCTTTACAGAAAGATGGTGAGGAAGTACGTAGCTGACCATACCATCGTCCTAAATGATCACACAGCTCCCTACAACTACTGGGTTTCAAAGCTGGACATGTGGCACGAACTGGCGCTGTACGCCTTGGAGGTTCTTGCCTGCCGTGCCGCTAGCGTGTTGTCCGAGCGGGTTTTCAGTGCAGCTGGTGGCATCATCACCGATAAGCGTACACGCCTGTCGACTGACAGCGCTGACAGGCTGACGCTTATCAAGATGAATAAAGCCTGGATTTCTCCGGATTTTCATTCTCCACCAGGTGAAAGAAGCTGAACCTGAATAATGTATTGTCCTCCTTCTCCTCCTCTTTGTACACTAAAGCATAGGAAACTGGCTATTTTTTGCCAGGGCCAACTGGCTCTAGCTATAGTACTCTATGTATTTAATTTTTCTGGAGGACCACCTACCTGCTCCTCTGGTTTGAAAACTTTTTTGGACTGCCACATACAGGCACTATCCAAATTAAATTGTCTCCATAGCAGCCTCCACATGTCGTCTTTTTAGCTGGCTCCACACGTTGTCTCCAGTGCTACCTCCACACGTCATCGCCATAGCTGCCTCCAAAAGTCGTCCATATAGCTGCCTCCATACATTGTCCCCTTATCAAACGAACTGTGTCAGGCAGAATTTTGGGTTGTTTTCATGGATTCCACATCAAACTTGTTAACTTTGTCGCCACCCTGCTGTGTAATCCACAAAATATACTGGCAAACTTTTATCATTTACCGATATTATTTCAGCGCTTCTTGCGCATCTGTTTACATTCCCCTCACCCGCCATATCCCAAACTTATAAGAACGCTACTACACTTGATCTTATACAAAAGGTTCTTAGAAGTGCTGTTTGGGGAGTAGCCTAGAGACAGGGGCTTGGATTGGCGAAAGCTCGCCTGGCAGCGGAGCGCCAGCTCCATCTCAAGATCCAACTAACATAGTTTTAACTGCAGCACCTTTAATCTACTACTAGTTCACTGCCTCCATACATCGTCCCCTTATCAAACGAGCTGTGTCGGGCAGAATTTTGGGTTGTTTTCATGGCTTCCACATCAAACTTGTTAACTTTGTCGCCACCCTGCTGTGTAATCAACAAAATATACTGGCAAACTTTTATCATTTACCGATATTATTTCAGCGCTTCTTGCGCATCTGTTTACATTCCCCTCACCCGCCATATCCCAAACTTATAAGAACGCTACTACACTTGATCTTATACAAAAGGTTCTTAGAAGTGCTGTTTGGGGAGTAGCCTAGAGACAGGGGCTTGGATTGGCGAAAGCTCGCCTGGCAGCGGAGCGCCAGCTCCATCTCAACATCCAACTAACATAGTTTTAACTGCAGCACCTTTAATCTACTACTAGTTCACTGCCTCCATACATCGTCCCCTTATCAAACGAGCTGTGTCGGGCAGAATTTTGGGTTGTTTTCATGGCTTCCACATCAAACTTGTTAACTTTGTCGCCACCCTGCTGTGTAATCCACAAAATATACTGGCAAACTTTTATCATTTACCGATATTATTTCAGCGCTTCTTGCGCATCTGTTTACATTCCCCTCACCCGCCATATCCCAAACTTATAAGAACGCTACTACACTTGATCTTATACAAAAGGTTCTTAGAAGTGCTGTTTGGGGAGTAGCCTAGAGACAGGGGCTTGGATTGGCGAAAGCTCGCCTGGCAGCGGAGCGCCAGCTCCATCTCAACATCCAACTAACATAGTTTTAACTGCAGCACCTTTAATCTACTACTAGTTCACTGCCTCCATACATCGTCCCCTTATCAAACGAGCTGTGTCAGGCAGAATTTTCAGGTGTTTCACCAGATACATAGTGGAACTCGGCCCATCTGTCGCCGCCATGCTGGAGACCTGAAGTTGCAATCATAGCAGCGCAATATGGATGCCCCATACTGTCGCTCTTAATCATGGAACCATTTCCGTAAAAACAATTAAAAATAGAACCACTATGCTATTCCATTATTCCTAGGTGAAATATTCAAACGACCCGGCCTGATTTGAAAATTATAATTTTTTCAAAGTAAACGCTTCTGGCCCCCAGGCCCATTTTGGGTGGGGAGGAGCCGAGAGACAGGGGCTTGGACAGGCGAAAGCTCGCCTGGCAGTGGACCGCCAGCTCCATCCCAAGATTAGGCAGCCTCAGAGGCATCCATGCATGCTGCCCCTGCTGTTTCCTGTCCAATTTGCCTCCACGATCCTCCACAGCGTCCACCAATGTCTCATTTCAACTCTCTATACCCCAGACGCTGGAGCACGAGAGGATATGCAGCACATCATCCCCTTATCAAACGAGCTGTGTCAGGCAGAATTTTCAGGTGTTTCACCAGATACATAGTGGAACTCGGCCCATCTGTCGCCGCCATGCTGGAGACCTGAAGTTGCAATCATAGCAGCGCAATATGGATGCCCCATACTGTCGCTCTTAATCATGGAACCATTTCCGTGAAAAACAATTAAAAATAGAACCACTATGCTATTCCATTATTCCTAGGTGAAATATTCAAACGACCCGGCCTGATTTGAAAATTATAATTTTTTCAAAGTAAACGCTTCTGGCCCCCAGGCCCATTTTGGGTGGGGAGGAGCCGAGAGACAGGGGCTTGGACAGGCGAAAGCTCGCCTGGCAGTGGACCGCCAGCTCCATCCCAAGATTAGGCAGCCTCAGAGGCATCCATGCATGCTGCCCCTGCTGTTTCCTGTCCATTTTGCCTCCACGATCCTCCACAGCGTCCACCAATGTCTCATTTCAACTCTCTATACCCCAGACGCTGGAGCATGAGATGATATGCAGCACATCATCCCCTTATCAAACGAGCTGTGTCAGGCAGAATTTTCAGGTGTTTCACCAGATACATAGTGGAACTCGGCCCATCTGTCGCCGCCATGCTGGAGACCTGAAGTTGCAATCATAGCAGTGCAATATGAATGCCCCATACTGTTGCTCTTAATCATGGAAGTCGTCTCCATGGCTGCCTCCACATGTCGTCCCCTTATCAAAAGAGCTGTGTCAGGCTCATTTTTCGGGTGTTTCACCAGATACGTTATGGAACTTGGTCACTATGTCGCCACCATGCTGTGTTATCGACTAAATATACCGTCAACCTTTTGTTCACATAGGAAATCATTTCACCTCCTTTGGTGAAACCTGAGTCCATTTAGGGTATGTCGCCATGACACTCTCTAGCCTGCCACTGCTGCCGCTGCCTCTGCATGCCGTCCCCTATAGTGTCAGGGTCAATTATTGCATGTTTTAGATGCTATCTAGCCTCATTCGGTCACTCTGTCATGCCCATGCTGTTGCCCATAATTTTGGCATAATGGTGCGATTAAGCAGCCTCAGAGGCATCCATGCATGCTGCCCCTGCTGTTTCCTGTCCATTTCCGTGGTGTTTCCATCCTTTTCTTAGGTTCCCAGGTGCTTGGCCAAGCTTCCCTGTGCAGAGCCTTGGTCCCCTTGAAAAATGCTCCAGTCTCCCATTGACTTCAATGGGGCTCGTTATTCGAGACGAGCACTCGAGCATCGGGAAAAGTTTGTCTCGAATAACGAGTACCCGAGCATTTTAGTGCTCGCTCATCTCTAGTAAAAATATAAAAAAAAATGGTTAGAAACATGTATAAAGGTAGTTATAAATAGAATCCACAATAAGATATGGGATGTATTGAACTAATTTAAAAAAGTATATATGTATAGATTACATGTAATCAATTAATTAATAAAATATGACAAATAAGGAATAGATGAATTAGTAGATGGGTTTTGTTTGTGCCATATAATGGTAGTAAATATGACAATAAGTAAATAGATAGGTAAATAATTGCATAGATCACACATAAAGAGATGATAGCTTCTAAGTAGATGAATTCATCAATAAATTAATAAATAAATAAATTATGAATTAAGGAATTCATCAATAAATTTCATATATGATAGTGGTATCTAAAATAAATATTGACTGGTAATTAAATAAATAAATAAACCATGAGTAAATAAAATAGATAATTCATGAGTCCCCAGTGTGGGGGCATAGGTATGAAGAATATGAGATCAACTTACTCAGGGGATGTAGTGAGCGCGAGCACAGCTGTTGCGATAGACAAACTCGAGGTTTTTAGTTACATTAGTTACATTGGGGACTATAAACTTCCTTGTGCCGATACGACAGACCTAACTACCTATAGGGGCTATAGTGGGCTTATACAAATTGATCAAAATGTAACTAAGAACCTCGAGTTCGTTATATAATGTAGCCTAGCGGCAGTAGATCATTGTATCATGTGTGGATATGCGGTCCCGTTCTTTTTCTCTCCGAATGTTGGTTTAGTACATTCTATCCCTTCATTTATTTAGTTTTCTTCCTGGTACCAGCACTCCGCCCCATTCGACCCAGGTGTTTTTAAATTAGCAGGAAACGGCATATAGGGACCGCCTACTTCCTCGCTAGTGTCTGAGACCACATGGAACAGTGAGTATTCAACATCTGTTACACATGGTGAGCCTTTTTTTCCTGTTCACATGGTGCTGTGTTGCATGGTGTCTGTGCTGCAGCGGTGGCGGACGCCATGTGATGCCGCACACAACAGTGTAGGGACCCACCATAAAGAGGTCACCGTGAAGTGGTTGGTGGACTTATACAATTTGATCAAAATGTAACTAAGAACCTTGAGTTCTTTTTTTCTCCCCGTGTTGGTTAAGTTAGAAATTTCCTGTCACACCATTTGTCAATCTCACTTCTTTATTGGTCACAAATGAGATCTACTTAGTAGGGAAATAATTTGTGACAATTCAAAACACTTTATGAGGCAAAAAAAAAACAATTACCCTAAATTACAAGATAAGAAAAGGAACAAACCAGGCACAAAAAAGCCTGAGACACACTATGATTAATGTCCCCCCAGATTATGAACTTTAATATTACCACCACGTCATATTAAATGTAACTTAAGATGCCCCGTCTTGTGTTCTGTAATACCTAGAAACATGGGGAGGGAGTTATCACCACGTTGTCTGGTTTCTTGAACTACCTTTTGAGACTTTTTTTTATCTTAGTAGAAGCTTGTTTGTCTCAACAAATCAGAAACAAGACAAGATGGGGGCATGTTAAGTTAACCCCCCCCCCCCCCCTCCGGGCCTTTAAACCTGACTCATTTCAGACAAATATGAATCTTCTCAACTCATTTTCACATGACTTTGGAGGGAATTTTTTTTTTAATATGTAAAAGGTGAGATTTCGTATAAAAGTGGGAATTCGAGAAAGAATATTTCATACCCTACCTGAAGGGGTTAGTAGTTCGATGGGGTAAAATCTGGTGACAGGTTCTCTCTTAGATTTGGTGTGCCTGCCATTGCATAGCATTTGGCATGTTCCCACTGAATTGTAATATCCAAATTAAAGTGATATACCTATCAGTGAGATTGGTGAGCTAGGACATCTCAAACCTGCGTGAATCCTGCTTGAAGATTTTCATTGTTTAAATTCTCACAGTCTCTACTCACCACAGTGAAGCCTGTGACAATATGTGTGTACTAATACTAGGACACAAGACGCATTGTACATTGCACTGCATTGGTGTTAACATCTGCTGTTTCGGGCCAGCAATCCCCATAGAATTTCAATGGCTGTGGGCCACCTGTGGAACACCTGTAGTCATTACAGGAACAACTAGATAAAGAATCCGATTTTTTTCTTTCATATGTGACCCTTTCGCATGGTGTTTATGCTCTGGTAATCATGGGAGGAACCCTTTAATTATACATAATAGTCAAGGTACAAAGTGGATATTTACTAGTAAATTGCCTGATGATTATTTCTTTTTCCTTTCAACAGGTGGTCTTCTCAGTTACTGAAATTCAACAGAAAAAAAAATATTCCTGAATGTATGAAATAGAGAGTAGGGCCCAACCCAATAAGAAACATTTGACTAATGCAACATTCCCTTTTACCATAGTGCAGAAGATACATATCTGGAAAACACCTTTAAACAAAGGACATAAATAATAATAAATAATTAAATAAATGTGATTAATAATTTTCATTTTTAAATCAGTTTATTTTTCCATAATATATATTTATATAAACACTTTGTTATGCACACTACCTCAAATGAAACCTGTCAGGGCTTTCTAGGATAATAAACCACCTACAAAACCTTGTTCAGATTTGTTTTTATATAGATATGGCTGGAGGCAGTAGTGGATTATAATATAGGCGTTTTGAGCAGTAGCCCGGGCCCCCAAGTCTTCAAGGGGGCCCATGGCCATCCAAACCACCCACCAAATTTTAAACTGAGAAGGACCTTCAACCATGAACTCCTCATACATCTGTTCCTGCTCTCAATACACATGTATAAAAGAGCCATTGCAGGACCGTTGAAGGTCCTCCAAAGGTCCTAAAACCATAGATTTGATATAATGGGGTCTTAAAAAATAAAACAGAGCACATACTTACCTCTCTTCCCGCTACCCTTCAGCTGCTGTTTGTATACAGAGGCCATGCCTGTTAAAGCATTTTAGGCTGCAGCAAGCATGTGGCTGTGGTCAGGACGGCCCTGATGTGCAGTGTATACAAGCAGTGACGGGCAGCTGAATGGGAGTGAGGAGAAAGGTAAGTATGTGCTCTTTATTTTTTTAAAACGTCCCCCAGTTATATATTTTAAAAAGTTTATTTAATTGTAGAAATCGACCTATAAAAGCTAATCTGAACAACACAAAAATATCAGTACTTGTCTGTCTTCTTCTCTTTGGACCTGGGCAGTTCTATTAGAAACAGATCAGTACACATCAGTTATAATACAGGTTAGTACAGTGTTCAGGGCAAATGCCCAGGTACTGGAAGCAGCAGATGAGGCTCTTCCAACTCATCTTTTAGGTCCACAAGTACCTGTGGTTGGTTAAGCATCCCAAACAACCCTGATAAGTTCCCTTTAAAGATGTTAATGCCTCATTGCCAAATTTTACATTCTTTAAACTCTACCCAGCTGTTTTTATGTGAACTGCTTAACTCAAACAATTTCATCCAATAGATAAATAACAATACAGCAAATACGACCTTATAATATATCACTCAGGATACAGCTCCTCAACTCTCCAGGAGGAAATGATTGAAGATTAGATTCCTGTTACAAATGTTCTGCAATTTACAAGATGGTTATTTATTTAGGGTTTTTATCACATGGAAGTGGTTAGTACCTGGATCTTATACAGGATTGTGTTATGGTCAATTTTCTTTTGTTCCAAAATATTATGGGATAAACTTGTTTTTCTGGCCACTTGATTGAATGAAACACACACAGGCAGAAATCTTATGGCAATGATTTGTACGCAATGTGTTTCCTATAACTGAAGTGTGGTCTGTGGGACGGCTGCAGGGTAGAATAAGTGCATGAACAGGGATAGGACCTGGGGCCTTTAAAAATTGGGAGGCTTCTTGTACTATTGCCTGCTTCTAGCTCTAATGACCTGAGGACAAGCCAAACTATCTGAGAATTGGAAAAGAATGTGACTACATCAGGGACTGTCTGACAAGACTCCACAAGAACAGTGATGGCTTTATGCCAGCGTTATACTATATGTGATTTGTAACTGGCAGAACTTATTTAAACAGACAGTCCCTGGTTTACGTACAAGATAGGGTCTGTAGGTTTGTTCTTAAGTTGAATTTGTATGTAAGTCGGAACTGTATATTTTATCATTGTACCCCCAGCCAGAATTTTTTTGGGTCTCTGTGACAATTGGATTTTAAAATTATTGAATTGTCATAAGAACCAGTGTTAACAATAAAGCTTCAATATAGACACAATTGATAACTGTTACAGCTGCTTATTGTAGCCTAAAGAAAAAGTACAGTAACTTAACATCCAGAGGGCCGTTTGTAACTAGGGGTTGTCTGTAAGTCAGGTGTTCTTAAGTAGGGGACCGCCTGTACATGGACACTATTACCATCTATGCAAATGTCACAGTTTTAGGCTTAATAAAAAAAAACAGCAACAAAAATACTTTTTTCCATTCAAGTGGTTCCTCAAAATATGAACAATATGGTGAACTTGTACACAGCTAAAAGATCCCTTTATAGCCATGTATTATAATATCCATATATTTTATTACAAGGCCATTTTCATTTATTGTATTTCCATTTTTATCTCCCCATCTTTAAAAATCTATAACTTTGTTTAATTTGTATGCACATAGGGCTGTATGAGGGCTTTTTTTCTGTGTTAAAAATTGTACTTCTTATTGACAGTATTTCATATTCCTTGCTGTGTACTCAGAAGCTGGAAAAAAATTCCAAATGGCATGAAATTGTAGACACGATTTTTACAACTTACACTGTGCAGTCCAAATGACAAATGTCATGATTTCTTTGGGTTAGTACAATTTAGTTTTAATAGATTTAAAGGAAAACTACCACTTTGTTTAACAAAAACAAACTAAAAATTCCCACTTGTGCTCCATTTCATCCCAATCCCAGAGGTATTCTTTAATCTTGACACAACGGGATTACCTAGAAAATAAACTTATAGTTAGCAGCATGGAGCACAGGGACAAGATGTCCGACACTCTGGGCTGCTAATTATGTACACCCGTGCACCTCCCTCTCCCATGCTGGAGATTTTGACAGTGGGGAGTGAAAAATTAAAACAAAAAAGGACCTGGTTGTTAAGATGGAGACATGGTGGTGCAGTCTTTAAAAAAAGAGATAGATATGCAGGCTGTGTAAAAGGTGGAATAGAGATGAAGGTTATATATGTATACAACCTGGAGAAACAAATAAATTGAGGCAGGCACTGCTGGGAGTGAATCGGTCATGCATCAAAACCGTACTCCAACTTAACCAAAGAAAAAGTAATGCAACCATTGACCAGTATCATAGGTTATTAAATCATACAAAATACACAATGCATAAACACACAAGTATAAAAACCACAAAATGCACAAAATGGTGGCACGTAATTGGGGACAAAGGAGGGTACAGTGCAATGTCCGACATGTGCCCAAACCACAACCAAACCCACTTATTTAAATGGAAAGTGCCACGTGGCAATTTAAAGGGAACCTGTCACCAGGGACCTCATTTTCACAAAAATCAGGTTGCAGAACCCCTTCACACCAGCAGTGCAAATCTGCCTTTCTGCCTTTTCTAAGCATTTGCATTACAATATAATTGCGTTATAACTTTCTCTTGCTCCCTGACAAAATCCTGGGGTAGTCACAGGGGCTGGACTTTAGCTTAGATGCATTTTAAAAAACAACATGTGGCTTGGCTGTTATTTACTCCTCAGAGTTTGGCCCCCACCTGTGTGCTCCTGTACAGCTCCTCCCTCCATCTCCTTCTCAGAGGTCACAGCCTGGTCAGCCTGACATCAGTGGGGGAGGGACAGAGCTGTACAGGAGCACAAACATGGAGACAGACTGCTGCTCAAACAGGTCACATGTTGTTTTTTTGAAATGCATGCAAACCAAAGCCCAGCACCTGTGACTACCCCAGGATTTTGTTAGGATGCAAGAGTAAGTTATAACACACAATTATATTGTAATGCAAATGCTTAGAAAAGGCAGAAAGGCAGATTTGCACTGCAGGTGTCATGAGCTTTTACAATCTGTCTTTAGTGAAAAATGAGGTCCCTGGTGACAGGTTCCCTTTAAGCAGTAACATGTTACTACCTGTTACTACCTGGTTTTTAATTGTATTGGCATCCCAAAGGACACCAATGTAGTTGAAAGAAAGACAAGAAATTCAGATTATCATTGTAGCTTCCTTCCATGGTACCCTGAAGAGAAAGAATATCGGTACCCATAGCAGGAGATCCAATAATAACGCAGCCTGGTCTGCACCTCCTTGCTCCTCCTGTATTCCTGGGCAGCTAACTATGTGTAGCTTTAAAAAAAAGCCCTGATCACAGCACATCCTGGATGGCCAGGGACTCCAGGAGGAAGCTTTGAGTCCTGTCTGGAAACTCTGTGCAGGGGTCTGGGTGCCCACAGAGATTGGGTGCCATAGGGTAGGGTAGTGGTGGCGAACCATTTGGCGAATCAGAGTAGCAAAATATATTGCAAATATGTCCAAAAATAAAAGGGGGAGCAAGAGCCCACGCGTTTCGTCACTGGATGTGACCTCCTCTGGTGTAATATGTATACAACCTAAAATGCTCACTAAAACTCTAATTTAACCCTTAACTGATATGTGACATACTGCTTTGTAACATGCCAGCTGCGGGTATATAGAGAGGGCTCACGTGCTGATACTGCAGCAAACACCCACCGGTAACACCAACGGTCGGAGCTGCTGGAGGCATTTAAATCCTACAACCTAGACAACCTGATCAGACAACCACGGTTAAAGTACCCTAGGGGGTCTGAAAAAAAAGTAAAAATTAAAAAAATATATATATTTAAAAAGCTTAAAATTCAAATCACTCCCCTTTCCCTATCAAAATATAATAAATAAAAATAGATGGAAAAAGAATGCACAAAAATTAAAAAGGGCCTTGGCATTAAGTGGTTAAAATACATATTTGCCAATCCTACAGATAACTACAGAAGTCTCCAAAAAGGGGGGAGTCCTAGAGTTCTCCAGTATCAGACAGAATACTCCATCCTTTGTAGGGCACTGTGCCATTTTTGGTTGACATGAGTAACTTTACCTCTTTCCTGCGATCAGTATTCTTAAGCGCCATTGTCAGAAAGGTAAAGAACAAGAGATGTACAAGGGAGAATGTGATTATTTTATTTTTAAGTCTATATAACAAGGCTGTTGTAGAAACGTCTTTAGTAATGTCCATTAGTAATGTAATTCCAAAGATAGTGAGAGCAAGTGATTGGTAAAAGGCAGGAAATAAAGGGGTCTGGGTACAGAATCTCTTTGGTTCCTGTACAAATCGATAAGCAGTGAGCTCCCCCTAATGGTGGTCACAGGCCTCCAGAAGGTTAGCATTTAAGTCAAAGAATGAATGAGAGGACTCGGAGCACTATGAGTAAATCAGGTTTTCCAACACATGTGAAGATATATTAAAAAATTATCTAGGACATTGACTACATTTGTTTGAGCATAAATTGGTAGGGTGCGATGTTCTGCGGCAGCTTAGGGCCCATTTTGAGTTTTATTGTGGAGACCTTTGATTATTAATGTCCTTTTTAGAAATATTTTGTATTTTTAACACATTTATTTCTAAATATTTCAGCCCTACCTTAACCTGTGCCAAGATTGTACTACACTGCACAAATAGAAATCCATTTTCCTTCTGCTCAAAGAGGTTGAGACTAAAGAAGTGTTTAATCAGAAGCTGCAGGGAGGGAGGCCAATCCTGTCAGTATATTGGGTTTCAAAAGATTATATTTTGGCAAAGTGCATGTGGTTTTGGGAAGAAAAGGCATTTTGGTTTCTAGAGTTCTTATGTAACCTGCTGACTACGGGGAGGATAATAAGACTTTGATTTCTCTTCGTTTATCTTGAATGAGCAAGATCAGGAGTAAAATACAAAGTAATAGAAGAGCTAAAGATTCATGCCGATTCATTTACCCCTGTGGTATAATTCTTGCATAAATTACAAATTGTCATGCGTTAAATTTCTATATGAGATTAAAGGGGTGTTCACATCTGTGCATTGACATTTAATTAAATTCCTCTACCATAAACATACATTTCTTCAAGTGGATGTTATTAAAAAATGTCTCTGTGTCAAAATAATTTCCCATAAATGTAGTTATATTGTCCCTTAGAAACAAGATAGTTTTCCTTGGATACGACCACCCTTGCTGGAGAGATTGCACAAAGAAACAAATACTTTTTGCATATGAAATGTCTGGGAGGTACTGGATGTCCCGCAGCCGTCCTGTCATGATCTTGTTATAGATCTCTCTCCTTCTCTGTATGTCAGTATAACACAGGGTAGAGGGGACATTCTGCTGCCATTATCTATTGACATTGAAACTATGCAGTGTGAATGGAAGGGAGATGGATCTATGAACTTGCATGGGTGATACAAACAGAGCTAAGGAACGCCCCATTGCCAAAACCCTGAAAGCAGGAGAAGCTACAATTTGTAAATGATGATTAGTGAATGCATGACAAGTATAGCTCAGTGCAAAAAACAGCTCAGTGAACCCTATTTTACTAGGATTTACTAGGAACCTCATACTATAAGCACCTTTACGTATTTCCCCCTCAATAATGACCAAGCTAGATGTAATTTACATCTATTTGTTGTGCGTTTTAACCCTGCGCTATTGTCCATAACTCTCCCTCATAGTGTTAAAATGGAGATATTCATTTCATGGTAAATATAGTAATTCAATAAATTCCTGTTGAGTTGTGTGCCATCTGGCCAGAAATATGTGTACTCAGTATATATATATCTTTAACCCCTTAATGACGCAGCCACTTTACAGCTTAAGGCTCAGTCCCATTTTTTGGATTCTGACTTTCGTCACTTTATATGGTTATAACTTTCGAACACTGTTACCTATTGAAACGATTCTGAGATTGTTTTTTCCCCACATGTTGTACTTCATTTTAGTGGTAAATTGCGGCTGATAAGTTTTGTGTTTATTTACAAAAAAAGAAAAATGGATGAATTTTTTTGAAAAATCTGCCATTTTTCGAAATTCGCGTTTTCAGGCAGATAGATTTACCATCCAAATAAGTTGCTGAATAACATTTCCCATATGTCTACTTTCCATTTTCATAATTTTTGAAATGTCTGGATAATTTATTTTGATGTCACGCGGCTTACAAATCTAATAGCGATTTTCTGTATTTTTTAGAAATGACTATTTTGGGGATAAATACAGTTTTGAATGAAATTTTTCATATTTAACATAAAAAACCCTATATAATCAACCCATTTTCAAAACTGCACCCTTCAAACTATCAGAAACAGCTTTTAGGAAGATTGTTAACCCCTTGAGATCTTCATAGTAATTGAATGAAAAAGGAGGTGAAATTTAGAATGGTCAAATTGTGTCGGTTATACGTTCATTTAGCCCTTAAATTTACACATTCCCAAAAGATAAAAATAGAAAAACCCACCATACAATTTGTTATATAATTTCTCCCGAGTACAGAGACCCCCCACATGTGCCATCACTTATTTTATGGGGGCACAGCGAGGCGCAGAAGGGAAGGAGCGCCCTGCAGCTGCCAGGATTTTAGTTTCCTCATTGGCCCCTTTTGTAGGCTATAAAATTTTAGGTTTTTCGTTATTGGGCCCATGTAATGGTATTTTTTTTGCCGGAAGAGATGTTTTTTCCAGTGTTACCATTTTGGGTTTGTTGAAAATGCAGGAACTTTTTTTTGAGGTCAGGAGTAGAAAAGCATCAATTCTGTACTGGATTTTTAATTTTTTTTTTCTTGTTCACCGTATACCCTAATAATCATATTATCTTTATTTTATGGGTCGATACGATTATGGGGATACCAGACTTGAATATTTTTTCTTACGTTTTACTAAATTTGCCAAATAAAACCCTAATGTGGGTAAACATCTATCATTTTTGCATTGCCATCTTCCAAGTGGCATAACATTTTTACACTTTTGGCTATGGAGCTGGTTGATGGCTTGTTTTTTGCAGGACATGTTGTACTTTGCACCAGTATCATTCTGGAGAACATATTTTTTTATCACTTTTTATTGCATTTTTGAGGGATTCAATAGGTAAAAATCATAATTTTTGCCAGCTTTTTTTTTACAGTTTTTTATTTACACCGTTCATTGTGCGGGTTTAATAATGATTTACTTTTATTCTACGGGTTGTTATGGACTTGGTGATACTATATATGTGATCGGACCCCAGGGCTGCCATAGAAACTATCCCCCCTGAAGACGGCGCAGTGGGGGGGGCGATCATTGGGGAAAGACCCCCGAAGGAAGGTTAAATGCCGCGGTCGCTCTGACCGCTGCATTTAACGGGTTAAACACCCGCGATCGGAGCCCACTCTGACCCCAGGTTTTACACTGGGGTGTCGGCTGTTAGTTCCACCCGGCACCCCGTGTCTCCCGATGCTCAGATCTTGAGCTGAACTGGCATTAGTTCTGCGTCCGATATATCGGACGTAGATCGCTAAGGGGTTAAGGAGTTAAGGATGTTCTGTATTCTATGTAACCTCTTCCTCTACATGACCACAATTTACACCTACTCTCCTACAGTGTAAAGTAGGAGTGCTATTGTTTAGGTGACATGAGCTTGTAATAATAATTACCAATCCTTTTCATTAAAGGGCCTTTAGGGAGGATTCACTCTGGCGTGTGTTTTATTTCTATATATGTTCTATTGCCTTCCATGAGTTGCGTGCGCGAAAGAAGCACGACTTTCTGGAAAAAAGTAATCCCTTTCTGAGCAGGTCTTAAAAGGCTTTAATGGCTTTTGCATTTTTAGTGAATTTTCATACATATTGGTCTAAGGGTGATAACTTCTCATTTTTATAATGTCTTGCGTAATTTTTTCATGGTACATAGGATTGGGTTTTTTTGGGGAGGGGGGTTAAAGTTACAACAATTGATTTTTTTCAGTTCTCATTTTTAAAAAATCAAAATGACTTTTATATATAGACAGTCCCCTACTTAAGAACCCCGACTTACAGATGACTCCTAGTTACAAACAGACCTCTGGATGTTGGTAATTTACTGTACTTACAGTCCTAGGCTATAATAATCAGCTGTAGGAGTTATACAAGTTGTCTGCAAATAAGATTTATGACAACCCAACTTTTTTAAAATCCGATAGTGACAGAGACCAAAAAAAATTCTGGTTGTAGTTACAATTATAAACTATGGAGTTCCGACTTGCATAGAAATTCAACTTAAGAACAATCCTTCGGAACCTATCTTGTACGTAACCCGGGGCCTGCTTTGTGTGTGACAGTCGTTTTGATATATAATATGTATAGTCTCAGATAATGAGGGCAACTACGGTCATGTTTTTATACAGTACAGTGTTTTTTATGTTATTGGGAAATATTAATGTTTATTTTTAAATATTTATCACTATTTTGTGTGTATGTTAGATAGTTAATATAATCCACTCATACCAACTCAGTGATGTCATAGTTGTTTGGATACTTGTCCACATGGTTTTCACATTATCAGGATTAGCAGCCCACGTCTGTCCACAAATGCATAGGCCAAAAGGAAATAAAGTTGTTTCATGATTATTACAGCTGTTTTGAAAGGCTACACTCAGAGGAGTATTACTGCCTCAATTTCCATATTACAATGTGAAGGGTAAAAGTAAATTTAACAGTCTTAATTAAAAAAAATCCCAATAATTATAATTGTATGAACACAAAGACATAAAGAAAAACTATTCCATAAATCCTACAGTCCAACCACTATACTAGCCTTATACTGGCAAATGGGAGCGGAAGTCTACCTGATATTAAATCACTCCTCGAAAAAACTATATTATGTAGGGTAATTATGCGTTTTTAGACATCTACATCCTGTTTCCTAGCAATCTGTCTTATGGAGAAAATCATATTTTTGTGGGTGAAATGTGCATTTTGGTGTACCAGGGGCAGGTCCATGTCTGCTGGTGTACTTATAGGGGCACAGTCACCGGCGGCATTTAAAAGATGGCGGCACGTGAGAGCTGCCATCTTTATTCCGATCATCGCTCCCCCGAACGTCATCGGGGGGCGGCAATCGTTTGCCATGATAGCCTCGGGTCTTCATTTGACCCGAGGCTCAATGGCTTCTGCAGATTCGTTACAATGAGCCAGTGGCTCATTGTAATGAATGACCTGCAAAAATGCCATATATTGCAATACAGAAGTATTGCAGTATATGGTAGGAATGATCTGACCATCTAGGGTTAATGTACCCTAGATGGTCTAAGAAATATTGAAAAAAAAGAAAAAAAAAAGTTTAAAAATAAAAAAAATTAATAAAATATTAAAAATTCCCTAGAACTGATATAAAACATAATAAACAGTAAAAATCACAAACATATTAGGTATCGCCGCATCCCAAAATGCCCGATCTATCAAAATATAAAAACAGTTACGGCCGGAGGTGACCTCTGAGGTGGGAAATGGTGCCCAAATGTCCGAAATATGACTTTTACACCTTTTTACATCACATAAAAAATGGAATAAAAAGTGATCAAAATGTCACACACAGACCTCAAAATGGTAGCAATGAAAACGTCGGCTCATTTCGCAAAAAATGACACCTCACACAGCTCCGCGCACCAAAGTATGAAAAAGTTATTAGCGTCAGAATATGGCAAAAAAAATTTTTTCTTTTTCGTACACATTCGTTTCATTTTTGAAAATGTATTAAAACGCAATAAAACCTGTATAAATTTGGTATCACCGCGATAGTACCGAACCAAAGAATAAAGCTGAGGTTATTTGGAGCGCACAGTCAAAGTCGAAAAACTGAGCCCACAAGAACGTGACGTGTGGGTTTTTTTCAATTTTTCCACATTTGGAATTTTTTTCCAGCTTCGCAGTACACGGCATGTTAAAATAAATAACATTATGGGAAAGTAAAATTTGTTACGCACAAAATAAGCCCTCACACAGCTCTGTACACGTAAAAATTAAACCCTGCGTCCTTAAGGGGTTAAACCTTTACCTGAATGCAGTGTCATTTGTGACGCTTTTTTTTCCTTCTAAATAAATTAAGCTCTTGCAACACATAGAAATATCACTTTAGAAAACACAACTAAATCAGGTGACCAGAAAATTGACCTTTCGCCACACTTCAATACATATGCCCCATAGTTACATATCTTTTCATGGTGAATTTTATAATTTTATATATTTTGTATGTTTTTTCACATTTATGTATATTTTGCAAATGTTATGTAGATACATTATACTAAAGCTAATTTTGGAACTATGTTATTTAATTTACAGGTACAGAGGTTGCCATTTCGCTACCTTAGCCCCGGTTCTCAAGGTAGAATGTGTAAGGCATGATGCACATGAACATTGTTTTGAGATGTGTGCTATCCTTTCTTTCATCGGATAGCCACAGTCCCAAGGATGTGGCCTGTGTTCCCATGCCCCTTGTGTGAGACGACTGCCTGATCCACAAAACTCAGAGAATGACAGGATTGTCTAATCTGGGGGATGCATGGCCGCACAGCTTCCCCCTCTCTTATTTTTGGTATTTAGGTATATTATTTAGGTTTCTTAATTTTTAGGAATGGATTAGGGTATACGGGCGCTATTGTTTCCCCCCAACTTCTTGTATTTTGCTACAAGTGGTAAAGCCCATCTTACATACTTGGCCGGTCAGATGGTACATTCCTTCTAGAAAGTTCTTAGTCTCCGGGCACTGAGAATCGTCGGAGCTGTCAGTCAAGGCTGAGAGCTGGCGGGATATTTAAGAGGCTCTGCCACGGTGAAGCCCTCAGTCACCACCCGGACTTCAAGAAGAAGAGCGCCCACCCGCCCCTTTGTTAACACTTTAAATTTATATTGTTGGTGGATTTGTTTTACTTTATATATTAATTTTATGAATTGATCATCTTAGTTAGCTTTTAGTGTGAAGTTTTAAGAATTTACCAATTAAATGTATTTATTTAAATTATTAATATTTTATGTGACCCCTTAAGAAACATCTTGGCCATTAAATTATGTATAAAATTGAATATTTTGGTTGTCTGTTTTTTTGTTTCATAGTTATATGTCAAGGGCATGGGGGTCTTGTGCTGCCATGTCCTAAACCTGCAGAGCTTGAAGTTCGTGCTGTCTTTTGTGCTATCAAGCCGTGGTCACACGTACTGCTAGGCGTCCATTCATAATGCGATGCTAGTGCACAGGGGGAGGTCCTCGACCCGAACACACATATATTTCCAGGGAAACGCAAGTGCGTTTGGGCCGAGGAACTCCCCATGTGCGCTAGCGTTGTGTTTTGAACGGATGCCTAGCGGTACGTGTGACCCCGGCCTCACTGACAAGTGATTGGACCTCACATGCCAATGGTACAACAGTGGACCTTGGAGCCAGTGTTTGCAGTCTCTGAAATGCACAAGTTTGTGTGCATGATGCTTAAACAGCATATTGTGACGGTGAAGCCCATTACAGATTTTGCGTTCAACCCAGGAACGAAAAGTTATGGACTTTGGCATGGACATGAATATTCCCATGTGAAAAATACCTAGAAAGTAAATTCTCAGGTAGAATATGGCAGAATGTCTGGCAAGCACTTCAGTACTGATGGGGTTAAATGGATTCTTCCGCCAAACCAACACAGAACATCTGCTTTGCGTTAGCCCTGATGGAGGGACTACTTATAAATGCATGACTTAACCAGCCTTTGCTGAGGTAAATGTCACATAGCTGAGACCGGTCCAGCATCAGATTTAAACTCGGCTTTCTTTTGAAGCAAATAAAAGGGCCCATTTTATATCTGAAGTATTTTTATGGGCTACCATTAGCGAATAAAATGACAAATGAAAGCGCAGTGATGACTTTTCCCCTAAAACCTGAAGTAAATCATATTTCTCTCCAAGCCATATTACCTCAGAAAATCCAGGTCTCTAGATGAGGTGTTATTTATTCCACGGGAGTGATATGGCTCTGGATGAAGACGTCTACTAAAGTCTAAAATGAGATTCAACTTGAACAATTCTAAAAAATACGATGACAGAAGAAACTTTGAGGAGATACTGACTAGACTGTGCTTCCTGTTTGAAGCGATGAATATATCACTGACAAAAAAATGCTTCTCCGGAGACGTATTTGAGACATGAATAGTAAAACAAAAATGCTTGTTGTATCAGGCCGGTATCCAATTTCATTACTAGGCATACACAAATTTAATCTGACCGGAGTAAAATTAAGTGAATATGAAATGTAGGCCTGTGGATGGTAATTTTTTTTTTCTGAGGGTGGGTGGATGCAGAGGCCTCACGTTTCAGGCAATGTATGGATTAATTTAATTGTGCGTGATTGCTGAATGTTTTTGGAAATCGATCTTGTCAGATGAGTCTCATATTTCCATAGCTATTCATTTAATGTGTTTCCTCTATGCAATACCTAAGTTTTATGTGAGAAAAGCACAGTAGTTTACAAAAGTATAGTCACTATGTGGAAATATGGCAGCTGTTTCACAGTGGCGCGGTCTTCACTCTTTAACCCCTGTACAGGAATCTGGACTATGGTGCTACAGAGTCACCTGGTCGCTACTTCTTCTGGTTCAAGTAGTATCAGTGCCTTTTATAACCAGGGATCACCAGGGATTGGGCTTTGGACATTTTTACTTTGGGAGCCCTTTAAATTTATAGAAGCAACATGCCGAAAGGATCTGGAAGCAACAAAATGTAGGCACCATGGGGGACATGTATCATTATTTCTGCCAGTCAAATTGTCAATTTTTTGTCGTATTTGCGACTTTTTTGCAACTTCTCACTTGTCGTTTTTCAAGTATGCCTTGGTCTGCACCTTGTGCAGTATGCCTTATGTATCTTAGTTTCCCAGATGTTCCGTGCAACTTTTTCACTTACCATATATACTCGAGTATAAGCCTATTTATACAAAATTTGTGCTCAAAAACCCTAACTCGGCTTATACTCTAGTCGACAAAAAAAATAAAGTCAAAACTCACCTTTCTGACATTACCCGTAGGTCCTCTTCTGTCTCCGATGCTCCGGTGCCACCTCGGGTCCTTCGGATCCTCTTCGGGTTCTTCCGCTCCTCTTCAGCGCCTCTTTGGGTCCCCTCACGATGCCAGACAAACAATGATGTCGGCAAGCGGCTGATGTCATTCTGTGTGCCGGCCTAGCACGGAGACCCAAAGAGGAGCCAAAGATGAGCCGAAGAATCCGAAGAGGACCGAAGGACCCGAGGCGGCACCAGAGCATCGGAGACAGAAGAGGACCTACGGGGGACGTCGGAAAGGTAAGTGCAGTGTTATTTTCTTTACAGGGGCTGTGCAGGCTGTATGCTACAGTGACTGGGCAGGCTGTATGCTACAGGGGCTGGGCAGGCTGTATGCTACAGGGGCTGGGCAGGCTGTGTGCTACAGGGGCTGGGCAGGCTGTATGCTACAGGGGCTGGGCAGGCTGTATGCTACAAGGGCTGGGCAGGCTGTATGCTACAGGGGCTGGGCAGGCTGTATGCTACAAGGGCTGGGCAGGCTGTATGCTACAGGGGCTGGGCAGGCTGTATGCTACAGGGGCTGGGCAGGCTGTATGCTACAGGAGCTGGGCAGGCTGTATGCTACAGGGGCTGGGCAGGCTGTATGCTACAGGGGCTGGCAGACTATATACTGGGAGGCTGCGACCAATGCATTTCCCACCCTCGGCTTATACTCGGGTAAATAGGTTTTCCCAGTTTTTTTGTGTTGAAATTAGGGGTCTCGGCTTACACTTGGGTTGGCTTATACTCGAGTATATATGGGTATGTATCACTTTTTTTGGCTTATTTTTGTGACTTTTTAGGCGCAAATCTGCACCTGGTCCAGGGCAGGTGCAAAGGAAGGATTTTTTTCATGGACTCTATTTGAACATGTAAATTGGAATTATTCCACATGCTTTAAATGTTTACAATTTTCCACAGTAACCTGTTTTCTGAAGATTCAGAAATTTTAGCATTTATATTTTTTGTTAATTTATTGGTTACTTCTAAGGCTGCGGTCACACATTGCATTTTGATTGCGTTTGAAACCTATACAACAGCTGAGAAGAGGTGATTTGCGTAATTACACTACTGTTAAGATTTGCGTTTACAAACTGCTATAAAAACGCAATGTTAATGCATGTTAAGCAAATCACCTCTCCTCAGCTGTTGTAATAGGTTTGAAAACGCAATCAAAACGCAACATGTGACCACAGCCTCATATGTCGTCATCTGGGGTGTGAAATTTACAGTATTGACCACTTCTGTATATAACCCCCTCAAATGGCTTGTATCCTCTCCTGTATATAACCCCTCACATGGCTTGTGTCCTCTACTGTGTATAACCCCCTGACATGGCTTGTGTCCTCTCCTGTATATAACCCCCTCACGTGGCTTGTGTCCACTCCTGTATATAACCCCCTCACATGACTTGTATCCTCTCCTGTATATAACCCCCTAACATGGCTTGTATCTAGAGATGAGCGAGCACTAAAATGCTCGGGTACTCGTTATTCGAAACAAACTTTTCCCGATGCTCGAGTGCTCGTCTCGAATAATGAGCCCCATTGAAGTCAATGGGAGACTCGAGCATTTTTCAAGGGGACCAAGGCTCTGCACAGGGAAGCTTGGCCAAACACCTGGGAACCTCAGAAAAGGATGGAAACACCACGGAAATGGACAGGAAACAGCAGGGGCAGCATGCATGGATGCCTCTGAGGCTGCTTAATTGTACCATTATGCCAAAATTATGGGCAACAGCATGGCCATGACAGAGTGACCGAATGAGGCTAGATAGCATCTAAAACATGCAATAATTGACCCTGACACTATAGGGGACGGCATGCAGAGGCAGCGGCAGCAGCGGCAGGCTAGAGAGTGTCATGGCGGCATACCCTAAATGGACTCAGGCTTCAAACCAATGGGTGGCAGAGAGGAACCAAAGGAGGTGAGCAAGAAGCGCTGAAATGATTTCCTATGTGAACAAAAGGTTGACGGTATATTTAGTCGATAACACAGCATGGTGGCGACATAGTGACCAAGTTCCATAACGTATCTGGTGAAACACCCGAAAAATGAGCCTGACACAGCTCTTTTGATAAGGGGACGACATGTGGAGGCAGCCATGGAGACGACTTCCATGATTAAGAGCGACAGTATGGGGCATTCATATTGCGCTGCTATGATTGCAACTTCAGGTCTCCAGCAAGGCGCCGACAGATGGGCCGAGTTCCACTATGTATCTGGTGAAACACCTGACACAGCTCGTTTGATAAGGGGATGATGTGCTGCATATCATCTCATGCTCCAGCGTCTGGGGTATAGAGAGTTGAAATGAGACATTGGTGGACGCTGTGGAGGATCGTGGAGGCAAAATGGACAGGAAACAGCAGGGGCAGCATGCATGGATGCCTCTGAGGCTGCCTAATCTTGGGATGGAGCTGGCGGTCCACTGCCAGGCGAGCTTTCGCCTGTCCAAGCCCCTGTCTCTCGGCTCCTCCCCACCCAAAATGGGCCTGGGGGCCAGAAGCGTTTACTTTGAAAATATTATAATTTTCAAAGCAGGCTGGGTCGTTTGAATATTTCACCTAGGAATAATGGAATAGCATAGTGGTTCTATTTTTAATTGTTTTTACGGAAATGGTTCCATGATTAAGAGCGACGGTATGGGGCATCCATATTGCGCTGCTATGATTGCAACTTCAGGTCCCCAGCATGGCGGTGACAGATGGGCCGCGTTCCACTATGTATCTGGTGAAACACCTGAAAATTCTGCCTGACACAGCTCGTTTGATAAGGGGACGATGTATGGAGGCAGTGAACTAGTAGTAGATTAAAGGTGCTGCAGTTAAAACTATGTTAGTTGGATCTTGGGATGGAGCTGGCGCTCCGCTGCCAGGCGAGCTTTCGCCTATCCAAGCCCCTGTCTCTCGGCTACTCCCCAAACAGCACTTCTAAGAACCTTTTGTATAAGATCAAGTGTAGTAGCGTTCTTATAAGTTTGGGTTATGGCGGGTGAGGGGAATGTAAACAGATGCGCAAGAAGCGCTGAAATAATATCGGTAAATGATAAAAGTTTGCCAGTATATTTTGTGGATTACACAGCAGGGTGGCGACAAAGTTAACAAGTTTGATGTGGAATCCATGAAAACAACCCAAAATTCTGCCCGACACAGCTCGTTTGATAAGGGGACCATGTATGGAGGCAGTGAACTAGTAGTAGATTAAAGGTGCTGCAGTTAAAACTATGTTAGTTGGATCTTGAGATGGAGCTGGCGCTCCGCTGCCAGGCGAGCTTTCGCCAATCCAAGCCCCTGTCTCTAGGCTACTCCCCAAACAGCACTTCTAAGAACCTTTTGTATAAGATCAAGTGTAGTAGCGTTCTTATAAGTTTGGGATATGGCGGGTGAGGGGAATGTAAACAGATGCGCAAGAAGCGCTGAAATAATATCGGTAAATGATAAAAGTTTGTCAGTATATTTTGTGGATTACACAGCAGGGTGGCAACAAAGTTAACAAGTTTGATGTGGAATCCATGAAAACAACCCAAAATTCTGCCTGACAGTTCGTTTGATAAGGAGACCATGTATGGAGGCAGCTATATGGACGACTTTTGGAGGCAGCTATGGCGATGACGTGTGGAGGTAGCAATGGAGACAACGTGTGGAGCCAGCTAAAAAGACGACATGTGGAGGCTGCTATGGAGACAATTTAATTTGGATAGTGCCTGTATGTGGCAGTCCAAAAAATTTTTCAAACCAAAGGAGCAGGTAGGTGGTCCTCCAGAAAAATTAAATAGTTTGAGTGCCTGTATGTGGCACTCCCAAAAATTGCTTAAAACAGAGGACCGGGTAGGTGGCCCTCCAGAAAAATTAAATACATAGAGTACTATAGCTAGAGCCAGTTGGCCCTGGCAAAAAATAGCCATTTTCCTCTGCTTTAGTGTACAAAGAGGAGGAGAAGGAGGACAATGAGGAGGAGGAGTGCATACATTATTCAGGTTGAGCTTCTTTCACCTGGTGGAGAATGAAAATCCGGAGAAATCCAGACTTTATTCATCTTGATAAGCGTCAGCCTGTCAGCGCTGTCAGTCGACAGGCGTGTACGCTTATCAGTGATGATGCCACCAGCTGCACTGAAAACCCGCTTGGACAACACGCTAGCGGCAGGGCAGGCAAGAACCTCCAAGGCGTACAGCGCCAGTTCGTGCCACATGTCCAGCTTTGAAACCCAGTAATTGTAGGGAGCTGTGTGATCATTTAGGACGATGGTATGGTCAGCTACGTACTCCCTCACCATCTTTCTGTAAAGATCAGCCCTACTCTGCCGAGACTGGGGACAGGTGACAGTGTCTTGCTGGGGTGACATAAAACTGGCAAAGGCCTTGTAAAGCGTACCCCTGCCAGTGCTGGAAAAGCTGCCTGCTCGCCTACTCTCCCTCGCTACTTGTCCTGCAGAAGTACGCCCTCTGCCGCTAGCGCTGTCAGAAGGGAAATACTGTTTCAGCTTGTGCACCAGGGCCTGCTGATATTCATGCGTTCTCACACTCCTTGCCTCTCCAGGGATGAGAGTGGAAAGATTTTGCTTGTACCGTGGGTCCAGGAGAGTGAATACCCAGTAATCGGTGCTGGAATAAATTCTTTCATATCTCCTCACATACTTTTGACTGGAGACTTTAATCAGGTCATGAACAATGCAGAAGACCGGAAAAGCCAAATACTGACACCGCAGACGACATCACAAACAGACTCAGATGTGAAAATCCTGACAGACGATATAGGACTGACGGACGTGTGGCGATATTACCACCCTGATGACAGGGAGTACACCTTTTACTCAGAGGTACATTACAACTGGTCCAGACTGGACTACATGTTTATGAAAGGGGCACTATTGAGCCGCACAATAGACACGACTATAGAACAAATATTGATATCAGATCACGCTCCTATTTCATTGTCTTTAGCGCATACCCACAAACCAGGGACTGACTTTTGTTGGAGATTCCCAACCCACCTAGCGAAGGATGACTCATTTAACCAGCTCCTGAGAGGATGGTGGACAGAATATGCAGCATCGCAAGCAGGACGGCAAATAGAACCTGCCTTGTACTGGGAGGCAGCAAAGATGGAAATCAGGGGGAAAATCATGAACCATGTAGGCGCACTCAAGAGGCGTAATAAGGAACGTTTTGCCACCAGCAGCGCCTCACTTAGAGAGGCTTATACAAAATATCTTTTGCACCCTAACACAGAGAACCTAGGGCATTGGAAAACAGCAAGGGCACATCACGAGTCGCTAATAGAGTTGCAAGAAGCACAAAACCGCAGCCGATTTGAGGCGACTTTATTCAGATTTGGGAACAAGTCTGGAAAAATATTGTCCAATTTGGCAAAGGGACAAAGACCGCGCACTAACATCACCAGACTTAGGGACGCAGAAGGAACAATACATGAAAACCCCAGAGAAATACTGTCAATCTTTCACAACTTTTATACCAAACTATATGAAGACACTACTCCATTTGACAGCGCCAGGGCGGGGACATATTTGTCTCAGATATCACTACCCACGGTATCTGATGCAGATATGTCTCTACTAAATAAAGAAATAACTCCAGAGGAGGTGAAGGGGGCGGTTAAAGATTTGGGAAATGGGAAAGCACCGGGGCCAGATGGATTCCCGGCGGAATTTTACAAAGAGATTAAGGACCAAGCCGCACCCATACTAGCAAGCTACTTCACCAAAATTATGGAGGGAGCCCCAATCCCCTCATCGGCAAACACGGCTTATATTAAAGTATTACCCAAGGAAGGTAGGACCCACTACTACCCAGTTCGTACCGGCCCATATCGCTAATCAATCAGGACTTAAAACTAGCGGCCAAAATAATAGCTAACCGACTAGCAGAACTACTTCCCAAACTAATACACCCTTCCCAAGTTGGATTTGTGAAGGGGAGAGCGGCCGTCACGAACATCCGGCGGGTACTGGCAGTGCTGGACAGCGTGCCACATCAGCCACCGTCAGCGGGGAAAAGAGCATTATTGGCTCTAGACGCAGAAAAAGCGTTTGATAGGATCCGCTGGCGGTGGCTGGACTTGACATTGGACAAGTACGGCTTTACAGGCCACTTCCGAACTTTTGTCTCAGGTTTATACACCAACCCTAGAGCTGAGATACTATTGGCAGGCTGTAAATCCAGAGTAATAAACCTGAGTAGAGGAACAAGGCAGGGATGCCCCCTGTCACCCCTACTTTTTGACCTGGCACTTGAGCCGCTAGCAAAGGCCCTTCGCTCACCGATCATTAACGAGGGAATCAAAGTGGGCAACACTTGTGTAAAATCCGCATTATTCGCGGATGACATACTGATCTTCCTAACAGACCCGGTGCATACGGTGCCACGGATACTGTCGCACATCGAAGACATTGGAGAAATAGCAGGGTTTAAGATAAATTTGGCCAAAAGTGACCTTTTACCGCTAGACCCACTTTTATTTACGGAACAACACGCCATAAAAGCGCTAGGAATAGGCCTTGCCACAAAGAGCATAAAATATATAGGAATTCATATAGTAAAAACGTCCTCCTCCCTATATACCCTGAATTACCCACCACTCTTCCAGAAAATAAAAGCAGAGCTTTTGCGCTGGGAATCTCTTCCACTAAACATTTCAGGAAGGGTACAACTCATAAAAATGATTAGTTTTGCATGTTTACTTTATCCCCTACAAACCTTGCCTCTGCTGCTAAAAACAACAGACATAAGAGATCTGAACAAAGCGTTCACACGATTTGTATGGCAGGGCAAGAAGCAAAGGATATCATTAAAACGCCTGACCTATACTAAACCATCGGGAGGGTTGAACTTCCCAGATATAAGACGCTATAATCATGCTTCTATACTACGACACTTAATTGACTGGGTGCATGGCACCAGCAAAGTTTCAAACATACAACTGGAACAGGGACTTCTTCAGGGCTGTGGTTTGGTAGCAGCCTTGCACCTACCTTACGCTAAACTCCCAAGAATGGCAAAACAGTCGACATTATTAAGGGACACCATAGCGACATGGAAGGTGTTGCGGAAACAATTTGGGATGTCGTATCAGATGTCCAAACATCTAACGTTATGGGACAACCCGGAGTTCCCGGCGGGAGGGATTAGTAGACTATATGGACCGTGGAAAGCAAACGGAATAAATCGGATGCGTCAGTTGATACATGACACAGAACCAAGACTTAAGACACTGACGGAACTGACAACAGAATATGCCTTGCCAGACAGACAAGACTTTCCCTACATTCAGATGGTGACGTTTTGCAACTCAAAAACACAAAACTTGGCAGGTGAAATGACCACAAACAAATTTGACGAATTGCTGGGGGAAGTGGGATGGAGAAGGTCCATATCGATATTATATTCCATACTAGGGCGGAAAGGAGAACCAGTGGAACGACCGCTTAACTTCCCATACTGGGAAAAAAGGTTACGGGCCAACCATGTCTCCACACGTATCTTGCAGGGGTGGGCTGGGGTGCGTAGGCACATTCTAAGTGAGCGTTGGCGTGAGACCTATTACAAACTTATGCATGCCGCCATCTATGCATTCAACATCCCAGCAACGGAATTGCGACCGGACAGGATAACTAAATGCCCTAAAAATGCGAGGAGCCACTAGTAGGTCTTTATCACACTATGTGGGCGTGCCCCAACTTGCAACCCTACTGGACCGAAATCCAAGACCAAATTGCTAGAGCCTACTCAGTGACACTCCCCATCACAGCTCTAGGATTACTATTCCACACCACAATACCTGAAGGGGCAGAGGAGGAGGCAGGGGACCCCCTACCGCCAATCATACACATCACGCTGTTGGTAGCCAAGAGATGTCTACTAAATCATTGGTTGGAACACACATTACCCACATGGGCAGAAGTGCTAGCACAGATAAAGACATACCTCGAAGTAGACAGGCTAGAAACAGAGAGGCTGGGTAATAAACGTACGAAATCGTTGTTCCGCAAATGGAGGAAATTTATCACCACCTACCTCACAACAGAGGAGATCAGGCGTCTTATGGCAAAGCTATGTCGTACAACTTGGTACCACACCGAAAACTTGAAAGGGACTCTAGGCCGTTTACAGATAGACACAACTAATTTCTAGTGTCAGCAAGGTTCCCTACGTGAAAACACCTATCCTGCCCTTAGAAAAACGAGGTTATTTTATGCCACACACTGGATCACTATGTCTCCCACTGTATAAATAGTTATACTACTTATGTATTTCCTACTATGTCTGATTTTAATCGTTCAAGGGAAACGCTGTTGTGCAATGAACAAGACAGACGAATAGCCGTAAGGGCGCTAGTTGCGCCTTGTTTATGTTACAAAGTTGAGATCTAACTGTGAATAAGAACAATGGTCAAAAACATAAGAATTCAATGCTTTGTATTAATACTGATACTACTGTAACCGCGACTATATGTATGCATGTATATTCTTTACGGTAGACCAAATAAAGCTTTTAAAAAAAAATTAAAAAATTCTTTGAACGCGAGGGTCACGGGATAGGCAGCCTAGCATGAAATCTGCCATATGCGCCAGAGTCCCAACGCGCAAGAATTCACTCCCCTCACTGGCCTGACTGCCCATTTCCTCCTCCTCCAACTCCTCTTCTTCTGCCCATACACGCTGAACAGTGAAGGACTGAACAATGATCCCCTCTTCTGTCTCGCCAACATTCTCCTCCTCTTCCTCCTCATCCTCCTCCACCTCCTCTGATATGCGCTGAGAAACAGACCTAAGGGTGCTTTGGCTATCAACAAGGGAATCTTCTTCCCCCGTCTCTTGTGACGAGCGCAAAGCTTCCGACTTCATGCTGACCAGAGAGTTTTTCAACAGGCCAAGCAGCAGGATGGTGAGGCTGATGATGGTGGCATCGCCACTGACCATCTGTGTTGACTCCTCAAAGTTACTCAGCACCTGACAGATATCAGACATCCACGTCCACTCCTCATTGTAGACTTGAGGAAGCTGACTGACCTGACTACCAGTTCTGGTGAAAGTTGACATCTGGCAGTCTACAATCGCTCTGCGCTGCTGGTAAACTCTGGATAACATGGTTAATGTTGAATTCCACCTCGTGGGCACGTCGCACAACAGTCGGTGAGCGGGGTATGTCTTGAGGAAACGCTGAACTATGAGATTTAACACATGGGCCAGGCATGGCACATGTGTCAGTCTGCCGAGTTGCAGAGCCGCCACCAGGTTACGGCCGTTGTCACACACAACCATGCCTGGCTTCAGGTTTAGCGGTGCCAGCCACAGATCAGTCTGCGCCGTGATGCCCTGCAATAGCTCTTGGGCGGTGTGCCTTTTATCGCCTAGGCTCTGCAGTTTGAGCACCGCCTGCTGTCGCTTAGCGACGGCACTGCTGCTGTGCCTAGAGCTACCGACTGATGGCGCCATGCCCACGGATGGTAATTCGGAGGAGGAGGTGGAGGAGGGGTGGGAGGAGGAGGAGGCATAGTAGGCCTTTGAGACCTGGACCGAGGTAGGCCCCGCAATCCTCGGCGTCGGCAGTATATGACCAGCCCCAGGGTCAGACTCGGTCCCAGCCTCCACCAAGTTAACCCAATGTGCCGTCAGCGATATATGGTGGCCCTGCCCGGCAGCACTCGTCCACGTGTCCGTGGTCAGGTGGACCTTGTCAGAAACGGTGTTGGTCAGGGCACGGATGATGTTCTCTGACACGTGCTTGCGCAGGGCTTGGACGGCACATCGGGAAAAGTAGTGGCGGCTGGGGACCGAATACCGAGGGGCGGCCGCCGCCATGAGGTTTCGAAAGGCCTCGGTCTCTACCAGCCTATAGGGCAGCATCTCCAGGCTAAGCAACTTGGAGATGTGGACGTTGAGGGCTTGGGCGTGTGGGTGGGTTGCGCTATACTTCCTTTTGCGCTCCAGCTTCTGGGGTATGGAGAGCTGAACGCTGGTGGATGCTGTGGAGGATCGTGGAGGCGAAGATGGGGTTTTCGCACGGGAGGTGTTTGGGCCGTGGTCCTGGGCAGGGGGCTGACTAGCAGATGACACAGGGGAAGGAGCAATGGTGTGCCCGGCCGGAGGTGAACGGGCTTGGTGCCATTGAGTGGGGTGTTTAGCATTCATATGCCTGCGCATACTGGTGGTAGTTAAGCTAGTATTGGTGGAACCCCTGCTGATCCTGGTTTGGCAAAGGTTGCACACCACAGTCCGTCGGTCATCCAGTGTTTCTTTAAAGAACCTCCAGACTTCTGAAAATCTAGCCCTCGCCACGGGAGCTTGACTACGGGCAACATTTGGCGCTGATGCACCAGCTCTGGCCCTGCCTCTCCGTCTGGCCCCACCACTGCCTCTTCCAACCTGTTCTGCTATAGGACTCGCCTCCGTCTCAGAAGCACTGTGTTCACCCGGCCTATCAACCCAGCTTGGGTCTGTCACCTCATCATCCTCCGATCCCTCAGTCTGCTCCCCCCTCGGACTTCCTGCCCTGACAACAACTTCACCACTGTCTGACAACCGTGTCTCCTCATCGTCCGACACCTCTTTACACACTTCTTCCACTACGTCAATAATGTCATCATCACCCACAGACTGCGACTGGTGTTAAACCTGGGCATCGGAAAATTGCTCAGCAGTAACCGGACATGTGGTTTGTGACTGTGGGAAGGGTCCAGAAAACAGTTCCTCAGAGTATGCCGGTTCAAATGCCAAATTTTGCTGGGAGGGGGCAGACTGGGGGGAAGGAGGCTGAGGTAGAGGAGCTGGAGGAGTGCTGATTTCGGTGACATGGGTGGACTGCGTGGAAGACTGACTGGTGGACAAATGGCTAGAAGCATTGTCCGCAATCCACGACATCACCTCTTCGCACTGTTCTGGCCTCAACAGTGCTCTACCACGAGTCCCAGTAACTTGAGACATGATGAACCTAGGGAGTGTAGCTCTGCGGCGTTCCCCTGCTCCCTCATCAGCAGGTGGTGTCTCACCACGCCCAGGACCACGGCCTCTGACCCCTGCAGTAGTTGGACGCTCACGTCCACGCCCTCGTCCTCTACCCCTAGCCCTCGGGTTAAACATTTTCAAAATTAAAGTGTAAACTTCAAATTTTTGTTTTTTGTGTGTTTTTTGTGTTTTTTTTTTAAACAAAACGATGCTATCCTATTGCTATGGCTAGTTTCTAACCTACACTGACAGCACACAACTGGATTTTGTGCTGTGCCAGATGACTTTGAGTTATAAGATAAATAAACGTAAAAAATAAATAAATCAGCAGACTGTGCCTAATTCAAATCAAACCCCTAATAAATTGTTCCACTTCGGTGTTTGAGGTGGATATGTGTGTCACTAAGAGCTAAACACAACGGTCGCAAGTCTCCCAGCAAATTCCTCACAATATGGTACTAGCTGCACTAGTAATGCCAGCAAGCCCATCCACAAGCAAACAAAAAAAAGGAAAATATAACGCTATTGTAGGCCTAAGTAAGCCGTTGGGGTTCTCCTATTGCTATTTTCTAGCCTACACTCAAAGCACACTGCTTTGCCAGATAACTTTACGTTCTAAAAAGAAATAAAGGTAAAAAAAAATAAATCAGCAGACTCTGCCTAATTCAAATCAAACCCCTAATAAATTGTCCCACTTCGGTGTTTGAGGTGGATATGTGTGTCACTAAGAGCTAAACACAAGTCTCCCTGCAAATTACTCACAATATGGTACTAGCTGCACTACTAATGCCAGCAAGCCCAGCCACAAGGAAACCAAAAAAAAAAGGAAAATATAACGCTATTGTAGGCCTAAATAAGCCGTTGGGGTTCTTCTATGGCTATTTTCTAGCCCACACTCAAAGCACACTGCTTTGGCAGATTACTGTGAGTTCTAAAAAGAAATAAACGTAAAAAAAAAAAAATCAGCAGACTCGGCGTAATTCAAATCAAACCCCTAATAAATTGTCCCCTAATTGTGTTTGAGGTGGATATGTGTGTCACTAAGAGCTAAACACAACGGTCGCAAGTCCCCCTGCAAATTCCTCACAATATGGTACTAGCTGCACTACTAATGCCAGCAAGCCCAGCCACAAGGAAACCAAAAAAAAAGGAAAATATAACGCTATTGTAGGCCTAAATAAGCCGTTGGGGTTCTCCTATGGCTATTTTCTAGCCCACACTCAAAGCACACTGCTTTGGCAGATTACTGTGAGTTCTAAAAAGAAATAAAGGTAAAAAAAAATAAATCAGCAGACTCTGCCTAATTCAAATCAAACCCCTAATAAATTGTCCCACTTCGGTGTTTGAGGTGGATGTGTTTGTCACTAAGAGCTAAACACAAGTCTCCCTGCAAATTACTCACAATATGGTACTAGCTGCACTACTAATAGCAGCAAGCCCAGCCACAAGCAAACCAAAAAAAAGGAAAATAAAACGTTATTGTAGCTCTAAGAAGGACTGTTGGGTTCTTGTAGAATCACTCCTGCCTAACACTATTCTAATAGAACACCCTAACGCTTTCCCTGACCAGCAGCAGCTCTCTCCCTAGCGGCATCCAGACACAGAATGATCCGAGCAGCGCGGGCAGCGGCTAGTCTATCCCAGGGTCACCTGATCTGGCCAGCCAACCACTGCTATCGACGTGTAAGGGTACCACGTCATGCTGGGTGGAGTGCAGAGTCTCCTGGCTTGTGATTGGCTCTGTTTCTGGCCGCCAAAAAGCAAAACGGCGGGAGATGCCATTTTCTCGAGCTGGCGAAATACTCGTCCGAGCAACGAGCAGTTTCGAGTACGCTAATGCTCGAACGAGCATCAAGCTCGGACGAGTATGTTCGCTCATCTCTACTTGTATCCTCTCCTGCATATAACCCCTCACATGGCTTGTGTCCTCTCCTGTATATAAACCCCTCACATGGCTTGTGTCCTCTCCTGTATATAACCCCCTCACGTGGCTTGTGTCCACTCATGTATATAACCCCCTCACATGACTTGTATCCTCTCCTGTACATAACCCTTTCACATGGCTTGTGTCCACTCCTGTATATAACCCCCTCACGTGGCTTGTGTCCACTCATGTATATAACCCCCTCACATGACTTGTATCCTCTCCTGTACATAACCCTTTCACATGGCTTGTGTCCACTCCTGTATATAACCCTTTCACATGGCTTGTATCCTCTCCTGCATATAACCCCCTCACATGGCTTGTGTCCTCTCCTGTATATAACCCCCTCACATGGCTTGTGTCCTCTCCTGTATATAACCCCCTCACATGGCTTGTGTCCTCTCCTGTTTATAACCCCCTCACATGGCTTGTGTCCTCTCCTGTATATAACCCCCTCACGTGGCTTGTGTCCACTCCTGTATATAACCCCCTCACATGACTTGTATCCTCTCCTGTATATAACCCCCTCACATGGCTTGTATCCTCTCCTGCATATAACCCCCTCACATGGCTTGTGTCCTCTCTAGAGATGAGCGAACACTAAAATGCTCGGGTACTCGTTATTCGAGACGAACTTTTCCCGATGCTCGAGTGCTCGTCTCGAATAACGAACCCCATTGAAGTCAATGGGAGACTCGAGCATTTTTCAAGGGGACCAAGGCTCTGCACAGGGAAGCTTGGCCAAACACCTGGGAACCTCAGAAAAGGATGGAAACACCACGGAAATGGACAGGAAACAGCAGGGGCAGCATGCATGGATGCCTCTGAGGCTGCCTAATCGCACCATTATGCCAAAATTATGGGCAACAGCATGGCCATGACAGAGTGACAGAATGAAGCTAGATAGCATCTAAAACATCCAATAATTGACCCTGACACTATAGGGGACGGCATGCAGAGGCAGCGGCAGCAGCGGCAGGCTAGAGAGTGGCATGGCGACATACCCTAAATGGACTCAGGCTTCAAACCAATGGGTGGCAGAGAGGAACCAAAGGAGGTGAGCAAGAAGCGCTCAAATAATATCGCTACATGATAAAAGTTTGCCAGTATATTTTGTGGATTACACAGCAGGGTGGCGACAAAGTTAACATGGAAGCCATGAAAACAACCCCAAATTCTGCCTGACACAGCTCGTTTGATAAGGGGACCATGTATGCTTACAGTTCATGCCAGTCGCTGCACTTGCTGCCAGTCTCCTTTCGAATAGTTTAAAATAATAATAACCCTCATCCATAAAGCTCTGTATAATGCTGCACCCCCCTACCTCTCCTCTCTTATCTCAGTCTATCGCCCAACCCGTGCTCTTAGATCCGCCAGTGATCTTAGATTAACCTCTACCCTAGTGCGGACCTCCCACTCGCGTCTCCAAGACTTCTCTAGAGCTGCACCAATTCTATGGAATGCTCTGCCCCGGACTATCAGACTAATACCTAACCTCCAAAGTTTCAAACGTGCTCTTAAAACCCATTTCTTTAGGCAAGCCTATAACACTCATTAACTGCATGAAGTTTTAACTCTTCTACTAACCCGTCCTGTGTCGTCCTCCCATCTGTTATCCAGCAACCAACAGGCACCAGACTTCTCTGCAGTCCCATTCACCCTGGACCTGGTATATAAGATGACGGCTGAGTGTTTCAAGCGACAGCAATTCCATTTATTATATTTTTTTCTATTCCCTAAGAAGAATGGCTTGACCATTAAATATTCTTTTACCTCGTGTTACCCCATCATCTTCATAAACCGTAAGCTCTGGCGAGCAGGGACCTCACTCCTGTTGTTCCATACAAATGTTGTGCTCTGTTACATTACATTTGTATTTGTTTCCTATGATTTGTAAAGCGCTGCAGAATATGATGACGCTATATAAATAAAGATTATTATTATTATGGAGGCAGTGAACTAGTAGTAGATTAAAGGTGCTGCAACTATGTTAGTTGGATCTTGTGATGGAGCTGGCGCTCTGCAGCCAGGCGAGCTTTCGCCAATCCAAGCCCCTGTTTCTAGGCTACTCCCCAAACAGCACTTCTAAGAACCTTTTGTATAAGATCAAGTGTAGTAGCGTTCTTATAAGTTTAGGATATGCCGGGTGAGGGGAATGTAAACAGATGCGCAAGAAGCGCTGAAATAATATCCCTAAATGGTAAAAGTTTGCCAGTATATTTTGTGGATAACACAGCAGGGTGGCGACAAAGTTAACAACTTTGATGTGGAATCCATGAAAACAACCCAAATTTCTGCCTGACACACCTCGTTTGATAAAGGGACGATGTATGGAGGCAGCTATATGGACGACTTTTGGAGGTAGCAATGGAGACAACGTGTGGAGGCTGCTATGGAGACAATTTAATTTGGATAGTGCCTGTATGTGGCAGTCCCAAACATTTTTCAAACCAGAGGAGCAGGTAGGTGGCCCTCCAGTAAAATGGAATAGATTGAGTGCCTGTATGTGGCAGTCCCAAAAATGTTTCAAACCAGAGGAGCAGGTAGGTGGCCCTCCAGTAAAATGGAATAGATTGAGTGCCTGTATGTGGCAGTCCCAAAAATTCTTCAAACCAGAGGAGCAGGTAGGTGGCCCTCCAGTAAAATGGAATAGATTGAGTGCCTGTATGTGGCAGTCCCAAAAATTCTTCAAACCAGAGGAGCAGGTAGGTGGCCCTGCAGTAAAATGGAATAGATTGAGTGCCTGTATGTGGCAGTCCCAAAAATGTTTCAAACCAGAGGAGCAGGTAGGTGGCCCTCCAGTAAAATGGAATAGATTGAGTGCCTGTATGTGGCAGTCCCAAAAATTGTTCAAACCAGAGGAGCAGGTAGGTGGCCCTGCAGTAAAATGGAATAGATTGAGTGCCTGTATGTGGCAGTCCCAAAAATGTTTCAAACCAGAGGAGCAGGTAGGTGGCCCTCCAGTAAAATGGAATAGATTGAGTGCCTGTATGTGGCAGTCCCAAAAATTGTTCAAACCAGAGGAGCAGGTAGGTGGCCCTGCAGTAAAATGGAATAGATTGAGTGCCTGTATGTGGCAGTCCCAAAAATGTTTCAAACCAGAGGAGCAGGTAGGTGGCCCTCCAGTAAAATGGAATAGATTGAGTGCCTGTATGTGGCAGTCCCAAAAAATTTTTAAAACAGAGGACCGGGTAGGTGGCCCTCCAGAAAAATGGAATAGATTGAGTGCCTGTATGTGGCACTCACAAAAATTGTTTCAAACAGAGGACCGGGTAGGTGGCCCTCCAGAAAAATTAAATGCATGAAGTACTATAGCAAGAGCCAGTGGGCCCTGTCAAAAAATAGCCATTTTCCTCTGCTTTACTGTACAAAGAGGAGGAGAAGGAGGAAAATGAGGAGGAGGAGGAGGAGTGGATCAATTATTCAGGTTGAGCTTCCTTCACCTGGTGGAGATTGGAAATTCTGAGAAATCCAGCCTTTATTCATTTTAATAAGCGTCCGCCTGTCAGCGCTGTCAGTCGACAGGCGTGTACGCTTATCGGTGATGATGCCACCAGCTGCACTGAAAACCCGCTCGGACAAGACGCTAGCGGCAGGGCAGGCAAGAACCTCCAAGGCGTACAGCGCCAGTTCGTGCCACATGTCCAGCTTTGAAACCCAGTAGTTGTAGGGAGCTGTGTGATCATTTAGGACGATGGTATGGTCAGCTACGTACTCCCTCACCATCTTTCTGTAAAGATCAGCCCTACTCTGCCGAGACTGGGGACAGGTGACAGTGTCTTGCTGGGGTGACATAAAGCTGGCAAAAGCCTTGTAAAGCGTACCCTTGCCAGTGCTGGACAAGCTGCCTGCTCGCCTACTCTCCCTCGCTACTTGTCCCGCAGAACTACGCACTCTGCCGCTAGCGCGGTCAGAAGGGAAATACTGTTTCAGCTTGTGCACCAGGGCCTGCTGGTATTCATGCATTCTCACACTCCTTTCCTCTGCAGGGATGAGAGTGGAAAGATTTTGCTTGTACCGTGGGTCCAGGAGAGTGAACACCCAGTAATCGGTGCTGGAATAAATTCTTTGAACGCGAGGGTCACGGGATAGGCAGCCTAGCATGAAATCTGCCATATGCGCCAGAGTACCAACGCGTAAGAATTCACTCCCCTCACTGGCCTGACTGTCCATTTCCTCCTCCTCCAACTCCTCCAACTCCTCTTCTTCTGCCCATACACGCTGAACAGTGAAGGACTCAACAATGGTCCCCTCTTGTGTCTCGCCAACATTCTCCTCCTCTTCCTCCTCATCCTCCTCCACCTCCACCTCCTCCGATATGCGCTGAGAAACAGACCTCAGGGTGCTTTGGCTATCAACAAGGGAATATTCTTCCCCCGTCTCTTGTGACGAGCGCAAAGCTTCCGACTTCATGCTGACCAGAGAGTTTTTCAACAGGCCAAGCAGCGGGATGGTGAGGCTGATGATGGCGGCATCGCCACTGACCATCTGTGTTGACTCCTCAAAGTTACTCAGCACCTGACAGATATCAGACATCCACGTCCACTCCTCATTGTAGACTTGAGGAAGCTGACTGACCTGACTACCAGTTCTGGTGGAAGTTGACATCTGGCAGTCTACAATCGCTCTGCGCTGCTGGTAAACTCTGGATAACATGGTCAGTGTTGAATTCCACCTCGTGGGCACGTCGCACAACAGTCGGTGAGCGGGCAGTTGGAGGCGGCGCTGCGCTGCCCTGAGAGTGGCAGCATCTGGGCTGGACTTCCTGAAATGCGCACAGATGCGGCGCACCTTCGTGAGCAAATCAGACAGATTGGGGTATGTCTTGAGGAAACGCTGCACTATCAGATTTAACACATGGGCCAGGCATGGCACATGTGTCAGTCTGCCGAGTTGCAGAGCCGCCACCAGGTTACGGCCGTTGTCACACACAACCATTCCCGGCTTGAGGTTCAGCGGTGCCAGCCACAGATCAGTCTGCGCCGTGATGCCCTGTAATAGCTCTTGGGCGGTGTGCCTTTTGTCGCCTAGGCTCAGCAGTTTGAGCACCGCCTGCTGTCGCTTAGCGACGGCACTGCTGCTGTGCCTAGAGCTACCGACTGATGGCGCCGTGCCCACGGATGGTAGTTCGGAGGTGGAGGAGGGGTGGGAGGAGGAGGAGGCATAGTAGGCCTGAAACACCTGGACCGAGGTAGGCCCCGCAATCCTCGGCGTCGGCAGTATATGAGCAGCCCCAGGGTCAGACTCGGTCCCAGCCTCCACCAAGTTAACCCAATGTGCCGTCAGCGATATATAGTGGCCCTGCCCGGCAGCACTCGTCCACGTGTCCGTGGTCAGGTGGACCTTGTCAGAAACGGCGTTGGTCAGGGCACGGATGATGTTGTCTGACACGTGCTGGTGCAGGGCTGGGACGGCACATCGGGAAAAGTAGTGGCGGCTGGGGACCGAATACCGAGGGGCGGCCGCCGCCATGAGGTTGTGAAAGGCCTCGGTCTCTACTAGCCTATAGGGCAGCATCTCCAGGCTAAGCAATCTGGAGATGTGCACATTAAGGGCTTGGGCGTGCGGGTGGGTTGCACTATATTTGCGTTTCCGCTCCAGCGTCTGGGGTATGAAGAGCTGAACGCTGGTGGATGCTGTGGAGGATCGTGGAGGCGACGATGGGGTTTTTGTGGCAGGGTCCTGGGCAGGGGGCTGACTAGCAGCTGACACAGGGGAAGGAGCAGTGGTGTGCACGGCCGGAGGTGAACGGGCTTGTTGCCACTGAGTGGGGTGCTTAGCATTCATATGCCTGCGCATACTGGTGGTAGTTAAGCTAGTAGTGGTGGAACCCCTGCTGAGCCTGGTTTGGCAAATGTTGCACACCACAGTCCGTCGGTCATCCGGTGTTTCCTTAAAGAACCTCCACACTTCTGAAGATCTAGCCCTCGCCGCAAGAGCCCTCACCACGGGAGCTTCACTAGTTGACAGTGGCGCTGATGCACCAGCTCTGGCCCTGCCTCTCCGTCTGGCCCCACCACTGCCTCTTCCAACCTGTTCAGGTCGAGGACTCTCCTCCGTCTCAGAAGCACTGTGTTCACCCGGCCTCTCAACCCAGCTTGGGTCTGTCACCTCATCATCCTCCGATCCCTCAGTCTGCTCCCCCCTCGGACTTCCTGCCCTGACAACAACTTCCCCACTGTCTGACAACCGTGTCTCCTCATCGTCGGACACCTCTTTACACACTTCCACTACGTCAAGAAGGTCATCATCACCCACAGACTGTGACTGGTGGAAAACCTGGGCATCGGAAAATTGCTCAGCAGCAACCGGACAAGTGGTTTGTGACTGTGGGAAGGGTCCAGAAAACAGTTCCTCAGAGTATGCCGGTTCAAATGGCAAATTTTCCTGGGAGGGGGCAGACTGGGGGGGAGGAGGCTGAGGTGCAGGAGCTGGAGGAGTGGGGATTTCGGTGACATGGGTGGACTGCGTGGAAGACTGACTGGTGGTGGACAAATTGCTCGAAGCATTGTCAGCAATCCACGACATCACCTGTTCGCACTGTTCTGGCCTCAACAGTGCTCTACCACGAGTCCCAGTAACTTCAGACATGAACCTAGGGAGTGTAGCTCTGCGGCGTTCCCCTGCTCCCTCATCAGCAGGTGGTGTCTCACCCCGCCCAGGACCACGGCCTCTGACCCCTGCAGTAGTTGGACGCCCACGTCCCCGCCCTCGTCCTCTACCCCTAGCCCTCGGGTTAAACATTTTTAAAATGAGAGTTATAACTTTTTTTTTTTTTTTACTTCTTTTTGTTTTTTTTGTGTTTTTTTGTGTTTTTTTTTTTTTTTGTGTTTTTTGTTTTTTTTTGAGTTTTTAAAACCAAACAATCCTATCCTATTGCTATGGCTATTTTCTAGCCAAGTATCAAAGGAAGCACACTACTATGCCAGATGAGATGACACTGAGTTAGTGCCTAATAGAAATCCAACCCCTACTGAATTTTGCCACTTCGGCCTTTGCTATGGATATGTGCGCCACTAAGCGCAGAACACAGCGGTCGCAAGTCTCACTACAAATTGCTCAGAATTGGCAAGTACATGCACTGCAGAAACTACAGCCACCAGCAGATCAACCAGAAATCAAATATATAGAACGCTACTGTAGGCTTCAAGAAGCTGTTTGTATTCTCCTATGGCTATTTTCTAGCCAAGTATCAAAGGAAGCACACTACTATGCCAGATGAGATGACACTGAGTTATTGCCTAATAGAAATCCAACCCCTACTGAATTTTCCCACTTCGGCCTTTGCTATGGATATGTGCGCCACTAAGCGCAGAACACAGCGGTCGCAAGTCTCACTACAAATTGCTCAGAATTGGCAAGTACATGCACTGCAGAAACTACAGCCACCAGCAGATCAACCAGAAATCAAATATATAGAACGCTACTGTAGGCTTCAAGAAGCTGTTTGTATTCTCCTATGGCTATTTTCTAGCCAAGTATCAAAGGAAGCACACTACTATGCCAGATGAGATGACACTGAGTTATTGCCTAATAGAAATCCAACCCCTACTGAATTTTGCCACTTCGGCCTTTGCTATGGATATGTGCGCCACTAAGCGCAGAACACAGCGGTCGCAAGTCTCACTACAAATTGCTCAGAATTGGCAAGTACATGCACTGCAGAAACTACAGCCACCAGCAGATCAACCAGAAATCAAATATATAGAACGCTACTGTAGGCTTCAAGAAGCTGTTTGTATTCTCCTATGGCTATTTTCTAGCCAAGTATCAAAGGAAGCACACTACTATGCCAGATGAGATGACACTGAGTTATTGCCTAATAGAAATCCAACCCCTACTGAATTTTCCCACTTCGGCCTTTGCTATGGATATGTGCGCCACTAAGCGCAGAACACAGCGGTCGCAAGTCTCACTACAAATTGCTCAGAATTGGCAAGTACATGCACTGCAGAAACTACAGCCACCAGCAGATCAACCAGAAATCAAATATATAGAACGCTACTGTAGGCTTCAAGAAGCTGTTTGTATTCTCCTATGGCTATTTTCTAGCCAAGTATCAAAGGAAGCACACTACTATGCCAGATGAGATGACACTGAGTTATTGCCTAATAGAAATCCAACCCCTACTGAATTTTCCCACTTCGGTCTTTGCTATGGATATGTGTGCCACTAAGAGCTAAACACAACGGTAGCAAGTCCCCCTGCTAATTCCTCACAAAATGGTAATAGATGCAAATTAAAATAAAAAAAGTAGAACGTTATTGTAGCCCTAAGAAGGGCTGTTGGGTTCTTTGAGAATCACTCCTGCCTAACAGTAAGCTAATAGAACACCCTAACGCTTTCCCTGACCAGCAGCAGCTCTCTCCCTAGCGGCATCCAGAGACAGAATGATCCGAGCAGCGCGGCCAGCGGCTAGTCTATCCCAGGGTCACCTGATCTGGCCAGCCAACCACTGCTATCGACGTGTAAGGGTACCACGTCATGCTGGGTGGAGTGCAGAGTCTCCTGGCTTGTGATTGGCTCTGTTTCTGGCCGCCAAAAAGCAAAACGGCGGGAGCTGCCATTTTCTCGAGCGGGCGAAGTATTCGTCCGAGTAACGAGCAGTTTCGAGTACCCTAATGCTCGACCGAGCATCAAGCTCGGACGAGCATGTTCGCTCATCTCTAGTCCTCTCCTGTATATAACCCATCACATGGCTTGTATCCACTCCTGTATATAACCCCGTCACGTGGCTTGTGTCCTCTCCTGCATATAACCCCCTCATGTGGCTTGTGTCCACTCCTGTATATAACCCCCTCACGTGGCTTGTGTCCACTCCTGTATATAACCCCTCACATGGCTTGTATCCTCTCCTGTAGATAACCCCTCACATGGCTTGTATCCTCTCCTGTATATAACCCCTCACATGGCTTGTATCCTCTCCTGCATATAACCCCCTCACATGGCTTGTGTCCTCTCCTGTATATAACCCCCTCACATGGCTTGTATCCTATCCTGTATATAACCCCTCACATGGCTTGTATCCTCTCCTGTATATAACCCCTCACATGGCTTGTATCCTCTCCTGCATATAACCCCCTCACATGGCTTGTGTCCTCTCCTGTATATAACCCCCTCACATGGCTTGTATCCTATCCTGTATATAACCCCTCACATGGCTTGTATCCTCTCCTGTATATAAACCCCTCACATGGCTTGTGTCCTCTCCTGTATATAACCCCCTCACGTGGCTTGTGTCCTCTCCTGTATATAACCCCTCACATGGCTTGTATCCTCTCCTGCATATAACCCCCTCACATGGCTTTTGTCCATGTGGATTGGAGACAGAAATCCACCACAGAAAAACAGGAAAGGAATCCCAAAGCATTCCATCACAACTCGATAATAACTCTCCACTTCATCCAAGAGGTAGGGATCCTGATCCCTTTTTTTGGTGTAACTTAAGTAATTTAAGTATATAAGGTTATGAGCTAAACAGGCAAAATGGCTTTAAGTGGCAGTAATTATGATTGGTGAACCCTTTTGTTTCTAGTTTAGATCTCACAGCTAGGAGTCAGAGCACAGTGGTGGTCGTATCCAAGGATAAGTATCTTACATGAGAAAGGCTTCTGCTGTAGTAGCACTATGGAATAAAGTCTGCAGATTATTTTTCAGAACTTTTAGAGTGCTGCCATTTCTTGTTTTTATTATTTGACACAACCTTTCTGGACACTGTTGTGGGCACTCACACCCTGTTTTCTTATTTGCTGTGCTGCTGTAGATTTTTCCTGATGGTTACCTTTATGGGGAATTATGTTCGCACAGATAATTATTTTTTAAAGAACTCTCAATTAAAAAATGTATATATATTTCACATTAATTCAATTAAATGTGTATGCCCAGATGAAAATACCCCTTTAACACCTTGCCACCGATTGACCTTTTTTATTTTTTTAAATAAAATTTAAAACCTTTTGTACAAAATAAAACTCACCATATCATATCTTTTCATCATTTTTGATTTGGACTGCTTGACCTTTTGATCACCTGGTATTTTCATTTTTATGAGTTGCAAAATTTAAGTGTTTATTCTAATATTTGAACACTATTTTCTTTTAAAGGGTCTAACACCAGGAATAACCTTTTTATATTTTGATACATCGGCCTTTTGGGAAGCAGCAATACTTAACATTTTTAGAATTTTTGAAAATTATTTTTATATCAGTTCTAGGGAATTAATGCTTATATTTATACTTGAATTTATACTTTTTTTTTCATTTTTAATTTGTAAAACTTTTTTTATAGACTCCAGGTTGTTGTGGTGATGGATTGTCTCTCCCCAAATTCATCATTGTGAGAGACTATCGGCCTATACGCTGTTTGGAAGGACACAATATCACAAAGCATAATATAATATTGTAGTTCAATTCTCCCAAGGTTGGAATATCCTACGTATGTGATTTGTTGATTGCTTCCCTGAATGACATAAATATGTACTGCCTCCCACAAAATAAGGAAACTAAGTAAGATTAAAAAAAATTAATGTTTGCAAAGTATTAGCAGAAATCAATCCAGCAACAGCTGTTCTTATACCATTTCACGCTACAACCTTGTTGTGTTTCTACCCCTGGAACATTAAACCGGATGCAGCATTCATGGAATAAAGGTATTGCATGACAGACTATAGGCAACTTAATGAGAGTCACTGGTGGCCACCGATGCTTGATGAGGAGCATATCTGTCGTATTTTGCTTATTGTTCCACTGAACTTATGCCAAGTCATCCATTATATAGACATGTAACGTGATACATATTCAGAAATATTAAACAGCTCTTGAAAACAATGACTTAAGGTGTTCTTGGCCTTTTGTGGGCTTAAAACAAATTGCACTTTTTAAATCCACACAGGTGCAGAATGACAATCAACAAGGGAACACATCGAAATAGGAAAAACTCTTAGTTACTTGTCCTCACTTAATACGGATAAGTATATATATGATGCAAGAAAACTGACTGCTTCTGTGTAATGATGTGTTAGTCTCAGCTGCATGACAGCTTTAGTTATAGCTAGAAAATAAGGCAGATTTACTTATGGTTTCCCCCGCATTACCTCCATGAATGAAGCCATCTTTTTTCAGGAGGAAGATGCAGATGTTCTTATTGTAAAGACTTACTTGGAAATTGAAACAGGCTTCATTGATGGCCTTTCAGTAGGACCAGATTGGTGGAATCTGAACCTTGGCATGGCCGTCAGGTATGTACAACAGTCCCTATAGTATGTACATTGCTCTGTACATCTGGAGCCATCAACGTAGTAACAGCTGCACAAGGTATGACAGCTTTGGCCCGACCCACTAAAGTGAAAAAGACAAAGCGGTACCCAAGCATGTAGGTGTATGAAGTAGTGTGAACAGTGAAGAAGCTACTGTGTCTATCAGTTGTGGCACTTCTAAACAGTTAACACCTTGAGGACACGGCATTTGTGGGCTTTAAGAACTAAGATATTTTTTAGTTTTTCCATGCTCAACTTCCACTAAACATATGAGGTGTCAGCACCTGTCCAGCAAAACGCGCAACCACAACCAGGCTTGGCTCTAGCTGTCAGACTAGGTAAGTGGTGGCGAACTCACCCTGCGACATCCCTGTGGGCTTAGGCCCTGCCTAAAGCAGATGAACCCCCCTGATAAGGGCGAACCCACTATCAGGAACCTAACTGACAGTCCCTGAGGGACCCTACAAGAGGACAGGAAGACTGACTTCGTCTGGCAGCTGCTGGATGGTGGAGCGGACAGGTAACCGGAATACAGGAATAGAGCAGTGATCACACTGGTGCACAGAATACTAACAAAGGTCTGAGAGAGGGAAAGTGGGAAAACACTAGGAGGTAAACGATACAGAGGGACAAACAACAGATACAGGAAAACGGGCAGGATATACACAGGTCAGGTCAAGATCAAGCGGGTTATATACAGGTCAGGTCTAGATACAGGCAGACAAGTGGAAACCAACAAACCAGGTCAAAACCAAGATGGCTGCAAAGGTACAGAATTGGATACAAAACACAGAATACCAAACAAGATAGCAAGAGCACTAGATACACAGATAAGACTAGAAATAACCAGCAAGGTCTGATGGGAATAGGGAGGTATATAAGGCCGATCCCGGACATGCCTCCAGCAGCACACTGTGGGAACTGTCCATCAGGCTAGTAACCCTTGCTGGGCAGGACAGAAATGCAAGGAGCAGGGTGTGGCTCAGTTAATCCAAACACAAACACTAAGCCACAGTTCACACACAAATTAACGGCATCTATTCTGCAAATTGCGACGTTTAGGCACGGACGCTACATGAGGGATTATTTTTTAAGTAACAGTTGTATTTTTCAATGGCTAAAATTGTAGGCTAAAAGTAACATTATGATTTAGACTTATTCATTCTTTCTTGTGGGTCAAGGGTAAAAAGGAAAAAAACCTTTACACCGTTCACTGTACAGTATTTTACAAAATAACAAAATAGTAATTGTTTTTTGTTAATGTGCGAGCTATAACTTTTTAAATCATCAATCAAGTGTGCATTATTAATGCTCATTTTATGCTGGATAAGATTATGTTTTAATTAATACATTTAAGTGCAAAATTTGGTATTGTTTTTTTAATATTTTTATTAATAATTTCTGCAGCACTCAAGGTTCCTAAGAGCACAGTGGCCTCCATAATCCTTAAATGGAAGAAGTTTGGAACGACCACAACTCATCCACGACCTGGCAGTCCAGTCAAACTATGTAATCATGGGAGAAGAACCTTAGTGAGAGAGGTTAAGAAAAACCCTAAGATCACTGTGGCTGAACACTAGACATACAGTAGGGAGATGGGAGAAAGTTTCACAAAGTCAACTATCACTGCAGCCCTCCACCAGTTGGGGCCTTATGGCAGTGTGTGCTGACGAAAGCCCCTCCTCAAGACATATGAAGACATATGAAGTGCAAGACATATGAAAACAAACAGTTTCCAAAGAGAAATATGAAGGACACCCACACTATGAGAAATAAGATTCTCTGGTCTGATAAGATAAAGATTGAACTTTTTGGTGTTAATTATAGGTGGTATGTGTAGAGAAAACCAGTTACTGCTCTTCACCTGCCAAATACAATCCCAACAGTGACACATAGGGGCACATTTAGTTACCCGTCCCGTTCACGCCGCCGATCTGGAATGTCCGACGGGGATTCGGGTCTGCCGTGATTCACTAAGATCGTGCGTCCAATTTCCTGCATGTGTAGCTGCCCCGCTAAGGTCCGCCGAAGTTCACCTTCTTCTTCCCGGTGTATGTGAGTACTGATCTTGCGACACAATTTGCTTTTTAAATTCTGCGGTTTGTCCAAATCAGTCTGCGGGTTGTCCAAATCAGTTATCCGACTTCCACGTCTCCCGATTTGCCCCCGCCGATGCGCCACAACCCGATTGCGTGTGCCAAAAACCCATTACCAATTAGCTGCATAAAGTGAAAAATGTAAAGGGGTCTGAATGCAAACACATATATATTATATATATATATAAACACATATATATATTATACATAAATATTGGCACATGCGTTTAGGGTGCACATTATGCATGGATTTGCAGGTTGCCACACCACTCGTAACAATGGTAGCCAATTGGCACTCCTGTTCACTGTCTAAGGGAGTGATGTCCCATTTTGTTACCCTTCCAGGTCTTCCGTCTTCTCCACGGCATGCCAGTTTGTTCTTCAAACATATCTTCCGGCGGCATGTACTTCCGCTGAACATCGTGTCTGACTGAGGGGCCCAGTTTGTGTCCAAGTTCTTGCCCTCCTTGTCTAACCAGCTGCAAGTTAATCTGGACTTTTCTCCTGCTTACCTTTCTAAGTCAAACGGTCAAAAGTAGAAAGGGTGAATTAGATTTTGGGCTGTTATCTCACTGTTGCCAATTTGTTTCTGTTCGTCAAGATAATTGGGCTGATTTCCTTATTTGGGCTGAGTTTTCCTATATCGATGGACTCTGGGTCTGCTGGTACAGCTCCGTTCTTTGTGGTCTACGGACGAATCCCTCATCCACCTCTGCCGCTGTCAACTCCTTCCGATGTCCCAGCGGTAGAGGATCTGGTGCAGGACCTTAAGTCAATCTGGGACCAGACCCGTCAGTCTCTTCTCCGTGCCACTGAACGCACCAAGACTCAGGCTGACAAGAAGTGGCTGCCTCCTCCTGTTTTCTCTCCAGGTGACAAGGTGTGGTTATCTTCCAAATATGTACGGCTGAAGTTACCAAGCTACAAGCTTGGTCCCCACTTCCTCGGTCCCTTTGAAGTCATCAAGCCCATCAATCCAGTGGCCTACAAGCTCCGCCTTCCTCCATCGATGCACATTCTCCAGAGGTTTCTTAACTCCTTTCCACACTTCTGCTCCCATCCGACCCGGCCTGCGAACCGGCACTCGAGAAATTAAAGGGTCAGCGCACCTCTGGTTGGCGCTAGTACTTCCGCATTTCCTTTAAAGGCCGGCTGTTCCCAGGATTCCCTGCCGGATCTTTGCACTCATTAGCCATGGTGAAAGCTTCCCTGTGTGTTGTTCCTTGTTCCTGTTCCCGTTCCTATGTTGAACTCCAGTTGTGGCCTCGGTTCTGACCTTTGACCTCTGCTTCTCTGCCTGACCACAAGCTTGTACCACGACCTTGGCTGCCACCGCGGACTAGTCGCACCTGTGGAACGACCTGGTGGCATCCTGCTGCATCTAGACCATCCCGCTTTGCGGCCGGCTCTGGTGATGACCAGGTGCCACTTGTTCAATTGCAGTTCATGATTATTGCAAGTAATAAATCATGAAAAAGTAAAAGACAATATTCAACATTGCTATAAGTTATTTGATGTAGAGCCACAGTACTACAGAGCCTCCCTAATAGACAAACATTATGTGACAGGATGGATTCAGCTCTTTTGGACGTTCTGCATATATTGCCATTCATAGTGGCAGCTGTAGTACAATGCTAGGACGGGAGTAATTCCCAACAATCTGCTTCTAATTATCTTTATGAATTTGATGGGAATTTTAAAGCTCAGACGGTATAATACCCGTACACATATCCAGATCACATGTCCTCAGTCCTGGTGGGTAGGCAAATAGTAATGTTGACGTCTGGAACCTCCCTTCCTCTTCCTTTAAGCAATCCTTTCAAACCTTTTAGAATATTATTTGTCATATATTTCCTTGCCAAAATTCATGTCGAGAACACCACCCACCCGGCTTGTGCCACAGGCTGGCAGGCGGATGTAGTGCTATCCAATAGGCCACACACTATGGTCTCAGAGCTATTTTCAGTACCAGAACAGCTTGTCATGGGACACTGCACAGTAGAAGAGTGTGAACAACCAGGCCCCCACCCTATTGTAGTAGCAGTGATGGCCAACTAGTTCTAGGTATGAAGTATTGATCTTCCACGTAAGGTTCTCCAACTTTTGGAAATATAATTTTTAGCTCAGAGAGTTAAGATTTTGCAATGACTGGATCACTGATTCAAAAGTTTTGCCTCCATCCTTCTGCTGGCTTAAAACCCAGTATGTAAATACATATACATTGTGTACTTCATACGATGTGTGTCTGATGTAGAAGAGGCTTGTCAATAAAATATGAAAAGTGTAAATATTTAGTAAAATTCGGAAAGCTCTCCCCATCTCTTCCAAAAAAACTATGCCAACTTTTCTCTGAAGACTGGATACAACCTTGCCTTGTTGGAAGTATCCCCACAGAAGCTGCTTCTGTTGCTCTTGTTAATATAAAGTAGCGTTTGAAGAGTTCTTCCAGTTGAGCGTCTGGTTTTAAAAGGAATCGGTCTGTCTAATTACTGTTCTGCTTCTCTTCTCTTTAATTGCCTGCCAATGGCCTGGAACGCTAGCTGCACACAGCCACTGTTTAAGAAGCTTCAGGATTCCAAAGAGTCAGGTAATCCCCTGAATAAACTCAGGACCTATGCCCAAAAGTCAACAGCTCTCAAACTACCTCAATATGGTGTTCACAGGGTGGAATATAAACTCCTTGTAATTGCCCAAAGCAAGTAGGAGCAGTGTTTTTTTATGCTTAAGCTAAAAGTAGATTATATTTTTTCATGTTATTATCTCTTCACATGTTTACATCAGTTTGTGCATTGGCCATGGCACATATAAGCTGTACAAACTTATAAGAATTTAGCTAACTCTTGAAATAATAGTGAAACAGCCAATTGGGCCCAATTTCTGTCTGCCTGTAAAAGTGTTAAAGTCTACAAAATTCTTTCGCTACAGAGAACCTTTTAGATTGTGTGCACTAAACTGCTATTAGTACGGAGCCGAAAATCTACAGTGTAGTGGAGTTCAACCCTGTAAAATTGGAACTGAAAAATATAAAGACAAAAGTAATGCTTCTACACACTTTATGCAAATTAGAAGTTCAGGAAAATAGCCACTAGAGGTTGCGCTCAGTATATAACAAGTTTGTATGGGCTAAGCTTGGCTTCTGGTGGTTGCCCATCCTTTACGTCAAATTGCTCTTATGCATAGATAAAACACTGGATTATACTCAATTTTTTACATCACTGGAAACCACTTGGGTATATACTATATATACAGTTTATAGTACAGACAACAATCCAGCTAATAGTTTCCCTTTAATGCAGCTCTAGGTGAAATTAGGAACTGATAATTAAAACCCATAAGACCCATAAGCCTTTACCTGGATGACTACACTGTAAACTCCAATGGTCCTCAACCTTTTTGTAACCAGGAACAAGCTGCATGCAGCTGACACCTTATAATGTCCCCTTTCCTGATGCCCCCTCTTGTTATGTCCCCTTTCCTACAGCCCTTCTTTATTATGCCCCCTTTCCTACAGCCGTACATTGTTATGCCCCCTTTCCTACAGCCGTCCCTTGTTATGCCCCCTTTCCTACATCCGTCCCTCGTTATGCCCTGCTATTCCTGCTATTTCATCCACTTATACTGCCCCCTTTCTACAGCTTCCCCTGATAATGTCCCATTTCCTACTGCTGCCCCCTTTATAATGCCCTATTGCCTGTAGCCCCTTGGTATGCCACCTTTTCAGCAGATCCCTTGTTATGTCACCATTCCTGCATCCCAATTTTCCTTATCCCCCTCTAATAATGCCCCTTTCCTGTAACCCTCTGCAGTACCTCCTTTATGAGCCTCCATCTACCTTCCTACTGTGCACGGCTCTAAAGCTGTCATTAGCAGGGATGTGTGGACCCAATTGAGTTCTGGTTCGGTGGGTGTGGTTATTAAATTCGGATGTTAAGCCTTGAAATGTCAGCGGCATTTAAAGGGTTAACACTCATGCCAGCAATCAGTTACCGAAGAGGGTGAACCTGAATGCTGAACACAAACTTGTGGCTGAAGTCTGGGTTAAAGTTAGGGCTTGTGGATCCAAACCCACTATGCTCAGCACTAACCCGTTTTTTTTGCAGATTTATATAATTTTTAAGATTTATATCAGTTTTCCCCAACTGTTTGGCTACAGCATGGGACCGAGTGTTTCACGGCCCAGTCTTGGGCTGAGACCTGGTGGTTGGGGATCCTGAGTTTGAGGGTTTAAACATGTTCCCCATAAATAAATTTTGTTTTCACAAAATTTTTCTTAGACATATTTTCCCTATTTGCGCATACTTAAATGCTTTAAATTGTCAGGATTTAAATGTCAAATTAGCATTAATGCCCTTTTGGAATAGCCTCATAAAAGCCGTCCACATAGTGCACTTTCTAAAGTCGTGTGATTTTCAGGCAAGCGTTTTATTGACAGTTTTACCTGGAAAAATGTTAATGTACAGAAGAGAAAATATGTAAATGGTTTCCAAATCTGGAGGGCCGATCTCTTAAGAATGCTTTCTTTGGACTCGGCAGTGTTTTTACTTTGACGTTCATGCTGTGGTCAGTATGGATCATCAGAATATTCAGCAGAGGCAGCGAGACTGGCGCATTTCCTATAGATTTCCCAGAGGAAGGCCTCCACACCCTCTGCTCCGTCTTCTAGGTACTGCATGTTAAACACCAAGGCCTTTTCTGCTGACTTCAAATGTGCTGCTACTTTGTTTCAAAGAAACTTCTAATCCGCCCACATGTTTCCGATCAATTCCAGTTCTCCATAAGCAAAATATCTGCTGAAATGTCTGCTTCTTATGCTGACTCAATTAGATGGGGCATCGATAACATGAAGGTGTGTGCATTTATGGCAAATTATTCAATTAGCTAAACAAATCAGGGCATAGTTTTAAGATGTTGTTACTGGACAAGAACAGAAGTATCTTGGAAGTAAGAAAGTAATTTGAGTTATTATACACTTTTTTTACAGCACATTATTCTCCCCCTTAACAGCACCTGACAAATAAAAATTTGCCGTACCATGTCTTAAGGAAGCCGTGTTGAGGTCTTCAGTTTATAATACCCCATTGCTGGTCCAATGACAGTAGTTAAAGTAGTTGTCCAGAAGTTAAAAAATATGGCTGCTTGGCTAAAAACAACCCCTCCTCTGACCATGGGTAGTGTGTGGTATAACAAATTAGCTCCATTCATCCTTTAACAGCTGAGCAGCAATACCATTGTCAATACGATGGTTGGCTGTGGGGCTGTTTTTGTTAGAAAGCAGCCATGTTTTTCAACCACCAGAAAAACCCATTCATGTCTTAGGCCACATTGTAAATTTAGAGAGTGAGAGGACTTCTTGACAAGTCACTTAAATGACCAGCAAGCCATAGTACATTTGTAACTGTATGTAACGTTAAGGGGAACAACTGCTTGCTAGGGTGCGCTCTAAAGCTGGACCATCATGAAATATTCTAAATCTGAGGCGAAGGTTTGATGTTGATTCCTGATTGGTTTCATTGCTGTTTAATGATCAATCGGTCTTGTACTGTCTGACAATTCAGCAAATATGCTACAACAATGCTTCAATCAGGTTATATGTCCAATTTTGACCCACTGTTGCTGCACCAGGAGGTAGAGAAGGTCTTGGGTCCCAAGGATCTATAATTGTTCCCTAATGTATATATATATTTTTTATAAACACAGCGCACACATACTTAATGCTTATCTATTCTATGTTTATAAGATATCACATAGTAAATCTAGGTTCACATTGCACCTATGTATCCCACTCTATGCCATACAGTTGGATATGTCACTCTGTGCCCTCTCCTCCATCATGAATGTGAACATCGGCAGCAGATGTTCCAGGTATTTCCCCAGTGATGTCTCTGTCCTTTTATGAACATGACATCACTAGGGTCCAGTACTATTGCAAGTGCTCCCACAGACTTTAATGGCCTCCTCTGAGCATACAAGTATACAAGTATATCTACACCTCCTCTGCCAGTATAAGTCTAAGGATAAGTTTAGGACTTCTGAAGGTCCTCCAAAGGTTCTGAAAATGCAGATTGAGAGTAGACAGAAAGGACACATCCTTCATTCCCCAAGAAGCTTGATTCTAGTACCATATGTAGGAATTGATTCCAGACTTATAGAGGCTATAATATTCATACAGCCCAGAGCCCTTGGCAGTCTTAATCCAACCTCTACCTTATAGCACCTGGAAAAAGTGCCACTGTTGCCTCTGTAACCTCTTGTGTCTACACTGCTGATAGGAGCCCATATTTTATATTACCCTGTAATACTGGATTTTATTAATAACCCATATTCACAGCCCAACCACAACTAGGTTACCAAACCAAAGCTATTCCTTCATTACATACACAAATAATACAGCAATGAGATCACTATTCCCATTTAATCCAGATATAATTCATAGGTGTACAAGCATGGTAATGTCATTAGGACATGATCTGCAATGCATTCTGCAAGTCCTTCTTTACTGCGCGTAATGAATCATATTTGACTTCACAGTAAGAATCTGTTTTCTCTCATGTACAGAATTGACTTATTCAATGGTCTAGATGTAGTCATGAGGGTTGACAACCTCTTCTATGGTGTGAATGCTCTATTTTCAGAGATAAATGTGCCTAATGTGTATACAAATAGTGGAATAATAGCTGAATGATTAATGTACACCTTCAAGTAAGACTACATACTAAAGGCCTGGACAACCTACGAGGCTTGTATCTAGGGGCCTACAACTGCTTAGGAGCCTCTAAGTAGCTAAGCAGTTGCATTGTATGATCAGGTTTCAATGAAATCCCAGCAGGCAAGCAATACCGAAGCCAGAGAGACCTGGGCCGAGATTGATACTGGAATAGGAAACTGTATTTTTGGAATCAGGCACTGGTCTGTGTCTGGAGCCCAATAAAATTTTATAATACTTCAATCATTTCCATGCCGATCCATTAGAAGCCACAACGTGGAGTACTTTATAAGAATAATAGTTGGTTTATTAATTTATTACAGGTAACTATATTCATTCGGTAACAGCGGCCATGTTGTATTAATAAATCCCTAATGCGGAGCTGGTGTAATTCTTCAGGTCCGTAGTATTCTACAGAGATCTCGCAATTACTGGCTCACACGTCCCGGGATTGGTTGTACCGGATCTTTCGGCTGTATTTTTTTTGGCTCGCGTCCTTTCTTTAGGAAGAGAAATCATCAAAATAAAGTACTTCCTCTGTGAATTGTCAAAGGAAACATGACTTCTGTGCTTTTTCAAATACCGTAATTTTTTTTTCAACATGTACAGCTTTAAAATGAAGTGCTAGACTCTTGTTTGCCGCGGCCGCCTCATATAACCCGGCTCCTGACCGCTGATCATTTGATATAATAGATATAAGAAATGTGACAACAATAGTTGTGTTTTATAAAGATGTAATTTGGGGAGTAGGGATCTTCTGAAAATAAAATGCATTTATTTAAAACAGCTGTAAAAGCTTGAATAGAGTGCCGGTCAGGTCAGGGGTCAGCTTTAACACCGCTCTCTGTGGATCTTTGAAGCTGACATTTTGCAGATTATATGTGTCTCAGTACACACTGGGCATGGCATATAAATTTGACTAAGAGGCCCCTTATTTGTTCTCTGTTTTTTTATGGGCCAATAGAGATGGTCTTTGAAGCCACATAGGCAAGAAAAGTCATTTTAATGTTCACGGGCCATTCGCAGTAAATCATGTTAACATAGTAATTTTCATACCATAAGGGTATGTGTTGAAGACTTGTGAGTTATGGAAACATAACATTTTTCCTATGGTTAAGGAGAGAAAAAAAAAGAATTAAAAAATGATATGTATATAAGGCAAATAAAATTTTAATACATATTAAAATAATGCTATAATAAATAATAATAAAAAAAATAATATCTAAATTAATGTTGCGATTCTGAACAAGAGCTTTGGCCGCATTATTAAACCTTCGTTTTAGACATAGGCTGATAAGCGCAGAGCGAATGTTTGTGTCACAGCTGCACAATTTAGAGAACGGAATATATAAGTGGGTAATATTAATGGCAATAAAAGAGGCTTAGAGGTAATCTTTCATTAAAAACATATTACCTTATAAATCTTAAGAAAACGCCATAAGCATAAAACTTTATGTTGCTGACTGTTCTATTCAGGGAATCAGGTTCCATATAGATGAGGAGTTGTTCTCCATATCAACATTTAGCACCTAGAAAGGCTCCAAGAGCAATACCGTAAAACTGCGAGGGAAAGTAATGACAAGGATTGTCGTTGCCTGAAGCCTGAGTGGATCTCTAGAGAATGGTCCATGTGGAGGATGTAACACGTGGAAATTGTTTTTTCTTAAATATAATTCGTAAATTATAATCCATCATCAATACATAGAGGATGGGTGATTGGTCAACTGGTAACCCCATCGATTATCGGAGAGCCCTTACACAGTGGACTGAGTTAGATGCAGACAACTCTATTTGTAGTGTAAACCACTACTTTCCACCTCTTCCATGCCAGGGGGCGTGGAGGGGTCTGAAGGGGCGTGGTCAGCGGGGCACTAAATTGACACATCTGATGATTTTCTTAACACCCTATATCCCAGATTTATCAAGCAGGCACACCACTAAAGTGGATGTGCAAAAGAGGTCTTTACATTTGACATTCTGGGGCTTGCACAGGTATTTAAGAAGTGTCTGCACCACAATTGTGTCGCATGCGATTTGTGGCACTGCTGTAATATTCTTCATGCAACACAAATTAGGGGGTGTTCTGGTGCTCTGACCATGCGCCAGATTTATTATTCAAAGTCTGATAGAATTGTGTCGCACACCCTATGTTAAAGGTGCACCAAAAAAAAGTTGGTGCACTCTGTTGAGGCGGTGCAGGGGGCGCCAGATTCATGAAGAACAGGCATCAGAAATCCTTATTCTGCCGCCCACTGCACACTACACAGGCAAACTGCATTTGCACTACGCTTTGCACTAGTTTGCACTAATCTTACTAAATGTGGCCCACTGTATATATTCAAATATATACCTGAAGGTCTTTCTTCTTGCAGTGTCAGGTCCATACCACCACTTACATCATAGTGTGTGTGTGGCCAGCGCTGGTCCTGTCACTGGCGGCGCACACACACTATGATGTCAGCAAGCGGCTGATGCCATAGTATGTACGCTGCCAGCATGCACAGCATGCCACTGCCGGAGCACAGGAAAGAAAGGTGAGTATTAAGTTTACTTTTTTATATACTGGCAGCGGACTGACTGGCTATATACTGGGGCAGAGGCTGGATGGCTAAATACCGAGGGCTGGCTATACACTAGGAGTAGCCTGACTAGTGATGAATTGTTGCAGGGGCTGGCTATATACTGGGGGCAGTGGGATGGCTGGCTGTACACTGGTGGGCATGGGCTGATAAACTATATACCGGGAGCGGGCCAGCTGGCTATTTACGGGGGGTTGGGGGGCTGACAATGTACTGGCGGTTGGCTGGCTATATACTGGGGACTGTGGGGACTGGCTGGCTATATACTGAGGGATAGGGCTCGCCAACTATATACTGGGGGAAGGGGGCTGTATAGTTATATACTGGGGCAGGGACTGGCTGGCTATACACTGAGGGCTAGGGGCTCGCCAACTATATACTGGGGGAAGGGGGCTGTATAGTTATATACTGGGGGCAGGGACTGTCTGGCTATATAAAGGGGATAAGGAGGCTGGCTAGCTATATACAGGGGGAGGTTGTGACCATTGCATAACTTGGCTGGTCACCGGTGCAAAATTATATGGCCCAACTATAATGTATAGTTTATTGAACTGTTCTTTTCATCCCCTTACACCACCTCAGTGACCAGTGGGCAAGGAAGGGGTAGGGGTGGTCACATGGATACACCAGATCACGGAGAAGGCTATAGCAGAATTCTGCGCCAGGCAGGACCTGGTTTAGAATTCACTTGGGACAGAGCTTCTTAGTATATTTGGCACATTGTGCGACGAGGAGGTATAAAGATTGGTACGATATGCGACTATTGTAATAAAACCCCTCACTAAGTTGAGAACAGAGAGAAGCAAGTCTAAGCATGTATGTCCACCTCAGAAAATGTTTCTTATAGAAACAATATATGATGCAATTCAAACAGAATTTCTAGAATATATAGCATTATTAGAAGTTTTTAATTATATTATTTTATATTATTTTAGAGTACTTTTCATTAGATTACTTGTCATATACACACTATGGGGGTTATGTACCATTAGACGGCACTTTGCTGCCCATCACAACCATTAAAGTGACTTTGGCCCTTTAATAACTGTTCGTTTGCTGTAATTGCTATCTGTTTTTTTGTTTTGTTTTTTTCAAAAAGTTACAAAAAAGTACAGGCATATATTCCAGCAGGGGACTCTGGTGAATATGCAACTTTTTCTGCGTCTCTTTGCGAAAGTCTTAAGTCATGAATCAGGCTTTGCACAGTGATGCACTAGTAGTAGTTCTATGTTTGTGCCAAATTAATGAAGTGGCAGAAATAGTCCTGTAAGACTTTTTAGCACTGAAAAATCCCAAAAACCCTCAATACAAAAAATCCCACAAAAACCAATGATAAATAGCTCCCATTATTATTCGTAGAGACTTATAGATCTTGTAGAATGTATGACAATCCCCAATTCAATTCGGGAAGGTGGTAATAACTGAAAAGATACCACAAAGAGCATGCACCCATATAACCGCTCCGCTGTTGTTCATGTTTTCATGAAATAGCTACTTTTACTGCTATCTGTGCTTTCCTATGCAGCAATGGCTGTGAAAACGTTTTTTTTTTCTATTTTGTATATGACCGAGAATTCTGGGAAACATAATTAAATTTCATTCAGCTATATAAAACCCAGCGTACTTTATCACTTTATCTACATATTATACATGAGCCTACTTATATGAAACACCCCTGCAGACAATTTCTTGAGCAGTTCCATACATTTAATAATATTGTAAAATTATCTCAATATATTATATATCTGGAATAATTGTTTTAGTGCAGTGAAAAGGCTTTAAATAAACAGAGCTGTACCCTGGGGGATAGGATTTCACTTCGGGACAGGTTCTATTATTTGTTTTATTGAAAGATTATACTGATTATACTTTTTATGTTACTAGGTGTTTTGAATTGGGAAGGCCGGGGACCTACAAGGAACAGGCTGCCAGGGAATGTTGCTGCAGGCTCTATAGCCACCTAATTAATTCCCAAACAAAGCTTTCACTGGTTAATTTACATTAGGCATAATGTAAATCATGGTGAGACAAACGGGGTTAAACTGCAATTGTGGGCTGTGTATCATGGTTTATGGGCAGTGTAAGAACAAGTTGTGGAAATCCCACACTGAAGATGATGGTCCATTAGACCACACCAGTATTCTTCCTATAAAGTCAATTTAATTAAAAGGAGCAGGCACATACTGTGTCTTGTATAGATAAGGAATAATGTACTCAGTTTTAAAGACCCTAAACTCAATCATCAGTAAATAAAAACCCTTTTATGGCATTATAACAGCTCCCATAGAGAATGACAACCAGCTCTCCCAAGTTCTAGAATTTCCAACCTACCTAAATATAAAAATAAGGTTAATAACTTCCATTGGCACATTACACAGTGCCAAGACACATTACCAGTCAATAAAGTAGGGCGCCTGCAGAAGAATCAGGTTCGCAATCTTTCAGTTCCAAGACCATCAAGTCTATTGATTACCCATTTAATGTTGAAACGTCATCTAACCTATATACAGGACATCCCAACTTAAAGGACATCTACCACGGATGCTCATTACCTTAAGGGTGACGGGGGACTCCTGCTGACAGGCCGTCTTCTGTAATGAAATATAGTCATATATATATATATATTGTCTATGTCAGAATCTAATTTATTCACGCCCCTTCTGTTTTCCTCCCCAATGTAGGCTAGCCTCAAGCGCAGCAGACAGCCGGTGACGTCACCCGGCTGTCTGCTAATCTCGCGCATGCGAGGTAGCTATCTTCCTTGCACAGCAACTTATCAACTTACTTAGAGACGACCCCTCGTTACAGATTGTCCTTCTCTGCCCACCATGACGTCCAGTGAAGCTCTTTGGATGTTTTACTTCATTCCCAAGATGCAATGATCATCTGTAAGGTCTCTTTTATTGTTTATTGTTTATTTGTTTAAAATACAATAGTCACAGGGACAAAAAATTATTTGTCTTGAGTTACAATTATAAAATTTACCTGTTCTGACTTACATACAAATTCAAACCTAAATAACCTATATTGTACGTAACCAGGGGGGTGCCTGTATGTACCTGTTATGGATAATGGAAGCCGTAGTTTTGCAACAACTGAAGACCCACAGGTTGTCCTTTAGTCTGGTTGTCCAGGATTTTAAAAAAAATATGTTTTTGGCTTCTGACTTTCAAAAAAGCAGTAAAGCATTTCTCCATAGGTTGTAGTATTTCCACCCCGACGCACATTTCGCCGTCACTTCCTCAGGGGAAACTTGCGTCGGGGTGCTGTGGTGGTGGTCCGGGAGTTATTCCACTCTGGTAGGCATTGTTAGTATAGAACGCCTGGTTAAGGCTCGGAATACTGCTTATACCGGTGTATATATATCTCTCCTTGGATTTACTTGTATGCCTATTATGGCGAATACCTGACTTTTGAATTTTGACCATTACCACTTCTTGTCTGTTTGTATGGGTTTTATGTGATGTTTTTAATATTTGTTGTTGGTTGCCATATTATGTACAAATAGAAATAAAGATTTAACGATATTTTATCGAGATTTGATGAACTTAGTATTCTATTGTGGTCCTGTAAACTGATGTTTGGTACTACTGTTTTGGTTAGTATAGGGACTTTGTATATATATTGTAAGTGTTATCCCGATTGGTAATAATTTTGGCACCTTTGCCATGCTAGCTGGCAATTTGCTGAGGTAATCTGGAGAAATTTCTAGAAGCCCCTCCCACAAGTTAGTTTTGCTTGATGGGCACTATAAGCGTAGCATACGGTCAAGCTGCTCCCACAACAGCTCCATGGGGTTGAGATCTGGTGACTGGGCGGCCCCTCCATTACAGATAGAATACAAGCTGCCTTCTTCCTACCTAAATAGTTCATGCATAATTTAGAGGCGCTTTGTGTCATTGTCCTGTTGTAGGATGAAATTGGCTCCAATTAGGGGCTGTCCACAGGCCATGGTGTTGCAAAATGGAGTGATAGCCTTCCTTATTCAAAATCCCTTTTACCTTGTACAAAAATGCTACTTTACCAGCACCAAAGCAAAACAAGACCATCACATTATCTCCACCATGTGACAGATGGCGTCAGGCATCTTCCAGGATCATTAAAGTTGTTCTGCATCTCACAAATGTTCTGTGTGATCCAAACACTTCAAACGTAGATTCATCTGTCCACAACACTTTCAATTTCAATCTTTCTCTGTCCAATGTCTGCTGTCTTTTGCCCATATTAATCTTTTCCTTTTATTAACCAGTTTTGAGATATGGGTTTTTCTTCGCCACTCTGCCCTGAAGACCAGCATCCTGGAGTCGCCTCCTAGAGGCTCTAATGTACTTGTCTTGTTGCTTAGTTGTGGAGTGGGGCCTCCCACTTCTCTTTATATTCTTGTTAGAGCCTGTTTGGAGTATACACCATGTAGAAAAACTTCAGTTTGTAATTTGTTGCATGGAATTACCTTCATTTCTAAGAACAAAAATAGACTGAGGAGTTTTACATGAATGTTCTTTTTTATGGCCATTGTGAGAGTTTCATAGAACAAACAAATGTGATTCTCCAGATTCTCAACCAGCTAAAATGAAGGTCAGTTTTATAGCTTCTCTAATCAGACAAACTGTTTTTAGCTGTGCTAGCATACTTCAACAAGGCTTTTTACGGGTTCTCTAAACATCCATTAGCCTGGATGTTGAACAGAAAAGAGAGCTTAAGGGAACCTTCCATTCCAATCAACCGACCCAAAATAAATACTTCATAAATAGCTATGATTAAAACGCATTACCTTATTCCTAAATGGTCACTTTCCATGACTGCAATGTTAAACAAATCAGTTTGTATACTTATATGCAACTCGCCTGAGATGAGTCTAATCACAGTAAGTGAACCTTGCATATTCATTGTTCCCTGCACTGCCCTGCCTCCCCATTTCTGATTGACAATTCTCACTGCTGCCACCGTTCCGGTATGGAATTAATACTTAGGATCCATTTGTCAGTATTCAACTACAAACATATACAGCTTCCTTTACTTTCCCCTGCACAATGCCTTGCTGGAACTTTGAGAGATCCCTGAGAGGCTAAAGAGAATTTTTGAGGTAGGGGTAAAAGAGAGAGCAGTTGTGTGTCATTTGGCAATGTTACATCATTAACTGCTCCCTCAGGAGGGTAAGAGTGATGCTGGCTATGTGAAGAGAAATCAACCTTCCTCCTAACTCCTTCCTCGGGAATTCTCTTCAGCCCGGTTAGCAGTCTCCGCCTCATTGAGGAGGGGGAGGGGGATAGTTTAACTGTATTTTGCAGCTGGTTATTATATTGAAGAATAGTGTCTCTAATCCAATGGATAGAGGCATCAGTAGAACCTGTACAAAGACATCTAAAAGCTTCATGTGTGGTTGCTGGTGACAGGTTCTCTTAACAGCTGGAACTATGTAAGGACACTGTATGTAGAAGGGCCATAACTAATAAATTGGTTTTGGGAGTATTTTTGTAACTAGTCACTATTTCCTAGGCTTTGTCTAGACCAATTTCTTTATCTGAAAGCTGAGGGCTTGTGAGTATGTGTGTAAATAGATGATATGCTGATATAATAATGCGCAAAGTGTAAAGATTTGTTCACATTTCTACCATTTATGTAAATTAACCCCTTAACGACTTGGCCTTTTTTAGTTTTTTCACTTCCATTTTTCACTCACCAACTTCAAAAATCTATAACTTTTTTATTTTTCCACATAAAGAGCTGTGTTATGGCTTATTTTCTGCGTAACAAATTGCACTTCATAGTGACAGTATTTAATATTCCATGGCGTGTGCTGGGAAGCGGGAAAAAAATTCCAAATGCAGTGAAAATGGTGAAAAACCACATTTGTGACGTTTTCTTGTGGGCTTGGATTTTACAGCTTTCACTCTGCGTCCCAAATGACATGTCTACTTTATTCTTTGGGTCGGTACGATCACGTGGATACCAAATTTGTATAGGTTTTATAATGTTTTCATACATTTAAAAAAATTAAAACCTCCTGTACAAAATATTTTTTTTTTATTTTGCCATCTTCTGGGGCCAATAACTTTTTCATACTTTGGTGTACGGAGCTGTGGATAGTGTCATTTTTTTCAAATTTTGATGGCGTTTTCATTACTATAACTTTTGGGACTGTGTGACCTTTTGATCACTTTTTATAAATTTTTTTATATTTTTCAAAATGGCAAAAAAATGCCATTTTCGACTTTGGACGCTATTTTCCGTTACGGGGTTAAACCTAGTGAAAAAACATTATCATATTTTGATAGATCGGACGCGGCGATACCTAATGTGTTTAGGATTTTTGCTGTTTATTTATTTTTATATCAGTTCTAGGGAAAGGGGGGTGATTTGAATTTTTAGGTTTTTTTATTATAATTTTTTTTTTTAAACTTTTTTTTATTTTTACTTTTACTATTTTTAAGACTCCCTAGGGTACTCTAACCCTAGGTAGTCTGATCGATCCTATCATATACTGCCATACTACAGTATGGCAGTATATGTGGATTTTACTCCCCATGCATTACAATATGCAATTAGCACATTGTAATGCATGGGTTAAAACGAAGTAGCCTCGGGTCTTCGGAACACCCCAGGTTACCATGGCGACGGATCGCCGCTCCCCGTGAAGTCATCGGGGAGCAGCGATCCACAACAAGATGGCGGCGCCCACGCGGCGCCACCTCTTTGAAGCCGCCGGCAGCATTGCCGGCGGCGATCGAGGTGAGAGCACCCACGATCGGTGCTAGCACCGATTGCGGGTGTTACCGGTAAGCCTTTGCTGCAATAGACTATTTTTTTACAGTCTATCTATATACAACTTCTTCAAGAATATATATTTTTATATACCCAATTTTTTTATTTATTTTAATACCCAACTTATCATGCCCAAGACACACCCATTACTCCTTAGAAATAATAAACTTTACATAATTTATCTCACCATTTTCTCAATAACCAACTGAACTCAACACAGAACAGCAAAGACAACACAGCCCTCCCTTTTGATTGCGCCCAATGTGTTTGGTTCTAATCTTACCATGGGGTGTGTTAAAGGGATTAATGATCTCCCAACTAATTTTCAACTAATTATTCCGAACATGTTGTCAGCACATACTAAGCAATGAGTTAATGTCACATGCCTGGCTAGGAGGTGTGCAGACCAGTATTGTCTCCCCCGGAGAATTGACCTTCCTTCACATAACAGCTGCTAGGGTTCATTAACTTAAACCATCATGAAACAAAAATCCTTTTAAGATCTTTCAACTTCTTTAAAGGGAACAAGGGGGAAAAAAATCTATAAACTGGTCGCCTGGCTAGCATAGCTTGGAGTAGCTCAGGGCACAATGGGTGGCGATGGATGATATATGTGAAACAGATGTAATTTCTTTGGAGATTGCGCTACACATTGCATTTACAGGCAAATCACATAGGCAATGGAAGGCAATTAAAGAACAATAATTGGACATGATGTCTGGAACCTTTAAGTTTTCCAGAAGAGCAGAACTGCAAAGATCTCAAGACAACAAATCTTTGGGACAACAAATGCCCCACCGTAGACTGTCGTGAAAAAGACAGACGAAACAACAAGTGGTTAATGACTTAAGCTACCTCCGCTGTGAAGGCATGCTGAAGGTCTGCTACTTCCATTATACTGTCAATTGCTGGTTTGATTGCAGAGTGTAAATTTCTCCACGGGGTGTTGAGGAGAGGGCAGTGGACGCTATAGTGAAGAGGTCAAGAGGGTCAACAACTGCTGAAGGATATGACTGTAAAAGAGGAAATTTAGAACTTCAGGATTGCTGTGGGAATTATTATTATACTTATTATTTTACATCTGCACAACAGATCTCTATGGAGCAGCGGGAAAATAAAAACAAATCAACATATAAATTGCTATATTAAAACAATGATGATTGAAATACTTGGAAGTGGAGTCAGATTTAGGGGGATCACTTGTATTTAATTTACTTCTATGTAGTGAATGCCACAGCTGGACTTATTTTTGTGAATTCTTTGAGAAGTTTTAACCCCCACCACAAGAGGGTATGGCAATGTTTGGCTAAATTTAAAGGAGTTATCCTATATGGATAGTTACTTTTTGCATAGAAGTTGTACTCATAATCACATAATTGTTTTAGGCTAGCCCCTGACTTCCAATTGCCATAGTAGTATTTAATAGTGTCCATAAGGCCCCTGAGCAAAATCGGAACCTCTTACATAGGGCTCATACCCACAAACGTAATGGAGATCGATATCCATCTGCAAATGGTTTCGACACGTCAGTGTCTGTGTCAAGGTCCTTGACACAGACACTGATGTGTCGAAACGCGTCGGTCTGTGACGCTAGCTGTTTGTTCCTAAACATGTTTTTACCTATTTTTCTACCCATCGCTGTGTGCTGGGCTCAAAGCTGTTTGCTTCGTGAATCTTCATTTATATGGTTGGGCTCCAGACTAGTCCGCACACTCCAGTGAAAGAGGTATTGTCCAAAAGTTTGTGGTGAGAGCCGGGATCGGAGGCAGCTGCTGCCTACCGAACTTTTTTGTGTTTTCATTTTAAACATAGGGCTTGCAACACACTTTAAAAGTTAAATACAGCGCTTGGTCGGAATCAGTTGTACCATCCAATGGCATGCTCCCTAATTTGTGTTGCATGGAGACCAGCGCATCTGCACCACAAAAGAGTCACATGTGACACAATTGCAGCACACACAGTACTTAAATACCTGTACAAGCTGTTTTAGCCCCCAAAAAGGTGCACAGTCCGACAAAAGTGTCCAGCGCGACCCTAGTATATGAGCCCCATAGTCTTGTCAAGGTCAGGCTATGACTGCAGTAACTCTCACTTCGAATTATAATTGAAGGTTCCAGGTTCCAGGTCGGAATAGGAGTGTATAAAGGCAGTCCCCGGATTATGTACAAGATAGGTTCTGTAGTTTTGTTCTTAAGTTGAATTTGTATGTAAGAACTGTATATTTTATCACTGTAACCCCAGCCAGAATATTTTTGGTCTCTGAGACAATCGGATTTTAAAAATGTTGGATTGACATAAGAACCAGAATTAAGAATAAAGCTTTATTGCAGACACCTGTGATAACTGTTATAGCTGATCATTGTAGCTTAGGGTTAAAGTGCAGTAAATGACCAACATCTAGAGGTCCGTTTGTAATTAGGGTCGTCTGTAAGTCGGGTGTCTGGCGCAAACACTTTAATGAATGTGGGCCAGTATCTTTTAATCCCTGTGACAATAGGATTTTCATAATTTTTTGATGTCATGGGAACAAGGATTAACAATAATGATTCATTGCAAGGACCTTTCCTCCCTCAGAAAGCATCAAGGAAGCCTGGGAGTAAAGTTCAGTAAATAAGCAGCATCCAGAGAGCTTACACCATGTCTTCTGTTACCATGGGCGATATTACAGATTGACTAATAATGAGGAGCTTAGGTTTATTTATAGTTTCTACTATAAAAGCAATGTAAACTATATGCTTTCATAGTCTATCCTGGCCTAGTCACTAGTGTTGAGTGGACCCGAAATGCAAAGTTTGGATTCTTACCAAACTTTGGAGGTTTGGCTTGACTCCCCACTGTTAACACCTACCCGAGCACTGATCATTGGTGTTAACTGTTTGAATGCCGTTGGCCAAGTCACCAGCTGCGTTTAAATTACACATGTGCTGCCATTTTGGGGAGGATCTTTGCTCGCATTTAAACAGTTAACACAGGTTCGGCCATACTTAAATTTCAATTGGTCCGCTGATGGTGGCTGTTTAAAAATTTACTTCATGAACCTCTATCATTTAGATAAGGGTTGAGATGTGTAAAGTCCCATTGTTTACCTCTAGAAAAATGCAAGATGATGGGCTGTTGGCTGTTTTCTGTATTTTTCCAATGTAAATTTAGATAAGTAATAGAAGGTGTAAATTAATAAATTTAGCATGGTGACAGACTTCCTGCACATGTATGTTGCTTTTCATTGGTCACAAGCAATGGCCTGTGTGCAGCCTGTGTGTCACCGACAGTAATAAAGGACTGCCCGAACAGCAATCTCTGGCAGCTATAGGACCTGCTATGCGTTTTGTGGTATTTGCAGTCGGTTTACACGGTTTACAGCTGTCTGTAAACCCACTGAAATACATGGGGATGTGTGCTAACTATTGTGCCAAAATTGGCATGTAGCCTTACTTGGAATTGTAAACCTGTTAGAAAATATTACTAAATTCTAGAATCACACATGAGTTTGTACCCAGTACCCACAAGTGGATGCCAACGGGATCTGCCAGATTTAAGAGCTTGCAAGCAGAAGGGTGTATTTATTGTGGTAAAGGGGCATGGCTCTAATAAAGTGGAAAAAAAAAGGAAAGCCGGGGTACATCAAGATAAGATCCAAGAAATTTATTGAAGATTCATGCCGTTGAGTTCATGCCACTCTAATAAAGTGGCTGTGGTATAATGTGCTTAACTATACGTCAAATTTGCAGTACGGTTTTCTAGTGCAAACTAAGCAAACCAACAAACGAACCTTAGACGTAAAGTTATACCTCCCTCTGACTTTAGACTTCAGCTAGAGCGGGGCAGCCACATCTTTCATGTGCCACAGCAGTTTCTCCAGCTCGCGCGTTGATCACTGGAGCAGGACTGTGTCTCCAGCTTTCAGAGAGAGAAGGATACCTAAAGGAGAATGTAGAAGCGGTTTATTACTGCTCCTGCCTTCTCCTTTCCTTTAGCACTGAAGTAGCGCTATGCACGGATTGGGGCAGCATGGTGGCTTAGTGGTTAGCATTACAGTCCCATCCAGGTCAACATCTGCAAAGAGTTTGTATGCTCTCTCCTTGTTTGTGTGGGTTTCCTTAACATAAAAAGGCATTTTTTTCTACTTTTTTGTAACTTTAATGCTTAAAAAAAAATAAAAATGAAAACCCCTTAACATTTGTTAATTTTTTAATAGCCCTAAGTATTACAAAACACTGCAAACCTTTTTAAGGTAGCACACACAAAAAAAAAAGATTATATGCTCCTTGTACCAATACGTATGAAAAGTTATGGAAAAAAGTATGGTAAGGTAAGTTTAAGGGTTTAAGTAATATTAATAATAACAATAACAACAACAACAACAACACGATGAGGCAGATTTACTTACCCGGTCCAGTCGCTATCCAGCGGCGCGTTCTCCGATGAGGATTCGGGTCTGCCGAGATTCACTAAGGTCCGTGCGCCCGATCCGATGTCCACCAGGTATCGCTGCTGCGCCGAGGTCTGCCGAGTTCACCTTCTTCTTCCCGATGCATGTGAGTTCTTGATCTGGCGACAAAAATTATTTTTTAAATTCTGCGTTTTTTTCCGAATCTGTCAGGTTGTCCAACGGCCCATCCCCCGATTTCTGTTGCGTGAATTCCCGGGGCAATTCAGGGCAAATTCAGGGGAAGCCGGCGAAAATGAGCGATTTGGACCCTTAGTAAATGAGGCCCATTATCTGATCACAATAAATAAAACAAATGTTTCAAAACATGTAAAAAAACTGTTATACATAATTATAATCAATATATGGTAATAATTATAAAACATATTTTTAGCAAATGTGTTACTTGTTAGGAAGGAAGTACCTGTAATAGCATAAACAATTCTTCTTGAGTGGTAATTAAAAATACTTAAAATAATATGTCTACTGAAGGTCCTTCTTTCTCTTCATTTTATATAATGTTTTTATTTTACATAAACATATATTATATACAAAAATAGTGCAGTAATACAGATGAAGATGTTCTCAATTTTTTTTTAACACATAGATCATCTTTCTCTAAAATATAAAAAAAAAACAATAAGCAGCACAAAAATTTGCTAAGAGAATTCCATTCATCTACAAAGCATCTGGCTACTTTGGTAAATACTGGAAACCACAACGCAACTGCCCTGCATGAACCCAACAGAAGATGCTTAAATAATGTTTTCATTTTTATGTATTTTTCTTAACCTTCCCCATTGATATAATTCTTAATTCCTCTGCCTGACTTTAGATCTGGTATTGTTATTTCTCCCACAATACTTGACAACATCAGCTCACTATTTCCTCTTCTGGGAGGTGTATTATTGTCTCAACTGTCACATGAATTAATTTTTTCTCAGGTTTTCATTGCCAGGAATTGGATACTCAAGTTACGGATGGTGCCGGTTGTACTAAACAGAATCAAATAAAATTGCTTAATAAAATTACAACATGTTCTCTCTAAGGTTTGATTTTAGCTTTCATTAGCCAAAATTAGAATTTGCAGGGGTGGAAGAGCTGAATGCTGAATGGTGAATAGGACGCCAATACAAATGACTGTGAGCTAAGGTTTCCACCTAGTGCTCATAGTTTGTAATTGCACTTTCACAACAATTTCACAACTGTTATTATAAAGTTAAAATAATGTTCTCTATTAAGAAATATCCAATAAAATGTCATGTAAAATCTATTATCTATTTAACCATATTTGTACTCACTCTACCTAAAGGGTAACTTTAGAGTTCAGTAACCTGATGGTGATTTCAGCTGTAGTCTCCACTGGTTTTTCCGGATGAGAGGTAAAGTAAATATGGCGGACCGGGGTGTTATAAGCCCCTTTTCCAACAATTTTTTTCAGAAAAGTGGCTTATTCTTGTACTTTGCTATTAGTGTTTTTGTTATTAAACTAATAATAAATACCTTTACGTATATCATATAATGATATCATATACAAATAAAATAGGGCATAACAGAGCAACATGGTCAGATGAAACATAAGTATAGTCCTGCTCGCAAGAACTTACACTCTACTGCACTTTGACATCACTTTTTAGAATCCCTGTATTTTTACATAACCTTGTGATTTACCTCTATACTATGTCAATGTCTTTATTGCCCCTGTACTGTGACTTAATGTTGTTAATATTTATGTGCTGTAACATCACTACATTATCTCAGCATTGTAGGCAGTATTTTTAAGCGGAGATAAAATAAGGAGCAGATTGTACATAATAGGGCACATTTATTAACGGGGCGATTCGTGTTTTTCGGTCGGGTTTTGGTATTTTTTTCCGTTTTGTGCCGTTTTGCGCCAAATTCCACTGGGATTTTATCGCACGCGATCGGATTTCGGTGCTGGGTTGCATGCGACGGAAATCGGGGGTGTGGCCGCCGGAAAACCCGACGGATTCGGAAAAACCGCCGTATTTTTTTTAAAAAATTGCCGCGCGTGCCATACTTACATGCACCAGGAAGAGATCAGTGAACTTCGACGCACCTCGGCGCAGCAGCAACACCTGGTGGACATCAGGCGCAGGTTCCTTCATGAATCCCACTGCGCAGGTTCCTTCATGAATCCCACTGCGCAGGTTCCTTCATGAATCCCACTGTGTTTCGTTAAGTGAAAGCTCATTATCGAGCAGGCGAAATACTCATCCGAGCAACGAGCCGTTTCGAGTACGCTAATACTTGAACGAGCATCAAGCTAGGACGAGTATACTCGCTCATCTCTAATAGAGACATAGGGGGATATTTATCATACGCTGGTGCTCATGCGCCAGCGTATGATAGCCCCGCCGCTGTAAATTCGCAGCCCGATACATGAAGAGGCTTCTGCCTCTTCATGTATCGGGCTGCCAGCCGCGCAGCCGCGCAGCGTAGAAAAATACGCAACCGGCGACTTTTCACGTATGAAAAGTCGCCGTGAGCAGCGAGTGCGCAGGCGCGGGGACAGTAACGCCCCGCGCCAGCCCACTCCCGTCCGGCCGCGCTCCCCCCCTTCACGCCCCACTGGCGTGAAGGTGGCGGATTGGGGAAAATAATCGCAAAAGCTAGCAATAAGCTAGCATTTGCGATTATTTCAGGGCCTCTGCGCCACTGGCGGTGCGCAGAGGTCCTGATAAATATGCCCCATAGATTCGACCACAGGACTACAGTGTATGTGGGTAGCTGATAACTACAGACGGAATGGCTTGTTTAATTTCCCCTAAGCCTTTAGGTCACAGTAGCTCAGTCCTAGTGTATGGCTCATCCACAGCCATCAGGACCAGCACGGTGCAAGAAAAAGAAGGAGAGGCCATGTGACAATGAAGGTTCCCCCTGGGGCACTCCCGCTGTAGGTGCCAGATCCAGGCAGTGATGTACACAGAAAACAGAGATGTTATAAACACTTGTTTCCTTTATTAGGAGAACTTCTCATGGAACAGTCCAGTGGCCGCAGGTAACAGAACTCCTATCTCTGAGGACAAGCAGGGCTGTTAGTTGGCTGGCTGTTGTAGGATAAAAGCCCTCTAGATAGCAGGAACAATAGTAGTGCCTCAGCCTAAAACCAGTGGTCAGCTCGACTGGAATCAATATCCAAAGAGCAACATTAGCTCTAAAGCATCAGTAGCACAACAATAGCAATCAGCAATATGTCAGCTCCCATACAAGTCTCAAAATGGAGACCCAGAAACCCAGATTGAGCTTCTGTTTATATACTTCTGATCAGTCTGGAATGCTTTGGGACAACCAGCCAATCAGTTGCCTGCTATACCTCAGGAAACATACATTTTAATATAAATAAAACTGTTAACCCTTAGGTTAATGTCAGATGGAGATGTCAGATAATAGGGGAATTTTGGGAAGGAATATTTGAGTACATTTCTCGTAAGATGGAAATTGATTTAACTAGATCCTTTCAAACCGCCATATTTGGATTAATTGAGCCCCCAGATATAGAGAAGAAGTACGGTAGATTGATTCTTAAACTAATGAACTTGGCCTGTGTCGGTTTAGCACAAAAATGGGGTTCGGAAAACCCTCCTTCAATTGAAACCTGGCATAGTTCTACACTCCGTATTAAAAACTTTGAGAAGATTATAGCAAGGAAGAACGGAACTCTGGGAAAATGGGAACCTCCAGCGGACCAGAGAGGGAGGCGGGGGGTTTTGGGCGGTGGTAGGGGATATGAAATTATTTATACACATTTGCAGATAATGTCTAATGTCATAGATATCATATGGGCAATGCGAACCGCTGAAACTTTAGTACCTATATGGAAAAGTTTGTGTGTAATATTTATTATCCCATTAATGATTTCTAATGGGGAATGTATTTAATGTACTTATAATCCTGATATCTGCATGCAGAAGTTTATGTGTAACTTTTAATATTTGGCATATTTTGTATAATAAAGATTGAATTTCTTCAAAAAAAAAAAAAACCCTTAGGTTACAAACATAGAGGGGCCCATTTACTAAGGGCCCCACGGACCGCACTTTTGTCGGACATCCCAACGATTTCCGTTTTGCACCACTGGGACAGGGATTTAAAAGGAGTTTTGGCGCAAGCGGTCTGATTTTAGCGGCGGTCTTCATGAAACACAAATCGGGGGGCGGGCCGCCGTACAATCCGATGGATTTGAACAAACCGCGGGATATAACTTAAAAATGTTGTCGCAAGCCATGCACTGACATGCACCGGGAAGAAGAAGGTGAACTCCGGCAGACCTGAGCGGGGAAGCGACACATGCAGGAAATCAGGCGCACAATCTTCACGAATCACAGCGGACTTCATCCTCGTCGGACAGTCCGGATCGGGGATTGCGCAGGGACTGGGTAAGTAAATGTGCCACAGAGACACATAAATAATGCACATTGCAGATACCTATTCCTGTCACTTGGTGGTGATAAAGTACCATCCATGCAGGTTAACAAGGAGGACTTTCCATGCAGTATTAGCTGGGTTCCTGGGTCACAGAGCCTCCTAATGTGATATGGCTTAAAGGAAAACTACCATTTAGAATGGCAGGGGTAAGCTGTAAGTACCGAGCACCAGCTCAGGGTGAGCTGTTGCCGGTACTTACTTTCGTTAGTGTTATAAACCGCAGTATCGCGGTTTTAACACTTTTTAAACTTTAGAGCAGGAGAGGCTTCGGCGCTGCGCGCGAACGTGCGCGCGCAACATCTCCGCTATTTCCTACGTAGGTGCGCGCACGATCGTTCGCGCACGCAGCGCCGAAGCCTGTTCTGGTCTAGAGTTTAAAAAGTGTTAAAACCGCGATACCGCGGTTTATAACACTAACGAAAGTAAGTACCGGCACCAGCTCACCCTGAGCTGGTGCTCCGTACTTACAGCTTACCCCTGCCATTCTAAATGGTAGGTTTCCTTTAATGGGTCCATTAAGCAAGAACTCCAGGGATAAATTTAGTCATACCCTAACTCCAGGATATTTTACCACCAAACTTAATAGTAGGCCCAATGCAGTCAGGCAGTTGTTTAACTCCAACTTTTTCATCACACTGACAGATAGAAAAGTGTTATTTCTTATGTTTCCATTGAGTCCTGTAGCGGCACCGTGCTTTAATTCCAATGCTTGGCATTGTGCTTAGTAATGTAATGCTTGCAGGAGAAATAAGCAGCACACCAATGGTTCAAAAAAAACAAACTTTTCTTTATTTTCCCGGGGCATGTGAGATTTTGGATTATCACACTGAGCTGTTGTCAAGTGAATGACCATATAACAAAATGCCATATATTTAGTCAGGCCATGAGAACATGGGAAAAACACAATAGCTACACTCCACGTGCATAAAAAGATCAATCATAATTCCTCCAAATGTCTCATACATTGGGCCTCATTTAGCAAAGCTAGTGCAGTTTTCCTGTGGAGTGTGCAGGGTGCTTCATACAAATCAACACTGGTGCACAGTCATCATTAATCTGGCGCCCTGTGCACCATTTTTTTGGGGTGGACTTTTTCCATGCTGCAGAATTGTGCCGCACATCGGTAATAAATGTGGTGCAAACTCCAACTAAGCAGTAACAGCCCCTTTAGGTGCACATTTTTCCTGTCTTGTCGAACACAGGGCAGCCACGACAAAAATACAGGCGCAGAGACTTTATAAATACATGTACAAGCAGTTTGCACATCCCATCTAGTGCAAAGCAGACAGAAAACTGACGCAAATGCTTTAATAAATGTGGCCCGGTAGGTTTATCATGAAGGGAACTATATGTAATATGACCATATTAAAAGTGCCTTAACCTCTGTACAAACACTGCGACCCTACAAATTCCACTGGATGTTCCAAGATACCTACTACGTATGATCCGCACACGGGTGGAACGAAGTACAAGCTGCGCACAGAGTGCTATTTTTCTCAGTATCCTCAGTGTGTCCAATTAACAAGCTCAGAAAGTTAAAGGTATTGCAGAAAAAATATCAGAAACAAAGCAACAAGCCCACACCTTCCTTAGAGCCCCAAACACACAGCCATAATTGAATTACTTTTCATACAATCCGACTGCCCTGTATTTGGTGGGACAGTCTGTATTTTTTGGGGTACTGTATGTCACACAGTCTTAGGGATGCAGAAAAAGTTGAATGCAATGGTAATGCAGCAATCAATTGGCCGTGACTCTGCGTGTAAGAGCCATGGCAGGGAAGACAGAAGAGAAGAGGAGAGGACTGCTGTGCGGAAATGGGGAAAGGTGAATATCCCATATATATTTTTAAAATGGACTCTGTCACCAGACTTTTCCCCATGAAACTATTAGCCCCGTCAGGTAGGGAATGGAGTGTCCTTTCCAGTATTCCCTCTTTTATGTGATATTTTGCCCATTTACCTATTTTAATAATTCTCCTTCAAATTCATATGCAATTGAGGAGAGAAGAGTGTTATTTTGCCAGAGATTAATCAAGTTTAGAGGCAGCAGGGGAGAGTGTCAATTCGGGGGAATTTGGTTGTATAGCACCAAGAATGCCTTTGGTGTCATTTTAAAGATAAGAATCTCATCTTTCAGATCACATTAGGCTTGTGGTTGTGTGAGTTACATTATTTTAGGTATAAAGTAGACACTCTATGTGCTACAGAGCAGAAGATGGGGGCATCTGAAGTAACATTGCTCTTCCAGCCTCTAAACTCATCTCTATGCCTCTTCTCTGATCATGTTCACATGACTTTGGATGAGATATATATTAAGTAAGAGGGAAGTATAGAAAGGAACTTTCATACCCTAACTTGTAGTTAAATGGGAGCATAGTCTAGTGTCAGAGTTCCTTTTAAACCCAATTTGTATGTGTGGCTATTTGTATGTGTCCACTATGTCGCCATGTGGACTAAATAAATGTATTTTCATACCCTAAGTTGAATAAAACTAAAAATAAAAACAATACAATATAATAAATGTTACTAGTATTTTTAAGGCGACAGAACCCAATTAGGAGGAATTAAGAAGCCAATATGGTTTCTCTAAAGTTCCATTGAGGAGAGATGTCCTGCTTACAGCCATATGGATACACTTTCTTTTTTTTTAATGCAGTAACAATTTGTTTCCAATAATTTTCTTCTAACGGAATTTATGTGTTTCCTGCTGAGCATAATGAAAGGCTTGTAACACTACCTTTCACTAATGCAAGCTGCATCCTCCCTTGGAAAAACTGTGCCATGGGATCTGTAAGATGCTCGGCCAAGAATCACAATGGAAACAAATATTTTGTTTCTCAGATAGAATTGTATGCGGTGAAACCCTCAGCAGAGGACAGCAAACACATGAAGATCATGCAGCTGCCCCTCCATGTATTTATACAGTATTCACAATCCCCCTTTCTGCCTTTGTGTCAGCCATTGCCTAAAATGAATTTATAATATAAACAATACAAACTTAAAAATAATTTTCTTTCTTTAATACATAGTACAAGACAGGAGGAAATAAATTAGTCTCATACAAGCAAGGTGACCCAATCTTAAAGGGAACATGTCACCAAGGATGTCACTTTTAGATGGTGACAGGTTCCCCTGCAATGATGAGTTTGTGTATGAATAGTTTCAGGACTTCTGTAACCTGTCATTAGTGAAAATGAACTCCCTGCTGACAGGTTCCCTTTAAAGGCATTGACATTGGTTACATTTTTTTCTTTAAAAAAGGGTGCTAATTGGACTCTGCAGACATAACAACATATTATCATTTACACTTTGATCAACATACCGTTTACTAAACGGAGAATACATATGCCAACTGTGTTGTTTTGCCATATATGATAGAGATATGCACTTATAGTAGATGCAATTCTCTGTGTGTTATATTTAGGTGTACATAGGTAAACCTGCAATGTCTTATTACCTTATCATACGCAATGCAAGAGATTTATCAATGTGTCTACGCCAGAAAACTGGAGTAATTTGCTGTGCGCCACATTTACTAGAGGCTGTTTTTCTACTAAAAAGGGGCATATCCTTGGTAAAAGGGAATGTATCTGCACCAGGAATATAACCTGTGCATTAGAAAATTCTAAATTGTGGTGGTGCAAACTAGACCAACTAATAAGAGGTACAGAACATCTCTCCAGACTTATACTGCACCAGATTTATTATCCACCATCAGACACAGGGAATGACAGGGGCGCAGCAGAGATCTGTCTACTTCTACTCTGCACTGGTCTAAAGACCCCCACATTCATTCATCTCCCCCAATGTATCTTAGTGCCCAACAAGAATGGTCTAATATTTTATCCTAGGTTCCCCCACTTGTCCATCTATTTCCTACGTTTGCAGTATACTGTGTTAGAAATGTAATGGAAGATGGTGGTGAAGTCATGTATCAAACACAGAGTAGAAACAATCATTATCAGCAAAGCATTGGTATATTTAGGACTCATTCTTAGTAAAGGATATGAGTGACAGATTGGTATGGGTCTAACCAGTAAGAACACAGCGGGATGAGTGTATTACGACTGTCGCTGTGAACGGCAATTATGATTTTCTCTCCTGGGCTGAAAAATTGCTTAAAATCAAGTGGGGCTTTATACATGCCTCCTCTGGCAGAAAACTGTCTGATAGCATATCTACTCCAATGATCAGTAGAATTAATGGGCCATAACATGTTGCAGCCCTTTTTTAATGGGCTGAGCAGTAGTAGCGGACACAGCCATGTATGATACCATAATGTGTATGATGCAGTGTAGGGGACAATAGTGCTTGCTGTAAAGAGGTGCCCCCTTCTTTCTGATTGTTATTGGGGATTATCAAATATGCACATATATACTCATATGGATCTACCAAAGTACCATAATACAGCTACAATACCCACACTACTATGCTTCTGCTTAACACTTAAAAGAAATATACCACTAGGATAAAGGATTGTAAACCAAACACACTTACATACTGGTGTGTGCCCCTCTAGTAGGGGCTGTTCTTTTTCTAGCTTCTTCTGTCCCTATTTTTTACAAAACGAGGCTTTAAAAATGTATGCAAACAAACCTAAGGGGCTCCAGATAACATAGCCCCTAGGTTCATTTGCATAATTTTTTAAAGCCTTTTTTTGTAAAAACAAAGACAGAAGAAGCTAGAAGAAGAACAGATCCTACTAGAGGGGCACACACCAGTATGTAAGTGTGTTTGGTTTACAATCCTTGATCCTGGTGGTAGATGTCCTTTAAGGATATACCTTTTGTAATAAAGGCACAATCTAAAATGCAGCAATTCAATGACACAATTACATGAAGGGAACAAATAAACTTAATTTAGAGTTTTGCCTATTATAGTTGGAAACTTACATTTTTGTTTTTATACTGTATATATCGTATATACTTGTGTATAAGCTGAGTTTTTCAGCACAAAAAATGTGCTGAAAAACCTCAACTCGGCTTATACACGAGTCAATACTTTAAAAAAAAAAAAGCTTACGTACTTCCCCTCCGGCGGCCCCTATGCGCAGCGCTGCTACCCCGATGTCCGCGCGGCTCCCTCGATGTCATTGCGGCTCCCCTTCTGGCTTCCCAGCTCCTCTTCTTTCTACTGTAACAGGCGGCAGGACACGGACATGTCATCTCACAGCCGGCAGGCGCAATGGTATGACGTTGGCAGCGGCTGCGTCATACTATGCGCCTGCCGGCAGATAACATGCCGCCTGTTACAGAAGAAAGAAGAGGAGCTGGGAAGCCAGAAGAGGAGGAGGGTGAGTATGTAAGCTTTTTTTTGTTTTTAAGTGCTGGGCTGGCTGTATACTTCAGGGGGCAGAATGGGCTGGCTGTATACTTCAGGGGGCAGAATGGGCTGGCTGTATACTTCAGGGGGCAGAATGGGCTGGCTGTATACTACTGGGGCAGGCTGGGCTGGCTGTATACTTCGGGGGCAGAATGCGCTGGCTGTATACTTCGGGGGCAGAATGAGCTGGCTGTATACTACTGGGGCAGGCTGGGCTGGCTGTATACTTCGGGGGCAGAATGGGCTGGCTGTATACTTCAGGGGCCAGAATGGGCTGGCTGTATACTACTGGGGCAGGCTGGGCTGGCTGTACACTGCAGGGGGCAGAATGGGCTGGCTGTATACTACTGGGGCAGGCTTGGCTGGCTGTATATTTCAGGGGGCAGAATGGGCTGGCTGTATACTACTGGGACAGGCTGGGCTGGCTGTATACTGCAGGGGGCAGAATGGGCTGGCTTTATACTACATGGGGCAGAATGGACTGGCTGCATACTACAGGGGGCAGAATGGGCTGGCTGTATACTACAGGGGGCAGAATGGGCTAGCTGTATACTACTGTGGCTTGCTGGCTATATACTGGGGAGGGGGGGCTGTGACCAATGCATTTCCCACCTTCGGCTTATACTCGAGTCAATAGGTTTTCCCAGTTTTTGGTGGTAAAATTGGGGGTCTCGGCTTATACTCAGGTCGGCTTATACTCAAGTATATACGGTATACAAAATATGCATCAATATTCTAATCTAAATATGTTATTCTCAAGAATATATCAAATAACAGCCAAACAATATATGACTCACGGGTCATCACATGAATGTGGCAGCAAAATGTTAAGAATGACATAATCCATACATGACACATCTGTTATACACACAGTTAAATGGCTCTAGATGTCTTCCTTGTAGGGTGAGCAAGGTGAGAAATTTCATCCAGACGTTTGGGCGAATCTCAAAAGAAATAAATCATAAATGTTATCACAAGTAAAGAGTATACAAATCATAGCCAAACTCTAAACTGTTTTGAGTACATACATGGCTCTAGCCTCCAGCATGAAATATTTCTGGCACCGTGCTCCATCCTGCGGCTCATCATTTATTCTACCTAACTTTTAATAACACTTTGCAGATTGCAATCTATCTATGTACATTTGCACATGGGAGTATTGTAAATTATTACCTAGACATGTCCTCATTTATGAAAAACAGCGCAAACTACACTACGTGCAGTTTGCCTGTGTAGTGTGCAGGGGGCGCCAGATTCCAGATTTCTGGTGCACGTTCTTCATGAATCAGGCGCTTCCTGCACTGTTCCAACAGTGTGCACCAACTTTTTTTGGTGCACCTTTAACATGGGGCGTGCAACAAAATTCTATCAGACTCTGCGTGATAAACATTGTGCACGGTTAGACTGTGCACCAGAACACCCCTTTATCTGCAGAAATTTGTGTCGCATCGGAAATAGTGCATGTGAAAGCTGTTTGCACTAAAAAGAATGTGCAACGTCCTACAGAAAACTGGCGCCATAGTGTATATTATTACACATCAAGTAACAATCATTACATCCACCAAACCTAAGAGGTATGCATAAGTGTCCATTGGTTAATGGAAGGTAACAGTTGTATTAGACAGTAGTGAGCGCCAAATATCTTAATATTAATTGTCATGCATTATTAATACAGGGTGAGTCCAGCGATTAAGGAAAATGTCATATCTGAATTCCCAATGGTTCCATAATGGTTGAGGCCATTCATAGTCTAAGTTATGTCCAGAATGTGTCACCATCTTGAAAGCCATTCTGAATCAAGGGCAAGTTTTTTCCTATGGGAAGGTGGTCATTTAACTCATAGAAAAATACATTTCCATGATTAGATTTTCAATATCTCTTCCGGTTCTTAAGTTATCAACACACAAATTTCCAACAATAACTGGGAATGTTCCCTGTGAAGCACTGCTATTTCACATGTTTTCCATGGTGCTGAGCATAGAGCTGATGGCTCTGGAATCATATTAGGTTTCATATTAGTTATTTTTCCTTTTGTTCATGAAATAAAAGGGTGCCTTAGAAATGGACTCACCCTGTATATTGTATGGTACTGGTTTAGACATGGTTATTGGTCGGGTTGGAAGATCTGGAAGTCTGAGAAATTGGGAACCCTACCAGTCATAATGATGGCATATTTATATCTTCTAGTTACATGGTTCATATTGCTGGTCATCCTACACTATAGCAGAGTTAGAAATGGATAGTTTGAACTTTTTATTTGACATCTTAGGACTTATTGCTTTGACAATATATGTTCTTTTAGGACACAAAATAAAGTGTTCTACTTGACTATTATGGGTGTGTGTCAGGTATCACAGCAATTCCTCATAATGACAGATATTAGACAAAAATAGGATGAACAGTCCAGAGAGCATCATCAATTTCTGCAGAAAAAGTATGAGCCTGACAAACTCAAATTGTGTCTTTCTGCAAATCTCCTTAACACAAGGTCAGTCGTTCTATAGGGAAAAAGTAGATCCGTGACACAATCTTTTTCTCTGTTTTGAATTAAAAACATATCATAACTTCATTGAAAATCATAACCATTTAATAAATGCTAATTGAATTGTTTAACAGAGACAGAAAACATACGGAGTAGAGAGAAAGCCAAAGTAAACTTTACAAGGTCTGATGAGATTACTCAGAATGTTCCTTCCAAATATTTGGCCTTCTGTGTTTACCAAGAGCTGAATCTCTACAGGACTAAACAAGGCTACTTCACAAATGAAATAAGCATCCCTGTCCTCATAAGTTGTAAAGGAATTATTATTTAAATGTTTGGTTATTATAGCTGGCTTTAGGGATGCCTGATCTGTACGGGGGCAAAGGGTACCAAAATTGTTCCTGCTACCATCCAATGGAAATGTACCAGTTGAGCGGACACTGGCATATATCACAATGGCATGCTAAGTGCTATAATGTAATGTATGATGTGGCATCATAGAAAACAATTGAGACTGGCACCCACATAGGTGAAGCAGGAGTAGGACACCTAATGACCAGGGGAGGTAGAATAAACAGCACCCAGAGTGCTAGGGACCAGTGATGAATATGCCAATAGTGGCCCTGGAATTACCCTTTACTGGGACTCTCTCATTCTTCTACACAACTACTACTACTGTGACTGGTCAAGTGTGCACTAGTGGCGATCAGTCACTGCCACTGTGTCACCTGCTGTACCTGGCCTGTTGCTGTCACCATGAAAATGTATGATCCTGGATCAAAGGCAAAGGCACACATCAGTTTGTGATGTTTTTAGGTAAGTTCCCTCATATCAATTACACCTCTGTTTCATAAAAGGCGCCCATTCGGAGGTGCTTAATCAGTTTTTCTGTTCTTAGCTTAAGTTTCAGTTGGATTGTGTATTCCTTGTAATCGATGCCTGTTCCATCTCTTGACCATGATTCTGGATTAGTATACTGCTCTGTTGATGTCCTAACTTGACCTGACTGTGATCCATATGTGCCTTTACTCTTGACTCTACAGCCTATTGCCTACCTGGGCTGTCTGACCCCTGCTGCTTCATACACGCGGTCCTCTGACCAACTTTGGCAAGCTCCTATCTACGGGGATCCCACAAGTGGTAGTGACCTTGTGATTCCTCCATAGCAAAGTCAACATCGTTGAATTAGGGGAATAGGTGGTCCAGGGATAATGCCTTTAGTGTTGGCCCGAAGCCAAACTGATTGGATAACCTTAGTGCTCTGAGGTGCTGAAATGGAGACTGCTTTCCACCAGGGAGAGAGAGAAAGCAACATGTATGCCATAACCAAGTTGTTTAACTGTGTATCCATTGGGAGACTTTCTATGACAGCCAAGCTAGTCATCTCACATGGGACTCCTGTAACCACAAATCCTCTTATAAGACTCCAGTAATATTTGCTACATCATTGTCAGTAAAATGACTGTTCATTTCTTTTGTTACATCTCTACACAGTGCTTGAACGTAGCTCCAGATGTACCACTCATAGGGCCAAAGATTCTGGAAAGGTCTGATACTTTCACAGATTTGCTGCAGTGTGTGCAAGTAAAAAGAGTAGAGGAACATTTAGAATGAAAAGATTTGCACCATGTTTTGGATCCACTCCTGGCTTTGGCCTCCCTTACTGATGTGGAATTACACTCACCGGCCACTTTATTAGGTACACCATGCTAGTAACGGGTTGGACCCCCTTTTGCCTTCAGAACTGCCTCAATTCTTCATGGCATAGATTCAACAAGGTGCTGGAAGCATTCCTCAGAGATTTTGGTCCATATTGACATGATGGCATCACACAGTTGCTGCAGATTTGTCGGCTGCACATCCATGATGTGAATCTCCCGTTCCACCACATCCCAAAGATGCTCTATTGGATTGAGATCTGGTGACGGTGGAGGCCATTTGAGTACAGTGAACTCATTGTCATGTTCAAGAAACCAGTCTGAGATGATTCCAGCTTTATGACATGGCGCATTATCCTGCTGAAAGTAGCCATCAGATGTTGGGTACATTGTGGTCATAAAGGGATGGACATGGTCAGCAACAATACTCAGGAAGGCTGTGGCGTTGCAACAATGCTCAATTGGTACCAAGGGGCCCAAAGAGTGCCAAGAAAATATTCCCCACACAATGACACCACCAGCACCAGCCTGAACCGTTGATACAAGGCAGGATGGATCCATGCTTTCATGTTGTTGATGCCAAATTCTGATCCTACCATCCAAATGTCGCAGCAGAAATCGAGACTCATCAGACCAGGCAACATTTTTCCAATCTTCTACTGTCCAATTTCGATGAGCTTGTGCAAATTGTAGCCTCAGTTTCCTGTTCTTAGCTGAAAGGAGTGCAACCGGTGTGGTCTTCTGCTGCTGTAGCCCATCTGCCTCAAAGTTCAACGTACTGTGCATTCAGAGATGCTCTTCTGCCTACCTTGGTTGTAACGGGTGGCGATTTGAGTCACTGTTGCCTTTCTATCAGTTCGAACCAGTCTGCCCATTCTCCTCTGACCTCTGGCATCAAAAAGGCATTTCCGCCCACAGAACTGCCGCTCACTGGATGTTTTTTCTTTTTCGGACCATTCTCTGTAAACCCTAGAGATGGTTGTGTGTGAAAATCCCAGTAGATCAGCAGTTTCTGAAATACTCAGACCAGCCCTTCTGGCACCAACAACCATGCCACTTCAAAGGCACTCAAATCACCTTTCTTCCCTATACTGATGCTCGGTTTGAACTGCAGGAGATTGTCTTGACCATGTCTACATGCCTAAATGCACTGAGTTGCCGCCATGTGATTGGCTGATTAGAAATTAAGTGTTAACGAGCAGTTGGACAGGTGTACCTAATAAAGTGGCCGGTGAGTGTACATGTTAATGATATCATCAGCTGCTACAGTAGATGTAAGAAATTTTTTCCCCTGGGTTTTTACTTTTTACTTCTAGTTATGCATCTAGACCCACAATCTGCTTTAATATAGCTTCTATATCAGTGACTAGCAAGCTACAGAATGTGTATGTTATAGAACTAATATACAATACTTACTGTATATATACTGTACTGCCAGATGCAGCATTTGCATTCTGTGTTTCAGTTTTTACATTCCAGACCTGTGACTTTTGCTTTAAGATTGTAGCTATAAAAATTTAACGCATCATGAGAGAACATTGCACCACTGAGGGTAAAGGGACACTGGAGAAGAGAACTTTCAGCTCCTGCAGAAAGAACTGAACAGGACAATGAAATAGTAATAGTAACTCGGGGCAAGTGCGGGGATTTTACAGCTCTGATACAAATAAAAGTGGTGGATATCATATACATATATAGAGGTTTCCATAGGATTAACCTAAGCTTCCATCCAGAGCAAAAATGTTGGCACTTCTCTCATATCAGCTGACATGCCTACCCGGATTAGTAACTGAGCGCCCTAATAATCAGGCTAGTCTATTGCAGCAGGGCTGGATCTTGGCTTCACTGCTGCACCATGTGATTAAGTCCTACTATATACTGTATCTGTGTCAGCACCCGTCCAGCAAACCGTGCAACCACCACCAGGCTTGGCGCTACCTGTCAGGCTAGGTAAGTGGTGGCGAACTCACCCTGTGACGTTCCTGCGGGCTAAGGCCCTGCCTAAAGCAGATAAACCACCCTGATAAGGGCAAAACCACCACCAGGGGCGTAACTGCAGCGGTAGCAGCCATAGCAGCCACTAAGGGGCCCGCAGTGTCAGGGGGCCCCGTCATCCGACCTGACACGATAAATAATGGAGGATGTGCACCATTATATCTATATTGTACTGCACATGTCCAGCATAATATGTATATAACATATACTGTGGTGTATTTATGCAGTATCTGTGATGTGTATATGGTGTCTGTATACACTGTATGTGAGTATGTTGCATATGGCACTGTATGTGTGTGTATATGCTGTGTGTGCACATGAGTGTATTTATATGTGATTGTAACTCGCATGTGTGAGTATACTAATATGTATATTTTTTAAGTGGGAAGGGGGGCCCCATGCAGTAGTCTGCTAGGGGGCCCTGTCTCTCCTTGTTACACCACTGAACCTAACTGACGGTCCCTGAGCAACCCTACAAGATGCTGCTGGATGGTGGAGCGGACAGGTAACAGGAATACTGAAATAGAGCAGTGTTCACACTGGTGCACAGAATACTAACACAGGACTGAGACAGGGAAAGCAGGATAACACTAGGAGGTAAACGATACAGAGGGACAAACAACAGATACAGGACTTCAGGCCGGTTATACACAGGTCAGGTCAAGATCAAGCGGGATATATACTGGTCAGGTCCAGATAAAGACAGACAAACAAACCGGGTCAAAACCAAGATGGCTGCAAAGGTACAGAATACCAAACAAGAGAGCAAGAGCACTAGATACACAGGTAAGACTAGAAATAACCAGCCAGGTCTGATGGGAATAGGCAGGTATGTAAGGCACTGTCCATCAGGCTAGTAACCCTTGCTGGGCAGGACAGAAATGTAAGTAGCTGGGTGTGGCTCAGTTAATCCAAACACAAACACTAAGCCACAGTTCACACATAAATAAATGCCATCTATTCTGCCAGCTGCGGATAGAGCGCCGTTTAGGCACGGACTCAGCACCAGGGCCATGAAATGCTTTTGGCCATATTTATAAGATCTGTACATCCCCATTTACACTAAATCAGAAGATAGCTCAGCTGAGCGTTATTAGATTCCAGCACAATTATCACCATAGAATAACTTGCACTGATAAAAAGACATCTACCACCAGCTCATGGATTGTGAACCGAACACACAGACAGGCAGTTTTGGTGCCCCCTCTTGCAGGATCTACTCTTCTTTTAGCTTCATATTCCCTTGTTTTTTTTGTTTTTTTTTATACCTTTAAATTGATGCTAATTAGCCTGAGGGGCTCAGGCTACATTAACACTTTTGGAGCCCTGAGCTTCACTTATCAAGAAAGCAGAGCAGAACTAATAATAGATGTATATTGGTAAATTATCTAAAATTTACATGAGGTAAAGTGTCCAACCCCTTTAAGTAAAGCAGCTTCTCTTTACTTTTTCTGCTTCTTTCTCCTGCAGTGAGCATTGTTTCTGAAAGCCTTCTGAGGGCTGACACTTTAGACAACTTATTAAGGCTAAGCATGAACTCTTTCCATAACTAGAGCACATTTTACTTAATGATTCAGCTCTCTTTAAGGAGATCAGACTATTCAGGGACTGTCTATAAAGAGCAAATCATTATAAGGTTGATCAGGTTCCTTATTTGATCAGCTGTCAGGGGTGCATGGAGAGACTGAGCTGATTTACACAATGGGCCACATTTTATAAAATTTATCTGTAGTTTGCCTGTGGAGTCTGTAGAGTGCACCAGATCAATCAAAAGTGGCGCACACTCTTCATTAATCCGACACACCCTGCACTTCTCTGAGAGTGTGCACCAACTTTTTTGGTGCAACGTTAAAATAGAGCGTGCAACACAATTCTGTTGAGTCGCAGTAAGAAAACTGGTGCAGAGACTTTGTATATACATGTATAACCAGTTTGCATGTTCTTTTCAATGCAAAGTCAGACAGAAAATTGGTGCAAACATTTTAATAAATGTCCAGATAAGAATAAAGAGGCACTTACTGGAGCTTGCTGCAATGATTTTATTGTGGAGGCAACAGGACAGGGTACAGTGTTGCCTCTTTACATGTGACGGGCCATTTTGCGCGTGGCAATGTCCTTTCTCAAGCCTTCTGACTAATTCTCCTACTTGGATGAGTTACCCGATGCAGACTCCTTTGCAGCATTGCTATTGAAAGTTACCCTGTATGACGGAGTAAGCAATGCTGAAGTTAGAAGGTACCCCAGCTGTTGCAGGTATCCTAGCTGAAGCAAAATAATCGAGGTGCCCTCGATGTTAGTAATAAAAAGCAGAAGACGTAGCAGAGGCAGTTAACCATCAACTCACGGTTCCTTACTCCATACTTGAAAGTTTATACAAAATTCAGAAGTCCTTCTCAAACTATGTATCTGCCCTGATACCCCAGGCTGATAATTCTGTTTTGGGTCAATACCGCTATGGAGCTTTGTGGTGCTTCAGGAGCTCTGCGGCAAATAGGTCTACAGCTTTGAAGCTTTCTTAACATGCAGGGCTTTATCTGAGGTGAGATGAGAATCTTGCCTCAGGTGGCAGATGTCCAAGCCCTTGGGGGGTGGCAAAATATGAGAACAAAATGTGGGCGATGCGGGCTACCATTGCCGCCTGAATCAGCCACATGGAAAATAAATTGCACCTGTATCTTTAAAATACAGACGCGATTGACATACAGAGCAGCATAGTTACTTTTGTCTGTGCTGCTCTGTTGCTCTGGAGGACCCAGGCACTATGGGATGGCGTCAGACTACCTGCAACCCTGCAAAGAGCAGGGAGGCGGGAGAAGAGGCAGGGAGATGAAGATGATGCAGACAGGGGCATGGGAGAGTGACTGGAGTTGAGGTAATATATATATATATTATAATCAGGGGTGCTGCATATCATATAAACAGGGGGAGGGGGGTTGTATATCTATATGGGAGGTGAGCTGGACATTATATTTCTTGGCTTTATATAATTTAACCAAGAGGGACTATATTATATAATCATGGCAGGCTTGAGGGTAAGGCTTTATATCAACATGGGAGTGGACTATATATATAATATATACATATATATATATATATACACATACTGTGTATATACTATATATATGATATAAATAGAGGGGGATACTGTATTTAAATAGGAGGGGGATTTATATAGGGTACTGTACTGAATGGGGGCACAATTTAAAGGGAACCTACCACCACGATTCTACCTATAAAGGTAGAACAGGTGGTAGGTGGATGAATGGGACGTGAGGATAGCCCTTTTTAGAGCTTATCCTCACGTCCCGGCTATCTTTTAGAAAACTTTGTAGTGCTGATATGTAAATTTTCTGAAGCGGCTACTGGGACGTGGAGTAGCCGGACATGAGGCTACAAGTCACGACTACTCCACGCCCCAGTAGCCTATTTTCTCCTCCTACCATTACCAAGAATATTCCTAACATTTAGCATTCTTGATAGATTAGATATCTGAGTTAAAGTTGAAGGAAGAGTTGTGACACCCCATGGTTATGTTATTGGGACTCACCAGATTGTACCCCAGTAAACTAATAGTCCCCTCAGGTAGGGTATGAAATAAAAAAGCTCTTCCAATGTCATACGAAAATAGGATGAGAAGAGTCATATTTTTCTGAGATAAGTCAAGTTTAGACTTGATAAGTCAAGTTTTTTGTTTGGGTCTTGGGTTGACAGATTGCTACAGTACAGTACATCCCACTACCAGGATTGTACAAGTGCCCTATCAGATAATAAATCTGAAACTAAATGTACTTATTTTTGGCAGCTGAAGTAATCTTTAAAGAGTTAAACACCCTCTACATATAGTCTTACGGTTATTCTATCCACATCCAGTTCCACTTCATCCTCAGTACATGTTTTCCCCATAGCACATTGCTTACAGGCAGTTTCTGTGGTTCCTATGTGCTTTCAATTCCTTAAAATAACTGCATTCAAGAACTATAAACTTGTCACTTTACCACCTCATACTTCCTCATTAACTGTACATACATCTTTTTTGTATACTGACAATTTCTAGGTTACTTCATGTTTTTGGAGATTTGACTTGTAAATTGACTGTTTCTGCCACATATTGTTGCATTTTTATATTCAAGATTTAGTTACAAATCCCAGGATATACAATGAGCATGGACAGAGGGAATTTTTCTCCTTTATTCACATGTATTCCACTTCACCTTTTCCTCTATCTGCATCCTCACTATGAAGTGGAGATAAGTCTCTGTATGTGTTCTGTACTACTGGTCCCGGGCATGGAGGAAGCCTGTAGTCTGTCAGGCAGCCCTGAGAGGGGAGGTAAATCAATTGTATACGTGTAAGTCGAAGACATGTCTGTGTGCTCTGCCTCCGCACAGTCTATGACATCATCATGTGGCGCCCCCCACTGTATCATACAGTATATGCATCTGTACCGGCACTGGAAGTCAAGAGGAAGCCACAGGGATCGCCAGAGGTTTATTTATTATTATTTTTTTAATATAGAAATGGGGCCCTGTGTGTGCTGCTGGTGTTAAGGTAAACCTAGCTGATAGATCAAATCCTGTCATTTCTACTTGTCTTATTTTCCTGAAAAGTACTGTAATAGAAAAAATGAACTTAAGATGGTGGCGAGATCTTACACCGCACCTAAAACTTCAAGTCTAAGGAATGTGAGTGTGACGTGAACGTGAGACAGCAGGAAAACTCTCCAATCAAGAAGATGTCTGATACTGTTATGCTTTGTATGCTCCTCCTTTTATACTTTTATTTCTGCTATTTTATATAGACTGATAGAACGAATAAAGCTTACGCAGTGCTGATTTTTCCCCAGGGCAATAGCATAAGCAAGTCTTGAATTAGCAGTTGTCTGAGTCATTTTCTTGCGACCATGCACAAAGGCATTTAGAACTGACTTGAAACACACAATTGACTCACTATAAAGAGGATATATTAAATCCTAACACTGGTGAGGGGAAGCTGCTGCAGGACATTTCATTATTGAGGGGAGACCGCTGGACACTACAAAAATAAATCTCCTGCTGGACAGTGTATTAATAATGGGGGCTGCTGCTGTACAGTACATGTTCTAAGGGGGCCCCCTGCATGTGGACTTTTGTAGGCAGAGGACGTAGTGCTATTTTAATACCCCTTGGTTGAATACCCAGGTGAAGATGCTTATCATCTATCTCCTGTCTATATATCTATCATCTATCTGTCTAGTTATCTATCTCCTATAATTTCTCCATATGACTATTATCTACTTTATATTTATGCTTCTATAAGTCTATCTATTATATATGTATAAATCTATATCATATTTTATATTTATCTTCTATCCTCAATCTACGGTCTATCTGCTATAACATTGTCACGGGTGCCCCTGCAACCCATATCCCGGGTCGCAGGCGCACCCGTGTGCCCTACTGTACCCCCGTTGACTCACCTCTCCCGGCTCCAGCGGCAGTCTCCTCGCTCCCCGTGGTCCGGCACACATGGTCCCATCTCCTAGGGCTAGCACACCGACTCTGTAAGATTTAAAGGGCCTGCACGCCGATTATTCCCAAGATAAATTCTTGCCCCTTCCTGTGTCCCCGCCTTGTGCCTTAGAGAAAGCTTTGTTCCTATGCCCTGCGCTGTTATTGTGATTTTCTGTTGTGACCCCAGTTCCGTTATTGACTTCTATCCAGTGCTGCCCGTCCTGACCTTCTGCTACGTCCTCAACTCTGGTCCTGTGCTGCCTGTCCAGATCTCCTGCCTGTCCGCGACCATGAGTTTGCCTTACGATTCTGCACTCCACCTTGGCCGCCACCGCCGACAGAGTCGCGCCTGTGGAACGACCCGGCAGTACCACGCCACAGCAAGTCCAACCCACTTTGCGGTGGGCTCTGGTGAAAACCGTCTACCACTTACATTCCAGTCCCAGGTGTCAGCTTACGTCATTGTCTGCGGTGGTCCAGTGGGTCCACTACCAAACATTCTGGTGCAGTCCCATATTACAGATTTCCTTACCATTGTAAGGGCCCCAATTCTATATTTAAAAAAAATGTAATTGCTCTGTAGTAACATTTTATTGTATATGTACACAAAGATATGTAAACTTCTGTGGAATATGATGGCGCTATAGAAATAAATAATTATTATTATTACTAGAAATAGTTCCTAAAATCCATGCTAATCCCTCTAATTATATACTTTATATACAGGCAGTCCCCGGGTTACATACAAGATAGGGTCTGTAGGTTTGTTCTTAAGTTGAATTTGTATGTAAGTTGGAACTGTATATTTTATCATTGTAATCCCAGCCAGAACTTTTTTGGTCTCTGTGACAATTGGATTTTAAAAATGTTAGATTCTTATAAGAATCAGGATTAACAATAAAGCTTCATTACAGACACCTGTGATAACTGTTACAGCTGATCATTGAAGTCTAGGACTAAAGTACAATAAATTACCAATATCCAGAGGTCCGTTTGTAACTAGGGGTCGTATGTAAGTCAAGTGTTCTTAAGTAGGGGACCGCCTGTATATTAGTGGATGTGTGCATTAATTATGGTGCACTCCTTGGCAGGCTAACAGATCGGGTCTAGAGGCTATGCTTTTACCCATTGAACAGTGCTTCATCTGACACCAGTCTGGTATTGCAGCTCACACTTTATAAGCATGATATAAGAAAGATATGCTGTCTGTGGAACCTGTATATTGTATCATCTTTGCCTTTCTTTCCAATAAAAGATTTGGAAGTAAAAGAAGAATTAGGAAAGTTAGAGTTCAAACTGCCCTATATTTTGACTTTTGCTGCCACTGGTGTCCGTCAGGAACTTTTTCTGCTGTCTCCATTATACATAGGGGCCACACTGCAAGTGGCTTTACATATATACATTCAATTAAATCTCAAATCAATCAAAATGTGACAAATTTTAGTTAGTTACATAGTTAATACAGTTGAAAAAAGACACATGTCAATCAAGTTCAACCAAGGAAGGGTAGGGATTGAATGAGGAAGGGATGTAAGGGAAACAATTCTATATTATAAAATAACCATCAATGCTATAATCATGCTATAATCAAGGGAGTTCTTGAAGCTCTCTGCTGTCCCTGCTGTGACCAGCTCCTAAGGCTGGCTATTCCACAGATTCACAGTTCTTACAGTAAAGAAGCCTTGTCTCTTCTGGTAATTAAACCATGTCTTTTGATATTTCAGGTTCAATTGCAACTTTCCACCATATTTTTTATATGTACCTTTTAATCATGTCCCCTTTTAATCTTTCCTCATAACTTAGACCCTCCATACTCTTTATCATTTTTGTAGTTTTTCATTATTCCCTCTCCAGCTACAGTGCATCCTTTTTATGGACCGGTGCCCAGAACTGAGTGCCATATTTCAGGTGTGGCCGAACCAATGCCTTGTACAGGGGTAATATTACATACCTATCCCGAGAGTCCATAATGCTTGTAATACATTGCACATGAAGAGGCGTTCTGAATGAATGAAATATTTCTATTGAATACAAAATCATAAAAAAATCATCAATGGAAATCAAATTTATCAACCAATTGAGGCCTGGATTTGAAGTCGACCACAAAATTAAACTGGAAAAACACTACTGGCTGATGCAACTTTGATGTAATGTAAGTAAAACAAGACAAAATGAGGCTCAGCATTGTCTGTGGTCTCCATGTGCCTGTTTGACCTCCCTACAACACTTCGGCACCCACAGAAGTGGCCCAGGCAGTGCAGCTCATCCAGGATGGCACATCAATGCGAGCTGTGGGAAGAAGGTTTGCTGTGTCTGTTTGGTAGTGTCTGGAGGCTGGAGGCACTACCAGGAGACAGGCCCGTATACCAGGAGACGTGGTGGGGACTGTAGAAGAGCAACAACCCAGCAGTCGGAATGCTAACTCCACTTTGTGCAAGGAGGAGCACTACCAGAGCCCTGCAAAATGACTTCCAGCAGCCACAAATATGCAAATGCAAATTCACCACTGGTGCCCCTGCTCTTCACAGATAAAAGCAGGTTCACTGAGTCTGGAGAAGCCATGGAGAGTGATCTGCTGCCGGCCACATCCTTCAGCATGAATGGTTTGGCAGTGGGTCAGTAAGGTTGTGGGGTGGCATTTCTTTGAAGGGCTGCACAGCCCTCCATGTGCTCATGGAGCCTGACTGTCATTAGGTACCGAGATGAAATCCTAAACCCCTTGTGAGACCATATGCTGGTGCAGTTGGCCCTGGGTTACTCCTTAATCAGGACAATGCTAGAACTCATGTGGCTTCGTGATGAAAGCAATGAAGCTATGGACTGGCCCACTTGTTCCGCAGACCTGAATCCAATTGAGCACATCTGGGACATCTGGTCTCGAACCATCCAACAACGTCACATTGCACCACATACTGTCCAGGAGTTGGTGGATGCTTTAGTCTAGCTCTGGAAGCAGATACCTCAGGAGACCATCCGCAACCTCATTAGGATCATGCCGAGGCATTGTAGGGTGGTGATATGTCAGGCACGAGGGGTAGTGGACCCACTGGACCACTGCGGACAATGAGGTAAGCCGACACCTGGGAGCGGAGTCCAAGTGGCACCCGGTTTTTACCAGAGCCCGCTGCACAGCGGGTTGGACTTGCTGCAGGGTTTTACCACCAGGCCACTCCACAGGCGCAACATTGTCCGTGGTGGCAGCCAAGGTGAAATACTAAGTCAGATAGCAGAAACGTAGTCGAGGATAGGCAGCACGGGATCGTAGTCAGTAACGCAACCAGGGTCACGATAGGAAATCACAATACAGACAAGGAGCATACAGGACAAGCTTTCTGGGATTTATACAGGAAGGACAGCCGGCCAGCGCCAAATATTGGCGTGCTGGCTCTTTAAATCTCAGAATGCCAGCATGTGCGTCCCCACCTCCTAGGAGGATAGTGGACAGGTTAGGGAGGCTGCTGCAGGGGAGAGGGGGCACAGGGAGAACCACGGGTGTGCATGTGACCTGGGAGGGAGGTAGCGGGAGCACCCGTGATATCATACAAGCACTTACAGGCCACACACAATTCAGAGCCTTATTTGGTCTTTTTTTACAGACATTAAATGAAAGTTGGATCAGCCTGTAGTGTGTTTTTCCACTTTCATTTTGTGGGTCTCTCCAAATCCAGGCCTCCATTGATTAATAAATTTGATTTCCATTGATCATTTTTTTGTGATTTTGTTGTCAGCAAATTCAACCTTGTACAAAACAAAGTATTCAATGACAATATTTAATTTGTTCAGATCTAGGATGTGTTCTTTGAGTGTTATGGCCACATCCACTTACATGGCTGTATTGCCCACCATACCGTGAGCGAGACAAAAAAATATATAGAGCATTTCCTATTTTCTCTAGTAATTATGTACGCCCCATAAAAGTCTTTGGTAACGTTTAAAATACTTGTTGCTTATGTGCTGCAGATGCTTGTGCACCGTATGCTGCCGTACATATACATGCAGTATCCTGGGCAGGGGCGTAACTACAGCGGTAGCCGCCATAGCAGCCACCATGGGGCCCACAGTGTCAGGGGGCCCCGGCATCTGATCTGACACAATAAATAATGGAAGATGTGCACTATTATATACATATTATGCTGCACATTGAATAGCATATTTATCAGTGCATAAATGTGTGTAAGAGCTTATAAATGCTATAAATCTTTGCGTATACAAATGTATATATTTTCTAAGGGTTTACGAGGCCTCATTCAAACATCTGCTATGGGGCCCTGCCTCTCCTCTCCCTGATCCTGGGAGATCATAACATGAGGGAGATGCATTCGGTCAGCCATCAATCATTTGTCATCAGCCCACAGTGACATACGTGTAGTATATATACGGATTCATACAGCACAGAAATACAGGGCTGGAGAAATCATATGTTAATGTGAAAGTGGCCATAGTCTGTACTCTGAATTTATGTAGGCAGATATATCCATTCAGGATTGTGGGAAAGCTGTCACATGTCTAAATGTTTGTAGTAGGATTGATCTCCACACAAACTCGAGTAGAAGTTTTCTAAGGGACCACTAGAGGGCGCCAGGAGTGATTATATTTGCGGAAGAATGAAAGCGCTCACTAATTGTCACTTTAGCTGTCAGCGTGGGCTGCCGTGCACAGAGCGGCCGCTGGGGGCAGTGTGCTCCAGGCAGTGTCGGGCTTCCTGGTTGTGAGCGCACAGCAGGCAGCAGCAGGACTGTGATCAGTGCGCTGTGTGCTGCCCACTGCACCGGACCCCTGAGCACTGCAGGGAAACTTCAGCCACTGTGCATGCAGGCTGACACCTACCTGCACACAGGTGCCCCTGGCATGGGGAGATCTGCAGCCACACACTGACTACAACTTCCATCTCCTTCACCTGTCCCAGGAGTGTCACCCACCAGGTCTATGGCCGGGACCATGAGGTTCAATGGAAATCTGAAACTCAAGATAGGTGAAGCAGTGGGTCTGCAGCCCACCAGGTGGTCTCTGAGGCATTCAGTGTTCAAGAAAGGCTCTTGTTTATTGGATCCTTACATCACCATCAATGTGGATGAATGCGCCATTGGGAAGACCACCACCAAGCACAGGACTAACAGACCCACCTACAATGAAGAGTTCTGTGTTACTATATGCGAGGGGAGCAAGATGGAGTTGGCGGTCTTCCATGACACCCCTATTGGGTATGATGACTTTGTGGCAAACTGCAGCCTCAGTTTTCAGGAGCTTCTACGAAACTGTGGACCCACAGACTCCTTTGAAGGCTGGGTAAGTCAGGAGTGACCCCCAAATATCCAGCGATACTGTGTTTTATTTGTTTCAGTAGTGAATAGGTTCTTGAAATAATTATGAGTAAAACTGAAGGGAACTATAGATGTGATCATAATGTTACTACCAGTATATGTTCCCTGTCCCCAAATATCAGATTCTATAGTTTACTTTGAGATGTTCGCTGAAATCTATCAAACCACTTTGCACAAATCAGGTCGATTTTAAGGTAGAGTTTTCATATTCTATATGTTATAGAAGATCCGAGTACTTTAGTATATGCAGAATATATACATTATATGGTACTGACATTTTTAGCTGTTATAAAAGGACTAGTAAACATGAGTTGAGCCTCACTTATTGGGTGTTTAGACTTATCCTACGCTACTTTATGCTCACGTGAGGCTAGCTGTTTAAAAATTATTGGAACCAAGAGAGCCCAAAACAACCCACAGACTAATATGCGGACAGCTGAGGTCCATTTGGTCCCTATTCTAGCTTCTAGTGGAGTTTCCCAACAAAGGCACCTTATGGAGCCCCTGAGGAAATTGTGAACTTGGCTTAAATGGGTGATCCAAAGGCTGAAAAACATGGCTGCTTTCTACCAAAAAACGGTATTGTAACTAAGCGCAATTCATTTGTATAGAGCTGAGCTTCAGTACTGGCACAAACTATGGTCAGGTGGGGTTAGAAGAAAGCAGACAGGTTTTTCAACCTCCGGACATTGAGGCCAGTTATCAAAGGGTGAGATCAGTCTGAGAAATTCACTCGGTGCACTCCAGGGATTCCCCAGACGAGCCACTTGACCTAACTCAGCATGTTGGTTCGAGATTTGGTCTGGGAAATCTCTCCAGTGTATGGAGTGAGTTTTTTGTCCTTTCATGGGCAATGGGCCTAGGTCCACATGTAGATGGTTGGTGTTTCATCAGTATTTGTCAGCCCAGAAGTAGACGCTACAAGGAGGTAAAATGGAAAAATCTGGTTTGAGGCTGCGCTCACACGTGATGTTTTGAGAAGCAATTTAAAGGCTGCACCTGTGATCACATGTTAAGTTAACCTAGCGTTTCCTTCAACTAATGGTAACGCAGAGTTACCTTACTAGTAATAAAATTAAAATACCATGTGTGAACATGGCTGTAGGCTGACTTTAGGTTTTGACTTCCAAAAACTGATTCAAAATACTAAACAAAAAATGACCGTATGAAAGTGCCTTATAGTAAATTCCAGGCGCTCGCTAGGTCCTTTGCTTAGGTCGTGTTACGGCAATGTGATTTACTTGGTTTTTGTTACAATTACAGAATTGTAGCAAATCTTTGTTTTGCCACAGTTTCACAGCAAACGGAGCCAAAAAATGGGATGAAAGTGTAGCGAGGAAACCTAGCACACTGGTAAAGTCTGGGCTCTATGATCATATCGCACTTTTAGAATTGAGGGCACCTTCCCATGTGGCGTTTTTCTCGCGTTTCTAAACGTATCCAAAACGCAAGTTGGAGGGGGGTTTGTCTGAAATGCATGCGTTTCCAATGAAATATCCATATGCGTTTTGGTCAAACATCCCCCCCCCCCCCCGCTTTCGCTTTGGATGCATTTAAAAACACAAGAAAAAACGCCACATGGGAAGGCGCCTTCCAGGTGAGATCATTGATATGTCAGAGATTATCACCACTGAGGCTGCGTTCACACGTGGCGTGGCGCAAAACACAGGCCAGCGGCTGCTCGATCTTGGCTCCAAAGTTGGGGCTACTGCACATGAGCAGAACTCTGACTTCGTGGACAAGTGTGTGTAGCTCCTTGTAGCTGCGCGCTGAAGATGGATGGGTAGTACAATCAAAGAGGTTACTGGGGCTCGGAGTAGCTGCGCCATGTAGCCTCAGCTCCGGCTACTCCACGCCCCAGTAGCCTCTTTAGAAAATGTGCATATTACCCTGATTAAAGATGAGCAAAGATAGAGGGGAGTAAAGGATTAGCCCTAAAAAGTGCAGATCCGTAGTGGTAGGTTTCCTTTACAATTGTGTTTAGAAAACTTTAATGCAATATTAACACATTTGTAAACTCAAATGTTAACTGCAATGTAATTGGGTCAACCTCCTCTCCTCAGCTGTTGTATTGCGCTTCAAAAAGCAATATCAACGCCACTGGAGAATGCAGCCTTAGGCTACATTCACACTACAGTATGGGGGACGTATATACGGCCAACGTATATACGGCCGATATACGTCCCCCATAGACGGCAATGGGCGCACGGCGCCCTACGGGAGCGGTACGTTGCAGCACACGTGCGGATCCGTACCCGGGAAAAAGACCTGTCCTATCTTTACCCGTAATACGGCGCCGTGCGCCATGTATCCCTATGGAGAGGGGCGGGGGTGAGCTGCGCTCACCTCCTCCTCCTCTCCCCGTGCACTGCCGTTGCCCGCTATGGTACGGGCGGGCAACAGCAGTGTGAATGTTACCCTGTGGGCAGGACATTTAAAAATTGAAAAAAAAATATTACAAGTCCAATAGTTATTGTGGGGTTTATAGAAAACTAATCTAGGTGGATCTTTGCATTTAGAAAATGATCTGACGCTTTACTACAGTATATGCAATGGTTGCACTTAAATGAATAAATAACACGACTATCCAGGGATGATAAAGACAGAGATTTGGAGAAGCCACAATACAAATTTTTTCAAAAATATGATATTTTCTTTTATCCTGGAAACTATTCGAAACTTGTATTTACTGCCTCCCATTACCCTGTTTATTCAACATCAGAACTTTACAATACTTTAATAGATTTAATAATATTTACCAAGATAAGCCATATGTTGTCTTTGGGTCTGGTTGTATACTTAGGAAGATAATGGAGCAATAAAAGTTAAAGTTGCCCAGACTCATTAGGTACATGTGACTTTGATGATGAAGTCAGGATTAGGCAACCATTGGGGCCACCCGGGTTTCTTCCCCCTCCTCCAATGTTAGATGTGACATGTCATAGAAACCTTCTACAGAATCTGAGATGAAGGGGCTTCCAGTTCAGTTTACCCCTATCATTTTAGTGATCAGTAAAGTTATGACATCCAATCAAATCTTCTGTCACCTTGACATTTCAAAAATCCTTTTTTTTTTTAGAAATGGTAGATTCCCTTTTTTTTCTTAAAGGTCACTGTCACACAAGCGTAATGTCCCCCTGTCACACTTAGGTAAATAAATGAAAATGTCATTGAGCCCTGGTTCACGTAGCTCATAGAACTGAACTGTAATTTTTAATTGTTGTTTTTTCACTGCTGTTGATAATCCACGGTAATATTTTAAGTTGTCAAGAGACAAAAGTTTTTTAATTTGATACAAAAGTTTGGGCCCAGGTTTACCTGGGTCCTCTCCCCATTAATAACCAAGGGATATTGATGAATAAATTGAGAGTTGATTCCCACGTGGTATCTTAGCGTATCATTTTGTCTGCCTTTCCAAAGGCTCCTTTATCATTGCAATTTTCAAAGCAGCCAAGTGGAAGGGATAAGGAGAAATCAAAGCAAGAACACAAATCCAACAAGTCACTGCATTTGTTAAAATAGTTGGAGAAACAGAATATTTAATTCACGTCAACCAATGCATTGTGCAAATGCAACATATTAAAGAAAAAAGCGTAAGTGTTTAGCTCTAAACGTAACTGTGTTCAGGAGTAACTCTTCCCCCGATATTATTTCAAAATGTTATTCAAGTACAACGTGTGAACACGGCCTGAAAGGTGAGTTGTACCTCTTCTGTTCAGGTGAAGAGGAGGCCATGTATGTGCTCTCCATTATTCATTACCGGAGAAATGAAACCTCAAACACAAGACATGGATATATCTATTTCTAATCCTATATTCTTAATCTGACCAATACACACAATATTATTACACTATATAAATAAGCATAGTAATCAATCAAAATAGCTATTGACATGCCCCTTTTCTGCCCCTACACCTCTCCCACACCAAGGGGGCGAGGACTCACGTGGCTCTGCTGCTATAGCTTGCATCAGGATCCTGCAGGATATAGCCGAAATATATCTACATCCCCTCCCTGGAGTGCACACACTGGATTAAATAAAGTTGTCAAATATTAGAAATCCGTGTATCATCCAGAAACTGCACCACAGCAGCCCATGTGTTGTGTCTGCTACTGCAGCTTTGCTTTATTGGAGTAAATGAGGCTTAACCACAAAACCGCACACAACCTGTGCAACTGATCCCAAAAGAAAGCAGCCATATGTTAGTATCCTGGACAAGAACCTGTGTTTTCAGTCATGAGATGCTGAATCATTGTCAGGTAATTAGATACCATCATATGTGAAATCTCGCGTTAATCATAACTTCACTAAGGAACTACAAAAATCATCCTGGAAAATGAATTTGCATATTTCCCAGAATCGCTTAGTGGAGCATCAATGGCTGTAAGTCTCAGTACACCTGCAAGACGGCCATAATCGGCAAAGTCTCCATAAGGAGTGCTCTTACTTCCTGACTGTAAGGAACTTCATTCAGTTTGGAAACTGCATTTGGTGCAGTTAATAATTATAAAGGTAAAACTTGTCAAATAAATTGGCTTGTACCAAATTTGCTTGTGGCTAGAGGATTAGCTGATTGGTAAGAATCTGACTTTACTACTCTACTGCGTTTTGTAAGATCTGCATTTGCGTTTTTCAAAGGGGTCTGTGTTTTGTAACGTATACAATCACGTTTGAAGGGTTTGGTCAAATACACGCTAACATTGCGTTTATAAACACAAATAACGCCTGGTGCTGATTACCGATTGTATCTGCATTTCCAGGGGTCGATTACATTGCATTTTTAAAGGCAATGCAAGCACCACATGTGACAGCGTGCACAATAGCAGGGAGAGCAAGAATTCAAACAAGCCACTGACTTTGTTTGAATACCAAGAAAAAAAATATATATTCTTTTAGCGCCCAACAAGAGTTGTGAAAAATAATGGATGCGTTCAAAAACACATCAAAAAGTTTGACTGCACCCAGAGAGTAAGTGGGAGTCCAGAAGATAACTGAGCGCTGTGCTCAGCAGTTTGCGAGACTCCTATACTAATCAATGGAATGGCAGGCCACATGCTAAATGTACCAATACACCCTTTAGTGAATATTAGACCCCTGTTGTCTGTATTGTTCTTTTGTGATCAGTGGGGTTCCAGAAGTTGGACACTTTCCAATCAGCTACTTATGCCAATGGTGGCGAACCCTATTGCTTTGAGCACTCCCCCAGCACAAATTGTTACCAAGCATCCTTGGTAAGGTATCATTCTGCAGTCGCAGGCAGCCTGGAGAGGGTCACATTCTCATTGGAGCTCCTGATTTTTCCAGTTATGGAGGGGGCCTAGAGGAAAACTCCCCTCCTTCTTTCAATGGTATTGGTGTCCTGAGATGCCAATATCATTGAAATCTGTGGCAGAGCAAGGAGTAATAAGTATTTAATAAAATAGTGGGTCTCTCTACCACTGCCTTATGCTGCGGATAGGGATAACTTGCAAATGTGGTACAACTAGAGGCAGATTAGGACTGCCATGGGCTCTGGGCTGTATGATTATTGTAGCCCCTAGAAGATTGGAATCAATTCCTACATATGGCACTAGAATCAAGCTTCTTGGGGAATGGAGGATACATCCCTTCTGCCTGCTTTCAATCAACGGTTTCTGGACCTTTGGAGGACCTTCAAAGGTTCTGAAATGGCTCTTGTGTACATGTCGATTGAGAGCAGGAATAGATGTACATTTGGTGGGTGGTTTGAGTGTCCGTGGGCCCCCTAGAAGGCTTGAGCCCCGGGCTAACGTCCAAATTGCCTGTAATATAATCCACCGCTGGGTATAACCCCTTTAAGTTATGAAACTACCTCAAATACTACGTCAAAACCTACTCTCTATACTATGTATTTGTGATCTCACAACTGTATTACACATAGTCAGTGATAGGATGGACTTTGCCTAGAGCTATTAAGTCTCAAACATTCATTTACCTGTAGCCGGTAACTTATGGACCCTTACTTTTTATGAAGATAATATAACATAAAAGATCATCTAAAATGCAAATTTACAATTTAATGCAGATCAGTAGGGCATAAGAATAAAAGGAATGAATAACCACCGTGGATACATTGCATTGCAGAAAGGCATCTACAAGATCTATTAGACCAATATGACGTCAAGCCTGGAAATCTATTCACGTTGTTACCTCCTCAGCTGTTTTCTCATGACTAAGCATGTAAACTGAATAATGTATTGTGTATATATATTGTCAATTACTATAATGTGAAGTGGTAATAAAAGGCCAGTATTTGCTGTCATGTTGTGCTGGTCTGTATTAGACACAGGTCTGTTCATGCTTTTTATGTGATTTTTAGAGACTATCTCCACCCAAAGAAAATATTGTTTTAGGTGAGTGTAATAAAATAGTAAATTATCATTCGCTTAGGTGGAAGTTCCCATGGATTCTTAGTAATCTATTTGAAATGGAGTGGAAGATACACTTCAACAAATGTTTTTTTTTTTTTTTTTTTAAATTAGTTTTTATTCATGTGTTTTTTTTTTTTTTGTTTGTTTGTTATTAACAAGATATACCGAAGATGCTTTCTTGGAGTAGGTCAAACAGTTGGTACTGCTCCTGATCAGCCAGTGAGTTCTGCTTTCACTTTACAGACCTGTGATGTTGTGTCCATTGGTCACCTGGCATAGTTTAAAGGAAAACCAAGGTGCAATACCAATCACGGCCACTAGAAAATGTATCATTTGAATGCACCAGTCTCTCCTAACTGCATTTTAGTATAGACCACACATGTCCAGTCTGATAAAAAAAAATTTTGTCACTCCCCTGAGCAAGGGCTGGACTTGCTCTTAAAGCTTGGGGGGCACCACACTATGGTGCAAGGAAGCCATACCCGCGTTCTTTGTTTGTTTTATGCTTTCCTTGAGACGTAAATTTGCTTCAGACTGAAGAAATGGTAAATCCACCCCTGGTACCAGTATGGTTGGACTGTCCCATCACTAGAGGATCCACACTGGACCTCCAGCTCTGACGTATTTATTGACTCAAATTAATGCAAATACATTTTCCCTATTTAGAAGTGACTTTGCAGAAAATTATTTTCCGTTAGGTCTTTTTCTAAGGGGCTCATTGACAAATGACCTATTGAACTTTGGCAGAACTAGGGAACCTTTTGTCTTTCATCAGGGGCCACGTAGCAAACTAAATAACTCCCTCTTTAAGGGTTCTTTCACATTGTTGAGGTCAGGGCCAACCACAATGCTGGGGATGGGGTTCCTTAATCATTTATCAATATGATACGAGCCCCTGCTGCCCTTCTTCCCAGCTGCCAGATCTTTGTGTCGTATATTGATATGATGCAAGGAATCCCGTCCCAGCACTGTATTTGTCTGTGAAACAGGTCCTTGATTTAATGGGGTTGTCCGATAGTTGTAAAAAATTTAGGAGCCGGACTGGGGTAGGACTTTATAAAAAAAAAAAAAAAAAAAAGCTGTATTCGCCAGTCACAGTCAGAACTCTGTTCCATCAACTTCCGGGCGGCCGAGCACGCCCACCCGTCCCAGTACCAGTGCTGTATCAGGAGACGGCAGGGCTCACCAGGCCATCCGGAAGTTTTCAGAGATCAGCTTGGTGCCCCTATAAATATACAAGGGAACGGCTCTGATGGATCACGGTGCTGGACACTGTCAGTGACTGAGGTGAGTATAGGTTTATTAAAAAGCCCGGCCTGGCTCCTAAATTTTTATAACACTTGGACAACCCCTTTAAGGACTAAGGCGTAAAGTGCAATAATCGCCTTATAAATGAAATACAGTGAGGGGAAAGATGAGCGACCTCTATAAAATTGCACACGTTCAGCGCTACGTTCTGACATTAGTGACAGCAGATGAATTCATTTCTCTGTCTGCTACAGTGAAACTCTAGGCTATTGCATGAGTTTGGAGTCACAACGTCTCGGTGTGTATCCATAGATGAAGTTTGCTATATTCATGGACAAGTCTTTATTAGGACAAAGGTCTATTAACGCTTTCTATAAACTTTAGTTATATGGAAATAACTACTGTAGTTATGGATTGTAAGCTCTTGCGAGCACTGCGCTCATTCCGATAGTTTCATCTGACTGTTATTTTTCTGTAATGTCTTATTTTATGTGTATGCACACACCATGATCTGTAAAGTGCTGCAGAATATGATGGTGCTATATTAATGAAAAGGTGTAGTAATATTTATTAGTACTGTACAGGCAGCCTCTGGGTTATGTACAAGATAAGTTCTTTAGCTTTGTTCTTAAGTTGAATTTGTATGCAAGTCGGAAGGCAAAAGTACAGTAAATTACCAACATCCAGAGGGCCGTTTGTAACGAGGCGTCGTCTGTAAGTCGGGTGCTCTTATGCAGGGGACCGCTTGTATATAGAAAATGCCATCATCGCATCCACTATTAATAATAAATGATGCCTTAGCTTATACTGTACTCACCTCCTATCTGCACAGAGCTTGGCTAGAAAACTCTACATAAAGCTTTTTGCTGTTTAGGGGCTCTAAGGCTGCTGTAAAGCAGATCACTAAATGCTGTTAACAGAAGCTGAGGCAAGATGGCAACCCTAAAATTGTGGACAGAAAAAAAATGTACAATCATAAAATAAAAAGAAGAGATTTAAAACTAAAAGGAAAAGTTTTGTTACCTGGTTTACAAAAGTGTAGAATAAACTTGGCAGCAAGTAATATGTGACCTATGTACTGCTGTATGTAGTGTGCAGTGGTATCACTCATCCAGGACATGGAATTTACTACCTTACATAGTGTTACTTCCTTATATCACTTTCTTTATATTGTCCATACTAGAGTTTAGTTATTTCAGAATCAAAGCTTGTGGTATAGGCTGCTTGCACACAAACTTGTGGAGCCAATGGGTCCATATGTTGGCCCGATCCTAACATCATACAAAATAATGACGCAATTACTTCCCGTCTGCCGGCCAGGCAGTACTGGCTTTAACTATTGAAGTTATTATATCATATTCCTGTATGATGTAAGGACTCCCTCCTTTGCAATCCGTGGGATTGGGCCAACATACGTGTCCGATTCCACTGTCTGCATTAGGGTGTGGGCAGCCAATCACAGATGAGGGTCTTGTGTGTGTTGACATCTCTGTCTTGTGCTTCATTGCATTCCATGACATAAGGAACACAATGTAAATGTAGTAAAACAAGTGCGATAAAAGTTGATACTTGCCAGTAGCGTAGAAGTGGGTTGTTGCTTTGAGTTATTAGAAGGTTTAGGTAAAAGAGAGATGAAAACTAGGAAAATGTTAACATCCTCTATAACTATTGTGGGTAGTAGATGTCTCAAAGTGGTGGGAGCAGTGTAATACAGGACCATAGGTGTTGCCATCTGTGTTTCATGTACTTGGCATTGATTTACTCCTTTGTGACACCAGAGATATTTTGTTTAGTGAGATGAAACAGTCTCTGAAAGAACCAACCGGTTGATCCAGATGTCTGTGTATTGTTTCGGCTTCAGAGTAGCTTTCACTCATTACACGCTGTTTTCTCATGTTCCTGGATGCAGACCAAGCTGCGGTTGTTTCTCTGCCTCGAGAACAGTTTAAGAGAGATGTATATTTTTTTTGTGTTTGTTGCAATTCTAGAGTACAGATTTTCTTATGATCATCCTTGGCTACTATTATACAGAATATACTATCCATATGTATCACAATATTGCTTACAAAAAGATTACAATGTTTCCGGTTTGCATTACCAGCAGCCTAAAATTCATTTCCAGTGAATCTTCTTATCTCTGCTGTAGATGTGGAAGGAATTGCATGTAAAGCAGTTTTAGAAATTGTGTTATTATAGAAATGTCTCCTTTTTAAAAGCAGGGAAACAGTGTAGGTTACTATGAATAGTGAATGTATTTTGGGTTTGCAGGGCAGTGGGAGGAAACATGAAAAAATAATTCCCTAGTACAAGTATAACAGAAGGGAAAACCTTTTGAGCAGTTTTTACATTTCAAAATTAAGTCTATAACCCTTCAATGTGCTCTACATAATACAAGTTGAGGACATCTACCACCAGGGTGAAGGATTGTAAACCAAGCACACTTACATGCTGGCGAGTGCCCCCTCTGGCAGGTATCCGATCTTCTTTTAGCTTCATAAAGGAGTTTTCTGTATTCACAGGATCAGTCATGTGCGACCAGCTGCTCCAGCCATCTGGAAAGGTTGATAGGGTGCCCTGTTAGTGGGAAAACCCCTTTTAAGCCCCTGTTAGATGTAAAGAAAAAAAAAAAAAAAATTTGCAAATGAGCTTTAGCGGATCTGGGCTTTGTAGATGTCAGTGGAGACTTGAGCCCCTCAGGCTCATTTGCATAATTGATTAGCTTAAGAAGCTAAAAGAAGAGTGGATCCTGCAAAAGGGAGTGTCCATCTGCATGTAAGTGTGCTTGGTTTACAATCCTTCATCCTGGTGATGGATGCCCTTCAAGGAGATGGCCACTTAAAATAAACTTTAAAAGTTTGCAGTTCACCATCAGGAGTTGTGGGTTATGTGACCCCCACTTTTGGGGTGCACTGCGTGTCTTTACTCCCCTTGTTTCTGTAAAATTTGTGAGTATGTATCAACAAACTACAAAAGTTGAAGCTACTACCAGCATCTGGGTGAGTGCCATTCTTTTCTTATTCTACATGGGATTGTCTACTAATAAATTTGTGTTACAAAAATATAGGTAGCCTGAGGACAAAAGCAGCATTTGTGTGCACGAGGCATAGTTGCGATGGCGCTCGTATGTACCAGGATAGATCACACACTTGCTGGGACCCCAAGTTGTTACTTGGACAGTCAAAACATTAAAACCAGCAGGAAATGTACAGTTCCTCCCACAGCACTTCTACAGGTGAAAAGAGGCATTACACAGTCATAGAAATCATAGTTCGGTCTATGAAATGCATGAAGGAGAGATGTGGGTCCTGAAAGGAAGATCCCCATCAATAGGTGAATGAAAATACCAGAATGTTTCATCCCAGGTTCATGTTTTAAATATGTAACATAACTAGTAGACCTATTGGGAAAAAATAACCTTAACCCCTCTAGATACCCCAATACCTCAACTACACAGAAATAATTCCTGGCTTTTACCTGATCTAGGTGTATAGCAGGTATGTGGCAGCTGTAGTGGCTATTGGTATTTAATGTACAACATTTGCAGAAGGTATTGTTTTTATTGTATCTTTGAGCTCTTTCTTGCTATCGCTTTTTTTTTATCAATTGTGAAAAAATATATATATACATATATTATATTATTATATTATATTTATTTTTTTTTTATTTTTTTTTTTCTTCATGCTATCCCCAGAGGCGGAGAGTCTCGCTGTGCTACACACTTCCATTTTTGCTTTGCATATTTTAAACTCTTGAGACCAAACCATTTTACACAGGGTGGATCAGTCATTGTGAAGTTGTCTTTTTGTAACTTTCATGTGACACCTTGGATATAATTTAAAGCTTTCTTGAATAGAATATTGCTGCTGGCTTGTAGACACTAGTACAACCCTGGTAGAGTCATGGCAACATATATAATGGAGTCTGCATATGGGTCTCCTTGTATGGAGTTTAGACGCCCTATTGGCCCCCTAAGGCTCCAGGGTCTGAGTGGATTGGCGCTTCTTTACCCCATATTGTACTTACCCAATTCTCAGTGTCATTTAATTACTAAAAAAGAAATCTTCGTTCAAAATCCATCATGATAAACCAGGGACACTTACTCATAGATCCAGGCACTGTGACTGTGGTAATCTTCCTATATTTGTTATACTGGCCTCCTTCCTTCTAAACTCAACTTTTAAATTTATGCTAATGAATCAGAAGGTTTTTGGGGGTGTGTGGGGGCAGTAAAAGAGCCCTTCCGTGATGTAGCTTCACGAGCTGTTACATTGTTTACAAGGACTCCCCCTCCCCAACTGTGTACTGAAACTCCCTCTGCTGCCTGCGATTACAGCAGGAAGAGGGAGGGTGAAGTGCAGAGGGAGCAGTGGACAGGGTGAGACATGCTCCTGCACAATGTAAGAGCTTGTGAAGCTACAGCATGGAAGGGCTCTGCTAACGCCCTCAGAGCCCTTTAGGAAATCTTCTTGATATAATGAAACGGTGATGTTGTGTCCTAAAGTTTACCATCAAGAACAAGCATGATAATCCAGGGACACTTACTCATAAATCCAGGCAGTGTGACTGTGGTAATCTTCTTTTATTTATTATACATGGCTTCTTCCTTCTAAAATTAACTTTTAAATGTTTGATAATGAGCTAGAAGTACTATGGGTTGCTCTAACTGAGCCCCTATGTGCTCAGGATTCAGAGGCTGTTACACTGAGCAGACTGTGCCCCTACCTTGAGAATAATCTTGGGGAAATTTTGAAGGTGATAAATAATAGTCTAATGCAGCCTCTTGTCATGTACCGTAGTCTGGTCAATAACAGTCTTCAGAAATTGTGAAGACAACTTGTTGCATGTTTATATTGTATCATGATTTAATATCCAGGAGCACAAACCACCGATGAGTGTTTTGCTTGAGGGTATTAAGGGCTAATCTGGAAGCACTCCATGTGAAGCACATGCCTCATGTAGGGATGAAAGCCAAAGTGTTTTGAGGTTACTTAATTTGTTAGACATTTGGATATTGTTTGGTTATAACTCTGTCAAGGTGTTATACAATGTTGTTACATATACTGTCCCTTCTAAGACATCTTTTAAAAGGCTTCTGTTGTTAGAAATGATGGGTGTTCTCGCTTCCTAATATGTACAGATAAAACTTAGATTATCTCTTGGGGCGGAGGGGGGGGGGGGGGTTACAATTTATTTACCTGGTATTAACTGACAATTTGGGCTGTATCTTATTCACAAACCAAAGTGTATGGAAGAATGGTGGGTAAATAAATGGACCCCTTGTACCACCCATCAGTTGGTGAAGAATGAATCACAGCTCAATTCTGTTTTATTTTTAGTATGAATCAATAGAATTCCTTTTGGCCGTGGTCTACAACCAGTGTTTGCATCATAGGCTTGGGTTTTATGACTTGGGTTTACTGTAAAACAATGTTTGTTGGAAGCACAGTATATTGTCTACATTAAAGGGACCCTGTCACCAGATTTTACACACATTAAAGGGCATCTGCCACCAGGATGAAATACTGTATGCAAATGAGCCTGAGAGGCTCCAGGCTCCATGGGTATTAAAGGAGCCTGGAGCCCCTCAGGCTCATTTGCATACAGTGTTTCATCCTGGTGGTAGATGTCCTTAAAACTACTATTACTACTAGAATTCATTCTTTTATGTCAAATCTCTATAAAAAAAATCACCTCCAAAGTCATGTGAAAATGAGCAGAAAAGAGTCATATTTTCCTGGAATGATTCAAGTTTAGAGTCTGCAGGGGGAGAGTTACTTCAGACGCCCCTAGTACCTAGAAACGCTGTGCTTATGTCATATTAAAGATAAGAATCTCATCTTTCGTGAGATACAGTATGTCAGGTATGTCATATCCTACCTGAGAGGGCTACTAGTTTAATGGGATCTAATCTGGTGACAGGTTCACTTTAAGATATTTTGCTTTAAAGTTGCCCACTTGTGCAACCCTTTAGCATTCTTCATTAGGTACATTCTACTGACATTCTACAACATTTTTAGCTACATTTCCAGACTATTTCCAATCTTTCCGATTAACAAATTAAAATGACCAAAGGGAGATGATCATATTGATCTATTGAAAGCCAATGACCCATGCACTTCTAGGGATAGGTTTGTAAAGGGCTAGGCTTATGATTTGTGAAAGTGGTTGAAGAACCACAAGCTAATGGAAGAACTACAGAGCTAATGTAATTGAAGTCTCTGCTCCTATGAGGTTCCTATTGCCCATATGCAGACATTTTTCTGTGTTGCCTTTGTCAGGAACTGAACTAAATGGTGTAATTTTGGGTGCAATAAAAGTGTAATTGCTGTAGGTTTTCATCATTTTCATCATTTAAAAGTGCAAACCCTATGTCTTAAATTTTCTATGGATTAAAAAAAAAACACCAAAAGTGCATTTATACTTCTATACATACAGTAATTACATAAATTCCGCAGTCAAATCTTAAAAAATGAAAATTGTTCTAGCTTTTATAATGCAACAATGAAAAAACCTACTTGGTCAATCTATAACTTGACTATTTATGGTCAAGTTTATGACTACATTCAGAACATTAAGCTAAATTATTGAGCCTTGTATAACTTCTAGTAGTAATGAAAATATAGCACAAGACCCCAGAATGCAATATCTGCAGTTTTCTGCTCATCCAATTAATATTGATTGGATTATTTCCAGCCAGGGTAGACATGGAGGTCATATGTTCTGAGTTATTGGCATGCCGATGGTCATCTTCATATTAAAATCAATTTTAAGACCCACATGTGACTCTGTAAATCTGTCATTTGGGTCACATGGCAGCTTGTTCATTGTTGATCTGCTGAAATAACAGAAAATAGCAGACATAGTCAAAGATTTACTGAATGTGGAGGGTGATATTCCATTTTGCTTCATGATCTATGACATCTAATCAAACCTTGCGGCAGACTGATGAATAATCTCAGAACTGTGTGTGACAGAGGGAGAAGTTAAAAAGGACCTGTCATGGCGATTTAGGACCCTAAACGGGTCCTTATGGACTGGTGGTTTAGTGTCCCAAATCACCATTCAGATTGTCCCTCCATGGCTACTAGTAAAATAAAAAAAACTTGCCTTGGTTCGGTGCCCCGTGCACCTGCGGTGAAAGTTTGACAACTTTCACTGCACACCTCTCTGTATGATTGGGGTAAACCATACAGTGTTTTAGTAATGACAGGTTCTCTTTGGGTACTCGTGTCTATTCTATAAAACCTCAACTCCCTAAATGTGAAATTTCTCTTTAAATGATTAAAAAAAAACTTCTTCAAACAGAGGAGCACACACATTATTTTTATTCTTACATGGCTTTTAGATAATTCTATTATCTGTTTTATACATCTCCTTTGGGTGAAGAAAGTTGCTTGGCCTGTCTAGCTGACGATGCATATTTCTAGGGCTTTGTGCATATTTATGCACTTTTTTGCAGGAGAAAACTCACATCACAGGTCTAGTATAATCTCTAGATCTAAGACAGATCTAAGATCAGCTTAAACACGTTCAACTCAACATGAACCTGTCTGCAACTTTTTTTCTGTGCGACTTTGTTCTCATTAATGCCTAATGTTGTGTGTCTTATTTAATTAAAGCAAACCTGTCACCAGGAATTTGATTTTAGCTGGTGACAGATTCCAATAGCCTATGTTATGCTGATTTCAAAAATACCTTTGTCAGCATTCTGAATCTTTTCAGTACTTTATAATAGTTTATTTTACAGTATCTGGCTCTATGGTAGCAGCATGTGGTGTGTGTGAGGGAGGAGGATAACTGCAGCCTGTGTGTGCCTGTATCTCCTCATGTATTCTTCCCCTCCCTCCCCTGCCTGCTCAATGCACATGCAGGAAGTGGGGAGGGGTGAGGAAAGTGGAAGAGAGAAGACTGACACAGGCGCACACAGTCTTCAACTTACCCCTCTTCCCAGGGACTCTCCATATGCTTTGGCAGGGAGCCAGGTAATGTTAAATAGACTAATATAAGCTACTGAAATGATTCAGACTGCTGACAAAAGCATTGTTAAAATCTGCATAGCATAGGCTGCTGGAACTTGTCGCCAGCTAAAAATGGCACGATGGCAGGTTTGCTTTAAATAGATGGTATGTGGTTTAAACCCCTCTATTATCAATGCTGTTGCTGTTCATAATGTGTTTGCTGTCTTTAGAGGGATCATTCAGATAACTGGATAGAACATGTACAGCATAATTCCCATCTCTATGAAACTACATATGAAACCCTAATACATTTCTATGCATATCTCAGTAGGATTGTACCTACCGAACATAGGTGATGTATGCATGTATTTATGGTGTAAACAAGCTCATCTCATGGTGTCCTGATGACCATAATATAAGAAAAAAATGCATCTTCCCTTTATTCCTACAGTAAATAATGCAGCCATTGTAATAAGAAATAAATACAGTTGCGCAGGAAAAGGGAGAAGGCTGTCTATCAGCGGAGGGAGCAGGCTGCAAGTGGTTTCAATATTTTTGAAGTGGCAATTGTGACAATAAGTGCACATAGAGATATGAATAGACAAATAGGAAATTAACCGAACTGTAAACCTATACCTTACTTTTTCTGCAGAAACCGCCTTGTTGAAGTCATGCAGAGAACACCGGTGTTACACTCTGTCTTTGGCTAGTAGCCAGTACGAGAGAGGGTGTAAATTTACTATCCTTTGTCCTACCACAGAGAGGTTAAATGCTGCTCCTGCCAGTTGTGTTACAGGTAGAAACCGGACAGTGAGGTTGTGGATTTCTATTTTTGTTACTCCATTAAAGCTGGTGAAAAACATGGCTCTAACCCGATATCCTATAGATATGAATCAATACTTGTAAAATTCATGTGCATGTTTGGCCAAGAAAGAGTAACAAAAGCTAATACTACACACTTTTCTACTGCAGCATTCCTAGTGGCACAACAGGGGATTGGGCATGTATACATCCAGCATTCCTAATCCTCAATTCTCGCGACACTTTACAGCATACAATTCTGGCATCCCAAGTTCTATGGGAAGCTTTAGTGTCATTGTAATCACTGTACAAGGATCCAGTGAGACTTAAATGAAACCTATTATGAGGAATCTACTATCAGAAGTAGAACTGATGGTAGATTCCTACTGCGTGCCTCTGCCCTAATCTATAATTTTATAATCCTGGAACCTAAACTAACTTGTTAAAAATTAATTTTACTCCTATTTAAATTATCTGCAAAGGCTACTGGTGTGTGTATTATCCTGGCCGGGCACTGGGAGCTAAGGCTAGTACATGCCCCAGTAGCCTCTGCAGTTAATTTGCATATGACTAAAATAAAAGTTTTTAACAAGTTAGGTTTGGTTCCAGGATTATTAAATTACATACTGGGGTAGAGGCAGACAGGAGCAATCTACCATCAGATCTACTTCTGATTGGTAGATCTACTACTTCTCATGGTAGGTTTCCTTTAAGGCAGTGGTTCTCAACCTGTGGGTCGGGACCCCAGTGGGGGTCGAACGACCAAAACCGGGGGTCGCCTAAAGCCATCGGACCCGCAATTTTACTGTATTTTTACTGCGAGTTGCATGGTTTGGGGTCACCACAGCATGAGGAACTGTACTGCGGGGTCACAGCATTAGAAAGGTTGAGAACCACTGCTTTAAGGCAATGTTGCACTTCACCCCCTAGTGATGTTATATGGTAAAGCTAGTCCAATGACATAAATCTAATATAGCAACTGCATGTGCAACTAAACCTCTTGATAGGAAGGTCATGGAGTAAATGGGGATGTAGCGCTTTTCATCTGGCCAGCAGACAAGAATTGTGATAGACGCTGTAAATCTCTCAACACTTAAGGGGAAGCGCAGCACACAGGACGCAAGATGAGAAATATTCCACTTTATTTAACACCAAAACAATGGGGGTGCGTTGGCATGGAAGAAAGAAGTAATTAGAAAAATATGGTTGTGTGAACTATACTTGCAGATGGTGTTTTTCTGTGAGGCTGCTCTGCAGATCATTATACACGTCTATTGGAACAGTTTTTGCCCAGTGATATGTCGCTTGAACCTGTAAATGTAGGAATATGGGTAACACAGTCACTTGGCAGGGTAACTCCTTTTTGATTTTTAGCTGATGATCTATATTCTAACATTCTTAATGTATTTTTCATCAGGGGAGGAGGGGATGTATCACTGCATATGTAGTTATTTAAGATTTGGCATGCTGAAATCATAGAGAGCTGCTTAACTATGTCTGTAGAGAATTGCGTTGGTAGACATAGGATAATCCCTCAGTATAAGATTTCCACCCCACCCCCCCCAATCGACCAGCATCCTTAGAATAAATAGTTGAACCCTGCATTGCGGGACTGCGACTGCAATTTTCATGCATGTGTGGCAACTCCCATCCTATTTACTAGAAGGTCTAGTGGTCACTAAAGGTCCTGTTGGTCAGGTCACACTTAGTCTCACTTTGATGGCCATTCTAAGGATAGGCATTGGGTATGTTTTTCCAGATTACTCTTTGAAAGTATGGAAAAACAGGGGTACCACACTCCAACGCTGTGGGATGGTGCTTATTGTCGGATTCTCAAACCAAATATCCAGTCGAAAAGAACATAGCACAAATCCTTAAATTCTTTTCCGTTTCTTTAATTTTAAATCTTGTGTATTTACAGCTCCACCAAAAGGGCAATAATCATATAAGAAGACAACGGATCACAAGAATTACGCAACGTTTCGGTCATATAGAACTTTGTCAAGCCTGATCTGAAACATAAGTAGTCTGCGTGTTTCCCTCCACCCAGGCAAACGTGCAGACTACTGATGTTTCAGATCAGGCTTGACAAAGGTCTATTTGACCGAAACGTCGCGTAATTCTTCTTGTGATCTGTTGTCTTCTTATATGATTATTGCCCTTTTGGCGAAGTTGTAAATACACAAGATTTAAAATGAAAGAAACGGAAAAGAATTTAAGGATGTGCTATGTTCTTTTCTACTACTCGTTGAAAGTAGTCATCTGACAAAAATGAAGTGTCAGATCACTGGTGGTCTTTACTGATCTCAATAATGGAAGTCTGTAAATGCCCCATGTAAATAGAGCAGTAATGTACGTGTAAACCATCTCTTATAGAAATGCTCCACCACAGCTCCTTTCATAAGGGACAATTGTGGGACTTTTTTTCTTTGCTCCCTAAGAATCCCAGATACCTGCCACACACAATCCCCCATCCACAAATTGGGAATAAATGCTGTTTGTTGGACGAATCCTTTAAACGAAACCTACCATCATGGATCTACCTAATAAGTCCTGTTGTGTCCTTTTTTTAATTTATTTATTTTTTTTTTTATAAGACTTTTAGTGCACCTTATTAGATAAAAGCGTGATGGTAGATTACTTTAAATTGGATTACTCGATCTTTGGTTGCAATGTTGCTCTAATGTTACATACATCTTATTTTTAAGGGGATGTGTATGAGAAGGGATCCATGGCCAAATGAAGGAAGACATGGCCATTTGCTTTTTGCACCGTAGCTATTCATGGGTTGTGTCTGGCTGGTATTCACTTCTATGGAGCTCAGATGCAATATCACATCCAACCACAAGTCTGATATGGTACAGTTTTTTGACAGAAACGGACATGTTTTTAGAATCCTGTTTTCCACGTACACATAAAGTGATAAATAGACAACAACTGACTTCTTGTTGCCCAATTTGACCAGATCATGTAATGCAATGGGGGAATCAATTGGTCTGATTGGAGTGCATATATAACTACTTGAATCAATGCCAGTGCCTCCTAATGGATGGAATGGCTAACTGAATTGTCAATGTCTCTTTGTAGAATCAATATGGCTGTGGTCCTGAATAAGTGGTTAAACTCGGTTGTTACACGTACGGAGCATTTTAGAGCGTCTCAAAGTTGGATTCATGCAAAAAGCTGGAGGAGAAACAACACAACAAGTGTTAAAGTTTGCTAATAATAAAGAATGTGCGATGTACAACCTCCTGCCATAATCCTGTAAACTAGTCGGGCTAAACCTTGTTCTCTCCTATAAGTACAAGCTACTCCTTAAACAAACAAAAAAATAGTGGCGGTCACATGATTTCGGACTCAGTTCTGCCATTCATGCCCCATGATCTTTATGTTATGTTGCGTAAATCAATCGGCATTTCGGTTACATGGCAATTACAATCTGTATCAGTTTAGATGCGTATTAGAATAGTAGAATGTTACATTTCACCCAATTCTAGCATAACAATATCTCCCCCCCCCTCCCTCCCCCTAAAAGGAAACCTGTGTAATCTTCGGACAGCATGTTATAGACCAGGAGGACCTGAGTGGGTTAAGATACAGTTTTTTGGGAAAAGATTCAGTATAAATTGGCATTTATCTATTTATATCTTTTTGTGCATATACAACCCCCTGCTCTAAAACAGGCTGCTTGTTGATTGGATTGCATTTTCACAGCAAATTATTTTTTTATTAAGTTGTTTGGTTAAATAGGACCTCCCCATAATTATGTTACACCTCCACAAACTAAGCAAGGGCCCCATAAGGTACAGAGGGTCCAGGAACCTTAGGTGACTAATACTTGTCTCTAAGCCGACTCCAAGTTCATAGGCTGCCCCGAGATCTGACTGTAAATCTTCTACCTACTATGGTCAGGCAGGACAGATTCTTCTCATGAATAGCTTCTCCTGTCTGCTTGATGCAGTGTGATCTCTGCCCCTCCCCCTCCATTACATGGCCAGCTCACACACAGACCCTTCCTGCCAGCAAGCAGCGTGCACAGACTTGCTCTACAAGATACAGGCAAGATAAGGCCTTTCTACCAGGGGAAGGAGACATGTAGCAGAGCTGACTGTGTGCGTGTTGTAGCTGAGATATAGTATAGCTGACTGTGTGTGTATGTGTGTTATAGGTGAGTTAGCAGAGTGTCATTGTGTGTTATATCCATCTCATTGATCTCCTCTCTGACCTGTCTCATCTCTTTTTCTATGTGTCAGATACTAGTGAATGTTCAGAAGCTAAATGAAAGTGTAGATAAATCTGTACCCTGATAATCAAAGCACATTGTCACCACACTGTATCTCAAAGCACAGAGGAATCATGAAGTGTCTGCTTAAAGAGTCTCCGTCCATATGTCTTGTGATTTAGACTGTGATGTCCTGAGGCAGCCACTGATTCGCCAAAGCCTTTCTCTCTTCCCTGAATTTCTGCCCAAACAAGCAGAAGGCTGAGAGTACCTAAGTGAGCCAGAGCAGGGAAGTAGGCAAGTATTGTATGTTATGTTTTTTTTTTTTTTTGGCAAAGCATGCCCTGCCCCCCATGGGGTTTTCCAGAAGCTAACACCTCTGCCTGCTTACAGGGACAGTCATTCACATAGAGAAGCCATGGTATGTATGTCAACAATAAGGGGTCCTGACCTCTTATAACTTTCAGTAACTGGTTGTTGTAGATGGAATCCTTTGTGAAGAATACAATGAATATGTAATTAATCTTTCTCTTCTGTCACTACAATAGTACTACCCCATTACTATAAATCACAGGTAAATGGATGTTACAAAATGCAGTAAGCTTACACTTTTTCTGTAGCCGCTGAGCTTCCATTGCCAAGCTGTTTCTGCACCTTCACTTGTATGTGTTAAAGGATATCTACCATTAGATGTACTGACGGTAGATGTCCCAAACTTATTATATCCATCAGGGGATAACCTTTCTTTTGTTAAATCCAGGCACATTAGCATTCTTTTAAAAAAAACACACATAAAAATATTCAGGACCAGGCACTATGAACACAGAAGGGGCGTGCATATATTGGTATAAGGTGGAGTCTATGGGTGCTCAGGTGACATAGCCCAGAGCGTCTCAGGCTGTGTTTTTTAAAAGAATGCAGGGAAAATATGCAAAGTTTTCCTGGGTGGGATAAGGAAAACCACAGCTCTTTAGCTACCTTGTAAGGCAGCTCCCTTGACATCAAGTATGACCTACAAGAGTCCTTATGACATGATACGGGATTAAAACCAAACCAGTATATCTATTCCAGAAGGAACAGACTCCCAACTGTAGACAGCGCTGTTTCCGCCTGATTGGGTCTCCTCAGTACAGTGTAGGGAACTGGTTTGGCTGGGTGAGAGACTTGTGACTAGGGTCAGGAAATAAGAGTTCTCCTTACGGAGACTGCCAATTAAGGCCACGATGTAGGTGTGTGGAGTCCTATAAAGAATGCAGGCATTCTGTTTTATAATATGTTCATTGAAAATTTAGATTGAGAGCCCTCCTATATATACATATGTAAAGTGCTTTGGGATATATTGACTCTACATAAACTAGAGAAACTGATGCCAAGGAGAAAAAGTTATTTCTAATATAAAATGACCTTTATGGATACAGCTAACAAAAGGTCATGTTGCTTCTTTAATTTTAAACCGGCCTTGATAGACATCTGGAACCACATTGGTTATCTACATGTCCCTGTCTGCTGTTTTGCTAACCGTTGTTTCAAAGGTTAATGCATGTCCCTTCGTATTTGTATAGGCTCATACACATGCTGATGGTTTCCATGCCCCAAGAGCCCATGGGTCAGGGAGTAAAAGCTCTCCTCATGGAGACTTTGCCAATTAAGGCTTCCTTGCAGGCGTGTGGAGACGTATAGTCACTGATGCTCCGCTAAAGGATTCTGGGAAATATGCAAATAAGATTTCCAGGATGGTACAAGAAAAAACACACCTCTTTTTCTACTTTGTAAGGCAGCCCCTTTCCATCAAGCATGACTTTCAGAAAGCCTAATTATATTATGTGGGATTAAAGCCAAACCAGTATATATATATATATGTATATATTCCAGAAGGAACAGATTCACTCTAGGAACTCTAGACAGCACTGTTTCGACCTGGTTGCATCTCTTCAGAACAGTGTAGGGAACCTCTTTAGCTGGGTGAGGAGCTTTTGACTTGTGTCAGGGAGTAGGAGTTCTCCTTACAGAGACTTTGCTGATCACGGCTGTCTTGCAGGTGTGTAGAGACTTGTAGCCATTGATGCTCCACTAGGGTTTCTTGGAAATATGCAAATAAGTTTTCCAGGATTGGACAAGGAAAACCATGTCTCTTTGGATACTTTTTAAAGGGGTTTTCCCACGAGGCAAAGTTAGGCCCTATCCAGTGCTGAGACCCTGCAGATCGCGAGAAAAGGGGTCCGTTGGACCCCTCGCCGCTCCTCAGACTAATGGAGCAGACAGTCGCGCATGACGTTCTACTCCATTAATCTTTATGGAGCTGGCGGAGATCGGTGACCCCAGCGCTCTGCAATTTCCATCAGCTCTGCTACATTACTCTTATGGAGCGATGAGGGGTTGGTCGGACCCCTTGTTCTCGCAACCTGCAGGAGTCTCAGCACTGAGACTCCCACTGATCAGCAAGTTAGGCCCTATCTGTGGATAGTGCCTAACTTTGCTTCGTTGGAAAAATCCTTTAAGGCAACCCCCTTACCATCACGCATGGCTTTCAGGAAGCCTAATGACATGATGTGGGATTAAAGACAAAGCAGCATATATATTCCTAGTGAAGCATCATTGGCTATACGTCTCCACACACAAGCAAAGTGGCCTTAATTGGCAAAGTCTTGTAAGGAGAACTTTTAGTCCCTGGTTCTAGTCAAAAGCCTTTCACTCATTTCTAAGTGCCTGTGTTGCACAGCTAAAACCACTATGTCTGTGTTTGGGCTTGGGCAGTCTTTATTGTGGTCCGCTTAAAACGAGGCCCGTTTTGCAGCCCTAAAATCTGTCTTCTCAAAATGGTGACATGACTTTGTGATGAGAGAATGTGCACAACAACTGTGGCACCAAGTAAACCAACGAATAGAACTCATCAACTTAGAATGAGCGTCGTAAAGATGCACCAAATTTATCGTAGGACCTTGTGATAAATCTGGGACATTTTTAGATGGTAAAGTGTAAGTCTGCACTGTCTAAATCTTAGCCTGGGGTGCCCCAATATGTCTCATTTTCTTGTCAGGTTTTCACGTCCCATCTGGCACTTGAAAGGTTCTAATGAACATTTAATCTAATTTCTTCTTGCAGATTGCCATGTAACATCAGCTCTAACACAATATTCAAGTAACAGACTCCATCCGTTGACAGAATCGCTTACAATTACAGCTTCTAATTTGAGTATTCTAATGAGAATGACTGTAAAGGCGCTGTGTATTCTTTTTGCATTCGGTAAAATCACTGGGGTTGTCAGGAACTGTGTCACATTTGCATGCGCTACCAAACAGGAACTAACAGGAACCAACTTTTTTTTTTTTAACTTGTTTTTCAAGCAGTGATGGAAATTACTATTATGCAGCTGAAAACTTGGTATATGATGTAGATTTTTGTCTGTTATACGGGTGGGACTCAAATTTTTTTTTATTGATCAAGAAGCATAAAGATTGCCATACAATAGAACCGGCAAAACAAATGACCCTCGCAGGGGGGAATGTAACATAGTCTCCTCAGATACATAGCCAGCTACTGTATCAATTGAGCAATAAAGTATAAGGGGAAGGAGTGGGGAAGGGGCACACGGGGGGGGGGGGTTCAACACAAGATTGGTGTGAGGAAGATTGCTGTGATAGAGGACTCAAATGAGCCATGAAGTTACTGATAAATCATTAGGGTGATAGTATCAATGCCCACTCAAGATTGGGGGCGCCCTGTGCCGCAATCCAAGGGTTCCATATCCCTTCAAACAGCTGGAAGGTATCAGTACTGGTCGCCTCAATGTGCTCAAACAACATCAGTAGGTTAATTATTTTTTTTGACCGCTGTTAAAAACCGATTGGGTGATTTCCATTTTGCTGCTATGTGTACTCTAGTTGCCAGTGCTATGAATTAAATTTGTTGATGGGCTTTATTCTTGACCCTGGCTGGCTTATCTCCCAGCAAAAGAACTGCTGGGGTCACTGGTGTTGCAGTACCTAATAGGAATCAGATGAGGGTTTTGACATTGTGCCAAAGAGAGACAACTATAGGGCAAAGCCACCAAATATGGGCCCAATTGCCCCGGGCACTACAGCCCCGGCAACAAGTGTTGGGCAGATGGGGGGGTACATATTAGAAAGTCTAAAGACTAGGGAGGGAGGGACCGCATATTTTGCACTAAATTAATTACTAGTTAGAAATTTGCCACCGGACATCAGGTGCCGTACATGGACAATGCCCTTTGCTGCTCACCATATGATGTTCCATTGTTCCAGTCCCCAACAAAAAGGCAGGATTTTGGAATGTGGGACTCAAATTTTTAACATGCTGCCTACATTGTGATCTAGAGTCTGTAATGTAGGACGGCGCAATAAAAAAATATTCCTACTCTAAACAACCAATACAATTTTTGATTTTTATGATTTTTTATCATTCTAATATGTATTTCCAATTTTACATTTCATTATTTGCACATGTGGTGTGATTGGATTTTCCTCTTATTCATTAGATTAGGTTTTATAATGACTGTTCTGGACTTTCTCCTTGCCTTGGACACCTATCTGCAGTCCACCCCGGTCCCTGTTTTTCTACACATTTACCTTTGTCAATCTTTCTTATTAGGGGCTTTATACCTCTTAAAGGAAAGACTTTATTAATCTAGTAAAGCACTCCATTATATTGTGAAATCCTAAGGAACTTGTAAGGACGTGAGTGTTTACTTCTTGTCAATTACTTTGCACTGGTCTGTGTTATATCCCTGGACAGGGGTATTACAAAACTAATGCATGAATAGCTTTTGTTACCCTTCATGTTGTGTGTTTTTCAACACATAGTTTCACATTTACTATGTGGACTTGATTTCAGTGTTAGGGTTATTTACTATTATTGAGCCATTATGGGTGCAGTCACACGTTGCAGTTAAAACTGCATCGCAATTAGTAATGAGATGGTTTTAGGTTTTGTCAATTTCACAGGTGAAAGACATGAACTGAATGGGTGAATTTGATTTTTAAGGAGAAAGCTGTTCCACAAATTTCATTCACCTGTTGATTTGATGTCTTTCACTTGTTAAAATAAGTAATAGCACCTAAAACCAAGCCAAAACTAATTGCGATGCAGTTTTAACTGCAACGTGTGACCGCACCCTATGTCATTTTCTTCATAAAGTGGACCTTTCATTAAGTGTAAAATACTTATTGACATATTGCAAGCGATTGCTGACGTGCCCATGATCAGTTTGCTTTTTATATTTGCTAAATCTATCCTCCTGGTTCCTGGAAGTTTTACATGTGAATAATCCAACACTAGTCAAGGGGGAGGTAACCTTTTATTTGGAGGTGTGTCCTTGTGTGTCAATGAAAATGCAGGATTTTCACCCTATTTAGTAAACGTATTTACAAATTGATCCAGGACACGGTGATATGTCATCCAGTATTTTATACTTGCTGACAGGTTCTGTTTAGCAATATCAAAGCAACTGAATAAATTTCTTAAACAAATGTAGGTCAGGCTGGGTAATGTTTCGATCCAGCTTTCACTTATTGTATATAGTCGTCTGGTGTATAATTTACAGTTTCTGCATAAGGTTACTGATGGAAGGATGTAGTAACGGGATCTAGTGTGGTTGGTAGCTGTTGGGTGGAGATCCCTGAGGGTCAAGTGAAACAAACAATAAAAAAGGCACTAGCAGACACTGATTATAAACCTGAAAGCTTGACTGAACAATGTCTGTTGACTTGACAGCTAAGCAGTTGTTCCTAGATGCCCATATAAATTACGGTACAAACTCTATAATTTTGCAGCTTTTTTTCTGTAACTTGCATTGGTGTGCCCAACGTTTTTCCTAAAAATAAAAACCAGGTGATTCTTCTTTATGACACATCCACTTCTAGCTACGTTTCAAAGAAATGTGTACCAAAAACTCCATGCTGGTCATTTATCTCAGTTTCTTCTTTTTGCTTTCTGTTGTTTTTTTTTATTGGTTGTTTTGTTGTGCTTAATTTGGTGCAATTTGTGCCTTTTTGTGCCTTTTTTTCCTCCATCCAGCAAAACCAAGGTTTTGTTGGCATAGTTTCGCACAATTCAGATGCTTTGCACCAAAAAGGCACAATACAAAGCTCATCTGCCCTGTTGAGATAAATAACACAAGCCTGAGGCAGCCAACAACTTCTCTCATTTTAAAACGTTTCAATCTATGGGATAGGCTCAAAAAAGGTGCAACTAAAGAGAAAAAAGAAAAACTAAGATAAATGACCGTGCATGTGTGTCTCCAGCCTTAAATAATACGGTAATGATACTAGGGCCAGTTGCCCACAATCAAGTTCAGTCCGAGAAACTCGCTCCACCAACTAGTGAGATTTCCCGAACCATACCTCATCTAGTGGACTGAACTCAGCATGTCCATTCACCACCTTTTTTTTAATCCATATTTCTATGATTATTTTATTTTTATTTTTTTATTTCTTGACTTAATGCATATTTTGTTACTTTGAAGTATTTCTTCTAGAGGAATACATAGTACCACATTAGAGACCCACAGGGATTCAATAGGCGAAGGTACAGGACCAAAATTTATAGGGCAGAATGACATTTCCAATTTTACTGGGCTCATACTGCAAGCTGTGCTAGTCATTACTGTACAGCAACCAAGGCTGACATCTATTTATGCTGGTCACCTCATGTAACTTGTAGCACCCGTGTGCGATGGGCGCATCACTAGTGCACGGCACCATGAGTCACATTTTACACACATGGCTGTCACCGAGCCACAGCACATTGTTATTGTTAGTCTTGTGTCACAGAGCGTAAGGCAGTGGCCCCAGCCCAGTCACCTGAAAGTCAAGGTAATTGAGGATTGCAAAATGAACACGCCTGGGGTTGTGGCCGTGTGAAAAGCTACTTTAATTCCCACATCTTCCTGTCATTTTCAGTTGCTTTCTTTACTTCTGAAGACTCATGCTTTTTCGTTTGAAATGTATTAGTGCAGGATATATTTGATGTTAAGAAACCCTTTACACTCTGAGAAAAAAAAATTAATGAAAATTAGCCAAAACTTGTTAAAGAGGTTGGCAATCTTTAGGAAAATTTAACAGGGTAAATGGGTGACCCTATTGAGGTTCTACTTGACTGGAAGCTATCGGAAGCCTCTATGTGGATGTCCATGGAACCCCCTTCCAACCACTCACAGGGCAGTGGTTATAATGGAGGGGGGGCTTGCAGTAATGGTAGTGGAATTCTAACTCATCAGTAAAGGAGTCTTTTACGTCTTCAAGGCTACCTCCAGACTGTCGTCATTGTTGGTTGTCTGTAATCGGAGGCTTTAATGGTCGTATTTGTGGGCCATGTGTAATCCGTATTTTACCTGTGTAGTGGCTTTATGTCTGCAAAGTTGGTTTGTGTGTAAACATGTTTTCCGGGAATCCAGTGACTGAACAGGGCCATTAAGGTCATGTGATTTTCCCAGCAACTGATCACAAAATCAACCAAAAAACCTAGTACCTGTTGACTTCTGTGGGACCTTTTGAGCCACAAACCTACATTAGGTCAGTGCCTCGTGGGCCCCAGGCTCAGACACGGGACTGAGGAATCCTCAGAAGTGAGCATGAGCCCATAGCAATTCATGGAGCTGTTAGACACCCGCAAAAAAACTTCTATACCTGAGGTAAAATCTTCCATGTGCATGAGGGCTAAATCTGTAGCGGTTCTGAGCCAACAAAGACAGAGGGGGAAATTTCGGTATACTAGCAAAGTCTGCAATGGGATGATTAGCTTGTAACATGTAGAACTAGATAGTTTTTTCACAGTCTCTGCAAGTCATAGCGAAGTAACCAACATTTTTTAAAGGAGACTGGAAGACCTAGACCGAAATATCCATGAGTATCAAATCTTTGATACTGCATGAACCCTTTGGTATAACTCTCCTAAATTTACCTAATAATGCAGCATCTTAGTGTGGAACTAAGACAAAAGAACAATGTAAAGTCTATGGTTTTATATTTATGGGTGATTTAATAAGCCCTTATATCAGCAAGCGAATGTATTACTCTGATTACAGGCAGTAATGTTAATGAATATTGTTATTATAAGCTTATTATTATGTAGGTGTCTAGCCCTGGTAGCAGCTGATGGGTGGAAACATTCAGGTGACAGCTGTATAAAGGTTATGATTGCAGAAATGGGTGTAGCTATTGTTTGTCTCTGGAGGTGAGATTACAATTTGGCCTATATTTAGGAGGGGCCTCTACATTGCTTTCTGCAGCATAGGGTTATAAGGAGCAGTGATCGATGTGTTATAAAATATGAAATCGATGAGATGATCTTTGCTTAATACATATCCATCACAGATCTATGGAAACTGTGTCTGAAGGAACATGAGACCTCTACCACTGTTTGCCCCCATATGTAGCACAATTGGTTAATCTAATGTGTATATGGCGGCCGGTATTCATGAATAAAGAATGTATAGTCAGCCCATATTTACACTAAAGATGCACATGGTCCATTCAGAGGAGGACATCCGATTAGAAACGAGAGAAATGATCTAGCGGTCACAAAATGCATTGAAGTTAAAACATCCAACAGGAAACAGGGAAATTACATTAAAAGTGAAAATTGACCTATGCGTTTCGAAGCTACACAGTCTTAATCTTTGTCTTTATCACCAAGATTAAGACTGTGCAGTTGGAAACGCGTTGGTTGTTCTTCACCTCTAATGTATAGCTGCTGTTTCGCATGCCACTAATAAAGAATTGGTTGTTTTAACTTTAAACCGTTCTCTGAGTACTGAGTGGTATATCTTGTATCTCCAAGGAGATGGAGGGGAAATGAAAGATTGTGGTGTATTGTATTCCAACATATAAAGTAAAGCCTTTGTCATCAGTATTTCCTCTCCCTAAACGTATGCACATTTGGCCATACCAAATGGCCAAACCGAGTTTTTCTACTAGTGAAAAATTAGATATTTGTTGGCGGAGACCATCAATTTCAGCAGATCTGGCTAACTATCTAATGGAGACAACTAGAAACAAAAAAAAAAGATTCTGTTTTAAACATCGTAATTGATTCTGTTTAGATTAAAAAACATGGAGGTGCCACTAGAGGTAATTGGACTGGCGCGTTTCGGACACTTCACCTTCTTAGCCGTAGCCTGACACAATGGTTTTATCTAAACTATTTAAAGTTTGTAACACACTACTGAAGGACACACTCCTTGGAGTCACGTGACTGTACAAGAAAACACCTCTAGCACTCGAAATTCTGGTATCGATGCAACCCTACTCTAGTGTTGGATTTCTTGTGTGAAAACCCACTCATTGTAAAAACAAACATCCAGTAAAGGAACATTGATTTATTCATTTGTATCATGGGCATATTTTGGAACACTGCTCCTTTTTCTAGCTACTGGGCATATGCATGCCATAACAATTCCAGATTATTGCCTGCAGCATGTTCTATAACCTTCTCAATAGCAGCGCACACGGTTATATACAGGAGCAGGTTACCTATTATTCCATGTCTTTGTTGTCTATGGACATGTCTGTGCACGAAAGGTGAAATGCAACAACCAAAACCTTTTCCCACATCCTTATGCATAGTTATTCCTCTTTTCCAATTCCTTTTCTGTGAATGAACCATTTTTCAGAGTTATCTTCTACGGATTAGACTTTTTTTTTTTTTTTTTTTTTTTAAATCTGGTTATGTGATACTTGAAGAGAGTCAGCAAATCTGCAGCGCATTCGTCACTCAATTTACTGACCCAGTGAATCTTATTTATTCACCATTATTATAAATGTACCCCATGTACCCCAAATGTACATTTCATTGGCTCCCACTTTTACCCCGTTCTTGGATTGAAGAAATCTTTAATGATAAAATACATTTCATAGACCTCTTTACCTTCCTTTTTCTTGTGCCAGTCGATGGCATGCCCCAACTTGGCAGTATAATTCATGACTAGCAGTCTAAATTATGGGAACGAAGCGTTGATCCTAAAGCGTGTCTGTTCTCCTTGACAGAAACTATCTGAGCCGTGATTCATCAATGGAAGTAGGCCTTTATAATACAGGCTGCGAGGGCGTATCTACAGAGTAGACTTACACCCAGTTGTAGCATGCACTTAACTGACAGCTCTTCACTATACTGTTATTTTGTAAAGGGACCCTGTCTGTAAAGAGCAGGAGGCCTATACGGGTTTATACTTGTACCCTCCCAATGTTATAATTACCGGCTTATCACTGCTTTATTCTAATTGCTTTTAACCTGAAAGGTTGACCCTTTCTCTGTTTCTTCCTTGTATTGTATGAACCTGACTGGAGAGGGAGCTGTAGTAATAGACTAGCATGAAGGTAACTGATCACAAATCATTGAACAGCAGCAGAGGAATTGCTTGTAATAAGAATCAATAGACGATACACAAAGGTAATTTTTTCTTTATATTGTGTAATAGAGGCTTTGAGGCCACTTTACCACTTTTAATAATCTTCATATAGCGCCATCTGTAGCACTTTACAGATTCTGTGGAACTCTGTAAGGCTATATTCAAATGACCAAATGGGGGACGTAAATACCACGTATATACATCCCCCACAGACGGCAATGGGTGCACCAACATGTCCTATCTTTCCCTGGAATACGGCGCTGTGCGTCATACATCTCTATGGAGAGGGGCGGGGGTGAGCAGCGCTCCTCCTCTCCCCGGCGCCACACATTGTGTGAATGTAGCCTATGATAGTATTTTATTTGTATAACAGTTCTATGAAACAATAGAAATAAGGACGCTGCTTGCAAGAGTTTGGTCTATGAAGATGAAGGGGAGACTCTATATATAAGAGCTTGTATAATGGTCCAGCCATTATTTATAAGGGAATGGAATAAAAGTAATTTAATTAATTAAAAATTCTGCTGTTTGAACGAAACATCAGCCGTCAATGGGACAGCAGAGAAGCCCCTATTTAAAGGGGTTGTCAGAGTTTTGAAAAAAAAAAATATGTGGCCGGGAGCGGGCTGCCTAAAACAATAAAGCTGTACTTGCCTTCCGGTGCCCTCCGGTATCCAGCGCTGCTGTTGCTCCGGTCCGGGCGCCATGTAAACAAACATGGCCGCCGGAGCAGCGTTGCATTCAGCTTCCGGCTGGACCCGACAACCTTCCGGCCCCCATACACAATGCTGTGTATAGGGATGGATAGGCGTACCCAGCCACGGCCGGCCGGAAGCTGAAGGCGGCGCTGCTCCGGCGGCCATGTTTGTTTACATGGCGTCCAGACCGGAGCGACAGCAGCGCTGGATACCAGAGGGCACCGGAAGGTAAGTACAGCTTTATTGTTTTAGGCAGCCCGCTCCCGGCCACATATAGTTTTTTCTTAAAAACTCGGACAACCCCTTTAACATCGGGTAATAGAGATAGTGTTAAAGTTGCATGGAGTTGGCGAGTGTGATAGGCCTGCCTAAAAAATGCCTTCCCGACATTTGTCGTAATAGTACTGCATGGCGGGAGGCGGGTTCCCTCATTATACAGTACTATTACGTCATGCTTCTGGTACCAGCTCCTGAACAGCTCTAGTCCCAGAAGCTGTGGTTCCGGCCATTACATGCCGCGGTTACCCAGCATGCTAGGGTCTTCAAAATTGTATCAGAACCCCCCCCCCCCCCCCCGCCCCCGTATGCGCGCTGCATACTGGGGGGGGGGGCATTGCTCTGATGGTATCCCCGGGCTGCGCGATGCCCTCTGGAAGCCAGCCGGCCCAGCTGTGAACACACTGGGTTCAAAGGATCGCTAACCTGTAAGAGAAAAGTTTAATACTCTTAATAAAGTTTTTTATTTTAATAAAAGTAATTGAAATAATAGTCCCCTAAACACAAACATTACTTATACATATCTAATAAAGTACAAAAAACATAAAATCACAAAACAACCCCACATATTTGGTATCTACATGTCCGTAACAATCTGTACAATAAATCTGACACATTACTGGACCTGCTTGCTGAACGCTGTAAAATGTTCTAAAAGGTGTGAGCCAAAATGGTACCACTGAAAAGAACAATTCTACTGTCAGCCAGCACACGCCTCTATCTTTCCTACGCCACGCGCCCCCCCTGGTCGAGTTTCCGCACATGCGCATTGGCCGCTCTCAACTGCCATTGCTAATCAGTGAGCAGGAAGGCAGGAAGCCACACTTGTGCAGTGAGACGGAATTCACAGACCGCTGCAATGCTCACTGCACTTGACAACAGAGAGTGGCCGCATGTGCGGGAACTCGACCCGCTGACTGACATGCAGAGAGGAGGGCGAGGACTCAAGCCAAGGTGATCCGCCCACCTCGACTTGCTAGCTTCTCCCTAGTTACCAGGTAGAGAATAAAACTTGATTTTATGCTTTTCTAAGCATTGCTGATGTTAGTTGAAAAAGGGGTGCCCTTCGGACTAAAGGGCTCTATGTAAGACACCTTACAGCTGATCATTACAGCCTGGGAGTAAAGTAAACCATCTAGAGACTTCAGCAGAGGTGACAGTGGGCAAAGGGGTCCGTCTGTAACTAGGGGGTCATCTGTAAGTCGGGTGTCCTAAAGTAGGGGACCGCCTGTAATGAAAAAAATAGTGCAGCAGACGAAGTCTTTTCTACTACTACTAACAGAAGGTAACCTTCTGTACATTGAAGTGAATGGAGAACAGAAGGCCTTATGTTTTTAGTTTCTTTTACACTTTCCTAAAATGGAGAGTGCCCTGATGCAAGTGTGGACTGAGCCTAAGGGTCCAATTCCTTCTGTTACTTACCTCTCACCTGAACAGCCTAGAGTTGTGTTAAAATTTAGCAGAACCGATCCTTCTTTTGCTATTGGCTGTTAAAGAAAGTTTGCACACTTCCATACACATGTGTGGTCGGTCCTCCCAACATTTGGATGGCTTTGTCCAGATTGATAATGAGCACCTTTTAGTGTTTCATTTCCCTATGACACGATTAAAGAATACATTTACCTCAGCTCTTTGCCATAGGAATTTATCAGGTCCTCCAAAGCTAGAAACACTCATTGCATCTAGGCTTCACTCAAGAGGTTGAGGTTCCGGAGATTTTTCTAACCGTGTACTTGAAAATCTAGTTTCTATATTAGACAAACACTTAAATAATGCAGTGGAGGACTGTACTGCAGAGAACATTTTCACTTCCGGTTGTCATGAACTGAATATTTACTACCTATATGCCTGGAATATATAATTGCCCTACACACTGTATGATCTAAATCTGTCATATAAAAAGAAGAGGGATTGTCAGGGTGTACACAAAGCATGAGGGCTGAGGCCTTACCGAAGCCGTGATCTATATGTTTAGCTCACGTGTACTATGTAAGCCCGGCGGAACAGGAACCTGTGACGTTGTTTCTCTTTCAGTCGAAATATATCAAGAGAATTTTTGAAATGTTTGTATATGGATATTAGAGGCTGACATGAGGCAGATGTTCACCGTTGTAGCCATTTTTTAGAATTCCTTTAGTGCTTCTAAAAGTAACAAAAACAGTCTTGTATACAAAAACATTGCTGAATATTTTTATCCAACTCTTCTTCAGAGACACACGTATATGAAAAGAGACACATTGGTCTGCATTTCTCAGGTGGGATGTTCATAATTATGATTAATTCTCTGCTTTCCTTATTTCAGATGAAAAATATTTGTGAAAGTTGAAATAAAGACACTATAGATAGATGAAGTTGGTGAAATATTAAAATTACATCCCTCAACCTGGGATATCCTGTCCATAACTAGAACTTTCCCTCTATATTTGGCAAGTATGGTATGGGACAGTTGCCTTGTAGGGAGTTAGGGACTCCTTGCATCATAGATAACTGTGATGCTTGGAGTCATACACTCTGGGTAGCTTTGTAAGAAATTGAGCTATAGCACATGGCCCGTTATTCATAGACTGAATAAATTGATCTGAATAGGCCCTTAAATTTTATGACATCTAAATCGGGACAGCACTTGGATAGAAGAACTTTGACTCATTGGGAAAGATTTGTCAGGGCTTGTACCCCAGATTTCTGGCACACAAGTCCTGAAATAATCACAATTCCTTGTCAACTGTCGGGCATTGCGATTATTAACCCTGTTATGTCACTTCCACACCAATTGGGCACAGAGGGGCGTTAAGGAGTTGCGGCTGCATGCGAGTGGATTGGCGCAGGTCATTCCTGCCCCCCACCTATGCAATCACTATTACCAGCGACTATTTAGGGTCATAGTGAGAGCCTGCTGATGTACGTAGCGCCGCAGGAGGAGCGGGGCTTTATAATATGCCGGCGTGCAGTGTTGAAAATAAAGTGTATCTCAGAGCTGTGAAAATCGTACATAAAAATCTGAGAACTGAGGATCAGATGGCACTAGGAACAAAATTGTATAAAAATTGGAAATTTCCCTGGCCCAAAAAAAAAAAAATTGCGTTTAAATTGTGGGCAACTGGCCTTGATGCAGGGCCGGATTAAGGTTGGTGGGGGCCCCTGGGCGCAAAATCTGGTGGAGGCCCCCACTGAGTGTAGCGTACATACACGTCCTCCTGCTTCCTTTCCACAATCCCAGCAGTAACACAGCTACATACAGCCGCCTCACCCCCAGTAACACAGCTACATACAGCCGCCTCTCCCCCAGTAACACAGCTACATACAGCCGCCTCGCCCCCAGTAACACAGCTACATACAGCCGCCTCGCCCCCAGTAACACAGCTACATACAGCCCCCTCCCCCCCAGTAACACAGCTACATACAGCCGCCTCCCCCCCAGTAACACAGCTACATACAGCCGCCTCACCCCCAGTAACACAGCTACATACAGCCGCCTCACCCCCAGTAACACAGCTACATACAGCCGCCTCACCCCCAGTAACACAGCTACATACAGCCGCCTCATCCCCAGTAACACAGCTACATACAGCCGCCTCGCCCCCAGTAACACAGCTACATACAGCCGCCTCTCCCCCAGTAACACAGCTACATACAGCCACCTCTCCCCCAGTAACACAGCTACATACAGCCGCCTCGCCCCCAGTAACACAGCTACATACAGCCGCCTCGCCCCCAGTAACACAGCTACATACAGCCGCCTCTCCCCCAGTAACACAGCTACATACAGCCACCTCTCCCCCAGTAACACAGCTACATACAGCCACCTCGCCCCCAGTAACACAGCTACATACAGCCGCCTCACCCCCAGTAACACAGCTACATACAGCCGCCTCATCCCCAGAAACACAGCTACATACAGCCGCCTCATCCCCAGTAACACAGCTACATACAGCCACCTCTCCCCCAGTAACACAGCTACATACAGCCGCCTCGCCCCCAGTAACACAACTACATACAGCCGCCTCTCCCCCAGTAACACAGCTACATACAGCCGCCTCTCCCCCAGTAACACAGCTACATACAGCCGCCTCACCCCCAGTAACACAGCTACATACAGCCGCCTCTCCCCCAGTAACACAGCTACATACAGCCGCCTCTCCCCCAGTAACACAGCTACATACAGCCGCCTCACCCCCAGTAACACAGCTACATACAGCCGCCTCACCCCCAGTAACACAGCTACATACAGCCGCCTCACCCCCAGTAACACAGCTACATACAGCCGCCTCATCCCCAGAAACACAGCTACATACAGCCGCCTCATCCCCAGAAACACAGCTACATACAGCCGCCTCATCCCCAGTAACACAGCTACATACAGCCGCCTCATCCCCAGTAACACAGCTACATACAGCCGCCTCACCCCCAGTAACACAGCTACATACAGCCGCCTCACCCCCAGTAACACAGCTACATACAGCCGCCTCACCCCCAGTAACACAGCTACATACAGCCGCCTCACCCCCAGTAACACAGCTACATACAGCCGCCTCATCCCCAGTAACACAGCTACATACAGCCGCCTCACCCCCAGTAACACAGCTACATAAAGCCGCCTCACCCCCAGTAACACAACTCTACACAGCTGCCTCATCCCCAGTAACACAGCTACATACAGCCGCCTCATCCCCAGTAACACCACTACATACAGCCGCCTCTCCCCCAGTAACACAGCTACATACAGCCGCCTTACCCCCAGTAACACAGCTACATACAGCCTCCTCGCCCCCAGTAACACAGCTACATACAGCCGCCTCATCCCCAGTAACACAGCTACATACAGCCGCCTCATCCCCAGTAACACAGCTACATACAGCTGCCTCACCCCCAGTAACACATCTACATACAGCCGCCTCACCCCCAGTAACACAGCTATACACAGCCGCCTCATCCCCAGTAACACAGCTCCACACAGCCGCCTCACCCCCAGTAACACAGCTACATACAGCCACCTCCCCAGTAACACAGCTACATACAGCCGCTTCCCCAGTAACACAGCTATACACAGCCGCCTCACCCCCAGTAACACAGCTACATACAGCCGCCCCTCATCCCCAGTAACACATCTACATACAGCCGCCTAACTCCCAGTAACTCCGCTACATACAGCCGCCTCACCCCCAGTAACACAGCTACATACAGCCGCCTCGCTCCCAGTAACACAGCTACATACAGCCGCCTCACCCCCAGTAACACATCTACATACAGCCGCCTCACCCCCAGTAACACAGCTACATACAGTCGCCTCACCCCCAGTAACACAGCTATATACAGCCGCCTCACCCCCAGTAACGCAGCTACATACAGCTATATACAGCCGCCTTGCCCCCAGTAACACATCTTTGTATCTACCGTCACCCCTACCAGATATGCAGTCCCATTTAACATACACCTCAGCCCGTACCAGACATGCAGTCCCACAGTTTATACAATTACACACATTTATACACTGATATATTCACACCTTTATATACACACATAAAGTTCTACACTCGTATTCTTGCACCCATATATATACAAGTATACACACACATTTATGTACCCATATACATTTATACACTAATACAAAGAGTATACACAAACTCATAAAGTATCTACACACATACGGCATACACATTATGTATATATATATACACACATTCAGTGTACACTGACCATATATACATATACATGCAGTATAAAAACACCATATACACACATGCTGCATATACATACAGAATATACACACTTACAGCAAATACAGACACATTCAGTATATACAGCATGTTCACACACATACGGGAAATACACACACATTCAGTATACAGAGCATATACATACATACATACCATATACACAGCATATAAACATAAACATACATCATTTATACATACATACATACATACATACATACATACATACATACATACATATATATATATATATATATATATATATATATATTTAAATGTGCACATATATATGCTTATACAAATATATGCATGTATAAATACAGTATATTCATCTATACACAGTATTTACATATATACACAGTAGATGCATATATACACTAGCTGCATATATACACAGTATATACACATATAGACAGTAGATGCATATATACACAGTATATACACATATACACAGTATATTCAAATACACACTTTATATACACAGTAGAATCATATATACACAGTATATAAATATATAGACAGTAGATGTATATACAGAGATACACAGTATATGCATATATACAGAGATACACAGTATATACATATATACAGAGATACACAGTATATACATATATACAGAGATACACAGTATATACATATATACAGAGATGCACAGTATATACATATATACAGAGATGCACAGTATATACATATATACAGAGATGCACAGTATATACATATATACAGAGATGCACAGTATATACATATATACAGAGATGCACAGTATATACATATATACAGAGATGCACAGTATATACATATATACAGAGATACACAGTATATACATATATACAGAGATACACAGTATATACATATATACAGAGATACACAGTATATACATATATACAGAGATACACAGTATATACATATATACAGAGATACACAGTATATACATATATACAGAGATACACAGTATATACATATATACACACTGCTAAAATAAATATGTAATGTATACTTACCCTATTAGGGTGTTCGGCTGTCCCGTCAGGAGGGTGTTCGGGCGGGGGGTGGGGAGCTGAGGACGGCTGCTTGTTCCAGCGGGCGGGAGAACGGCTTCTTGCTCGCGGCGGCGGCGGCGGCGGCGGCGGCGGGGGGGGGGTGGGGTTTGGTCTTGGACGGAGGCCAACTGCATGTTCCGGGGGGGGGGGGGGGGGGGCGTTGGGATGCGGAGGATGACTGCTTGATCCCTGGGGGGGGGGGGATGGGAGGTATTGGACGGCTGAATGTTCTGGGGGGGAGTGCGGGGAGCGAAGGACGGCTGAATTTTCCGGCGGGGAGGAGTGCGGGATGCGGATGATGCAGGGTAAGGCTGCTTGTTCGGGGGGTCGGGGGGGAGTACGAGCAGGATTCCGAGCGGGCGGGGATGCCTGGCAATGCAGCGGGATGGGCGGGCAGGGGGCGGACGGCTCGGCCATGCAGCCGAGGGGAGGCGGTAACTTGTGCCGGGGGGCGGACAGGTGGGCGGGCAGGCCATGCAAGGGGATATGCTTGGAGGTGGTGACGTGTGGCGAGGGCGGACGACTAAGGGAGGCGGCGGCTGAGGAGTCAGGGACCGGGGGACCGGGGGACGCGATCTGGTGGGGGCCCCCTGGGGGGGGGCAAGATGGTGGGGGCCCCGGGGCTCGAGCCCCGGGAGCCCCGCCTATAATCCGGCCCTGCCTTGATGTAATAACCCAGCAGCACCCAACAAAACCAGCTAGGTGCTGTGATTGATGGCAACATCTGAGGACTTTTCCCTGATCCCAGTAATTTCCGAGGAATCATGTGCACAGCTGCGGTGCCCCATTATCACTGCTTTGTAAATTTATAGCCACATCACCTAACAACTTGCAGATCTTCAGAACTTCATTGACTATTTCCTTAAGAAGAAGTATTATAACTTAATTAACAGAAATCAAAACTTAGACCACATAAGTCAGGGAAGCGATTCGTCACTAAGCAGCACCATCACAGTCTTTTTGCTTATAAAATCAACTGTAACAGCCTGTGAATCTGCAGCATGGAGGGTCTGGGAACCTCCCTAGTAGTGTTTCAAGCTCATTAGCATAATTTTAAAAGTTGATTTTAGGAGGCCAAGGATAACAAATATAAGAAGATGACCACAATCACGGTGCCTGGGTCTATGAGTAACTGCACCTGTTTTATCCATGCTTGATTTTGATGGTTATTTCCTTTTCAAAGGGGGTTTCCCATGAAAGAAAATTTTCACATTTCAATCCCCTAGTGATGTTAACACAATAAAGATAATTTTAACCCCTTACTTTACAATTTTACTCAGTTTCATAGCTGTTTTAGCTCCTATAACTCCCACGCCTGCTCAGTTCAAAATCCCAGGGTGTGGGCGGGGCCTCTCTAGCAGACACATTATATTCCATCTAGTTCTGTGGGGTGACAATGTGGTTACATTATCAGGGTACAGGTGTACCCTGACATTGGACTGACACATAAAAGGAGAGATGAGACCGATCAGAGATGCATGAGATTACAGAGAGGCTGACAGACTTTTACACTGTGAGTTCTGCTACATCTAACAGATAAGTGCCTGCCTCCTCCTTCCACCAGATCACTTATCTCCTTGTAGTTTGCAGCCTCTCGCTCTGCTCACTATGTGCTGACAGGAAGTGATCAGTGAAAGTCTCTGAGCTCCGTGCAGGGGGCGGGGCTACAGCCACACAGCAGAGAGACCAGAAATCTCAGCTCCACAACCTCACACAGAAATCCAAGATGGTGCAATGGCGCCCGACCCCCAATTCAGAAGTTACAGGGTCGTGTCTAGGGGCAACTGAAATTGTGTACAGCAGGACTGATAGAGACAGGTTGGACTTATATCTGTGAAATGATGTATTTTTGTTAATAACAGTGAATTAGAGAATGTGTTATTTTATTATCCTGAGTACATATAAGAAACTTGTCTTTGTGGGAATACCCCTTTAAAGGAAACCATGTCAGATGTGTAAAGAGTGCTGTTGTGTGGTAGACACAATGTTATGGCCAGTTTCCTTTGGAAATTATTACTCTGCCACCACTACTTTTGATCTGCACTACTGCAGTTTCATTGCTTTGTGAAATCTGCAAGGTAGAAGAATCATAGGGTTTAGCAGATTTACCCTAGCAGGGCATTTTGTTGTATTTAATGCCACTTTGGGCATTTAAAGGGACACAGTCAATAGATTTTACCCTATTAAAATACTAGCTGGTTGCTTATCCATTTTGGAATTCTCTCTTTTATGTGAAACCTTTCCTGTCTACTTTTTATAAAATCTCCTCCAAAGTCATGTGAATATGTCTGAGAAGAGTCATGAACTGCGTGAGATGAGTCTGCACTTTAGAGGTTGCAATACATCACACACCCCTATTTTCGGTTCTATGGTTACTACAGAAATTTGGTATCCTATTAAAGATGAGACTCATCTTGTGGTTTGGTGACCTACAAAACTGGATATAGGAAGTTAAAGACCTAGTTGGAAATGTCCTGCCTATTTCCTTTATTGCCTGTATCTCCGGTTCTGTATCTCATAGAAGGATGAGATTCTTTTTAATATGGCACAAAAAGAATGATGTATAGAACCAAAGATACAGAACCAAAGTGTCTGAAGTGACTCTCTCCCCACCCCCTACATTCTCTAAACTTGACTCGTCTCAGGCAAAATATGACTCCTCTTTGGTCATTTTCACATGACTTTCAAATGGGTGAAATTTCACATGAAAGAATGGAATTCTAGAAAGGACATTGCCAAACAGTAGGGGTTTGTAAACTTTGTCATCCATTTCTCAGCGTCCATGGTCCATTCATTTTTATGTGGCTTTACCTTTTGTATAGGAACATCCTGCAGAAAAGCTTCCACTTGGCTTCCTTATGAATCATTTGTCTGCAGACTTCTATTCCCAGAGTGTCTGTCATGATCACATAAATATACCTAGCGTGAACGCCGTTTTAGCAGTCATTTTCACATCTCGTGTTAGCGTAGCTTCAAATATAGCCATCCAAGTGACAAAGTTACTTCTATTAGCAGTAGTGTTGAATGCTAGTAATTGTGTAACAGATAACAACATTTTTTTTTATCATTAAATAAAAAATGATAAATTGTTGTTTTGGCCTAAAATGGAGAAAAATAAATATTCCCAAAATATATCTCTGACTATACTATAAATAAAGACTCCTTATCCTCCAGCTCTCATGTGATTGTCCCTGCTAATTCTTCCCAACAGAGTTCTTATTTATGTAGAAAACAGCTGGAAATTTTATTTTTAAAAGGTTTTTATTAAAAAAAAAAAAATCGATCTTCCTATAAACTCTTTTTTTTTTTTCACATTGCACTCAACATACATTCCAGCATTTAGGGTGCAGCTTTGAAGGGTGCAGATGACGCAATTGCACTTGTGCCTTAGTGCTTGAGGGGCCAAATGAATATTTCCTCTGCCACATAAGTTGTACAATGTATACAATGTATAACATGGATCAAGGGACCTAGTCTTTGTCTATAGTGGAAACAAAAGTCATACATTTGTGATGTGGTGCAGTGACCCCCTCGGGTGGTTATTATTGTTGCAACTTGTTCATTAAATGTTGGCAAAGATTAATTGTTAGTCTGGTTTTCAATATGTTGAAATGTGTCTACCACATGTTTCCAGGTCTACCACAGGTCTGATTATAGGCGCTAAAGGAAATCTACCATCAAAATCCAACATAATAAACTAGGGACACTTATATACCCAGGTACTGTGACTGTGGTGATCTTATATTTGGTATCCTTGGCCTCCTTCCTTCTAAAATCAACGGCTTATGAACCTAAAAGGCTACTGAGGCGATTCCCAAATTCCCTCCATGCTACAGTTTCACAGACTGTGACACTGTCTACCCCTCTGCTTCTTCAGCACTTCCCCCTCCCTCTGTCTCATGTAATCTGACTGCAGCACAAGAAGTTCTGGCACACAGCAGGGTGGGGGTGGGGGAAATGTTCCTGCACATTGCAACAGCCTGTGAAACTGCAACACAGTGCGGCTCTAAGATCCGCCCATCCAGATTTATTAGCATAATTTTAAAAGTAGATTTTAGAAGGAAGGAGGCCATCGGTAACAAATATAAGAGGAGTACCTGGATTAATGAATAGTTGTCCCTGGTTTGCCCATGCTTCATGGGCAAAGGTAGATTTCCTTTGAATGGTTATTCCAGAACACATGACCAGTGAACGTGACTGATCTGGGAACTGGAAGTGGCACACAATGTAGGCCGATACCACCACAGACAGCTGACTCGCAGAGGTATCAGGTATCAGACCCCCATCTGTCTGATATTGTCTAAAGATGCCTGATCAATAAATTCATTCTTAAACATAGTTTTATTACATATATTAGGACTGTTCAACTCTGTTTGGGTTTTTTGTGGCTTTCCTGAAGCCAATTGTTAGCTATATGCCCAAGGAAGAACGTCTTATGCACCCTTCCTTATTGGTAGAGATTCAGTAGTTGTGAAGGTACATATAGTAGCTGTGAGGATGCCACATTGCTCACATATGTCAAAGTTACTGGAGCAGCCCCATAAAACCCCATGGGGAAAGCTAAATAAGTGTACTTCTCCGGTCTACCGATTCTGCACCTGGTAGTTGTTACCCTGGAACTGCTGTCTGGGCCCAAACTGTCCAGGCTTATAGGACTTGCTGCATTGAATCACTGGCCTCAGTGGGTTCCAGCAATGACAACAACCCCTTTAATCTCCAAATTGGATGATTTATAAAAGCTCAGTATAGAAAAAGCAAATACACAGGGAGAATGTTCACTTGACATTCCATGAGCATTCATAGAGCTTGTCCCATGTTGAAGCACATGGTGAGATCACAAGGTCCTTACGAAAGGGCATAAATAACATTCGAGATTCGAGGTAAAGCAGACCAAGCTAGTCACATTTCTATAAATGATCCACTATCCAAAAATTTGACTGGATTATAAGAAATAAATAGAATAACAAACCCTGAATTCACTTCCAAGTAACTTAGTTTAAAGGTGGTTTAAAGAACATCTACCACCAGGATGAAGGATTGTAAATCAAGCACACTGACATACTGGCGTGTGCCCCCTCTGGCATGATCTGCTCTTCTTTTAGCTTCTTATGTCCTGGTTTTAAAAAAAGAAAGGCTTTTAGAATTATGCAAATGAGCCTCAGGGGCTCGAGCTCCATAGGTGTGAATGGAGCCTGGAGCCCTCGGAACCATTTGTATCATTTTGAAAGCCTTGTCATAAGAAGCTAAAAGAAGAGCAGATCCTTCCAGAGGGGGCACACACCAGTATGTCAGTGTGCTTGGTTTATCATCCTTCATCCTGGTGTAGATTTCCTTTTAAGTAATAAAGTAGTTTTTATTTTCTTACACATGCAGCCATGATAAGCTTTAGAATGGGATTTTGGGATTGGGAAACACTAATCATGTCTTCTGAAAAACTCAGACGTATTCATGATGTAGATGATGCCACCCACCTCCCAAAATAAACCCTGTAGACCAGTGGTGACCAGTATATTATAAGGACCTGTAATGTGACCCCTAACACAGCTGTGTTTGTGTCTGGCAATAATCTCCATTTATTTTCTTTAGCGAAAACTGTTTTGCAGGTTTTGAGGTGTGTTTTTGGCAAAATAGATATAGAGGGAGCAAGAACAGATGAAGATATGTACAGTTTGGTCTGCTTTACCTCAAATATTTAATGTTATTTGAACATTTTAAAGGTGTTGACCGTATTTTTAAAAAATTAGCTTTCATGAAACCTCATCAAATTTCTGCAACACTCGTTCAAACAACCTAAGAAGTTATCCTATAATTAACAAGCAAGTTGATCGGTGAGGGTCTGACTGCTGGGACCCCATGAAGAAAGGGAATGCAAGCGACAGGGCCACTTGTTTATAATTTATAAAATGTTTAATGAACAAATTGGAGGATATATAAAAACTCACCCCCCAGACGAAGGCTCAGCGCAAGCCGAAACGCGCGTCGGGGACGCGGCATACCCCGGACGGTGGAGCACCATTACCTTCTCAAATCTGGTAGGAGCCGGCTATTTACCTGTTTGTCCACTTCTCTCTTAATGTATAATTTGTCCCTCTCTTGGGCATTAGTATTTGGTTGCCAATAGATTGGTCCATAGACAAAACACTCCATTTGCATGTATAGTGTGCACCATCCACCCTCCACCTTGTCCGGGTAGTCCCGCTTTTGTATTTGTGCCATCTCACTTGTTTGCTCTTCTGTAAACTATGTACACAAGTTTTATCCATATATTAGTGTCAGTTTGCTGTCACTTGTATATTTTTATATGTTCGCATTCTTCACTAATAAAGATTTAATTTCAATCTTAACACTAGTCTTCAGTGTTTGTCCAATCTCCCCTGCAATGCAAGGGGTACCCTTCCTATCTATTTAGTTGTTCTGGATTCAAACACACTAGGTGCGTGATTACATTGGGTTACCAATTACAAGACCACAGTAGGTCATTACATTTACACAGCGATCGATATATCCCTGTTAGTCTGGTACCCACCTCCATATCTAATCTGTTTATCAATTTATATGAAAAATTAAGTATAGAAAAAAAAAATATGCTGGGAGAATGTTCACTTGCCTTTCTACACGCGTTCATAGTTTGTCCAAAGTTGAAGCACATGGTGAAATTGTGGCGAGCGAGGGGTTGCGTTCTCACTTATGCGCTGTCATTGACAATAAATAAGAATGACGGAGATAACTGTGCGCTGTGCTCAGCAGTTTCTGACTAATTACCGTACTAATGAATGACGCTCATCCTGCAGCTCCCTCAATTAGTGAGAATGGGAACCCTGTTCTCTAGAATGCTGAGAGTCCCTTTCTCTCCATTTCCAGTAGTTAGAAAAGTATGCCCTTTTTCCACAGGATAGGGGATAGTAAGGTTGAGGGTCTAAGAGGTTACAACACCCTTTTATCATTTACGCTTAGTTTGGGTTGTTCTTCAGTAGACATTTATCACCTATCCTCAGGCCTTATTAGCCCCCAGTACAATGAATTAAGGAGCAGAGAGCATGTTTGACCACTACTTGATTTTAAACTGTAGTCCTAAGGACAGTCGGGAGCTCAGGACCTCTGTCCTAATAGTCTGTAGAGGTAGCAAGTGGGTGGGGCCTCTGTCCGTTTACAGCCTTTTACATGTCTTATTGGATTACATTGAACCAGTATGTGTCAGAGTAGGTGTGGGCAAAATGTGAACTGAGCCTTAATTTCAGATTAGTGGAGGTTCAACATTCTCAGCAGCTTGTAAACTCATAATGAAACAGGAAGTACATGACTCCGCTCCCTGTGTAGTGGTCACACCAGGTTACTGCAGCTCATCTTCCATTCATTTGCATAGGAACTAATTGGCCGTGACTCGGTACAGCCAATAAAAATATATATAGCTTCCTGTTATATTCTTTCATCAACTACTGAAACCAACCAATCTGCAAGAATGTAATTAACCTGATTTTCATGTTGATGATTTTTTTGGCCCGGGAAACCCCATTTAGTTGTATTGCAGCAAGGAAGTTACAACCACAGCTGGATAAATGGATTAAAGCTACATGCCCATAAAGGATGAAATAGCGCTTTATCCCTGCTACATCAGCCTCTGTTGGTAGACGCCGGGTCAGGACAAGTGGTTGCATACTGTTTGCTGCAAAAAGTATGTATTATATTAGATCATATGTCACCAATGTAATAAAATGTGTTATGTAAAGGTGCAATACCCCAACTAATAGATTCTTAGGAATGAGGATCCCAAAGTCACCCAACAGGTTTTCAGATATTTCTTCCTGTGAGGGTTTGGCACACGACATCCAATAACAAATGATAGGACATTCCCTTAACCGGTGCACCTGGTTTACACGCTCACTGTGAAATTCTGCTTTGACACAATAATATTTGTCGCAGTACGTATACGTGATGTTTACAGTGGGTTGAACTTTATATTACCTTCAGAAAACCGCAGTTTTTTGTTTTTAGGAAATTTTCTGAATTGAACTCAAGCAATTATTTTGACTTTGTAATTAATACTACAGGTTGGGAACTAGGAAGGTGTCACTACTTGTGCCCCCTGAATATGTGTGTCATATAACTTTCAGTAATTTTTTTTATTGTTTTTTGTTGTTTTGAAGATGCTGAGACATTCAGATCATTTTCTCATATTCAGTGAGGAAATAGTTTCTATTTGTATTCCCATTTTTGGAGCTTTTGAGCAGTTCATTCGACAGCTATTTTTGTGATGTGTTTTGTGAAAAGGATAGATTTAGGAAAAATGTTCAAGGCCTAGCAGTAGACCTTCTTTCTGAGGGTGCGTTCACACGTTCAGTTTTTCAGAAGCCAAAAACAGGTTTAGATTATAATAGGTGAGAACATATCATTGAGAGTTTTGCTCCTCCTTTTAAGCTCCACTTCTGATTTGGACATGAAAAACTGAATGTTTGAACGCACCCTGAGGAGAATGGAAAGGAGCGGTGCAGGGGGTCCCCTAATCGTAGTTCTCTTCCACCATGGCTCTTGAGCATGATCGCGACGTGAACTCACTTTAACTTCAATTGGCACAAGTCTAAAAAGTGAACAGACCCCTGGACCTTACATTCTTATTATCTTCAGGTCTCAGTGGCCAGCAGTGGTGAGATACAAAGACCCTAAACTCCAGCTCCATTAAGCATGTTGGCTTTTGAAGGGTACCTGACCATTGGTTTATATTCCAGAACTTTAGGGTTCAGAGGTCATCGGTATGAGACCACCAGGTTCTACGTTAATATGATTCACGCAATCTTCTCTTCACTGGAGTTGTGGTACAACAGACCTATGAAGGCTCCATACACTATGTAGCAGCCAGGATATGTACTCCATTCAGTTTCTGGATGCTACACATTGGGGGTCATTTACTAAGGGCCCGATTCGCGTTTTCCCGACGTGTTACCCGAATATTTCCGATTTGCGCTGATTGTACCTGAATTGCCCCGGGATTTTGACGCACGCGATCGGATTGTGGCGAATCGGCGCTGGCATGTACGCGACGGAAATCGGGGGGCGTGGCCGAACGGTAACCCGACGGATTCGGAAAAACCGCCTCATTTAAGAAAAAAAATGTGTCGCGAAAATTACACTTACCTTCACCAGGTATAGGCCGGTGAATTTCAGGGCATTCCAGCGCGCCTCCGGGGGGACTTCAGCGCAGCAGCGCCACCTGGTGGACGGCGGAGGAACTACCTTAGTGAATCCCGGCCGGAACCGAATCCACCGCAGAGAACGCGCCGCTGGATCCCGAACGGACCGGGTAAGTAAATCTGCCCCATTGTATGGAGCTGTAGTACTCAGGCTCCTTGACATCTCCTTGGAGTAGGTGAACACTATGGTTCCAGAAATTACAACACTGCTGATTTGTCAATTTTAAGATCCTGAAATGTCATGTTAATACAGAAGACTTGACGCAATTTGGTTTTAGCCTATATAAAGACTTTCATTAGCACAGAATGATGGACCTAAAACCATCATGCAAAGTGTGGAAGTTCGGTTTTAAGATGTAGATACTTGTTACTTCAGTGCATGTTTCTTTCTACCATTAGTGGGCATCTTGGTGGCCTTCATACACTTAGGCCCAGTGCACACCTGCGTGAAGGGGTTTCTGTTACGCTCCCCATTTTATGAAGGCATAAAAGGAGGTCATCTCTTCCCCTTCTGTTCCACATAGACTTCAATGGATCTTCTGTTATGCTCATATTGTTTATAGCGGAAAAAGATGTGGGCTGCTGTACTACTTTTTCCATTAATAATGGAAAGTGTAATAGACCCAGCAAAACACAGGTGCAAACTTAGCCTAAGACTGTTGATGGATCTTGGTCATATTAGTGAGATCCATGTGTTAGGACATGGGTCAGGTCATGGCAGGTTTATCCTGTAAATAGTGACCTGTCATTGAACGGGTCCTCAGGGGTGACAATAGTGTGTTGGGGGTCTGTATATACTACTAACAATAAGCAATTAGCACAATTTCCTGTAAACAGTCCTTACTTTTCTTTATTGCAGATTGACTTGGAGCCAGAAGGCAAAGTGTACGTTTCGGTAACGCTGATTGGTAGCTTCACTGAAGGTAAGAGTCGTCAAAGTCTTGAGAACCGCTCACTCTCTGTGGCTTGTGGTGAAACTATATTTTCTGTAGTCTGAGTACATGTACTAAACGGCTGCTTTATCTATGTGGTTTCATAGCTTGATGACTTTGTAGCTGACCAAATCATGCACAAGATTCAAGATTTTATTAATTTTTTTGAAAAAGCCAGTTGTACTATAAAAACTGTTTGGCAACGTGTACACTATTCTCTATGGGGACATGGGGGAGCCAGAAAAAGGGCTCCTGATGACAGGTTCCCTTTAAGGTTCAGAGGAGATTATAGTTTGACATATTTGGCTGAAAATGTATACTTATGTAACTTTTAGTCTCTTCTGACATGTTTAAACTGATGTTTCTGTTCCCCAACACATCTGTAGATTTTTTAAATTTTTTAAAGAACTTTTTTCTTTTTAAACTCAGTTTTATTGAGAAGTAAAAACATACATATCCATACATAATGTACAAGGTTGGGGCAAACAGTGTGATAGTCAATCCAGAGTACAGTTGTTATACATTAGCATAAGGATTGCTTCTTCTATTCTTCTAAGGAGGGGGGGGGCCACACATTGCCGCCCAAACTTTAAGGCGAGCCATGAGATTACATAGTTAGACATGTTATGGGCGCAAGTGAAGCAAACATTTTTTTTTTTTTTAAATCTGTTCCTTTTGTCTGACTTAATTTGAAAATAATGCTTTTTGCTGCTAGTAAGTGAATAACATTTTTTTTTAATAAAGGTTTACTTTCCCTTCCCCAATCCTCCATTTCTAGTGGAGCCCGCTTATAGGGCCCTACTTTACATGAACGGTGACGTTGCGTTCACACAAGGTGACTACAGTCGCTGCTCATTGGCCTCAGCCATGACCTTGTCACAAACGCCACTGAGAATGGTTGTGTTGAGTTCATGGCTGAATGTGCTCCTTTTATTGAGCTCCATGAGTGTTCATATATGTTTTTGTAGAATATATAAGAAGAAATTCGCTGGAGGTTATTTACATGATATGAGCTGTAGTATGTGTGAGTTTTTTCATCATTTCCTATTAAAAGTGCCATAAACTGACCCCCACATTTCCTGTGTTCTGCATTGACCACACAGTCACACTTCACTTGGCTGCTTTCCTGTTACACTGACGTTTTTACTTTTAATGTATAGATGCCACTTAGAGATGTATAGAAAGATCATCATCATCATCATCACAAATGTATGCATATCTAATGGTCTATGTATTTGTGTTACCATATCACTGTATATTAGTTGGAACAACTTTGGGCTAGGATCACATCTAATAATAATAATAGTTATTCCTCTATTTATATAGCGCACACAGATTACGCAGCGCTGCACAGAGCTTGCCAAATCAGTCCCTGTCCCTAATGGGGCTCAGAATCTAATCAACCTAACAGTATGTTTTGGAGTGTGGGAGGAAACCGGAGGACCCGGAGGAAACCCACGCAAACACAGAGAGAATATACAAACTCTATGCAGATGTTGACCCTGGGACTTGAACCCAGTGTCCCCAGCTCTGCAAGGCTGTAATGTTAACCACTAAGCCACATCTACATCAGAATCTGTTGGGAGCCTCCATTGCAGATTCCATCAAGTCCCCAGTCCCTCATAGTCCCCAGTCTAGTAAATTATAAATGCATTTTTAGGGTCTGAGATTAAAGGTTGGGGATGCATGTCAAAAGTGGTTGTATTGGCCTACTGAAAAATGATATGTGAAATTAAAAGTCCCTGCTTCATCTAAGCCATCTAAGAGATGTGCAGGACATGTTTAACTTCAAAATTGGATTATTCCATTGTTCTGAATCTTTATACAAAAAGAACTACGAGAATAACACAGTGCAGTGCGTTTAAAGTGACATGAACCAATGGATCCCAAAAGATCCATTTGTCAATAAATGGGGTACGTTGGCTTCTCTTTCTATCTCCATCATTGTGCTATACTTAAAGAGGACCTGTCACCAGATTTTGACCCCCCCCCTGACTAACAACGCCTGCTGATAAAGGGTTACAAGTTCTCACCATATCACCTAAAATTAGCTGCAAGTGCGGCCCTGTACCTGAATTACAGATGTTTTCTGATATGCAAATGAGCTTTTCTGACTCTTGTCTCATGACTCTTCTCTCCCTCTCAGGCTGGCAGGGAACCACGTCCCATTATTGTTACTGACAGCGCTGTGTGTCTCTTCAAATCACTGCTCTGCCTCCTTGTACTTAGGGACCGTCTGCCAATATTCAACTACAGACATATAAAGCTCTATGTACAGATGGGAAATATTGTGTCCATTTTTTACACAGTGCCTTGTGTTACATTCATGACATGTGACTAGTGACATCATCGCAGGTCCTTTTTAACCTTTTAAGAATAGCAAACTGTAGACCATGTATGTGACATGTTACATGAAATCACAGCAGCCTCCATGGAGGATGGAGAGCAGTAGATGTCCATGGAGTTACCAGTAACTTCATGTGGTCAGATACATGCATGGGGTACAATTTGCTATTGTTAAGAAGCTAAAGTACCTGAGATGGTGTCACTCTGGTCACATGATCTGTGACCACTAAGGAGGCATAAGGTATGGGGAGGATTAGAAGGGAGGGGCCGGCCGAGCAGGACACGCCCCCCTCTGATGCCAGGGAATATAAAATAAAAGGTGATTTATGTGGATGTAAGCCAAAAAAATTTAGCTAAAAGAAGGGTGTCCGTCAGTTCATAGGGCTCTATAGGAACCTGTCACAGGCTGTATATGTGCAAATGTGGTGACAGGTTCCCTTTTAAAAGTCCTACCTGCAGACCTTTTTTTTCGTGTATGTGACTTTTGATGGAAACTTCAATGGAGGATCATTCTAGCCCAGTGATGGTGAACCTTTTATAGACCGAGTTCCCAAACTGCAAACCAAAACCACCAAAACTGAAACAGTAACTTATCGCTCCCTGCTCTGCCTTCGCTTTCATGTCCTAGGTTCTTCACCACTGTCCTAGCCTAAGGCTGTTCTAACAGAAGGACAGTGGTCAGGTAACATACGTGCATGTTAATGGATAAACATAGTCCATTAGGTATGTACTGGTATGTATTAGAACACTTCATGATGATAATTTAAGGGAGCGTTTACACTACTCCCAATAGCTCAAATTAAAAGTGACCTAAATATGTATGCATCAGGATCTTATAGCAATGCGCAGCCGTTTCATGGAATCGGATGCATCTTCAAATAATGATATTTTACCTTTTAACACGTATCTACAGGATCTCATATTTGGGCTCTACTTCCCTGTTTGTAGGAACAATGCGGGACGGACGGCTGCTTAGGCACTTTACACGGAAACGGCAAAGAGCAATGAGGAGAAGGGTACACCAGGTGAATGGACACAAGTTTATGGCAACCTACCTGCGCCAACCAACATACTGTTCACACTGTAAAGAATTTATTTGGTAAGTGTGATAGAAATGTAAACTGGCCTGAAGAAGGTTTATGGGTGGTATTCCTCTACAAAAGGGGGTCTGATTAGCAACTTCTGTTGATGGATTAATTGCATCAGTGCTGACATAAACATAGCCGTGCACTCACCTCAAATGATCTTCCTCCCTGTCTGAAATGAATATGAAATATGCAAATAAGTTTTCCTAGGTGGAACACGGAAAACCACACCTCTTTTGCTACCTTGTACAGTGTTTTAGCTGAGTGAGAGGCTATTGACTAGGGTCAGGGAGTAAGAGTTCTCTTTATAGAGAGTTTGCCAATTAAGGCTGTCTTGGAGGTATGTGGAGACTTATAGCCATTGATGCTCCATTAGGGGATTCTAGTGGTGTATCCATGGCTAGAAGTCTCCACACACCTGCAAGGCGTCCTTACTTGGTAAAGTCTCCGAAAGGAGAACTTTTACTCCGTACTCCTGAAATGAATATGATAAGGTAGAAGAAGCAGCTGACATGGCTTAGCTGGGGCAGTATGTGCTGGATCTACTGCTGGTACAGAAGGAAAAGGTAAGGCACAAGTAACTGGGCATATCATTTTATTGCTCATGTGATAATATGCTGGTTGAACTAGCTGGGAAACCACACAGGATAGGAGTGTGATGCAGGGAGAGAAGAGGTCAGTATACTCAGACTTGCTGGTTGTGATCGTTGGTTAAAGGGGTTGTCCCGTCGAATCCTCCGGATAGGGCCTAGCTTGCTGACCAGTGGGGGGCTCAGTGATGGGACCGCCACAGATCAAGAGAACGGAGGTCAGCTGTATCCCCAACGAACCCATCAATGACCAGAGTAGCCGCTCTGCCTCGTTCATCTCTATGAAGCAGCCTGAGATAGCCAAGGGCCTTACTCTGCAATCTTGATCAGCATGCGCGACCGGCTGCTCTGGTCATCTCTGGGTGCGACGTGACGACAACGGACCCCCACTGATAAGCAAGTTGGGCCCTATCCTGTGGATAGGACCTAACTTTCTACGATTGGACAAAGCCTTTAAGTTATAACCCAAAAAGTGAACCACATACAACAAATACCAAAATCACAGAGTGATCACACTTCCGGCTACAATATAGATTCAATTTAAAGCATGAAGCTACCACTATACATTAGATAAAACACTAAAATTTTATCGACAATATCTAAAAATACATGCAAGACATAAAATGATGCAATAAAGGAATAATGTGACACTTCGTATGAAGACATACAATAAATATCCCATGTATTCCCTAATCCATATTCAACAATAGGTGCAAAAATACAGGTAAAAACAATTACAAGAGCAACAGTTCAAATATATAAAATCTGCAGTGGCCTATCTCTACTCTGTTATAAATCACAGTAAATAATAAAGTTCAAACAACTCACACGTGTCCAGCATTTTCCTTTATACATTCCATTATTAATAACTGAATAAACACTACAACAGCCTGCAATTTCTTTAAGCTGGTAATAATGGAAGGTCCATGAAAGTTTGTTGAGAACAGAAGGTAAACTGAAAACCTGAACCTTCTGTTTTTGTTTTCCATTATGTTCTCCTTAAATGAAGATTATAATGTAAATGACTTGGATGTGAACTGAGCCTAAGAGTGTTTCTTTATTGAATGCACTACAGGAGCTGAGGAGGATGAGGAATTGAGGAGCACAGCAAGTCTTCATGGGCATTGTAGTCTCAGCATAAATGCATGCTCAGATCATATTTAAATATTTGTCCACAACAATGTGATAAACTGTTGACTATAACTTTAAAATTGTTTTATATTACAGGGGAGTGTTTGGCAAGCAGGGCTACCAATGTCAAGGTAATGTACCATCCTGCAACTCTCACCTTCATGTCACTTTGATGTCTGTCTTGGTGTAGTATAAAAATCTTTGTTCCGCAACCAAAACTCTGGTTTTGCCCTCTCAGAGCCACCCTCTTGGCAAGCTGGGGGGGGGGGGAGGTCGGGGGCTGGCTGCTTTTGTAGAGCAAATCATCACCCCATTGGATATTGATGTGCCCTTGTTTATTATAAGAGCATTTATAGAACATTATACAATTAATGATGAATATAATAATTGTAATAATTGGCATGGATTATCCTAGGGGTGATTTCCTTGCAGTCTTTTAAGTGCATTCTAGCAACTGTTGCTGGATAAACACATCAATTAGATCAGCAGGAAGAAAATGTGATGAATGAACAACAAGGAAGGTTGTCAGGGACAGGAAAACACTGCATTCATAATAGGCGTTCTTATCATTGTAATTCATACTGATTTGGCTTAAAGGAAACCTACCACTTTAAAATGACCCTTCTGACCCACAAATACCTTAAGCTAGCTCAGGATGAGCTGATGCCGGACCATATTTTCAATTAAACCAGAAACCGCTGTATTTGTAGAAAAATTCTTTTCTTGTGGTAGTAAAATCTCCCTTCGGCGCTTCTGTAAGCGTCATACGGCGCGCACCCCGGACCCTGCTCCGCGATCACGCTCTCGTCAGCGCCGCTCCCGTCACTAATTTTGCTGTGCCCGAGAGCCGGTGACGTCACTGAGCTCTCGGGCACACTAGCACATGCGCACCACCTCCTCCCGGCGCGCCGCGGCCGGATCCTATTGCGCATGCGCGAAGTCCCGAAGCCTCGTAGTATCGCGATACTACGAGGCTTCAGGACTTCACCCATGCGCAATGGGATCCGGCCGCGACGCGCCAGGAGGAGGTGGTGCGCATGCGCTAGTGTGCCCGAGAGCTTGGTGACGTCACCGGCTCTCGGGCACAGCAAAATTAGTGACGGGAGCGGCGCTGACGAGAGCGTGATCGCGGAGCAGGGTCCGGGGTGCGCGCCGTATGACGCTTACAGAAGCGCCGAAGGGAGATTTTACTACCACAAGAAAAGAATTTTTCTACAAATACAGCGGTTTCTGGTTTAATTGAAAATATGGTCCGGCATCAGCTCATCCTGAGCTAGCTTAAGGTATTTGTGGGTCAGAAGGGTCATTTTAAAGTGGTAGGTTTCCTTTAATCTAAACTGGCTCTAAATACAATGCATGCCTACAGCAAGCACAGAAGACAGTGGGGCACATTTCCTTACCCGGTCCATTCGCGATCCCGCGGCGCGTTCTCAGACGTTGATTCGGAGCTTGCCGGGATTCACTAAAGTCGTGCGCCCGATATCCACTAGGTGTCGCTGCTGTGCTAAGTCCGCCAGAGTTCCCCTTCTTCGTCCCCGTGTATGTGAATGCTATTCTTGCGACACAATTTTAAAAAAAAAAATTCTGCGGTTTTTCCGACGGCCACGCCCCCCCATTTCTGTCGCGTGAAAGCCGGTGCCGATGTGCCTTAATCCGATCATGTGCGGCAAAATCCCGGGGCAATTCGCCACAAAACGGAAATATTTGGTAAACCCGACAAAAATCCGCGATTCGGACCCTTAGTAAATGAGCCCAATGGGTCTCATGGCAGATGAAATATCATACATAAGGAAACTACAAACACATAGGGCAACTTGTGGTCCTTTGTTGTCAAATAATACACCTCATAAACTTTACCATGTATAAAGTAATCCCACCATAATGGCTGCCAAGGATAAGGGGGTGGGGGTGCAACATGATCAGTGGTAGGGACGAGGGGGTCCACATCGAGTTAATGGGAGCAGCGGCCGACTCTGAATACATTTATACACAGCTTCTGCACAACCCATGTTTTTCCTTAAGTGGGGCATGGTAGGAGGCAGTAGGAGATGCATAAAGCTCTTTCATTGCCAGCCAACTCTGAAGACCTAAGCTTCTGCTCCACATCTCATAAAGAGAGATCTTCTAGTCTTTATCTGTCAGTATTCTTTTCTAATCTTTATCATGTAGGGTTTATATTATAAGGAGTAACCAAGGTTATTATTTGCCCTGGCATTCTATGACCGGTGAAGGGTGCACAGCGTATATAGATGACATGTTGGTCACATTTTGGGCATGTAAAACATCACCTTCAGATTGAGGAACATAACAGCAGCTACTTCAAGACTGAGGTTAAAATAATTAGTAACCTTGTATAGAAGTTTCCACTTCTTACAGGGATGTGGTTTGCTTAGCTGTATTATGGAAACTACACAATAAGCCCTCAAACGCTTAACTCTTTATACGCCAACAAAGCTACTGCTGAGCCATAATATACTCCAAGACATTAGAAGGGACCAAAAAAGAAAGAAAATCCTTCTTTGTTACCAGTCAAATTAATTCTTATTAAAAAATTAGAAAATAAATCTATATATATATACACTCACCGGCCACTTTATTAGGTACACCTGTCCAACTGCTCGTTAACACTTAATTTCTAATCAGCCAATCACATGGCGGCAACTCAGTGCATTTAGGCATGTAGACATGGTCAAGACAATCTCCTGCAATTCAAACCGAGCATCAGTATGGGGAAGAAAGGTGATTTGAGTGCCTTTGAACGTGGCATGGTTGTTGGTGCCAGAAGGGCTGGTCTGAGTATTTCAGAAACTGCTGATCTACTGGGATTTTCACACACAACCATCTCTAGGGTTTACAGAGAATGGTCCGAAAAAGAAAAAACATCCAGTGAGCGGCAGTTCTGTGGGCAGAAATGCCTTGTTGATGCCAGAGGTCAGAGGAGAATGGGCAGACTGGTTCGAGCTGATAGAAAGGTTTTAGTGACTCAAATCGCCACCCGTCACAACCAAGGTAGGCAGAAGAGCATCTCTGAACGCACAGTACGTCGAACTTTGAGGCAGATGGGCTACAGCAGCAGAAGACCCCACCAGATGCCACTCCTTTCAGCTAAGAACAGGAAACTGAGGCTACAATTTGCACAAGCTCATCGAAATTGGACAGTAGAAGATTGGAAAAACGTTGCCTGGTCTGATGAGTCTGGATTTCTGCTGCGACATTCGGATGGTAGGGTCAGAATTTGGCATCAACAACATGAAAGCATGAATCCATCCTGCCTTGTATCAACGGTTCAGGCTGGTGGTGGTGGTGTCAATATTTTCTTGGCACTCTTTGGGCCCCTTGGTACCAATTGAGCATCGTTGCAACGCCACAGCCTACCTGAGTATTGCTGCTGACCATGTCCATCCCTTTATGACCACAATGTACCCAACATCTGATGGCTACTTTCAGCAGGATAATGTGCCATGTCATAAAGCTGGAATCATCTCAGACTGGTTTCTTGAACATGACAATGAGTTCACTGTACTCAAATGGCCTCCACAGTCACCAGATCTCAATGCAATAGAGCATCTTTGGGATGTGGTGGAACGGGAGATTCGCATCATGGATGTGCAGCTGACAAATCTGCGGCAACTGTGTGATGTCATCATGTCAATATGGACCAAAATCTCTGAGGACTGCTTCCAGCACCTTGTTGAATCTATGCCACGAAGAATTGAGGCAGTTCTGAAGGCAAAAGGGGGTCCAACCCGTTACTAGCATGGTGTACCTAATAAAGTGGCCGGTGAGTGTATATATATATATCACCCCTACAGTGACTCTATAGTTATAAATTAAAGGGGTGTTCCCATCCGGGTATACACATTTGATTTCATTCAACTGCTGTGTACAAAGATAACTTCATACATTTTTAATAACTTGCAGTTAAAAATTATTTCTCATAAATGTAGTCATGTTGTCCCTTGGATACAACATAATTGTCCTTGGATGCGACCACCCCTGCACTCTGAGTGAGGTGGCCAGACATGCTGTATTGAGGATTCCGACCACCTGGATTCAGTGTGCATTACCATAGGACGTCCGAGTGACATCCAGTAACTCCCCGACATTTCATATGTAAAGGCTATTTGTTTGTTTGCAAAAACATTTCAACAGCAGTGGTCGTATCCAAGGAGAGCTGTCCTTCAGGTCTAAGGGATCATATGACTAAATTTTTGGGAAATTCTCTTTACATAAAATTAAACTAAATGTGAATTTTAAGTTGGTAATACCGCTTTAAAGGAAACCTACCACTTGAAGTGGCAGGTTTAAGATGGAAATACCGATCACCAGCTCAGGGTGAGCTGGTGCCGGAGCTTATTTTTGTTAGTGTTTTAAGCCGCTGTATCGCGGTTTGAAAAACTTTTTAAACTTTATAGCCGAAGCTGCTTCGGCGCAGTGAGGTACGCGCTTGGCGCTTACCATGCGCGCGGCTCTCCTTCACTTCCTATGTAGCCGCGCGCACGGTAAGCGCCGAGCGCGTACCTCCCTGCGCCGAAGCAGCATCGGCTATAAAGTTTAAAAAGTGTTTTAAACCGCGATACAGCGGTTTAAAACACTAACAAAAATAAGCTCCGGCACCAGCTCACCATGAGCTGGTGATTGGTATTTCCATCTTAAACCTGCCACTTCAAGTGGTAGGTTTCCTTTAAAGGAAATCTGCCACTTCCCAACAGCATTAATACAAAAGATACAAAAAAGTTTCTTATGAGCATTGCTACTGTAGATGACTTAAAAATAACTTTTATGCAAATGAAGCTCAGGGGCTCTGGGGGGCATCACTGGAGCCTCTCAGGGCTACAGGGGCTCCAGCTATAAAAAACGCCACCCTGGAGACCTTCTCCCCCACCTACCTGCTTTTCCCTTGCTCCCACTATTTACCACCATGATATAGTCCTATGTATGTGATCTCATGTCTAATGCTAAGTCCTTGTATTCTTTCAGTTTGCACATGTGTGGTCCACAAGCGCTGCCACCAGTTGATTGTCACAGCTTGCACTTGTATGAACAATCCAACTAAAGTGGAAAAAAAGGTGACGTATCAAATTATTTTTAACCGTTCTTCTCCATTCTCCGGTTCTTTTTATACCAAAACCACATCCTGTGTGTCTGTCTTCAAGATGAGTCCAAAATCCCCAAGTACCTAATGTTAGACACAATATCTACATCTCTAGGTAGAGTTATTCTAGATCCTTAAAATACATTCAAAGGGACAGAATATCACAACACTGTGTAGTCTATAATTTTAGTAATTTCAATATTGTTTCTAATTGTAGATTTATTATATCCTATTTCATGTACATGAAAATGCTGTTTTGCCTGAGCTGTTCGCAGCATTTAGAGAATGCTTTGTGGAGCCCATATCTGAGCAATATTTTGAAGACCTTAATGGACATCTATGGGGAAGTGTTGTAGATCTGGTTGGTCACCTGAGTAGAAGTCATTGTACATGTGACCACCTATTGTAAATGGCGGATGCTGTATTATCAATTAGCATATACGATGCTGCACGTTGGCACGAGTGGGTAGCACTTCTGCCTTACTGCACTGGAGTCCTGGGTTCGAGTCCCACCCAGGTCAACATCTGCAAAGAGTTTGTATGTTCTCTCCGTGTTTGCATGGGTTTCCTCCGGTTTCCTCCAAAACATACTTGTGGGTTGTTTAGATTGGTGAGCCCCAAGGGGACAGGGACTGATTTGGCAAGCTCTGTGCAATGCTGTGTAATCTGTGTGTGCTATATAAATAAAGAATTATTATTATTATTATTATTATTATTATTATTATTATTATTATTGTAATCCTGCCTATGCTGTTAATCATGTGATTGCTGCAAAAATAATTACCTACAGTCTCAGAAAATTATTCAAAGATTGAAAACTTAATATGGATATTGACATAGGAAATATAAAACAAATCTCACATTTTTAAATCTAAATTTAAAGGGATTGTCCAGGATTATAAAAACATGGCTACTTCTTTCAAAAAATAGCACAACACCTGTCCACAGTTTGGATCTGGTATTGCAACTCCGCTGTATTTTTTCCATAGAGCTAAGCTGCTATATCACAAACAACCTGTCAATGGGAGCGGTGCTGTTTATGGAAGAAAGCAGACTTGTTTTTCTAAGACTAGAAACCCCTTTAACAAAAATGGGTAATTATCTGATGTTTTGATGAATTTGATGCATGTGGCACTGGGGAGGAGTCTGTTGCGCCCCTCATATTATCGGGCAGTATTATTAATCTTCCCTATTGGTATTAACAGAGATTATTATTACAAAGACTAAAACCCTTTCTGACCTAATATGTGCTACTTTCACAGAGGTCCCTTTGTTACAGTGTATCAGTCCATCCACTCACCCCCAGCAGAACACTGGGATAAATAAGTGTGTTATAAAGTATAATAATGTATTTTGCTTTTAGATCTTTGAACAGAGATTTGGGATCAATTTACCTCACAAGTTCCGCGACCACAATTACAAGGTGCCCACGTTCTGTGACCATTGTGGCTCCTTGTTATGGGGACTGATGAGGCAAGGATTGCAGTGTAAAAGTAAGTCATGACTGCATCATAAATACAATACAATACAAGTTTATAATGATCAGACTTTAGTGTTCCAGCTTTATTTAAAGAGGACCCTTCATAGCAATTTGGATCACTAAACCACCCACTGATCCTTATGGACCATTCTTTAGTGTCTCAAATTGCCCTTTAGCAAGTCGTGCAGGTGTACTACACCTGTCTTCCCTGTGCATGCGCTGTTGGTACGGTGCTTGCGCAATGAAGCCGTGGTGTAGTGCTTTAGTTTCATTGAATTACTGCACAGGCACGTGGATCACCACTAGGTAAGTACAAAGGTTTTTTCATAGCGTCCATAGAGAGACTTGCTAAAGGACGATTTGGGACATTAAACCACTGATCAATAAGGACCAGTGGAGGGTTAAGTGTCCCAAATCACCCTGACAGGTTCCCTTTAAAATCTATGTAAAAAGAAAAACTATACTCCCTGAATTGTATTTTAACTTTTAACTACTGTTGAAATATATTTAGGGATATAACCTGCAATTTTTAATCATCTACGTTCCTTATTGGACATTAAGTCCATAAAATAAGATAAGTGCCTGGTGCCCCCCACCATCTAGCTAATTTAAAGGTGCTGTGGAGTTTGGGGAGCTTTACATAATTGCATTTGCATCTGATATTGCAGGCTAGTCCCAGCATAATGTATGGTTCCAAAGTCTGTAGATCTTGTCCAAGGTTCGAGAGAAGGGTAGGAGTTGGGCCTCCAACAATCTGATAATCTTGACTTTATCTAACAATAGATTATCACAGCTTGTAAAAAGGTGATGGGCTCTTCTGAGACCTATACTTAATTGACTACTATAGGGTTTCTGAGTTCAGCTGCCCTGTATGTTGTCATAGAAGTCAGTGGAGTGCTGTTCTCGGAAGACCATCTTTTTGCATGAGCCAGCTCAATGGGACTTGTTGATGCCTTAACAATCAAACCTTTATCCTATCCTGTGAATAGGGTATACCGTGGATATGGAAAGTCTTCAGACCCCTTTAAATATTTTAAACTTTTTCATTGCAACCAATTGGTAATACCCCATCTTGACAGAAAAAAAAACCTTGGCCAGATCTGTGCCTTGCCACAATTCTCTCTGAGCCCCTTGCGCAGTTCCTTAGACCTCATGATTCTCATGTGCTCTGACATGCACTGTGGTCGGTAAGGTCTTATATAATTAAGTCTAATCAGTTAAATTAAACACAACTGGACTCCAGTGAAGAAGTAGAACCATCTCAAAGACGATCATAAGGAAACGGACAGCATGTGAGTTAAATATGAGAGTCATAGCAAAGGGTCTGAATACTTATGATTATGTGGTCTTTCAGTTTTTCTTGTTTTAATAAGGTAAATCAGCAAAAATATCTACATTATTCTGTGAATATTTAGTGCAGAGCGTACATTTACCAATTGGTTGCAATGAAACAAAGAGTGAAAAATTTACTTTCCGTACCCACTGTAATTTGTGATTTTGTTAATAAAACCTCTTTAACAAACCGGATCCGCACTCTGTTGACATTTGACCAGAGGTGTGGATTTTAAATCCGCAGTGTGACCTTTTTGATGCTGTGGATTTCACTATGGGAACAGCTCCAAGGATTTGCCAGTGATATCACCACAAAAGCAGCGAATCAACAATGATTCCCCTCTTGCAATTCATAAAGGTTACTTCATATGATAGAAAAATATTTTCCTTCCAAGCAGAAAACTCATTGTTCTGTATTCCCAGCAGCAAATGAGCTGAATATTTACTCATCAGATATTATTACAATGTGAAATATCACGTTCTGCTGAGATATGCAGCTTCTCTTCATAGTCTATGTGGCAAGTACATTCTTTATATCAGAGAGTAGTAGATTTTTTAAGTACAAATTATCTTTAGTTGTAAAAGGAAATCTCTGATTTGGAGCCACTTTAAATATTTAAGCAATTGCATTGTGAGCAATTTTCTGATTGTGTAATATTTCATTTTACCAGTGCTCATGAATATTTTAAAGGGGAGCTGTGATTGCTTGCCTTGGGCAACTAGAAATATTCTGACCTTAAGACAGCATGATAAATCTGTCCCAATGTATGAAGTCCGTGTAACAAGAACACTAGAAATGTCTGAGTTATAACTGTTCTAGTTGCCTATGGAAATGAATCAGGGCGCAACTTTAATTTTATAGCTGTGGGAAAATGAAAGCTGAGCTCTGATTGGTTGCCTCAGCCAATTAAGACAGTTCCTCTTTTGGACGCTTTGATAAATCCCCCCCTGTATCCATCATGGTCCCAGAGGTGTGATGCATATACATTTCTAAAACAACAAATCTCTTCTGATGTTATACATACATATACAGTCATAAGTTTGTATCTTACAAGTTGTACTACGATTAACAGTCCATGATGTCTAAGAGGGTACAATGTCCTTTTCACAATAAATAGACCATGTATAATTCAGTCTTTGTACTCGGAAATCTGTCTGACAAATGGGTCAAACTCCAAATGAAATAACATAAAGATCTTAAAATACTTTCTGCTCTTTGCTTGTGATTACATGGGGCTGAGTATAATCTCCATAAAAAGATCGTCTAGGGGATTGAAATTGATTCTAAATAGAGATGAGCGAGCACTAAAATGCTCGGGTGCTCGTTACTCGAGCCGAACATTTCCAGATGTTCGAGTGCTCGTTTCGAGTAACGAGCCCCATTGAAGTCAATGGGAGACTCGAGCATTTTTCAAAGGGACCATGGTTCGGGAATAAAATGTGTTAATTAATTGAAAAAGAATGTCTTCTGATAAGTGATCAGATGTATGCAAACATCTGCAATCTATTCTTCACTGTTCCGCGCGTATATTATCTCCCGACAAGTTAACAGATCTGAAGAACAGTGAAGAATAGAATAAAAACAGTGAACACAGGATCATTTAAGTGAAAAACACAGTGAAGAATAGATTGCAGATGTTCTGCACATCTGCTTACTTGTCGGGAGATACGCTGTCCCGGGATCCGCTGCTCTCCGTGCCCCGCTGCTCTCCGTGCCCCGCTGCTCTCCGTGCCCCTCTGCTCTCCGTGCCCCGATGTCTCCGTGCCCCGATGTCTCTGTGCCCCATGTCTCCGTGCCCCATGTCTCCGTGCCCCATGTCTCCGTGCTGCCGCTGCTCTCCGTGCTGCCGCTGCTCTCCGTGCCCCGATGTCTCCGTGCCCCGATGTCTCCGTGCCCCGATGTCTCCGTGCCCCGATGTCTCCGTGCCCCGATGTCTCCGTGCCCCGATGTCTCCGTGCCCCATGTCTCCGTGCCCCATGTCTCCGTGCCCCATGTCTCCGTGCTGCCGCTGCCGCTGCTCTCCGTGCCCCGATGTCTCCGTGCCCCGATGTCTCCGTGCCCCGATGTCTCCGTGCCCCGATGTCTCCGTGCCCCGATGTCTCCGTGCCCCATGTCTCCGTGCCCCATGTCTCCGTGCCCCGATGTCTCTGTGCCCCATGTCTCTGTGCCCCATGTCTCTGTGCCCCATGTCTCCGTGCCCCATGTCTCCGTGCCCCATGTCTCCGTGCTGCCGCTGCTCTCCGTGCTGCCGCTGCTCTCCGTGCCCCGATGTCTCCGTGCCCCGATGTCTCCGTGCCCCGATGTCTCCGTGCCCCGATGTCTCCGTGCCCCGATGTCTCTGTGCCCCGATGTCTCTGTGCCCCGATGTCTCCGTGCCCCCATGTCTCCGTGCCCCATGTCTCCGTGCCCCGATGTCTCTGTGCCCCATGTCTCCGTGCCCCATGTCTCCGTGCTGCCGCTGCCGCTGCTCTCCGTGCTGCCGCTGCTCTCCGTGCTGCCGCTGCTCTCCGTGCTGCCGCTGCCCCGGTGTCTCCGTGCTGCCGCTGCCCCGGTGTCTCCTAGCTGCTCCCCGGTGTCTCTGTGCTGCTCCCTGGTGTCTCCGTCCTGCTCACCGTGTTCTGCAATGTGTTCTTCACACATATATATTGTTCTTCACATGCTATTTTGTTCGCGCCGTTCCGCGCGTATCTTCCGACAAGTAAGCAGATGTGCCGAACATCTGTAATCTATTCTTCACTGTGTTCTTCACTGTGTTTTTCACTTAAATGATCCTGTGTTCACTGTGTTCACTGTTTTTATTCTATTCTTCATTGTTCTTCACTGTGTTTTTTTAATTAAATGCTCGATCTCGAGCAGGGGAACTACTCGTCCGAGCAACGAGCCGTCTCGAGTACCCTAATGCTCGACCGAGCATCAAGCTCGGACGAGCATGTTCGCTCATCTCTAATTCTAAAGCTTCCTTGTTTTCATTTTCAGTTCTGTTATTATCAAATATCTGAACATAGTATCAGAAAACACTCAACGTAAAAGAAAGATGGCGGCTACTTTGCCTTCTATTCTAGTAGTTATGCCTATGGCTGCATCTTATAAAGCACAAGGAGCTAAGCAGAGTGTACATTGTGCCCTATCTACAGGCAGCATGTTATAATTTGCACAGCTCCTCCTGCTGTATAACATGCTGCCAGGATTAAGACTGTTAAGTGCCCTTTGTTATATGAATATTATAGCCCCTACAAGTCTCTTTCATATGGGACTAGAATCAGCTTCTTGGGGATTGGAGGATACATCCCTTATGCCTGCTTTCCATCTGCAGTTTCAGGACCTTTAGAGGACCTAGCAGGAACAGATGTACAAGGGTTTTATGGGTGAAGGTCCTTCTCGGTATGGGTGGCCATGGGTCCCCTAGAAGGCTTGAGCCCCTAGGCTACCGCCCATACTGCCTATATTATAATCCACTACCGCATGCTATGTAGAATCTGCTCAGCTCCTCCTGCTCTATAATATACTTTTATTGTTCACTTTCAAACAACTCTTAACAATGTGAACATTTCTTGTCTCTTCGCTCTGATACATATGAAAACTTCTTTCACCCCAGTGTCACTTTCCGGAAGTTATTCCATCAGCGTTTTATTATAAAACTATGCAAAATGGCCTCATTTTACAAATTTCCTTTAGCATACAGAGAAAATTATGTCTTATTGTTCTGAACAATACTTTTTGTATTCCCCTCAATTTTTCCACATTGAGATCTTCACAGATTCTTGACCAGATGTTATATGAAAGATCCCACAGCAATGCGACTGGGATGTAATGCAATTCTGAACTAATAAACGTATTGTTTCTTCTTGTAGTATGTAAGATGAACGTGCACAAGAGATGTGAGGCCAACGTAGCGCATAACTGTGGGGTGAATTCAGTGGAGCTAGCCAATGCTTTGGCCGGAATGGGTCTACAGCCTGGAAATATTGCTGTCACACGGGTAAGATGCGGTAAAATGAAGGGTTTAACGGTGAAATCTAACAACAAAATCAGCATATACGTTATGTCCAGATCATAAAAATGAGTTTCTCGGTTAGTCCTTGGGGCCATATTTAGATATAGTGGGTGAAGGGAAATTCCACTAAGAATTGGAAAGTGTTTTGCCTTAAAGGAAACACACACAACATTGTTGACTATAATACCTTCTCGGTAGATATTTTGAGAAGAGAGATCATGACATTCTTCATAACAGCTGCTGGTTTCTGTGACTGTGAGGGTCTTGTGTGGTCTGTAGAATCCCCCATGTGTAGCAGGTAGGACTTTCTATTCAATGTCCTCCATGGAAAGAAAAGTTGCATAGACCAAGTGTCACAAATACAGTCAATTTTAATACTGTTTGACGTCTGACCTCTAATCTGTCACAATTCCTTCCATAGTGTCAGTTTCCAGTTCTCTGCATAGTAAATATCCACCTGCTGTGTCTGATTTGCATAGCGGTATACAATACCATAGAGAGAACAATGTCACTTATTCTATGCATTCTCTGCTCAAATGATCGGTGGACTCCCAATGTCATCAAAGTTGCTGATGTGATTATTATTTAAAGGCGTTGTCCAACACGAGTAAAAACTTTACTAGTGGGCTTGGAAGGGGGAGCTGTGAGTAAAAATAAACCTATACTTGCCTCTCTCGGCACCCCTGGTGTCCCCCTCCCACCGTTCGTCACTGCCGTGCCCCTGTTTGTTTACAATGGCACGGCACCTCTGCTCTGGTGCCCTGGTACACCCACCCACCCCGTCCCAGCGCTTGCCACATCGGTGGGACAGGAGACGGACGGGCATCCCAGGCAGGTGTTGTCAGAGCGCTGAGGGAGGCAAGGTTTATTTTTTTATCTTGGTCCCATTTATGTATGTCAGACAACCTCTTTAACTCACCTTTCAGGCTCAGTAGCACAACTTTAATAGTTGATTTTAGAAGGAGCTGGATAAGCAATATAAGAAGATTACCACAGGCACAGTTCTTGGGTAGCTTTCCTTGAAATATTTTAAACAGGCGGTATTTCTAGAAATCACCACAAGGGGACAGTATTTCACAGATTTGTTCATAGCAAGCAGGATAGATCCATAGAAGCTCCTGGATATTTGCAGTTTGCTCTAGTTTTGCTGTTAACTAACAGAAAAAAAATTGCCTTCAAAAGGAATGTGTTTGTGTGTAATGTAGTATTTTCTAGTTTTTATATAAGCAGAGTGAACATTGCATGTTTATGAACTGTACAGATCCCGCTTGCTTTCCCCAATTCTGTCCTCATTGGTAACGCCTTAAACAGTAAAGAAGGATTATATAATTTTATGTTGTAAACCCGCACCAATTCCACTCATTTAATCTATTTAAGCAATTATGGGAAAGCTCTATCAAGTTCATAGATGGTAAGCTCGTGCAAGCCGGGCCTCACTGCAGTTGAGGATTATTTTACTGTTCTTTAATGTCTAATTATGTTTATATGTACACGGTGGAAAAGTACTCCAGGCGCCTTCAGTTTTTATGTTCACTAAACGCACGGATAACGGATTCCTGCCTAAATGGAACTTAATGGATGACAAAAATCCAATTGACGTCAATGTAAATTTTATAAGTGATAAGTTCAACATTTGTTAAACCTCCATTCTTTACTTTTTTAATGGAGGTAAGGAACGGTTATGTGAAATGAGCCTAAGGGAGAACTTTTGCATGCAATAGTAAATTTGTAATCCCTTTCATACACTTGGTGCCTTCTAATTCTCTCCTCCCTTACCTGGAACCCAGCAGCAGAGCACTCTGTCATCAGCCTGCTTTCTAGGGGAATGTTTCATATTGCTATAAAAAGTAGGATTGTTACTACGTCTTGTATCCACATTTCTCTTTAAATATCCTTTTTATAAGGCGTGCTATGAGTTTCGTTCATCACTGTTCTAGGTTTCACCAATATCTAAGGGATTTTCTGGCTAAAATAATGGATGACCCAAGATAGGTCATCAGTATTGGATTAATCCTTACTCCTGTACATATCAGCTGTTCTAAGCAACCGATAAACTAAAAATGGACAAGAGACAACAGATTCTTCTCTGTGTAGTCACTGCAACTTCGCTCCCACTTAAAAGAATTGGCCATTAACAGCTAAATGAAGAACAGATCCCGTTTCAGGGGGCACATGTCAGCATGTACTTATGCTTTGGTTGTAACCACTAAATCCTCGTGGTTCATTTCCTTTAAAGTGGTTGTCTGACTTTTAGAAAAATTTAGTAGGTGGGCTGGGGAGGGCTTTAAAAAAAAATCTTTACTCGCCTCCTCCAGCACTCCCGGTGTCCTTTTTGTTTACAGGGGCATGGCAGCTCCAAACCGGCAACATCCGGTGGCCTGGCACGCCCACCTGACTCCTGTTCCAGCACCTGATACAGCCCACCTGCTCAATTTTTCTAATTTTAATGGACAACCCCTTTAATGTGTCTCCACATTCATGAAGCTGTAATAGAACTTAGTAGACTTACTTTTTGTGTGTCTTAATGTAAGACACAAATTACACCTAAAAAACAGTGAATACAAAAAAATATATAAATTAATTGTAAGAAATGGTATTTGTGAGCTTTGAAATATCGTCCTTGTATTTTATAGCCTTCAGACAACAGTCCTGCCAGATCCGAAAATGGTTCTGAAGATGATTCTCTGTCCAACACGTCCTCACAGTACAAATTTGGGATTGAAGATTTCATGTTCATACGTGTTCTTGGAAAAGGCAGCTTTGGGAAGGTAGGTATTTCCTTAGCAGACCTAGAATATTGCTGTATAGTCTATGAGTATTACTGCATTATCTTGTGGTTTTCATCAGTGTTGAGTAGCAATATTATATCCCATGAGTACATATCCTATGAGTCTCCTGTCCTGTTTAGGTAACAGGGGACTGTTTTAGTTTGAGAATTTTTAATGCCGCCTCATAGGTTTACTGCAAAGGGCCCTACTGAGGCTCTGTCGCCCAGGGTCCTACTGAAACCTGGAGCTGACCCTGGTCAGGGTTAATCTGTGAAGTAGGGGATTACCTGGTCTCCCATTAGAGGTAGATCTGCAGTAGCTTTTGACTATAGCAAGATGCCTCCCGTTCTGATATAAGAAAGGACCACCCCAAGTTGTGGGGAAGTTGCATAATTTTGTAATTTTACCATATTTCATCCAACCAGCAGATATTCGGCTCCATGACTTCTATTGCATTATAAAGCCAAATTACAGAGGCTTGGAGTTTGCTAATTCTACTTTCCTAGGCTCTTTGAGCATTTGAACAGGGTTTGGTCACGTGGCAGTGCCACGTGCAGGAGCCCTAAGTATCATTTAAGTGCTTTCACATAATCCAATCCAATCTACCTCCCCAGCCTTATCTGTATATAATATGATTTATGTAAGCAGTGCCCCCAATACTACACATAATCTCATTTACAGAGGGCGCGCATTCATATAGCTCTGGTGTAAGCAGTCAGATTACAGTTGGATAGAAGCGTTTAGTTTGTTCATTATCTTGTTTTTCTTTCCTATTCTCTAATTAACTTGCTACTAAGTCGGACAACTGGTACATTCTCATAGATTACTGCCTGTGAGTACATTCTCAGAGGTTACCGTCAGTGGATACATCCTTATGGGTTATTGTCAGTGGGTACATTCCCGTAGGGAATATTTTCCTTCATGGGAATATTTTGATAGATGACTTCTTACCCAACCTATAAAGTATAGTGGATGGTAATACTTGTCTCATGTACTGTCTAGAAAACCCACTCTTAAGTACTTTACCAAGGAGTTCTGATTTAATTTAAGGAGTTCCCCTGTTTAGGATCCTCATTTCTGATCTGCCAGTTGTCTACAATGGATTATACAACCCTTGAATATCTTGAGATGAAGGCCACAGTTTGTTAGATGTTGGATCATTGGTTTCTTCTGCCCTCAGGTGATGCTTGCTAAATCCAGAGAAGGAGATAACCTCTTTGCAGTGAAGGTGCTAAAGAAGGATGTGATTCTCCAAGATGATGATGTGGAGTGTACAATGACTGAGAAGCGCATCCTGGCCCTGGCTTGTAGCCATCCATTCCTTACCCAACTCTTCTGCTGCTTCCAGACTCCGGTGAGTTCTTCATCTATTCCTTAAAGGGAACCTGTCACCAGGAGACCCATTTTTAGCACTCCCCCAGTCCCCACAGAGCATAGTACATACACTGCCAAAGTGTTTTTGTATTAAAAATAGGTTTTACAGAAAAAAAGAAATGTTATATTGTACCTTTCATTAGCATCTGCTGTGTGACTAGGCAGTTGCCTTTTGGGAGGAGCTGGAAAGGAGCAGTTTCCCCCCCCCACCCTTGGGGAACAGCTTCTCCATGTGACCTTTTCAAATATATGAAAACACCCATCACTTGGCTCAGCGACGCCCCTTGCTCCTCTACAGCCAATCACGAGTGTGGGGAGTTATTCATATATTTGAAAAGGTCACTTGTTTCCCAAGGGTGGGGGGGAAACTGCTCCTTTCCAGCTCCTCCCAAAAGGCAACTGCCTAGTCACACAGCAGATGCTAATGAAAGGTACAATATAACATTTCTTTTTTTCTGTAAAACCAATTTTTAATACAAAAACACTTTGGCAGTATATGTACTATGCTCTGTGGGGACTGGGGGAGTGCTAAAAATGGGTTTCCTGGTGACAGGTTCCCTTTAAGTTACATATCTCATTCCTAGTTCACTAGGCTCTAAAACTATGGTAAGGAATCCAATAACATACTAACAAATACAAACCCAAAACCATTCGGCAAGGATAAAAAAAAACACTATGGGGCTCATTTACTAAGGGTCCGCAGAGGGCATTTTCGTCAGGTTTCCCGACTATTTCCGTTTTGCGGCAAATTGCCCCCTGGGATTTTGGTGCACGCGAACGTGCACTGTTTTCAGTGAAGGATATCCAGGTAGTTTTCATGCGTATAGTCTGACTAGTAACACAAGGTATCTTGAGTTTAAGACTCATAGGGACACTGGGGTTACAGTGTCATTAGTGTCATATTCTTCAAAACAGCTTTTGCCTTTAAGAGACTATGGTGCAAAAAAGACTTTTTGTATCACATCAGGGGACCAAGGTATGTGTGGTTAACCCCGTAATCGGCAGAAATGATCCCATTATGTGTCATGCATTGGTTACTAAAGTAACGCATAACTGTAGGTATTAACAGAAGGCTAACCACCTTCAAATCATGTATACTTTGTTGTTATAACAACCACTTCTTTTTTGGTTATCCTTTTTAAGTTCCTCCTTATATACTGTATTGTTCTCTACTAAGTCCAAATTTCAACCAGTTGTGATCAGCACCCGCCACTGATTACCGTATATACTCGAGTATAAGCCGACCCGAGTATAAGCCGAGACCCCTAATTTTACAACCAAAAACTGGAAAAACCTATTGACTCGAGTATAAGCCGAGGGTGTAGTATACAGCCAGCCTGCCCCCCTGTAGTATACAGCCAGCCTGCCCCCCTGTAGTATACAGCCAGCCCCCATGTAGTATACAGCCTGCCCCCATGTAGTATACAGCCTGCCCCAATAGTAGTATACAGCCTGCCCCAATAGTAGTATACAGCCTGCCCCAATAGTAGTATACAGCCTGCCCCAATAGTAGTATACAGCCTGCCCCAATAGTAGTATACAGCCTGCCCCAATAGTAGTATACAGCCTGCCCCCATAGTAGTATACAGCCTGCCCCCATAGTAGTATACAGCCTGCCCCCATAGTAGTATACAGCCTGCCCCCATAGTAGTATACAGCCTGCCCCCATAGTAGTATACAGCCTGCCCCCATAGTAGTATACAGCCTGCCCCCATAGTAGTATACAGCCTGCCCCCAGTATGCCAAGTGAATAAAAAAAACAAACTTAATACTCACCCTCCGACGATACTCACCTTTGATGCTCGGCACGGCTCCCGGTCCTCGGCGGTGGCTCCCGGTCCTGGCGGCGGCTTCCGAACCTCGGTGGCAGCTCCTCTCTTGTTTCTTCACTGGCGGCTCCCGGTCACTTTGCTAGCCGGCAGTCGCGTCCATGCGATCTGCGGGCGGGCGCACACTATGATGCGGCAGTGTCGCCGCCGATGACGTAATCGGCGGCGACAGCGCCGCATCTTAGTGTGCGCCCGACTGCCGGCTAGCGAAGGAAGCAAAGAGCCCGGGAGCCGCCAGTGAAGAAAGAAGAGAGGAGCGGAGCCGCTGCCGAGAATCGGGAGCTGCCGCCGAGGATCCGGACACCGGAGGGTGAGTATTATTATTTTTTTTTTTTATAGTTGACTCGTGTATAAGCCGAGGTGAGGGTTTTCAGCACATTTTTTGTGCTGAAAATCTCGGCTTATACACGAGTATATACGGTAAGTAAGAATCCAAATGCTACTTGTGCAGTAAATATAGCCATAATGATAAATGTCCAGCAGGGGGCACAGTTGCATCAAACAACTTGTAACTGGTTATACTGTAGTGAGTTCTGTACAAGTTCTACAGGTTCTATCATCCATGACCTACTGTGTATCATCCCAGTACAGATCTGTATATATCATATATTTATTCTGGCTGAGTAGCTTTTCCCGAAGCAAAGCTGATATTTAAGTGGCAATGGAAAATGTATAGTAGAAGTATAATTACACTCTTCTCTATAAAACCCCTGCAGTCTAGTTCTTCCCAATGGGTCATCCAGTACATAGTTTGTTTCTGGGTTATGTATGGTGACCCTATAGATTGATCTGAGATTTTAAGAAGTTGCTTCTGCTTAACTAAATGTAAGGATGAGCCTGAGCGCCCACATTGTGGACTGTTTCCCTCCATTACTATATAGACAGCACTTAGGGTAACCCTATACCACGCATGCAGCCCGTGTTTCATAAGAACAGGAGTCAAATTTCTAGTCTTGTTGACAGCATGGGGAGGGGGTGGGGGGGCTGCTGACAGCTCCAAGCATGTGACCTCACCTTAATGTATAGGCAAAAGGTCATCTAGTAGGAGAGCCTGAGGTGTCAACCTTCGATCTACTTAGCCTGGATATGGCCACATAATCCTATAGATCTGTAAAGGAGGTGATTTAAGGGCAGTCACACTTGTGTAACACATATACAGTAAATGTATGTAATTGTGTGTGTATATCCTGCATTATCCACATGAATTTTCAAAGCTTGGATGATCCTGCTTTTGCAAGAATAAAAATACCAAAGATATTCCTAACTCGAGAAATCTACTAATCCATCTTTTTGGTCATTTTACTGGAAAATAAGATCATTTTAGAAGTTTCCTCTGTGGTTACGTTTAGGAGAACCATATTGGCGCCTATAACGGACAGATATATTTTGACTGTGACTTTAGTGTTTGGGTCCCTCAGAAAACACTTGCATGCTGTACATTTGTGTTATCTCATCAGCACATTTGCGGTAGATAAGAGGCGAAAGCTTCCTCTTGTGGGCGTTTTCTCCTTGTAATGTGTTGACCCCTCTTATATTTCCTATTGGCTGATGTGAGTAATAACCTCGTCTATCCTACCCCCACTGCCAACGTACTTTACAATATTGTCGTCATTGTCTTATCTGTACACGAGACAAGCGTGTGATCTGGTCTGAGGATCTGTACAGTGCTGGATAAACAAGTGACCGCATACAACAGTGCTGCACTACCAAACAGTCATATCTTCCCTTGTATGTACATCTCTTAATGGCTAATCCGGAAGTCTATTGTTCTGCCATGGCACTACAGAGCCCTATCCTGATCCCTGGGGTCCTGGGCAATTCTGCAATGTAACCTCTGTATTAGTGTATTGTGCCCCATCTTTGGAATATTATCTGATACTTATGATACAATATACTGGCAATAATTGTATCTTTCAATGACCACCATGACAGCTCCCTTTCATTTCATGGCTTTTATTAAAATTCTAAAAACTAAAAAGTTCTGACACTGCATACCTGTAAAAGCTAAAATCAGAAATGTCACTTATCAGTATTATGGAAAGAAATGACAGAATATATTATAAAGTAAGTAAACCTTTTGTATAATATTTTTTATTTCAGAAATTAATAGTTCGGGTGATAAACTTTGTAACATACTTTATTTAGTAAACAAGCTTTTTGTGTCCTTTTCTTGCCCCTTCTTTCTCCTGTAGTGAGCGGTGTATCTAAAGTTCTGTACACAGTATATAGATAAGAAAAGAAGGCTAAAGATTAACAATGGAGGAGGTTCAGTTAGAAAAAAAAAATAACATTCCATTTGGCGTCATACTTCTGGAACATCTTTTACGTCATTCTCCTCTGTTACTACTTTTAGAAGTTTATGAATTAAGTGACAACTTGGTGTTACCATTGTGTCCCTACATAATCAGTGGCAGCACTGATCGAACCGTGTCAGGATGTCCTGAAAGTCATGCTTGATGTTAAGGAGGCTCCCTTTCAACGAGGCATGGCTTTCCTTGTCCCATTCTGAAAAATATATTTGCATGTTTCCCTGAGCGTACAGTGTCAGACTATGTAGGAATTGCCTTCAATTGGTTACTTTTTATTGGTAATTTGTTTGTAAAGTTCTGGAAGGAATAATGGAGGAATGGCACGAAGTATTTATTAAAGAAGACAAGTTAGAAAATCTTGAAAGTTCTGTAAATGAGAAGTTCTAGGTGTCTATCAGAGACCATCTTTATGGTCAATATCCATAGCATTGCATGGAAGGTTTGGATACACTTATGTGAGTGTATTATTAGCTCTTTCACTGGACATTCAGTCCACCTTCTTCTATTCCTGGACCACTAATGAACAGTGAACTGTGATAATATATGAGATGCCTTCTTTCTTTAAGCTGTGGTGTGTTGTGAAGTGCGAGTCTCTTGGACTCCAAAATAGATGTTCAGTGTTCCAGAGCCGAGGTTTGGAATGTGAAGTCAAGTATTTTTACTCCTTTGCCTTGTGATAGATACAACCCCCCTTCCCCAGTGTTATAGGATAAAAGGCAATGACTTGAACTCGTGTGTAAGGTTAGGTGACATGTGCTTCATGTGTCTCATACTCTGCATGTCATACATTGTGTACTGCAAGTGCAGACAACAAGGAGATAGTATAAGCAATTTTTCCAACAATATACACTCTTATACATTTGCGTATTCAGTGCATCTGCTGTAACCCCAGCAAAACGTAAAATAGACCTGCAGGTGACCAATGTAGATGGACTGGTAGAGATCACGTTTGATATTGCTTCATGTACAGTGGGGGAAATAAGTATTTGATTGCAGGCGATTTTGAAAGTTTTCCCTCCTACAAAGAATGGAGAGGTCTAATTTTTATTGTACTTTACACTTCAACTGTGAGAGACAGAATCTAAAAAAAATACAGAAAATTACATTGTATGATTTTTAAAAAATTAGCATTCTCTTGCATAAAATAAGTATTTCAGCCTCTACCAATGACCACAAATTCTAGTTAGTTTTTCTTTGAGAAGCTCCTCCTACTCTGCACTCATTACCTGTATTAATTTCACCTGTTTGAACTCGTTTACCTGTATAAGGGTGCAGTCACACGTTGCAGTTAAAACTGCATCGCAATCAGCTTTGAGGTGGTTTTAGGTGACTTTTTGTCAATTGAACAGGTGAAAGACATGAACTGAACGAGTGAATTTGATTTTAAGGGGAAACCTGCTCCACAAATGTCACTCACTCGTTCAGTTCATGTCTTTCGCCTGTTCAATTGACAAAACTGCACCAAAAACCACCTCAAAGCTGATTGTGATGCAGTTTTAACTGCAACGTGTGAACGCACCCTCAAAGACGCCTGTCCACACCCTAAATCATCACACTACAATCTCTGTATCATGGGCAAGACAAAAGAGCTAAGGACACCAGGGATAAAATTGTATGCTTGGATGGGCCACAGGACAATAGGCAAGCAACTCGTTTTTTTTATTGGGAAATGGAAGAAACACTAGATGACTCGATCTTTCTCAGTCTAATGCTCCATGCAAGATCTCACCTTGTGGGGTATCGATGATTCTGAGAAAGATCATGGATCAGCTCGGAACTACACCGGTCAATGGCTTGAGGCCAGCTGGGAACACAGTCTCAAAGATTAGTTAGTAACACGCTACACCGTCATGGGTTAAAATCATGCAGGGCTTGCAAGGTCCCTCTGCCAGAACATGTCTAGACCCGTTTTAAGTTCCCCATTGACCATATGGATGATCTAGAGGAGGCATGGGAGAAGGTCATGTGGTCAGATGAGACCAAAAGAGAACTTTTTAGTATCAACACCACTTGCTTGTACTGGAGGAGGATGAGAACAACCGTAAGAACACAGTCGCAAATGTGAAGCACAGGGTTGGAACGTCATACTTTGGGAGTGGTTTTCTGCAAAGGGGCAGGGTGACTGCACCATTTTGAAGATGGAGACAAAACCACCTCCTCTCAGTAAGAGCATTGAAGTTCGGTCTTCCAGTATGACAATGACCCAAAACACATAGCCAGAGCAACAAAGGAGAGGCTCCGAATGAAGCATTTCAAGGTCTTGGAGTGGCCTAGCCAGGCTCCAGACCTGTACCCAATCAGAAATCTATGAAAGGAGCTGAAACTCAAAGTTGTCCAGCAACAGCCTTGAAATCTGACCGATCTGGAGAAGATCTTTATGGGGGACTGGGCCAAAATGCCTGCTACAATCTGTGCAAAATTGGTCAAGAAATACATGAAACGTCTGACCTCTGTAATTAATTACACATTATAAATATTACATTCCGTTTTTCTATGATATCAAATATTTATTTCATGCAATAAAATGCTAATTAATCATTTAAAAATTAAACAATGTGCTTTTCTGGAATTATTTTTCTTAGATTTTGTCTCACACAGTTGAAGAGTACCTACAATAAAAAAGTATAAAGCTCGCCATTCTTTGTGGTCTGGGATCGAAAACTTATTATTGCATGGATACTTATATTCCGTATCCATGCAATGCATCTAATGTATCAGTTGGTAATATTGATTAGACTGGCTGAGGTAAGGTCACAGTATAGAAGGAGATCTTCCTACACAGGGCTGAGGCAATGTAACTGTCGCAGTATACAATTATCGGATCACTGTAGCTAATGTCAATTGTTTCACATCTAGTTTCTGGCTAAAGGCCAAGAATATGACAAGTCCTACTTGTTAAAGTTTGTGCACATTCCCAGACTGTTACTGCGTAGCGCCTAATATGGCTTCTGCAAAATTAAAAGGCACGTTTCAGCGTAACCAGTTGTATCTTGTACCCAGGAGTTTTATGTTACGAGCTGCGGTGATGTAACTATGCGCTGATGTTATTTAATATGGTTATATTTAAGCATTGCCCATATCAAATAAAAATGTTATAAGTATCGGTAAAATAACAGTAAATGTGCTGCTCGTTCTCATGTCCTGATGTGGAATACTCCAGGAAAACCTCGCTGTGTTATGCCCAGTGCATGGGCTGTGAGGATGGAGCCTTACACACAGCTTACGAGTCCGCAAATCCTGCATTAGACATGTACATACAGCTAAAGATTTTTGCAAATCCTTTATAATAAGGCTACATTCTCACAAACGTGTGCCCGCCGCGCCAAAGCACGACAGGCGCGCGAGAGAGGAGGTGGGCGTGAGCACCTCTCACCCACCTCCATAGAGATACATGGAGCCTATCTTTTCCCCGGGCCACAGTGCTGCATGTGTGCTGCACCTCACCCCTCCGTGCGCCCATTGCTGGACTATGGGGGGATGTATATACAACCCCATCGGTCATGCAATGGTCATGTGAATGTAGCCTAAGAGGGGCTCTGAGAGGTGTTACCATTGCCCCTCCATGCTCTGTATTTACAGGCTTTTACACAGTCTCCCCGTCACCCCTCACTCCTTATCACTTCAGCACTGTAGTCTCACACAGTGGGAGGGGGGAGTGCTCTTACACAGTGTAAAAGCCTCAGAAGCGATAGCACGGAGGTACTCTTGTATTACCCCCAGAACCTCTGACTCATTAGCCTAATTTTGAAAGTTGATTTTAGAAGGTTGAAGGCCATGGATAACAATCTAAGAAGATGACCGCAGTCACAGTACCTGGATCTATGAGTAAGTGCCCTTGGTTTACCAAGCTGTATTTTGATGGTAGATTTACTTTAAAAACTTCCTATTCTGCTCCATCAGCCTCTTTCTCTTCCTATGTCTTCTCCTTGCAAGTCCAATCATAAATCTTTTATTTATATAGCCGCACTTGACAGATCATGGGGTAGAACAAAATAAGACGCTACAGAGCAATAACGTAGTTAGATGATACAATATGATGGGCAGCACAGGGGGCTCAGTGGTTAACACTATAGCCTTGCATAACTGGGGTCCTGGGTTCTAGTCTCAGGTCAACATCTGCTTAGAGTTTGTATGTTGTCTCCATGTTTGCGTGGGTTTCCTCCGGATCCTCACACACTCCAAAACATACTGGTAGGATAATTAGATTGTGAGCCCAATGGGGACAGAATTATTATTATAATACAATAAGAATGAGGGCTCTGCTCGCAAATGCTTACAATCTGAGAAAGAAGAGGTGAGGTAGGAGGTGTCGAATCCTGACCACTGCTCCCCTTTCCCTCTCCAGGGCCACAGTGACTGGACACAATGATAGTCATGTACCGTAGTTGCACTTATCAAAGTGTTTGCAGAAATGAGAATACAGCTATAATCTGTGCATAGTAAAAAATAACCTCTAAAATGTCCATATGGTTTTGACTTTGATTTTCACTGTTTTATTTATTCTTTTTCTCTTCTTACTTAAAGGACCGATTGTTTTTTGTGATGGAATTTGTCAATGGGGGTGACCTGATGTTCCACATCCAGAAATCGCGGCGGTTTGATGAAGCCAGGGCTTGTTTTTACAGCGCTGAAATTACATCCGCTCTCATGTTCCTTCATGAGAAAGGAGTCATTTACAGGTAGGAAAAAGCTAATAATGCACATGGTAATACTTCCTCTTTGCATTAAATAGGAATAGCCACATTTTTGTTGCTGATTCTGTTGGATGTGTTTCTTTTGGAAAAGGGAGATGTGTACAGATTTCTATGGGATCTGCCGACTATCTAATTCTATATGTTACTTAAGTGGACTAGTTAGATGTAACCCTTCTGCTCACAAACATGTGATGTCCTCGGCTTGCAGAGAACAGATCCGTGGTCCATTTCGCCATCCGTGGGTCATGGGTGTGTAATCCATTTCTAAGCAGTATGTATTCAACAATGTCTCCAGTACATCATTAGATTTTGTGAATCCGCAAAAAAAATCACAGGCTAGCAAATGATATTGCTAGATTATCCCAACCCTTGAAGGGTTACCCTAAAAACTCATACAAAAATATGGATGGCACAGTAACGACACCCATGTGGAATGCGTATATTTCACATCCCAATAGACTTCTATGGGAAAGCCCCATAGGAATAGGAGTTTACGCTAGGTTAATTTTTCTTTTTAAATCACTCACTAAGTGTGTATGTATATGTGTGTGTATGTATATGTGTGTGTATATATATGTGTATATATAATGTGAGTATGTAAGCTCCCAACATATCTGCTTTCATAGCACATACATAGACTTATACTGATAGATGCAAGTATCCTTTTTGCTTCCGTCTGCATTGTATACCATGAAAAAAGAACATGGAAAAACCCAGCAGGTACATTTTTCTATCCTGCTCCCCCCTGCTTAATTAATATATAGTGTATATGCTTAACAGAGGCAAAGTGAGACGGATGCAACCTATTTCATTCCATCCCCGGCCTCTGCTCAACAGGAAGGAGGTTCCTAGTGATGTCACTGTCCTTATAAGGAGATGGGGAAACTCCTTGAACATAAGTAGCGGCCAATCACTGGCTGCTGCCAATATTCACTCCACCTCTTGCATAAAACTCACAGGGAACGTTTGTCGGAAACGCCCTACCATGCAGATCAGGTGGAGAGTGAGCAGACCAAAAATAATACTCAATAAAGATTCCAATATGGACTACAGCTTCTTGCTTCAGCTCCTAATCTTTTTTAATGTCAAGCAAAATAATGGATTATCCTGATTGGTCATTCCTCTTTAAGAAATATTGCAAGTTTACCTTTATTTTATGGTATAAACGGTTGTGACAATGAAATCTAAGCTTGTGATGGGTTCTGCATGACTTTAGGGTTGTTAGATTGTCATATGTCACTTCACGTCATCATAAGCACCAAGTGAAGCAGACTAATCTAACCTGGCCAGACAGTTAATGCCGCTTATCTGTGAGAGGGCGGGGGAAGCGCAGTCTTGTAGGAGCCTGCAGAGTAACTCAATCATTTATTGCACAGCACACATGTAGCAGAGCTGAATTTAGATCACCTTTTATTGGCTGCAATGTGTCATCATGTTTGTTCATTCAGATAACATTTTTTGTACTCTATTTCCCATGTTCATATTAGTCATAAAGTTTTATCTTCTTGGCTCGTTTCCTAAATATCTGCCACGTGGTTTATGGTGAGTGACCTTGGATAGGACTTTTCCTTGCTGTGCTCACAGGTTGTATGCAAGAGCAACAATGGTAACTTTCATGGTAGTAACTACAGTATGTGTACACTACTGCTGAATATGTTGGTTCAATGGGAATTAAAGGGGTTGTCCATTTTCAGTACTTTCTACCAAATAATTGATATTGTTTGTGTAATGAAAAGTTATACAATTTTCCAATGTACTTTCTGTCTCAATTGTTTATGGTTTTCTAGATCTCTGCTTGCTGTCATGCAACAGGAAGCTTCATTGTTTACTTCCTGTAGATCAGGGGTCTCAAACTCGCGGGCCAACTGCGGCCCGCGGGACAATATTTTGTGGCCCCCACCTGGTCGCGCTGCATGGAGAGGGCTCAGCCGGTAAGTCTTTGCTGCATATTGCAGCAAAGGCTTACCGGCAGTGGCGTACCGATCGCGGTCGCAGGGGTCGCGACTGAGACCGGGCCCATGGTCAGTCAGAGGCCCGCACCTGACCCCTGCGCTGCGCTGATAACTCGGCGCAGCCCAGCGGGCAGATGTTTTAAATTGTGACAGCCGCGGGCCTTCCCGTTACAGCGCACGGACTGTTCTGTATCTGGTCCGTGCGCTGGATCAGGGAGGGCCCGGAGCTGTCCCAATTCAAAATAAGAACGGGCCCCCGATCCGCCCACCGTCCCACCCACCTCAGCGGCCGTTCCCACCCATCGCATCCATAGACGCCGACACGTCTGCCTGCGCCGGGTCTGCTGAGGTCCATGACCCGGCACCTGACCTGGCAGACGCGTCATCAGCCGTCGCCTGCGCCGATCTGCAGAAGAGAGAGCGCGAAGAGGAGCGGGATAACTAGGTAAGAGTTTTATTTTTTATCTTGCTTAAGTATATGGGGCCCTGTTTCTATTTGGGGGGGCATAGGTGAAAGTTAGTAAATGGCTATTTGGGGGGATATTACCTATGGGGGACATTAATCACGGCTACTGCTGGGGGGATATTAATTATGGCTACTGGAGAGGGGGGGCATTAATCATGGCTACTGCTGGGGGGGACATTAATTATGGCTACTGCTGGGGGGGACATTAATTATGGCTACTGCTGGGGGGGACATTAATTATGGCTACTGCTGGAGGGGGGGACATTAATTATGGCTACTGGTGAGGGGGGACATTAATTATGGCTACTGGTGAGGGGGGACATTAATTATGGCTACTGGTGGGGGGGACATTAATTATGGCTACTGGTGGAGGGGGGGACATTAATTATAGCTACTGCTGGGGGGGACATTAATTATGGCTACTGGTGGGGGGGACATTAATTATGGCTACTGGTGGAGGGGGGGACATTAATTATAGCTACTGCTGGGGGGGACATTAATTATGGCTACTGGTGGGGGGGACATTAATTATGGCTACTGGTGGAGGGGGGGACATTAATTATAGCTACTGCTGGGGGGGACATTAATTATGGCTACTGGTGGGGGGGACATTAATTATAGCTACTGGTGGGGGGGACATTAATTATGGCTACTGCTGGAGGGGGGGACATTAATTATAGCTACTGGTGGGGGGGACATTAATTATGGCTACTGGTGGGGGGGACATTAATTATGGCTACTGCTGGAGGGGGGGACATTAATTATGGCTACTGCTGGAGGGGGGGACATTAATTATGGCTACTGGTGGGGGGGACATTAATTATGGTTACTGCTGGAGGGGGGGACATTAATTATGGCTACTGCTGGGGGGGACATTAATTATGGCTACTGGTGAGGGGGGACATTAATTATGGCTACTGGTGAGGGGGGACATTAATTATGGCTACTGCTGGAGTCCCTGACTGGGCTCAGTGCGGTAGGAGCTTGGGACCCCTCGGTACACAGGACGCGTTCATAGAGAAAACACGTCTCCCAGCTTGGGGCTTTCCTTGCACTGGGAGACGTCATGACATTTGAATCTGAATAATGATATTTTGTAAGCGCATTTTGTGTGGAAAACTTGATGCGGCTCAGCCTTACCCAGAATCTACCTCCAACGGCCCCCAGGTAAATTGAGTTTGAGACCCCTGCTGTAGATAAACACTGGTCCATGGTCATGTGATGTCACATCATCATGGACCGGTGTTCATCTACAGGAAGTAAATGATGAAGCTTCCTGTTGTGTGACGACAAGCAGAGATGTAGAAAACCGTGAAGAATTGATACATAATCTATATTGAAAATTGTATAACTTTTCATTACACAAACAATCTCAATTATTTGCTAGAATGTCCTTAAAGTGGACAACCCCTTTAAACTAAAATAATTAATACAAATCACATACAAAAACAGTGATGTTGTCCTTGCCAACCAATAATATACAATATTTATTAAAGTGGTTGTCAGAATTTCATCAAAAAATGAATCTTGTTTTGCTGCCATTGCAGGAGTAATGGAAAATAATTTTTTTTCAGGGATTTTTTCAGATTTATTTCATTGTTCTTGTAAAGGGGCGAGGTTATACTGTTTTGGATTTTGTGCAATTCTATAGATTGATCCTTCTGCTCCAAATGAGATCATTCTAAAGATATGCATGCAGAGAAAGAACCACACGGGCACCCTTGCTTATGAGAAGAGGCACTGTAAACCTAGACGTTTAGGGGTACATGAAGACTAAGCTTTAGTAAAGGGTATAGTTGCATGGTGGGGGAAGGGTTGGTATATGCTGACGTTACATCTGTAAGTTAGCCAGAAGCTCATAAAATAAGGCTATCTTTTATAGAAAACCACTTAACCGTCTATATTTACAATGGAGAGAAGAAAATTAGAGATGACACACCTACTATAAGTAGTTTTCTCATGTAATAATTACAGTGGGAAACTCGTTTGGCTGTGTCATGAATATTTTCAGGTTGTTGCTTGGTAACAAAGGGATACACTATATGTTCACATCTCGATGTAGTCCTCTGTTGTAAGGATATGTCGGGCAGATTACCGTAGAATGGATGCTCATACAGTGGGCTATGTCTTCCTGTTCCACACCTCTACCCGAAAGTGGTAGGAGTAAATATAGGCTGCTTCCGATTTTCTGTGTCTTCCAAGTCACATCAGCGGAGGCTGAGGATGGATGCTATACAGTTGCATTGGTTCCCTATACGCATGCAGGCTGGGAAAAACCTAGCTTGCTTTGTTTTTCCATCCAAAGTTTCCTTCTGATTGAGGCATACACTGTGCAAAAAGGAGGCCTTCTTCTGCTAATACAGTCCATGGATACATTCCGTGTATATGCGGGAGCTTTCCAGGAGTATATGCTTAACATATACAAATACATCTACCCTTACTGCTGCGGAGGCTGATGGGTCACACACCTTGTTGCCGAAACACTGGAGGACCATTACCACCAGATGTTCAGTGCCCAGGGGTCAGGGAAGGAAGGCCGCCGTCAGTGGTCAATATTGATGGAGTCAGAATTTCTATATCGGATTTCTATATTGTATTCTGTTTTGTTTTAATTTGGCGTTCTTTAAGAAGGATAAAGCAAACACAGGGTTCTGCCAAGATTTTTTTCTAATGCATTCAAGGTCAATAGGGTTTATTTAGTAGAAAACTATTTTCTTGATCACTCCCTTACAAGACTCATTGTTTTATTGTTCTGTGAATACGTCCTGTGACATGCAGAGGTAAAACCTAGCAGCACTGATACGTGTTGAAACGTGTGTGTGTGACTAAGTGTTCCTGCATTCAATGCCTGTCACTTGTATGTAGGTAGAGTTTAAAGGATTAGTGCTTGAACACGGGGAACCTCTTACTAGCTGATTTGAATATTTCTTCAAATATTAGAGAGGTCCTCTACCCCAGTGGTCCCCAACATTTTTTTGCCCATTGACCGGCTGTGAGCATAAATTTTTTTTCCAGGGACCAGTTTACTGGTGTCATTGTTTCATAGCCAAAAATGTATGTTTGCATGCGCCACCATAACTCCCTATGTGGCCAACATAAATGGTCCCATTTCCTGAAAAAGCGCTCCCCCACACGCTCGCACTTATATAATCCCGTTTCCTGTATAGCAATCATCCCCTGCTTCCACTGTCCTCTTTCCTGTAGCTGCAACCCTTCCCATGTCACCCCTGCTGTAGCATGCCCCCCTTCCCATGTCACCTCTTCTGTAGCATGCCCCCCTTCCCATGTCACCCCTGCTGTACCATGCCCCCCTTCCCATGTCACCTCTTCTGTAGCATGCCCCCCTTCCCATGTCACCCCTGCTGTAGCATGCCCCCCCTTCCCATGTCACCTCTCCTGTAGCACGCCCTCCCTTCCCATGTCACCTCTCTTGTAGCATGCCCCCCTTCCCATGTCACCTCTCTTGTAGCATGCCCCCCCTTCCCATGTCACCTCTCCTGTAGCATGCCCCCCCTTCCCATGTCACCTCTCTTGTAGCACGCCCCCCCATTCCAATGTTCCCTCTGTAGCATGCCTTCCCCTTTCCCCTAAATGCTTCAAAAAAGGGATCATTGGAGGGGACACAATTGTCCCCTTTCCTACAGCATACTCGCCTTCTCCATTCCCCCGCAGCAGACTTCTCTTCCTTCACTTCTCTTCTGCATTAATGTATGGCTCCGTTGTCGGCAGACACATTGGGGCAGATTTACTTACCCGGTCCATTCGCGATCCAGCGGCACGTTCTCTGCGGTGGATTCGGATCTTCCGGTGATTCACTAAGGCAGTTCCTCCGAAGTCCACCAGGTATCGCTGCTGCGCTGAAGTCCGCTGGAGTTCAGGATCCATTGGTGGGTGCAGGTAAGCGCGTGTCCAGCGACCCTTTTTTTTTTTTTTTTTTTTTTAATGCGGCGGTTTCTCTGAATACGTGGGTTTTAATTTGGCCACGCCCCCCCCCCCCGATTTCTGTCGCGTGCACGCCAGCGCCCATGTGCCACAATCCGATCGCGTGCGCCAAAATCCCAGGGGCAATTCAGGAAAAATCGGCGCAAAGCAGAAATATTCGGGTAACACGACGGGAAAACCCGAATTGGTCACTTAGTAAATGACCTCCATTGTCATGACATAATGCACTGCTCTATTGCTACTGCGTGTTAACGTGGAAATGAAGTAAAGGAAGAGAGGACTGCAGTGGGGGAAAAGGGTAAGGTGGATATTGATGATTTTTTTATTATTATTTTTTTTTTTAAATGGAATTTGGCGTGTCTTGAGCCATGGCCCGGTGGTTGGGAAACACTGCTCTACACCAACCACAACTTGTTCCTGATCCCAGCACAGTTGGAATATTTCCTGTAGCCCACACTGTTCCCAAGCATGGCCATTAGTTTTGGACGAAAATAAAGAAAATATACTATCCAAAATCAAGAATAATAAACCAAGGCCACCTACTGATTGCCACACTGCAACTGAGGTAATCTTCTTATATTTGTTATCCATGGTTTCCTTACTTCTAAAATTATGCTAAGGAGCCTGAAGAGCTCTATGGCTCTAGCTTTACCAGAGCCCCTCATTGATTCCCAGGCTGTTACAATGAGCAAAACATGTCCCACCTGCACCTTGCCCAAACTCGTCCACCCACCCCACAATGCTTTTTTTTTTTTTTTTTTAAGAAAAGAGGCAAGGGATAACAAATCTTCAGATAAGTGACTACACTACAAGGAGCACCCACCTGACTTTACAGAACCTAAATGGCATGGTAGGTGCTGAAACAAACAGAACTGATTCTTCAAGAAGGATGGGGGCTATAGAGAAAAATGGTCTGTTTCTGTAATTCTTTGGGCCCCCTGACTCTTACTAATGAATAATGTGGATGACCTTAATTTTGGGCCACTATAATCTATGACTTATCGGTGATCGTGTTGGTTTAACACAATCAAATATTTCCCAATGCTACGGTTCATAAAGAACCTGTCTGACTTGTATGCGGGTTACTTCTGCCAGGCTGTACTCCCTCTCTGTAAATAAAGCTGCAGTTCAGGAAAATGAAATGTAGATAAGATAATATAGTAATACTATCTATAGTAAGTAATCTGGATTATATGCATGGAAGGTAACGCGTTGCAACGTCTCCCATTACACTGGCAGGACGGAGCATGCTCCAAGGAGAGAAAACGTGCACTTACAATGTAGTCCATAATACCAACATTTATAAAGTCATATCATCCTTGTACTATAGAGCTCTCCATGATTTACAAGGGCATTGGGTTTGCATTACTCCATACTTTCCCACAGCAGGCAGATCATAATCCAAAGAAATCCAAGACAACTGGTGTGGCCACACTGGTTGTGCCACTGGCTTATGTCATTTACATTGACGTCAATTCACATTCCCTAAAGCTAAAATGTGCAGACTGTATGTCCGGCCCCTCATATATTAGTCACTGGGTTGAAGGGAAAGGATTTTTGGAAAAAGGGCTGATTTGCATATCTTTTTTCTAGCATGGACTGTAAGACAACAAGTTCCTCCATAGGAAAAGCTACTTTAACCCCACCAACACAATAAAACATTTAGGCAAACCTCTCCGGAGCCCCATGCAGTTTTGTGTGACGTCTTACAAGAAAATCCACCCCTGTCTAGCTAGGAACGCGGAATAGGTGCAAAGTGCATAAACATGTCATTTGTTGACTCCAGATGTGAAACAACTTGTGTTAAAGAAACTCTAACATCAAAATAAAGAATAATAATCAATTGGCATTTACACATAGATACAGGCACTGTGACTGTGGTAATCTTCTTTATGTTTGTTATTCATGGCCTCCTTCCTTCCTAAAATGAACTTTTATAATTATGCTAATGATCCTAAGGGACTCTTGAGGGTGTTTCGATGCTGTAGCTTCAAAGTCTGTTAAAATGAGCGGAGGAGGTCTCCCTGCAATGCCTGCTGCTGCTAGATTACAGTACACAGGCAGAGGGAGGTGGAGAGAGCAGGGTGTTGGGTGAGACATATTCTGCTCATTGTAACAGCCTTTGAATCTGCAGAATGGAGGGGCTCTGGTAATGTCACTAGAGCCCTTCAGAATCATTAGCATAATTTTAAAAGTTGCGTTTAGCCGGAAAGAGTCTATGGATAACAAATATAAGAAAAAAATTACTACAGTCATGGTGCCTGGATCTTTGAGTAAGTGCCCCCTGTTATTTCTTTTTAACAATTCCTATGTGTGAAACCTGCCTCTATGCCTAGACTCCACCATATTTCTACTCGATGAAAGATTTGGTGTATATTTACCTCTCTGATGGAAATAATTTAGTTGGATAAAAGAACAATCTCCAATATTTAGCAGGACTCCTGAGCCCAGAAAGAGCTGGGATTCAGTTTACTGAATCTCTTTCCACGACTCTTCCTGCTGTATAACATGCTACCAACAAATAGGACACTATGAACAATCTACTCAGCTCCTCCTGCTCTATAACATGTTGCCTGAGGAAAGGACAATCTGCTCAGCTACCTTTGCTCTATAACATGCTGCCTGAAGTTAAGACACTTTATAGTCCCTCCCAATTTGTCTCACATCTGTTCCGGAGGAGCATTTACTTAAGTACTAGCTCGCCTATTACCAAGAAAATACAGCATGAACCTGCCTTTATCTGTATTTTTCCAATGCTGGATGTTGCTGGGTTTTTCTGCACTTATTCTTATGACAGCACAGAGTCTCAGTACAACCAAGTAATTGTATCCTTCCCGGGAGGAAACTCCACCTTGGCTTTTCAACTGCTTGTGATTCCAGTCCGGATTGAGGAATTGTAAGGAAAAATACATGTTAAAAGAACTAAATGGGGCACATTTACTTACCCAATCCCTGCGCGATCCCCGATCTGAACTGTCTGACGAGGATTCGTGATGCCGCGATTCATGAAGATCGTGCGACTAATATCGCGCATGTGTCGCTTCCCCGCTCAGGTTCGCCGAAGTTCACCTTCTTCCCACTGCATGTAAGTGCTTGGCTTTTGAAGTTAAATTCCTCGGTTTGTCTGAATCCATTGGATTGTCTGACGGCCTCCCCCTGATTGTTGTCGCATGAAAGCTGGCGCGTTTGTTCAAATATCCGATCGGGTGCGCCAAAAACCCCTTTTAAATCCCTGTCCCAGCAACGCGAAATGGAAATCGTCGGGATGTCCGACGAAAGTGTGGTCCACAGGGCCCCTAGTAAATGAGCCCCAATGTGTCCCCCCTGATATCTAACGTAGAATGCACAGAGCAGCTTATCCGTACCCAGTATGTAGAATCGATATAGTGCCGTTAGAATTGGGCCGATACTGATGTAAGAGGGTGACATGACGTAAGTTAGAATTCTTTTAGAGTGTTAGAGGATCTTGTGTGCTGGATGGTCCAAGCATTGCAGAGAGTTGCAGCATTTGGAGGTTTTCATAATGCTCTTGAGTCACATAGATGGTATGTCTCATACCATAACTTCTTATTGCTGCAACCTGTAGGAAACCAAGTACATACAATTATTACAACCTTTTGAATTGAGTTCCACCCTGTTTATATGACACCGGCCGAGTTTCATGCTTTGAATCTGGATACAGTATATACCAATGTACTGCCTCCACGACCGAAGTGAAGTTCTGTGCTTCAGTCTGAGGATCCAACCCCATGTACATTGGTGAAATAGAGCCTTGAGCATAGATTTGCAAAATAGTTTCTTTTATTGTGGCAAAACGGTGTCAATTTATTTAACATTTCGCCCTATGCAGCCTTCATCAGATACACATGCTGAGTGTAAATATCGATGTTATTGTGCGGCTATACTCTCCAGAAGTTGCGCTGACAGTGGAATTTTCCTAAATGAGCTTTAGTTTAAAATAACGATTCTGTATGTGGTCACATGCGGCGCATGTTTGGGTTTAGTAATACAATGCAAGCCTACGGGGTCCGGCCTTGGCCTGATCGCATATGCGTTTCCATAGATGGCAAATGTAATCAGGTCGTAGCCCACCCCCATGTGCTTGCATTCCATTTTAAACTAATTTTTTTTCCCAAGCATCGGTAGGTTCCGCACCCACACTGATTGGTTAGTGCTCTTTGGGTGATTCGTGCTCCCACTAGGACTGTGGTGTCACAAGTATCAGTCACATGGGCCATTTGTAGCCCAGTCCTGTAGAAGTGAAAGAGTCTGAACTTTTAAAATAGTGAGCAAAAGCCGAAATGCAGTCTCTTCAGCTTATGTAGGGAATGCCCCTTATCAGATCCCTACTATGACCTTCCATTAGACTATGCCATCATTATTTTAGTCTTGGGAAACCCCTTGGTAAACAAAATCCACATCTGGAAACAAGATTCCAGTGCAGAAAATATATTCCCAATCAACAATCGTAGTTTCCACTCTTGATCTTGTAGAAAATATCCTTCTTGTTTTCTGCGGGTTGTGGATGGCAGTCATTCTGCACAGGTTATACTGGAGGACAGGATAAAACCGGGCCAGGTTACCAGTCTAGTATCAGCAGTATCTTTGTGGTCTTGTATGTCGTGTAATGTAACGTGCAGACACCTCTTCTACATATGCTAAATCATGACACATTACTTTACCTGTCAGCTGAATGACTCCGCTTGTGTCACAGCATCCGTTTCTTGGAAAAGCTGGAATCGCTACGCTTAAAGTTACCGCCTCCTCCTGAGGCAAAATTCATAGAAAGTGAATAACATTACTACATATTATTTAATAGGATATGTGTCCTTTCTCTTAACCTCTACCAGGTTATCACAAAGGTTGTTTCCATATTTAGGTTTTTAAATACACTTTTTATAGATGATCTTTCATCATCTATACTAATTCTTGGCATTTTTTTTAATAGTCGTTCCATTGAAAATAGTAGTTTTTCCAGTAATCCTCTATGCTAATTAGGCTTTCTTCTGTTAAGTGTATGGTTCTGGGGTGAAGCAGAGAGCATGCCATCACTAAGGCTAATAGAGAGGCTTATTAGCATACTATCTCTCGTCCTGATGTTTTACCGCTAGCTACTTCCTAACCTGTATGATGGTTCATACAGACAGAAACATTACAATGATAACTTGAACCTAATGTATCTTCAGAATAAATACATCAATGCTTCGCAATATACCCAAGGAGTGCCTTAATATGTTGCAATAGAGTGGTAACCTACGTGTACACCTGACCACTTTAGAGTGAAAACTGTACACAAAGCATATATATCATGAAATCAGAGCAAGTCATATCACATGAAATCACGGCAGACTGCATGGAAAGCAGTAGAAGTCCATCAGGCAGGCTGTGATGTTTTTATACGGTTAGAAATGTGCATGGGGTACAGATTTTTAATGTTAAAAGGCTAAAGGACCTGTGATGATGTCACTCTGGTCACATGACATTAAGCCACACCCCTTGATTCGCTCTAAAGATGATTAGGTAGCAGACTCAGATTTTGTGGAGATCTGAGGGAAACAATTTTTAGCTGATAGAACGGTGTCAGCTACTTACTACGGCTCTATAGGAACCTGTCACTAGCTGTTTATGTGAAAAATGTGGTGACCGGTTTCCTTTAACACCAGAGCTGTAAACGATAAACAGTTGGGAGGAGACAATCGATGGGTTTGCATATGTGAATGATTGCAAACTCAGCTGTATGAACAGTGTACTTGGGGTATGATCATGTCGTGGACCTTACAGATCAAAGTACTGCATTCACAAGCCTTTCCCAGGCCTTTACATGACTTCTATGAGGAGGCCTGAGCCACAAAGATGGGCAAAAGTAGGACCTGCGCCGAGTTTTCTCCAACCTCCACTCAATCCTATGTAAACACGTTTATGTGCTTGGGTCCATTGAAATAAATGTGTCATTGTGCCATGAGCTGAAAACAAGTAATGGCACACAGACCAAACAACATTTGTGTCCATGGAGCCTTACACCTATAAGGGTACATAGAGAATAGCGGCGCACGGCCGCACACGCCGACAGATAGAGCATGCTCTATCTTTTTGTGGTGTGCGGCCTGGATCGGTGCCACACATGTGTGGCACCGTATCTGCGCCACGCCGCTATTGCCGTCTTCTTCTAGGGGTGATGACCATGTACATGTAGTTTAGAACTAAACAGAGTTCTACCCCTTCAGACATTCACTGAGATTTGGTGATATAATTCTCCTCCCTATAAAAGGACACTATTCACTGGACAAAGTAGAGGGAGTATAAAGTGGTAAAACTTAACCTTTATTATACTATTAAAATTAGAACCAATACAAAAAATGTGTACCCACAGTGTAATCCCTACACCAAAGATGTGTTGGTAAAAAGAAGCAATACTGGTAACCACAGACCGCAGAAAGATAGGTTCTGCTCAAGGACTGAGGTCCATATATGTACTAGTGAGGCTTGGTAGTGTTACGATAGTCGGGTAGAGTGCTGTAGCTCAGGTCAGTCCATTCCTTAATTTAGTCTATGGACTGTATTAGACAGCAATAGGTCATTCTCTACCCCCAAAAAAAGCTCTCCTCTAGATTTGATTAAAAAGATCCGACGCGTTTCCTAAGTACATTCATCAGGGATCAATACATGGATTAACTAGACCAGACGATAAGTGTGTGTCTGGTTGCTGAAAACACTGATATAGCGTATCTCCGCATTGATGGCAGCGGCTAGCGCCCGCGGGGAACGCCGGGTATATAAGGCTGACGCCACACCCACCTGTGTCGTCACAGGGTGGCCGTCGACCAATGGGAGCGGGCCGAGAAGGCAGCTCCCTCCGCATTAGGTCCGCCCCCCCGCATCAGAGATGGTATGGCCAATGGAGGGCCAGAGGCTGGACCCAGCCTCCGGTCATGTGATCACACGTCACCGGGGAGCCAAAGGACCACCCCGATTATGACGTGTGACAAGACCATTGGAGAAGTACGGGCGGAGGTAAACAAATCGGCACGGCCACATCCCGATATGTACTAGGCACGGGGGAGTGGAGTGAATAAATAAACAAAGGACATAGCGGGATGCTCATCACTTAGCACCCCCGGCGGAGATATTGTGTTCCACAGAATTACCACCTATGACAGGTACTATAATAGACATAGATAGATGACGAGGTTGCCGGTCCTGGCATGAACAAGGTAAAGCATACGAGTGGACGTCTCTAGGGGCCTGAAGAGGATGACAGGACACCTGTCAACAGGTTGTATTAGGGATCGAGGTAAGTATCTAGGGTGTACCTAGGATGAATAGGTGAACACCAGTGATGGACAGTATATATTGGAACCACATCGAGAGGGCAATCGGTGTGGATCTGGGCAACTTAGTTCTATATAGCCATGGCAACTGTATTATAAGAAGCTCGTGAAGGACAGAGACTCATTGAGACCCGCAGGCTCCATCGTTCTTAGAGTATAGATCCATCTAGTCTCTTTTTGACAGATGAGGCGATCCCAGTTGCCACCACGTTTTGGTGGTCTGATTTTTTTCTATAACCTGGAACCGCAGACATTTAGGATCACTCTGATGTTTTTCCAGAAAGTGTTTTGAGACTGGGGTCTCACGATAGTTTCTAATGTCGCCCATATGTTCTTGGATTCTAGTTTTTACGGGGCGGTAAGTTTTACCGACATAGTTGAGTGGGCACGGGCATGTGAGCATGTAGACCACTCCCTCCGTCCGGCAGTTGGCATATTCTCTGATCGTAAAAGACTCCCCCGTGCTCGCGCTGCAAAACGTATCCCCCAGGAGGACCAGAGGGCAGACATTGCAATTACCACATCTGAAGGTGCCAGACCGAGTCGAAAGCCACGTCGTGGCCATGCGTGCCGGTTCAAGGTGGCTATGTACTAATCTGTCCTGTATGTTCTTCCCCCTTCTACCCCTTCAGTCCTGTTCTCAGTAGGAGGTTTAGCACTTGGTCCCCATGAACAAAAACTCATTGTAACATCAAGATTTTCCATAAATAAAAGGGACTTTGATAAATATGTTTTGTGCCATATGATTTCAGTGATTGATGAACAGAGCTTGCTGGCACAGGGGAACTTACAGTATGTTCCCAAAGCTCAGTACAGACTGCTCTCCTCCCACACATGTATAATCTTACTATATTCTCATTATTACAGGAGAAGAAGCCACAGAGGTCGTGTAGAGTGGATTTCAGGTTTTACATCAATCTTGTTTTATAAAGTCCCTTAATAATCTCCCTAATGTATATAAGAAGGTTTTGTGGGGATTCGGCAAATTTATCAAAACATATATCCTAGTTTGTTACTCCACTTTCTATGTCACACAGTTACTTAAGTGAGAGTTTTGCTACTTCTTAAAAAGTTCAATTTTCCTTCTTACTTTGTAAAAGTGGAGTGAGGAGAGTAACATTGCCGTCACAGAATTTTTAAGAGAATGATCCAAATAATTCTTATTTTGCAACATTTGTGATGCCAGAATTTTTCCCTTTTTGTTTTTCAGGTTTTTGTTTGCATATGTGTTTTACATTTTAACATTAATAACATTGATTAACCTGTTGCTAAACACTTGTTTCTAACGCATGCCTTCGTTCACAACGTGTATGCATTTTGTGACGCGTTCTTCCTGATGCGTTTGGAATGGGTTTTAATACACCATACAAACGTATATTATATGAGCGCTGCCTTGTCCGCCAACTGCAGTGAAAAGTCAAGTCAAGTTTTCCCTTATCTATATAATAGGTAATAACTTGCTGATCAGTGGGGGTCCCAGTGGTGAAGTCTAGATAGTAGCTTTCATAGAATTGTCTGGACTGGATATAAGTCATGTGCTGTGTATATTGGATGTCAGATTTTTTTTATTGATATAAAATGGTCTGCGACTTCTGGGGAAATAAGCTTATTGTGGAGACCAAAGAATGCTCTGCAAGCTACAAACTGCATAGACATAAGACTTGAATCAGGTACTGCGCTACAGAGACATTAGTGGTGGTGGCTCATCTGGTCCAAAAATCTAAAGGCTACACATTAAGGGAAATAAAGGAGATGAATGGTTTGCAAATTGTTTTGTAATTATGCACAGAACAGCTACCGGTAGTTACATTTTGGGAGGAAGTAGGTCAGAGAAAGGGTAAGTGAGCAAAACAAACGCACGCAATAGATTGTGAGCTCTGTACACGCTGTACTATTCTGGTGACATAAAGTGCATTTGCGTAACTATCCAACAGCTGCACTATCCCACATATTACTGCTGTTAGTGCTCAGTCTCAGTGTGTCACATCACACAGTACTGAAAGTCCAGTAACCTTATCCTACAATAGTATCCCCCAATCCTGCCCACATCAGGTAGATGACATACCCTGCCCTGAATCAGGGGTGGCAGGGAGGGGGCATGCACCGTAACAAGGAAATGAATCGCTGATCTCATTACATCACACTTGTGTATCCTACTGATCTCCCCCGTATTGTGCCATCTGTTTAATAGCCATGGTTAACGGAGAGAAATTAAGCTGGATTTCCAGATGCACCAGTCACGCAATTGCCAAGGTGACCCCTCTTAATACTGGAGGTGGGATTTTATAGCATGGAGGACAGCAGGAGGAGAGTATATAATATGCATACAGAGTTTATAATAATCTTTAAATGTCACTGACCTGAAAGAGTTAAAGGGATACTGTTGGAAGAGGTTAACCAAATAAACCCCTACCAGTATGCAAGCAATATAACACCTTACAGATCATGACCTCCTTCCAGATCACATACATATCTTTCAATGGTCCAGTAAGGGGACATCATTCAGAAAAAACATTGTGATGTGACATGTAAAATGGATGTATAAAGTCATAGAGGCGGAGAGAGATTACCACTAAAGTCAGGCTCTCTCCTCCTCAGAACAGGCCCTCTTGCTAGGATGGTTTACATGACCAGACTTCTGGAGAGCCAGTTATTATGTCCCTAGATGCAGGGCCATCAATTACAGCAGAGAGCATGTTCTGAGGGGGAAAGAGCTTGACTTTAGTAATTAACTCCACCTTAATGACTTAACGGTAACCTGTCGGGACACTAGTGATAATTCGGGATCCTCCTCATTTCCTGGCAATATTAGAGGATGGCTACAGCAATGAATTTATATCTGGAAGACTGTGTAATGCAAACTTTCACAGGAAATTATTTGACTCCACCAGATACATGACTGCTCTGCTAAATAGATGAAAAATTCCAAAATATAAGGATCAGGAAATATAACGTGAGACGTGATGACCTCTTACAAGTGAAATGGCTGTAGATTTAGCCGGTGTTATCCAATATTATATAGCTGGCTATAGTGCGCACAAACACTTTTTAGAAGTACTGTCCAAAGTGTGAGTATTCCTTTAACAATTTTTTTGCAAATGTTTTATTTTTTCCTTATCTTCTTTTCTTACTGTTCTTGGTTTTTACCATGTCCTACTCTCTACAACAAGGCAATATGTGAAGTTTTCCCCAAACAGCAATGCACTATTGGACCTCAAATGGCATTAGCAGAGTGCAGACAGTTCTGTAATATATTGGTATATTTAGATGATGATGATGATAATAATAATAATTCCTTTATTCATATAGCGCACACAGATTCCGCAGTGTTGCCCACAGCTTGCCAAATCAGTCCTTGCCCCTAATGGGGCTCACAATGGATATACATGACACATCGTGTAAATATAAGCCACCATATGGCTCGCTGTCTGTCTCCTGCATTTGGGAAGCGTCCTCATGATTCCAGCGTATTATATTAATGTGAATGAACTTGTCCGGTTCTTTCTTTCCTCTGAGAGTAGAACTACATGTTAGGCAGACGTCATAGACTGAAACATTAAATCCCAAGAGCTTAATCCGGATATCATGACACAGTTCTTAGAAAGTACCTTGGATGCTGGAGGTCATGAATGGAAGCACAATCAGAACTGTCCTCCATAGAAGAAAGCTGAGCAGGCAATTCTGCTGTACTTCTGCTGGATTCTCTGCTCAGCAAATACACATCATATTTTGGATAATAAAGCATTTCAGGTTGTGTGAAGTTGGTCCTTTAGGATCTTGCATGTCTTCACCATGGAGCAGAATGTTAAGCAATCCTCCAACTTCAACATGGTATTCCTAAGAGACCCATCATCAGACTTGTACATCATACTCTGAAAATCGCTGCAAATGCATAACAGAGGGAGCAAAAGATTGGTATATATAGCTACATAATATCACAAATTTATTTGAAATGGGACCCTTTCTAACAACTCCCATATATTTTTGACTGCCTTTATATAGTTATATAATTTATATGGTTGAAAAAAGACACATGTCCATCAATTTCAACCAAGGAACATAATGGATTTTTGTGGCTCTTTTCACACCTTTTCTGGGGGCTCCTATTCCTTTATAAAATAAACTGTTAACCCTTTGAGTGTCCTGCATATCAGTATCATCAATTTTATAAAGGCTGTTGTACCAGACCTGGTTTGGTCTCAATGAACCTGATCTGTATCTCTGCATGTTTTACCATCCTAAACCCACAAGCGCTACAGCTAAACTAACCCGACCTGCTATTAACCCTGTAGAATAAAGTTTCCCACTGTGTTGTGGCCGAATTGTTCCACATTAGTGTAAACCTGCTTTGCTTTACCAGGGCACATGACACAGACTCCCAGAGCTGTTACTAAGATGGCATTTATCCACAAATCCCTTGACATTTTTGGGAAGACTTAGCTGCATAGTTAGTAAGCGAGCTGTATTCTCTTGGATTCAGAGAAGTGGATAGAATTACTTTGGCAACCTAATGGCAGCAAGACTTTGCTACTTATGTCTGTGATGTGTTTACCTAGACTTTGCCATGTCATATGAGCCGGTCTGGCATCCAGCGCTGTCTCATCACTACTGAGAAGGATGAATCCCTAATGTCTGAGTTTAGAGCCCACGGCTTATTATTTGGATTGGCAAATACAGGATGTGTCTGCTTATTGTTATAGATGTCCCAATTAGCTTTGTCTCTGGAAGTTGAGCGAGAAAACAATGTGAGGGGTTTGTGAATACACAATGGTGTGCTGACAATTTGTGAGGCCGTAGAAAAATTTGTCTTCTAGCTGTTTTATAGAATAATCTATTTTTGGGTGCACATAACTGTTATCCCTTTAGATTTGGTTGTTGTTTCTTCACTTCATATCTAGGCGGAATTTCTGTCTGGCAAGTCCGTGATGAGTCAATGGTTGGACATATGGGGGTCATTGAAGGGGTCCCCTGATTCTGATCCCAATATGACATTAGTAATTAATTTTGAATCTATGCAATATATTTATAGAGGAGGTCCCCAATGTTGGCATTTTTAACCTTTTTGTGGCTGCCATATGGTCTGTCATGTCTAAATAGCTATATCTTCTGAACCGTGGCACCTAGAAACACGGTTGTGAGAAGTTTACAACAGGATATGCCACAAAAACATATCCACTGTTAAACTTGCAGTAAACAATTGTTATGATGTGTGAAGCTGTTCCAAAGATATCGCCAGAACACAACTGCTAAAATTGAATATCAGGCGCCAATGAACCCTGGTCATGAAAGGATTAGGGAAATGCTAAGTACATTACCATCTAAAAGACCCTGTCCTCAACTAACTTAACTTTCTGGGTTACCCTACCGGTGACCTTGTAGGAATGCTGAAATGCTCTGCATTGGATTTCCTCTTACTGTGCAGAGAATGCGGTGGGAATGAAGGGACAATAATGCTGTTTGTTTCTGGCAGAGGTGTGTCGCCCTATGTACTGATCTTCTTAGTAACTGCTACCGAATTTAGCATGGGACTTCCTCTGTTCTTGAACCAATCAGAGAATCCCTGTGTTAATAGGACTTGTGTACCTTTCGGTTATGATGACCAATAAATTTACAAAAATGTGAAATACTAAGGCTCCTTGCACACAAACATAATGGGGAGGTATATCCAGCCAGATATATGTCCCCATGGAAGCCTATGGCGTTATGGTGAGCACACATGTGAGCATGCTCTATCTTTTCCCATAATTACGGACAGGCGACGGGTGTCCCTATGCAGAAGGGAGAAGACCAGTGCTCATCTCTCCAGCTGAGCGTGTGTTACCCGTGCATGTGGCCCTAATAGTCTACATATAACACTACATATGCATACCTAAACTTAAGAAATATAGACATAAGACACTACTAACCAAGCCACTTTGTAAAGATACTAGGCATAATTTACTTACCTAAAGGAGTCTTCGGACACGACTATTAATGACCTATCCATTTGTTTAAATACTACTTGCTCCTCCTGTAATAACGAAAAAATTTCTTAATGTGTTAGGGGTGTGACCATTGCAAGAAAGAGGCGTGACTGAGGAGCCAATAGGCCACAATTCGTAGGTGAGGAGGGTTAGACAACAATGAATAAAGCGGCACCAGACTTATACATCACTTCTTAAAGGGCTTTGCCCATGAAAGAAAGTTCTCAAATTTTTATCCTTTAGTGATATTTACACAATAAAAATTTAATACAAATACAATTTTTAAGCTCCTATCAGTAATGGTCAATGTAAGATTCCAGAGTGTGGGTGGGGACTCTCTAAGCAGACACTTCATGGCTGCCAATGTGCTTAGATTATCAGGGTACAGGGTTTATACTTTTATTTAGCTTCTAAACATTCACTGGTATCTGACACATAGAAAAAGAGAGATGAGAGATCAGAGTCATGAAATGGATATAAAACACAATGACACACTAAGATCTGCTCCCTCACCTAATCGGTCAGTTTTGCTTATCTTTCCTGCAGCTCTTAGAGTAAGTCTCTGCACACTGATGCTAGCTGGCAGGAAGTGTCTGTGTCTGAGATCTTGTTGTAATGCAGTGAGGAGGGGCAGGAGGCAGAGACTCTGCAGTGTACAAAAAACCGAAGCTATTTGAAGAATTTGACCATAGTCAGAAGATTTACTGTTTTATCCAGGGACAAACAAAATTGTAAACTCCAGGACTTATGGGTTGGAATTATATATGTGAAATGGTGTATTTTTGTTAAAGAGAACCTGTCACCTCTAAAAACTGCACTAGGAGCTGCTTACTAAAGCCGCAGTGTTACACAACTAGCTTTATTGGAAACCTCCGATAACGCTAAAAAACACTGCAGTGCTCTACAATTGAAAACGCTGCGCTGTAAGCGGTCGGGTGTATTCATAAAGGGGCGGTCCAAGACGCTGCCTCCCGCGATAAAGCTAGCAGTGTAACACTGCAACATATGCTGTAGTACTAGGAGCTGCTTACTTTACTAAGCAACTCCTAGTGCAGTTTTTAGAGGTGACAGGTCCTCTTTAATTACATTGAATAGGAGAATGTGTTATTCTGTTATCCTGAATATATTTAAGAATCTTGTGTTCGTGGGTATACCCATTTAACAGATTTAACTGAAATTTGCTTCTATAGATCCAAATCCATCTATAATTCCCTGTATAGGTTATAGAATTTCTTTATTTTATCAGCACTCCACTGCCATAAGAATCTTCTCCTAAAGTTCTGTGTCTGTTCCGAGTCCTACATATTCAATGATAAAGTATATAAACTTTCATCTAAACTGGGATCAGATACATTTACTGTGGTTAATGAGTTACTGACCTCCAGGTTTTCAGCTGCTTAAGATTTCTGTAAGACTTAGATCCGTAGATGTTGGCCTGCTATTTTTATCATTGTTACATAACGGAGTAATTCTCTCTTAACTCATCTCTTCTGACTCCATCTGTGATGATTTCATTAGCTAAATCTACAGCATATCTGACATTACACACTATGCTCCATTCACACAGTCCTAACAGGCTGCAGGCAATGCCTGGATCTGCAAAATAATCTATAGATATCATTTATCTGCTCCAGAATGACAATTGCAGGGACAGAGACCTTTTCCTTCTTCCATTCATAAATACAGCAGCCTATATTCTGTCATTTTTTTGTTCTACCAATTCCACCTGAAGAACAGAATTGGAGAATTTGAGTTCTCTTCTTCGGTCTTGGGGTCCTTTTACATGGACTTATCTTGGAGATTGGGGATAGTTATGGACATGATATAACATGTTTCTAGTATATAGATGTTCACATTTCTTGTTGCACTTCTATATATTTTAACGCCATTTCACTTGTGCCAACGTTTGGTGGACGATTGTCCCCTGTTAACACTTATAAGAGGCTGTGTGATGGCCCTTTCAACGAACACCAATTGACTTGCTATGTTATTGATTGGTGATCATTGGCGATCAAATTGGAGATTTGATGGGAACATTCTGACAAATAGATCTATATTAGGGAATAGTTAATAATGCAGTTCCCCCATTTATGGTTCATATACATTTATATATTGTTAGGGAAAGTAGGTGTGCCCTGATATTCTTATGTATATTAGCTGCTGCTGGCTATTAGCTGCTGAGGAGTAGGTAATGTTATTGACATATGCATGTTCATACAATGTGCTGTGGGAATGTGATATGTACATACAGATTACAGTATGTACTGTATCTCCACAGCCGAGTAAATGGATAAATATGTTTCAACAAATGAGTGATATGCATTTTTCCCTATAGCTGTGACTCCAGGATCATAAAAGCCTCGGATTTATGGGGTATGCTGTATACACAGAAAAGACATATGGGAATCGAGCAAAATTATAAAAATTCATGAAAAAAAATCATAAACCGATTTTTAGGACATAGAACATTGCATTGTTGGCTTTCTATGAGCGATAATATACTCTGTTGGTCCACTAAGGCCTGCAATGTACAGTCTAGGCTCCCTGGGGCAGTGATGGTGAACCTTGAGATCGAGTGCCCAAAGTGAGACTCAAAAAACACTAGCTTTTCCCAAAGTGCCAACACAGCAATTTAGGCAGTAATAAACATATTGCTGCCAGAATCTTTGAGCTCCAATACGACACCTTTTCACTCTTTGGACAGGACCATGCAGCACAGGATGGGTCACTTTACAATAGCAGGTCACTACTATTGAACTGCCTGAGACTGCAGTAAGATGCCATGTCTGGCAAACTCTGTGCCTGGGAGACGGCCTGTGTGCCCACAGAGATGCCTCCGAGTGCCATCTCTGGCACCAGTGCCATAGGTTCGCCACCACTGCCCTAGGGCCTGCAATGTACTTAGTGTGCCAAGACTGTATATTACAGGCCTGTCTTTTCCCACTATGGGCTGTAATATACTGTAATATTGGCCCACCAAGAGTGGTAATATACTTTTCTGGGGTGTGGATACAAAGTGGCAGGGTTAGAGTGTTGTTTAACATTAGGAAAAACACCCTTTCCTTCATCTGGGATTTGTGATATACACTTTTTCTTTTAGATTTTCTTTGCTGTTTGAAGTGTATACACTTCTGTTACCGTAGCATATAATTGGGCAGGATTCGCATACTCAGTACTTTGTCAGATCAGATGATTGGCAGGACATAATGGAAAATCTGAAAACTTGGCAGTCCTACAAGAGGCTCCACCATCTTGACCCACTTCCCGTTTACTCTTTTACCAGCGGAATGTTTTCTTTTTCTATATTGGTAAAATTGAATCACATTGGAGTTAGACATAGGATGTTTTCTCAGGCTTAGCTCCCTTTTGCAGTACTGACGTCAACTAGAGGATCCAAAATTCTGGCATACCCTGATGCAAACCTAAGACTAGAGAAGAGGTATAATGCTCTAAAAAAAGAAATCACAACTAGAAGACCTATTGATATAAACCGACAGCAGGTCTAGCTAAACTTTCTAGTCTATCTCCAGTAGTAGATTTAGTTTTTTTTTTTTCGTTTGTTTGTTTTTGTTTTTTTGTTTAATTTAAAGCAGTGAAGTGATGTCATTCATCTGTATACATTATTTGTTTGGTGACCACGTGTCATCTGCTGTGCTTTAATGATTGTGTTTCTCGTGTGATACATCATTGCATCTATTATTTTGCAAAAAGTTTTAGGGGACAGTGTCAAGTTCGGAAGTCATTGCATACTCTACATCCCTACTCTTCCTCTACTTCTTCTGGATTTAATTTTGGAGAAGCAAATTCAGAAAGTAAATTTTAACCTGTAGACCCTTCTGATGACCCTGAAGCTCCCAGGCTTGTAAATCTATGATAGATTTCTATGTGGCCCATTGCTCTAGGATCCAGAGACCCCAACCTCTATTGCATATTACAATAATCTCTATCAAGCCTCTACTGAACTACAAATCCCATGATGACTAGCAGCCACGAAAGAGCTGAGGTAATGGTGATAGGTGACTAACTGGCAGGTTTTTTTTTGTTTTGTTTTTTTTGCGGGCATGAAAAAAACACTTTTATTGCATGAGGCAGCAATTTCATGAAAGACCCGGCATTACGAAAAAAAGAAGCAGTGTTGCTAAGGAAAAAATGATTGATGAGAAACTGGCGAGGTGTGAAGGAGATTTTCCTGGAATGCTACTTAAGGACAGAAAAAGGATCCTTTGTGCTCATGCCAAGGTCAGAGCTGCAATGCAACCCACTGTCTTGAGCCTTTAGCACTGGGTTTATGTCTGGGAGATGTGCCCAATATACATGTGACCAGAATACCACAGACTGACTAGGATCCATTATACAGGGGAATGAGAAATGTCACATCGCCACCTCCACTCCTCAGCAAGTACCAAGGGGTTATTAACCCAGTATTGATCACACGCTGCTTAGTTTTATCTCCCTGCCACTCATAACTAGTCCAGAATAGAGCTCTATACCCAATTGTCTTTATATGCAAGTTGTTCATAGAGTGGCCTCCCCTCCACCCTCCAGGATCAGTGCCCAGATCTATACGGTCTTATTTAGCCAAGTGATGACAATCCATTCACTATTGTATTCTATCCATAGGCACTAATGCTTTATTTAATTCAAAGGCTAATGTGTTTAGGGTAAGTTGCAGTATGCCGAAATGTCAAATTTATAGACACAATTTATAAATCGCTTAAAGTTGTCGCTTAATGTAAAAGAACATTGCCGGTAACGGGATTGACTACAAAGACTTTTGACATTTTTGTGCCTTTAAACATTTTTTTTTCAGGACATGTCAACACTGGCTGGATCTTTAGTAGTCAGATATTTATCATGGTTTTTTAATGGTTTTTATTTATTGCAGGGATCTGAAGCTGGACAACGTTTTGCTGGATCATGAAGGTCATTGCAAGTTGGCAGATTTTGGGATGTGCAAAGAGGGCATTCGGGAAGGATGCACAACATCAACGTTCTGTGGGACTCCTGATTACATTGCACCAGAGGTACCTAATAAGCTCTAGTAGAGTAAGGGTTCCCATACACAATAGATCAAAGCGTACATTTCCCTGATGGCATGTTTGATGTCCTGGCAGTCTCGACTTGCTGGAAAATTGTAATCTCTGGACTAACCATGTTGAGGAGGAATAGCTGATGGTCAAGCAAATATTTGGACAGCTATGTTTAAAGAGCTATGTCTGAAGTTTATGCTTGGTCTTTCCATCCTGCCTCCCTCCTCCGCGTAGGTCATTGGATTCTGAAATTCTGAAAGCCCACCCCCTATTATAGATCAAACCCCTAAATTTACAGAAACTGCTACAAAATGCCCCTATTCTATTCTATTGTTCAGATGAACCCTTACTAAAGGGTATCTACCACCAGGATGAAGGATTGTATGCAAATGAGTCTGATTTGCATACAGTCTTTCATCCTGGCGGTAGATGTCCTTTAAGTATGAGGTTTCTCGTTTCACCAATATGAAACCAATCAGCCATTTGATATTTAAGTCAAAGGATGATGGTGCCCACCACTAATCCTGATGATTTCTCTAGTATTATAAAAGACCTTTTACACAATAGACTTCTTACTAGGTGCTGAGATTTTCTTTGTACTAACCCTAGGTTTTGTTTTTTGCAAGAATGTACCAGTAATACTTGAAGTTTGATATAATATTACTAAATACTAAAATATTACTCAAGACTAAATGGAGGAGTCTGTGGTCAGCCGTGGCTCCTGCTTTCATGGCCGTATTCTGTTTATATACAGATATTACAAGAGATGCAGTATGGACCCCTGGTGGACTGGTGGGCCATGGGAGTTCTCCTGTATGAGATGCTTTGTGGTCACGCACCCTTTGAAGCGGAGAATGAAGATGATCTTTTTGAAGCCATATTGAATGATGAAGTCATCTATCCTGCGTGGCTTTCCCAAGATGCAGTGGGAATTCTGCAGGCTGTAAGTATCTTACGAATGTTTTCCATTGCTTATATGTTCCTGAGATGTTGGCATGCCAGGAATCTGCTCTTACAGTCTTTTAGGATAAAATGTAATTTCCATCTATTCTGCAATTTTTTTTTTTTCCTTTTTTGAAGTATGAAGGTTATCTATGATGAGATACAAGACGTTATGTGACCTTGTAACTCTGTGTTCTGTTAGAGGAGATTGAGTGTCGCTTTTATCGCGGTCTGGCTGGAAATAGCTATTTGTCCTGCAGATAAATGTAGGCTCTGCTGCAGAACACAATTCTAGATCTTAATCCCTGAAAATATTGGTTATAATACTTTAATGCTGAAGTAAAAGAAGACCTATCATGTGCCTTCATTTGTCTTTTTAGTATATTTTTCTGAACATTTCATCAACATCTGCAAAGAGTTTGTATGTTTTGTGTTTGAGTGGGTTTTCTCTGGGTCCTCCGGTTTCCTCCCACACTCCAAAAAACATACCGGTAGGTTAATTGTGAGCCCCATTGGGGACAGGGACCGATTTGGCAATCTCTGTGCAGCGCTGTGGTATCTGTGTGCGCTATATAAATTTATTATTATTGGAGCTTTGGAGTGTGCTGCACTTGTTGTTGTTGATGTTTTTAGAGACCTTGGAGCCAGTTTTGGTCATTTCAAAAAACTGCATATCTACATAGTCTGATGCTGTAAACATTGACCAACTTTTGTGTGCCTAGGGACAAATTCCCTTGACATGTTGAATAGTTCTAAAATTCTAGTAGCCAATTGAGAGGGAGAAATTTGGATGAAAAATTGGAATTTGAAAAGAAATGCGAAAGAGCTAACTGTTCCTCTATAAGAGATCACATGTTTTACCAAAAGCTACATCTGTTAAAGAGGGAGTGATTGACCAAACCATTGCTCTCATGGTCGATACGCTGTTCCTTCTCACTTTTAACAGGAGTTATCCTGCCCATCTAACATGAAAGGACAGGGATTACTTTTTTTTTGTCACTTTTGCTTGCAAATATATCTTTAATATTATAATATAAGCCCAAGAGGTAGATTCCAAATAATGTTACCCAAATAAAAGGGACGTTTGGGAGGCGCGGGTCTAATTTTGCAGTATTTGGTCTTTTATTTGGAATAAATTTGACAATACGTTTCGCACTTCTAACCCGAGTTCTTCATCAGATCTATTAAGTATTATCCGGACTACTTTGGAGGATGGTTATATTGTAATGATGACACCCCCCACCAATCAGCTGTTTAAAGGGGTTGTAAGTGCTACTTCAACTTCATAGGATTGTGTCATTTCTTCCATTTATCTTGTTCTTACTAGTTTGGCCCATTTAATTATTTGCTTTTGCTGTAATACCAGGTACATCCAGTATAACATTCACGGCTCTGTACTTGGTAGTTCGTGAAGCCAAAGTTGCTCATCCCAACTAACGGTGGGGGTGCAGGTGACAGACAGTAACTTAAAATGGTTGATATTAATCCCCTGTCCTGGGGTTGATCAATTTTACAAAATCTGGGAATATCCTTTAAATTTATACAATGCATAATCTAAGGAATGATTGTGGCTGACCCACAATCCTATATTTCTGGAAGATTAGGGCAGTCTGATGGACCATGATAAGATGGGGACATCTTTTTGTCTAGATTTTCCACATCTATTCAGTGCCATGTGAGATCAAACACAGTTTATGGAGTGTTGGAGATTTTTTTTCAGAGATTGTCTTCTGAATATTCAAAAGTGACCTCTAAAAGTAAAAAAAAAAATGATAGAAAGATGCCCAATAGTCATAGTCTGGTCACATACAAATAATCAAGCTTACATTGATGACCTGCCACTACAGTAGAAATTATGACATTTGTTAAAGGTGTAAAATAGACCAGCGGGAGGGGGTCACGGCATTCCTGCTCCTCCTGAGAACTTCATATTCACATAATGGCATTCAAGATACGTAGCCCCTGGGGATTTCTTTCCCTTTTTACATACCTGTGTTTTTACTTATGCAGAAATTCGGCCTATATTCTCACCATTCCCTGGGTACAATCTGTATAGAGTGTATAGAATTGAGTTGTTGCTTAGTCTTATTCACTTTCTCTGGAAGGAATTGAGGAACTTGATTTTAAAGCGAACCTGTCACCCGTAATGTCATTTTTAGCTGGTGACAGACTCCAGTAGTCTATGCTATGCTGATTATGAAAATGTCTTTGTCAGCACTTTATAAATCTTTATTTTACATTACCTGTTGAGTCATGTGCATGGAGGAGGACAGTGTGGACTGAGACACAGGCTGCTGCAACTGCCCTCACACCCTGGCAGGTCATGTAAAATAAAGTTTTATAAAGTACTGAAATGATTCATATTTATGACAAAGCTTCTTTAAACCAGCATAGCATAGGTTATTGGAACTTGTCACCTGCTAAAAATAACATTTCTGGTTCCGTATAAGGGTTTTGCATAATTGTGGGACTTAACTCTGAGCAAAAAGGGGGAATAATTAAATCTGCCTTTTATTACTTCTGATATGGGATAGATGGATTGGACATGATAAATGGGATAGATGGCTATGACCGATAGGATTGATTTAAAAAGAGCTATGGATGTGAGCTAGATGAATTATTTGATAAAAGTAGTGTTCCAATCAGCCGAGGTAACACAACTCATTCTCAAGTGTAATCTGTGCGCATGCAGAGAATTAATATTTCACATTTCTTGTGAATTTATTAACCAGCGCCATAAATATCCAATTTATTTAATTTCTGGAACTGGTTGTAAATGTGTCGCTTACTTTCCCCACCTGCTAAAGCTCAAACAGAACTTGTATTCAGTACTCTGAGCTGGAATTTTTAGCTTTTTTGGAGTCTTGCCAATACAAACCTGACTGGCATCAGGTAGCCATGAATGAGATGAACTAACAGAACATCTTGACTTTATGTGACCAGACAGACAAGCTAATAAATATGATGTCTTATGGTGGCTTATGATCAGCAAAGCTGGGAGCCTCATGCATGAAGACTATTATAAAGAATACTTCCTTCTTGGTCTATTTTTCAGATGCAGCTTTGGGAGGGTCCGGGTGTTGGGAGAGGATCCCTTATATTTTCAATCTATTAGACAGATTTGCTATAGCAACGTAAAAGTACCATTGCAGGTATCAATGGAGGCATGTCCGGCATATATACACAGGGATCGATAGATGCATATCCATCATATATACACACACACACACAGATCGGTAGAGGTATATCCAGTATATACACATAGGGATCAGTAGTGGCATCTCCAGCATAAACTCACAAGGATTGGTAGAGGCATATACACACGGGGATCGGTAGAGGCATGTCCGACATATACACACAGGGATCGGTAGAGGCATGCCCGGCATACACACAGGGGTCTGTAGAGGCATGCCCGGCATACACACAGGGATCGGTAGAGGCATGCCCGGCATACACACAGGGGTCTGTAGAGGCATGCCCGGCATACACACAGGGATCGGTAGAGGCATGTCCGGCATATACACACAGGGGTCGGTAGAGGCTTGTCCGGCATATACACACAGGGATCGGTAGAGGCATGCCCGGCATACACACAGGGATCGGTAGAGGCATGCCCGGCATATACACACAGGGGTCTGTAGAGGCATGTCCGACATATACACACGGGGATCGGTAGAGGCATGCCCGGCATATACACACAGGGATCGGTAGAGGCATGTCCGGCATATACACACAGGGGTCTGTAGAGGCATGTCCGGCATATACACACAGGGGTCTGTAGAGGCATGTCCGGCATATACACACAGGGGTCTGTAGAGGCATGTCCGGCATATACACACAGGGGTCTGTAGAGGCATGTCCGACATATACACACGGGGATCGGTAGAGGCATGTCCGGCATAAACACACAGGGGTCTGTAGAGGCATGTCCGGCATATACACACAGGGGTCTGTAGAGGCATGTCCGGCATATACACACAGGGGTCTGTAGAGGCATGTCCGACATATACACACAGGGGTCTGTAGAGGCATGTCCGACATATACACACAGGGATCGGTAGAGGCATGTCCGGCATGTACACACAGGGGTCTGTAGAGGCATGTCCGGCGTATACACACAGGGGTCTGTAGAGGCATGTCCGGCATATACACACGGGGGTTGGCAGAGGCATGTCCGGCATATACACACGGGGGTTGGCAGAGGCATGTCCGGCATATACACACGGGGGTTGGCAGAGGCATGTCCGGCATATACACACAGGAGTCGGCAGAGGCATGTCCGGCATATACACACAGGGGTCTGTAGAGGCATGTCCGGCATATACACACTGTTGTCTGTAGAGGGATGTCTGGCATATACACACAGGGATCGGCAGAGGCATGCCTGGTATATACACACAGGGGTCGGTAGAGGCATGTCCGGCATATACACACAGGGATCGGTAGAGGCATGCCCGGCATACACACAGGGATCGGTAGAGGCATGTCCGGCATATACACACAGGGGTCTGTAGAGGCATGTCCGGCATATACACACAGGGGTCTGTAGAGGCATGTCCGGCATATACACACAGGGGTCGGTAGAGGCATGTCCGGCATATACACACAGGGATCGGTAGAGGCATGCCCGGCATACACACAGGGATCGGTAGAGGCATGTCCGGCATAAACACACAGGGGTCTGTAGAGGCATGTCCGGCATATACACACAGGGGTCTGTAGAGGCATGTCCGGCATATACACACAGGGGTCTGTAGAGGCATGTCCGGCATATACACACAGGGGTCTGTAGAGGCATGTCCGGCATATACACACAGGGGTCGGCAGAGGCATGTCTGGCATACACACGCACACAGGGATCTGTAGAGGCATGTCTGGCATACACACACACACAGGGGTCGGTAGAGGCATGCCTGGTATATACACACAGGGGTCGGCAGAGGCATGTCCGGCATACACACACAGGGGTCGTCAGAGGCATGTCCGGCATACACACACAGGGGTCGTCAGAGGCATGTCCGGCATATACACACAGGGGTCGTCAGAGGCATGCCCGGCATATACACACAGGGATCGGTAGAGGCATGTCCAGGGATAGGTAGAGGCATGTCCGGCATATACACACGGGGGTTGGCAGAGGCATGTCCGGCATATACACACAGGAGTCGGCAGAGGCATGTCCGGCATATACACACAGGGGTCTGTAGAGGCATGTCCGGCATATACACACTGTTGTCTGTAGAGGGATGTCTGGCATATACACACAGGGATCGGCAGAGGCATGCCTGGTATATACACACAGGGGTCGGTAGAGGCATGTCCGGCATATACACACAGGGGTCGGCAGAGGCATGTCTGGCATACACACACACACAGGGGTCTGTAGAGGCATGTCTGGCATACACACACACACAGGGGTCTGTAGAGGCATGTCTGGCATACACACACACACACACAGGGGTCGGTAGAGGCATGCCTGGTATATACACACAGGGGTCGTCAGAGGCATGTCCGGCATATACACACAGGGGTCGTCAGAGGCATGTCCGGCATATACACACAGGGGTCGTCAGAGGCATGTCCGGCATATACACACAGGGGTCTGTAGAGGCATGTCTGGCATATACACACAGGGGTCTGTAGAGGCATGTCCGGCATATACACACAGGGGTCTGTAGAGGCATGTCCGGCATATACACACAGGGGACTGTAGAGGCATGTCTGGCATATACACACAGGGGTCTGCAGAGGCATGCCTGGTATATACACCCAGTGGTCGGTAGAGGCATGTCTGGCATACACACACAGGGGTCGGTAGAGGCATGTCTGGCATACACACACAGGGGTCGGTAGAGGCATGTCTGGCATACACACACACACACAGGAGTTGGTAGAGGCATGTCTGGCATACACACACAGGGGTCGGTAGAGGCATGTCTGGCATACACACACAGGGGTCGGTAGAGGCATGTCCGGCATATACACACAGGGGTCGTCAGAGGCATGTCCGGCATATACACACAGGGGTCGTCAGAGGCATGTCTGGCATATACACACAGGGGACTGTAGAGGCATGTCTGGCATATACACACAGGGGTCTGCAGAGGCATGCCTGATATATACACCCAGTGGTCGGTAGAGGCATGTCTGGCATACACACACAGGGGTCGGTAGAGGCATGTCTGGCATACACACACACACAGGGGTCGGTAGAGGCATGCCTGGTATATACACACAGGGGTCGGCAGAGGCATGTCCGGCATACACACACAGGGGTCGTCAGAGGCATGTCCGGCATACACACACAGGGGTCGTCAGAGGCATGTCCGGCATATACACACAGGGGTCGTCAGAGGCATGCCCGGCATATACACACAGGGATCGGTAGAGGCATGTCCAGGGATAGGTAGAGGCATGTCCGGCATATACACACAGGGATCGGTAGAGGCATGTCCGGCATGTACACACAGGGGTCTGTAGAGGCATGTCTGGCGTATACACACAGGGGTCTGTAGAGGCATGTCCGGCATATACACACGGGGGTTGGCAGAGGCATGTCCGGCATATACACACGGGGGTTGGCAGAGGCATGTCCGGCATATACACACGGGGGTTGGCAGAGGCATGTCCGGCATATACACACGGGGGTTGGCAGAGGCATGTCCGGCATATACACACAGGAGTCGGCAGAGGCATGTCCGGCATATACACACAGGGGTCTGTAGAGGCATGTCCGGCATATACACACTGTTGTCTGTAGAGGGATGTCTGGCATATACACACAGGGATCGGCAGAGGCATGCCTGGTATATACACACAGGGGTCGGTAGAGGCATGTCCGGCATATACACACAGGGATCGGTAGAGGCATGCCCGGCATACACACAGGGATCGGTAGAGGCATGCCCGGCATACACACAGGGGTCTGTAGAGGCATGTCCGGCATATACACACAGGGGTCGGTAGAGGCATGTCCGGCATATACACACAGGGATCGGTAGAGGCATGCCCGGCATACACACAGGGATCGGTAGAGGCATGTCCGGCATAAACACACAGGGGTCTGTAGAGGCATGTCCGGCATATACACACAGGGGTCTGTAGAGGCATGTCCGGCATATACACACAGGGGTCTGTAGAGGCATGTCCGGCATATACACACAGGGGTCTGTAGAGGCATGTCCGGCATATACACACAGGGGTCTGTAGAGGCATGTCCGGCATATACACACAGGGGTCTGTAGAGGCATGTCCGGCATATACACACAGGGGGTCGGCAGAGGCATGTCTGGCATACACACGCACACAGGGATCTGTAGAGGCATGTCTGGCATACACACACACACACAGGGGTCGGTAGAGGCATGCCTGGTATATACACACAGGGGTCGGCAGAGGCATGTCCGGCATACACACACAGGGGTCGTCAGAGGCATGTCCGGCATACACACACAGGGGTCGTCAGAGGCATGTCCGGCATATACACACAGGGGTCGTCAGAGGCATGCCCGGCATATACACACAGGGATCGGTAGAGGCATGTCCAGGGATAGGTAGAGGCATGTCCGGCATATACACACGGGGGTTGGCAGAGGCATGTCCGGCATATACACACAGGAGTCGGCAGAGGCATGTCCGGCATATACACACAGGGGTCTGTAGAGGCATGTCCGGCATATACACACTGTTGTCTGTAGAGGGATGTCTGGCATATACACACAGGGATCGGCAGAGGCATGCCTGGTATATACACACAGGGGTCGGTAGAGGCATGTCCGGCATATACACACAGGGGTCGGCAGAGGCATGTCTGGCATACACACACACACAGGGGTCTGTAGAGGCATGTCTGGCATACACACACACACAGGGGTCTGTAGAGGCATGTCTGGCATACACACACACACAGGGGTCGGTAGAGGCATGCCTGGTATATACACACAGGGGTCGTCAGAGGCATGTCCGGCATATACACACAGGGGTCGTCAGAGGCATGTCCGGCATATACACACAGGGGTCGTCAGAGGCATGTCCGGCATATACACACAGGGGTCTGTAGAGGCATGTCTGGCATATACACACAGGGGTCTGTAGAGGCATGTCCGGCATATACACACAGGGGTCTGTAGAGGCATGTCCGGCATATACACACAGGGGACTGTAGAGGCATGTCTGGCATATACACACAGGGGTCTGCAGAGGCATGCCTGGTATATACACCCAGTGGTCGGTAGAGGCATGTCTAGCATACACACACAGGGGTCGGTAGAGGCATGTCTGGCATACACACACAGGGGTCGGTAGAGGCATGTCTGGCATACACACACACACACAGGAGTTGGTAGAGGCATGTCTGGCATACACACACAGGGGTCGGTAGAGGCATGTCTGGCATACACACACAGGGGTCGGTAGAGGCATGTCCGGCATATACACACAGGGGTCGTCAGAGGCATGTCCGGCATATACACACAGGGGTCGTCAGAGGCATGTCTGGCATATACACACAGGGGACTGTAGAGGCATGTCTGGCATATACACACAGGGGTCTGCAGAGGCATGCCTGGTATATACACCCAGTGGTCGGTAGAGGCATGTCTGGCATACACACACAGGGGTCGGTAGAGGCATGTCTGGCATACACACACAGGGGTCGGTAGAGGCATGTCTGGCATACACACACACACACAGGGGTTGGTAGAGGCATGTCTGGCATACACACACAGGGGTCGTCAGAGGCATGTCCGGCATATACACACAGGGGTCTGTAGAGGCATGTCTGGCATATACACACAGGGGTCTGTAGAGGCATGTCTGGCATATACACACAGGGGTCTGTAGAGGCATGTCCGGCATATACACACAGGGGTCTGTAGAGGCATGTCCGGCATATACACACAGGGGACTGTAGAGGCATGTCTGGCATATACACACAGGGGTCTGCAGAGGCATGCCTGGTATATACACCCAGTGGTCGGTAGAGGCATGTCTGGCATACACACACAGGGGTCGGTAGAGGCATGTCTGGCATACACACACAGGGGTCGGTAGAGGCATGTCTGGCATACACACACACACACAGGAGTTGGTAGAGGCATGTCTGGCATACACACACAGGGGTCGGTAGAGGCATGTCTGGCATACACACACAGGGGTCGGTAGAGGCATGTCCGGCATATACACACAGGGGTCGTCAGAGGCATGTCCGGCATATACACACAGGGGTCGTCAGAGGCATGTCTGGCATATACACACAGGGGACTGTAGAGGCATGTCTGGCATATACACACAGGGGTCTGCAGAGGCATGCCTGGTATATACACCCAGTGGTCGGTAGAGGCATGTCTGGCATACACACACAGGGGTCGGTAGAGGCATGTCTGGCATACACACACAGGGGTCGGTAGAGGCATGTCTGGCATACACACACACACACAGGGGTTGGTAGAGGCATGTCTGGCATACACACACAGGGGTCGTCAGAGGCATGTCCGGCATATACACACAGGGGTCGTCAGAGGCATGTCCGGCATATACACACAGGGGTCTGTAGAGGCATGTCTGGCATATACACACACGGGACTGTAGAGGCATGTCTGGCATATACACACAGGGGTCTGCAGAGGCATGCCTGGTATATACACCCAGTGGTCGGTAGAGGCATGCCTGGTATATACACCCAGTGGTCGGTAGAGGCATGTCTGGCATACACACACAGGGGTTGGTAGAGGCATATCTGGCATACACACACAGGGGTCGGTAGAGGCATGTCTGGCATACACACACACACACAGGGGTCGGTAGAGGCATGTCTGGCATATACACACAGGGGACTGTAGAGGCATGTCTGGCATATACACACAGGGGTCTGCAGAGGCATGCCTGGTATATACACCCAGTGGTCGGTAGAGGCATGTCTGGCATACACACACAGGGGTCGGTAGAGGCATGTCTGGCATACACACACAGGGGTCGGTAGAGGCATGTCTGGCATACACACACACACACACAGGGGTTGGTAGAGGCATGTCTGGCATACACACACAGGGGTCGGTAGAGGCATGTCTGGCATACACACACAGGGGTCGGTAGAGGCATGTCTGGCATATACACACAGGGGACTGTAGAGGCATGTCTGGCATATACACACAGGGGTCTGCAGAGGCATGCCTGGTATACACACCCAGTGGTCGGTAGAGGCATGTCTGGCATACACACACAGGGGTCGGTAGAGGCATGTCTGGCATACACACACAGGGGTCGGTAGAGGCATGTCTGGCATACACACACACACACACACAGGGGTCGGTAGAGGCATGTCTGGCATACACACACAGGGGTCGGTAGAGGCATGTCTGGCATACACACACAGGGGTCGGTAGAGGCATGTCTGGCATACACACACACACACAGGGGTTGGTAGAGGCATGTCTGGCATACACACACAGGGGTCGGTAGAGGCATGTCTGGCATACACACACAGGGGTCGGTAGAGGCATGTCTGGCATACACACACACACACACAGGGGTTGGTAGAGGCATGTCTGGCATACACACACAGGGGTCGGTAGAGGCATGTCTGGCATACACACACAGGGGTCGGTAGAGGCATGTCTGGCATACACACACACACACACACACACACAGGGGTTGGTAGAGGCATGTCTGGCATACACACACAGGGGTCGGTAGAGGCATGTCTGGCATATACAGCATCGGGTCCAGTTTTCTTATTGATCAGGAGTGTCATGCATGGATCAGTCTATAATAGTCTCGTAGTTTGCGCCTAAATTACTTTTCTGCCAAAAAAACCAAGTGAACCAGAACACCAGAAATTTGCAGGATGTGTAACGCTTAATATTATATACAAGCTTCCAAGCCATCAACTAGTTCACTATATTCTATTTTTTTCATCCATTGAAAAAGTTTGAGCTTTTAGTATTTAAAACTTGACCTTGTTACCCAGGATTGATATTGGTATCTGTCTAGAAAAGACCAGTTTGTTAGGATATTATTGATGGAGACAATCTCCAGACAAGTGATGTCCTTCCCTGAAGGTCAGCTCCATACAGTAAGACCTGCAGCTGCTGAAAATATCAGCGTGCCTGGCACACTAGTCATTACAGTCAGGGCTTGGATTGCTGCCTGGAGAGTCTGACGCGGAGAAAAAGGGATGAAAACTGAGCTGAAATGATCAGTGTGGGGAGAGCCGTGTACATAGTAATAGATATGGAAAGAAAGATCACATTGCTGTATAAAGTAAGGGTTACACAACTTGTATACAAAACTGTCCTCTGTTTTAACAGATTTTATTACTCGTATGTTTTCTTACTTATCCATCACTTTACAGGGAATCTGCTAGTTTTGACTAGTGTTAGGTAGTAGCCCTGCAGAGCTGGGTCATACCTCTGTGTATATAGTTAGTAGCTTCAAAACTTATATTCCAAGATTGCAGCTTCACCAGGGCTTCTGTGCCCTTAAAGGTAATCTACTTTTTGTTTTCATGCATTATAAACCAAACACACCTTAAGAATGCTGTATCTACACTGATGCAGAAACATATCTTGTTTAATCCCTGGATTGAGTTGTTGAAAAAAAATTATGCTAATGAGGCCCTGTCACTTATGTGGCTGCTCCAGTGCTTCTACTCTAATAATAATACTATAACGAAAACAAAAAAAAGGGGAGGCAAAACAAGAGGACGGCGCCTCGTGTATCATCGTAGGATAAATGGGAAAAAGTAAATTAAATTAAAATTAAAATATCCGAGGGATATGTATAGAGAGGGAGGGTATGGACATTACCCCCACTGAGAATCGCACTCACCTTAAATAGCTTAAATCAAGCGTAGAGATACTCCAAAAGCTGCCCAACAGCTTGCCGGTATTCGCTTTATGCAAAGGTTGAACCGGTGTCACAAGCATAAAATGGGGTTAGAAAACCAAGAAAAGGCTGGAACGGCGCTATTATGGAGAGAGTCTTCTGGTAAGTTTAAATTGTTTATTCCAAAAACTGTAAACGCGTTTCGGGCGGAACGCCCTTCTTCAAGTGCAAATGGAAATAGCTAATCGTTGTGCGCTGGATCCATTCAGTGCTGGAGCACCTAGGTACATGACATGTGGGGTGAGTGAACACCGCGTGTATAAAAGCTCAACTGGTGGAAGTGTCGGAAGATGAGCCGGAAGTATGAATCTCTCGCTACAGCAACAGGTTGCCTGTGGAAGCCACAGCAGGTGGCGATACGCATGGGGCGGTTATCTTCAGCTCCCTCTTGTGTGTACGTTTGCCGCACAGGCAACCTTTTGCTGTAGCGAGAGATTCAAATCTTCCGACACTTCCACCAGTTGAGCTTTTATACGCGCGGTGTTCACTCACCCCACATGTCATGTACCTAGGCGCTCCAGTACTGAATGGATCCAGCGCACAACGATTAGCTATTTCCATTTGTACGCCCGAAACGCGTTTACAGTTTTTGGAATAAACAATTTAAACTTACCAGAAGACACTCTCCATATTAGCGCCATGCCAGCCTTTTCTTGGTTTTCTAACCCCATTTTATGCTAATAATAATAGTAATAATAAAAATTCTTTATATAGCACACACAGATTACGCAGCGCTGCACAAAGCATGCCAAATTGGTCCCTGTCCCCATGGGGCTCACAATCTAAACAACCTAACAGTATGTTTTGGAGTGTGTGAGGAAACCGGAGTACCCGGTGGAAACGAACGCAAACATGGAGAGAACATACAAACTCTTTGCAGATGTTGACCTGGGTGGGTACTCTTACCCTGAAGCTCCATGTAATGTGTTTATGAACGGTAGGCAACCCAGCTTTCCCAAGGTCCTGAATTTTATAATTTGTTTTTTGAGCAAAACCACTCGGATCAGGGATTAAACAAGATCTGTTTCTGCATCAGGGTCGCTACAGTATAACAGGTTATGTTTTGTTCATAATATATAAAAACAAATGGTAGGTTTCCTTTAACTCTGTGCATTAAGCTGCTTCACAATCCCTCCGCTGTAGTCAGTGTAAAAGCAATAGAAGGCCTTAGGTTGGATATTACAGCAGTCAGTTAGTACTGAGTGGAGGGATTTATGGAGTAGTCCTACAGAAATGCATGAGTACACAGCTATCCAGGGCCATGTATGTATATTTTTATAATGGTTTGGTGGAATATTATCTGAAATTATTTGCATGTTATAATAATTCTTTTCCTACTGCTCTGCTGAATATCCCTGCACCCATGTGAGTTGTAACCAGAACACCTTTAGAGGGAGAAGATGGTATACGAATGAATTGCTGTCTAAGCAGCTGCCTCATATACTTGGTGTGTGATATGCTGGCAGCATGTTGGAAAATATTCAGTATACTTTAAGTCTCATGAGTCCAGTGAAAGACAAGTGTATATAGAGATAAAAACTACCACTGGACTCCTAAATCCAGAACGAGATGCAGTAAATGTTTGAAAATGCTTACAAAAGCAAGTTATATTAGTCTACTCTTTTTGCTCTATAATATCCTATCCAGATCAGATGCTTAGTTTCATATGCTGCTGGAAGGGACTTTTAACATGACTTTTTGTCTTTTTCAGTTCATGCAGAAGAAGCCAAATAAAAGGCTGGGGAGTTTGGCATTGGGAGGAGAGAAGGCCATCCTGTGGCATCCATTTTTCAAAGATATTAACTGGGATCAGCTAAACAAAAAAGCAATTGAACCTCCATTTAGGCCTAGAATTGTAAGTATATTGTCTGACAGCAAACCTTGTAATGTCTGGAAATTAAAGTTCATTACACTCATGTAATTGAGAACAGTTTGTATATGTGTATATAAAATTTCTATTTCTAACTAAGCACATGAGACTGATCTAATATTTCAATATAGTTTAATAGGCTTTATATTACACCCCTTATGTAACGCCTGATATACCTTCTTTAGGCTGTAGACAGTCTCAAAAATTGGACTAAATTGGTTTGCCAAATTAGTTTTGTTTTTTTTTGTTTTTTTTCGGGTTCAGATGGAATTGGGAGGTGGTAGAAGCCCGATACAACCTCCTGGAGCCCAAGAACAAGAGGCTCTCAAAAAGTAGCTGCCTTCTTGAAGCCCTGACTCAGTCCTGGGTCTTCCCAATGGTGCAGTTCTCAGGAAGCGACCACCAGGTTGTGCCCTTCCTAAAAGTTTGAGAGTGGGAGGTGCCAGGACGGGATAGGGTCCTGAAATTGCTCCAATGTTTTTGAGGTTATGGAAGAGGTCATGGTAGGCCTATGCAACCTCCTGGAGCCCTTGGCCTGGCTCCTTGCCATGGTGACTGCAGAATTTTTATTTTTACCAAGACCAGGAGGCTCTAAAAATGTAGCCGCCCTCCTGGACCCCTGTGAACTGCAGCTCAAGTTCCCCATCACAAGGATGACCACATCAAGGCTCCAGATGAACAGCTACTTTTTGAGAGCCTCCTAGAATCACCAGCAAATTCGGATTTGTGCCAAATCAAATTTTTCATGAAATTCATATCGATCTCCACTCTGTCCAATTTGATTTGCTCATTTTAGTTATAGTGTATACAACTACTAGCAGTGTACAACAATGAAATGCTAATGCTTCCTTTTCACTCCACAGAAATCCAGAGAGGATGTGAGTAACTTTGACCCTGAGTTTATCAAAGAGGAAGCAGTATTAACCCCTATAGACGAGAGGTTGATCCCAATGATTAACCAGGATGAGTTCAGACACTTCTCATACACTGCACCAGAGCTCCAGAGTGTGTCACAGGATGGAAATGCCCGCATGTTGCAATAAGACCAGATAGGAAGAGGTTATCCCAGATCCCATCGGATCATGGCTTATGTGCCTTTGTTGGTTTCATGCAGCCTAAGAAGATAAATAATTTATCGAGCTGGTTCCGTATCTCCATGCCCTACATTGAAAGCACTTCCAAGTGTTTGAAAGCAGGAGCTCCACAGCTTTTGACACATTAATGATGGTGAAAGAGTGAATTTCTCCAGAGCATTAAACTTCACATTGTTGCTGAATCTCGGGTTCATCTAAGCCACCGCTTGCAAGCCACTTACAGAAGATTTACGCTGGAGGCTAGAACGCCAGTCTGAGCTTCAGAGCTGCGTGTATGTGAAAGCTTCAATGCTTTGTGTGAAGGCATCTGGGTGCATCCTTGTGTGTGACAATTGGCTTAGGAGCTGTTTTAACCTAACCCAACCAGTCACTTCTATCCTGTAGCTACAGTGCAGTGGGTTATTTGCCCTATAGAAGAAAATTTTTGTGAATGAAGAAAATTTGCTGAAACTATTAAAAGGAAACTGTTACACGTTCAGAGACTGACATCGAAATTAAACTGACAACGGCTTCATCCCAATGATTCCTAATGTTTGTGAAGGTTTCACATCGAAGGACAAAAACCTGGACGATCCGGCGCTGGGAGGCCAGAAAATCTCTGCCAGTGTAGTTAGTATCTAAAAGTGAAGAACAAAGAAGGGACAGTCATTGGCATGAAGCAGATGGCATGCAGTGAAAGTAGAGCAGTTACATAAGAGCACATTGTGCGGGACAAGCCAACTCCTTGATGTTTTCCAATTTCCAATGCTTCCTATTTTCTATTATATTTCTTCATTCAGAGACTCTAAAGAACCAAAAAGCACAAATAATGTGAGACTTTGAAGTCTTTTGACTGTACGTACTGTTGATAGATATGCTAGAAGGTTCTTATACTGAACGCTTGGAGAGATTCTTAGTGGGTAAACTTGAAGTAATATGACATAGCTATAACTAGTATCATCAGTGCTGAGCTATGGCTAGACTGGCATTGTGCGTGCCATGGTATTGGGTGTTCTCTTTTGGCATGCATCATTTCAGGAAGTCAAAGTGAAGGATGACCCACCATGGCCCCTCGTCATGTCATCCATGGTGGGATCTTAGGTGTCCTTTTTAGCCATAGCTTAAAACTTGTCATGTTTCTCTATTAAAGTGATGAGCCAAAGCCTGTAATACAGTCTGCTCCATCGGCAGGTGTACAACATTTATATGATAGTGTCACTGACAAAGGCCTGTATAAATGCAATACGTCCTTGAGTTTTAAGAATATATTCTGAGGAATTAAATGTAACCCAAAAAAAAACACATTTTAACTTGCTTATTGTATTGAAATATTTTGACTTTTAGAAATATATTTATAAGAATAGATATGTGTGGTGTGTGTATTTTCTCTTGCTTTGTCTACTTTGTCTACCAAATCTTTGGTGTTTTGTTTTTTTTTTTTGCAATGAACAAATGATTACATTCTCCTACAGCACCTCTATAGGGGAAATTAAATATTACAATGGTGGGTCCTCCAGGGTTAAAGGTGTCCTTTGGAGCCTTATATTGATTTAGCAAGGTCCTGAATTCAGTCATGTTGAATAGATTTAGCCTAGAAACCCCTATCTTTTCTTTTAATCAAACTAATTTTCAAATAATATCCTATCATTTTTAATAGTGTTACAGACCACATTGTTGTTTGATCGAGTTTTTGTGAAATTTATGGCTTCATAGTCTGCCCGCATTGTAAACACTGAAGCTAAATAGATTATAGCACACGGCTTGGACAAAGGACAAAAGTCATGGAAACTTCCTAAACAATACACTTATACTGAAGCTGGATTTTATTATTATGTGTGCCAAAGGGAATTTATCAGCAAAACATGACACATTATTTCAATCAGGTTTTAATTATAAATACTTTATAGATTATTTTTTTCCATATCAACCCAGAAATATTCCAATCTTCACACTATAACCTTTGGATTAGTCCTATTTGGATCAATTGGTTTCTGGAGTTTGCTTATTATCTTTGCTGTTTAGACAGAATTTGCAATTTCGGTTGACAAGTTATTTGTTGCTCTTTTGTCCTGCTGAAGGTCTGGAGGAGTCAGGTGTGTGGGAGTTTGTGTACGCCATTGCTTCTTGAAATGTGCAGACCATGCAGAAAGAAAGTTTCTGTCTTCAGTTTGACTTGGGCAACATTTAATTTTTTTTAGACTTACAAAATATACATGTTTTATCTTCCATGCAAACTAAATTAAAGGGGTTGTTCACTCTTTTACATAAGTTGCCAATGTGCCTTTACCGCCTCAATAACAATCTCTGAATGTTCATCAATTGATTTAGCAGTCCTGCTTCTTACTTTAGTGTTGTCTGTAAACTCTCCTGGATCTTTGTTTACATGTTTGAGTAATGATGAATAGGAGTAGCTGCAGCAGGAGAGTAATGTCTCCTCCTACTCTCCCCCCTCTCCTTGTATCTGTCAGTGAAGATGGGCTGTGAGAGAAAGGGGCACAGTGGGTGACGCCATTAGGACGGGCAGGAGCAGTGAGAAACAGGACGTTCTCTGTATATGTATAGGGCAGCATGTTGACAAGAGGGAAAGTCTGAAGCATGCATAGAAGGCAAAGGTACATGTATATATACATGCAAAGACCTTTCTAATGGAACAGATTTATTAGGAACAAACCTACAGAGGGAAATTGATCAGGGCTTGTACACCATTTTTCTGAAATAGAAATAAAAGCCCTGAAATAAAAGGCCTGAACTCTGCGAAACGCAATTATTATCCCCTTTACGCCAGCTCCACACCAAAGGGATGTGGAGTGGGGTGTGGTGAAGGGGGCCAGCGCGGGTTGTTCCAGCTGAACAGTGATTATTAATAGCACAAATCTACAGGGCAGGGCCGGGTGTAGATTATACTCATTGGTTCTTTCTATGGGTGCATTATGGGAATGCATACAGCCTCATGTGCTTTAAGGGGTTTTCCCACAAATAAAGTTAGTCGGACCCATTGTCACTCCATGAGAGTAATGGAGCAGATGCCCGCGCATGACCGTTCTGCTCCATACATCCCAATGGAGCCGACGGAAACTGTTGAGCGCTGCGCTCGTATTACTCTGTCGGCTCCGTAGAGATGAATGTAGCAGAATGGTCATGAACAGCCGTCTGCTCCATTACTCTCATGGAGCGACAAGGGGTCCGACTGAGGTACGTGGGACTTTATCGGACCCCTCACTTTCGTAATCTGTGGGGTTCTCATCACTGAGACCCCCACCAATCAGCAAGTTAGGCCCTATCCTGTAGATGGAGCATAACTTGAATTTGTGGGAAAACCCCTTTAATGGGTCTTAGAAATTTTTGTCTGCTACACAATAGTCTGCCTCATATTGAGGTCATTTTACGACCTCACAACCCCAATTCTTTGCTACCTTTAATAGGCCTCTCTCCACTAATTACACTACAGTTGGATCTTTTCTAGAACCTGCTGTTCCTAAGCAATTAGTCCCATTAGTTTTTGGCACACAATATGCTAATTAGATTGTCTGCTGTGAGATGGAGCATCCCAGGCTGCATCTGTCAACAGCAACTCTAAAACAAAACTTATGGCACTGATAGCCATGTAACGGTGGGGGGTAGGGAAAAGATTCCAACTGGAGTCAGCGGAGTGCCACTTAATAATCATGGAGAAAAGTTCTCTTCCTTAGTGTATGTACATTTTTTTCAGAGTAAAAATAAAATTACCCAAGAAGTTATGCAGTATCATGAAAGAGATACATATTGCTCTGCTTATGTCTTTCTTGGGCCGGATCATTAAATACACGTATATCTGGTCAGGACAAGGCAAGACCTCATCTTTGGGTTTTTTTGTTACTCATGGAAAACTTTTGCATCCTTGTGTTTTGTTTCCTAAAATTTGCAGTATAGCTCAAACCTTTTTAGGACTAATTGCTTGACCAGGAGACCATCATAAACCGTTACGGTTACGTAAAACACAACTCGTGACATTACGCAGCTCAAGCGCCTCACTATATTGTGGAGTCCTGCTCATATTCCTCAGACCGCAGACATCTTTATTAGGCCTCTGAGCCAAAGCAGAAAATTATTTTGCTCTGCTTAAGTCTTTGACTATGACATCAAGTTTGGATTTTCATGTTTGTGTGCTCGTAGTAGTGCTCCTTCAGAAGAAGTCTTGGATTTTAGGCATTTATACAGTATTCATATACTGTGTCATAGAAGATGTCTGGATAGGGCATGGGAGAGTTAGCGTGAAACATCCAGTGTCCTCATAGAAACAATTAAGGCGTTTTTATGAAAATAAAATGCTGCAATATGTTTCAGGGGTTCTGGGTCTCCTTTCTCAAGACTTACACATTGCATTTTTTTTATACATATAGCGTATACACAAGTTGCAGTTCCGACTTCTACATTTAGAGTACACACAGACAGGTCCAGCTCCAGGTTTTAGTAGGCCCCTGGATGACAGAGCCTCAGTGGACTCAAGTGGCAGCATTAAAAATTCATAAACTAAAACAGTCTCCTGTTCCCTGAAATATTCCCCAGTTTGTCATCCCAAACAGCCGTGTCACGGTCAGGGCAGTTTTGAGGTCATTTAACAAACAGGGCAAACCTAAAAATTTGTGCCCCTCCCCTCTGCCAGAACCTCATAATACATACCTCAGCTACCACAGAACATCATAATACACACCTCAGCTGCTGCAGAAACTCATAATACACACCTCAGCTGCTGCAGAACCTCATAATACACAACTCTGCTGCTGCACTTGCCCAGGTATGCTGGGTGCTGGAGCCGGCCCTGTACATAGACTTATACATGCAGAGGGAGGCATCCTTTATACCTCCTTCTGACCACTACATGTTTACAGTGGAAAACACACAGTTAAAAGGTGTAGCAAGCTACATCTTTCTATCAAGCTCCCTCCTGCTGAGTGGCGCATGTGCTCAGTTGAGGCTATTGGAGACTGGGTGGGGCGGGGGCAGATGCAAAGTATAATATACTTCCCCGTTCTCCACTGAGTGAACAGTGACATCACCGGGGAAACACCCAGAACATCAGCAATCACTGACTCCTGATCCAGGACAACATACCCCATTCTATGAGCATACAGTGTGATATGTCCTAACTCTCCACTGTAAGGGTACCTCTAAATTGGATTGTCCATTTCCTGGTTCTCCTGATGCTGTATTGGATTGGAGCCCAATCCCATCAAAGGATCCTCTGAGTCTCTGGTGGGCCAGTTCGACACCAAAGACCGTAAATGTAAACCTGTAAGATGGCAGCTTTGGGGAATACAAAAGCACTCTAGACCTCAGTGATTTCCTCTGAGTGCACATGGGGAGGTTTGTGGCCTCTTAGAGATTGAATGGGTTAGTGTTCACCACAACATGATCTTGTACAATGTAAGTCAATGGTGGCCGTGAGGTGGCCTCAGTTTGTGCGGCCATACACGGTTGTCTGCATGAGGCCTTACTGTTATAAAACATAAATTGGTCCAAAATATAGTTCTGATGGACAATGGACAAACAGAAAGGGCTCCCAACAATTACGGGAATAGTCGGGGACACTCTCCTAGTCAATGAATGGGTACACTGAATATACCGAGCCCGGTGTCCTGCCATTTTCCGACTTGAATAGTATAAAATCGAGCTGCAAGATGCAAACTTGATTGGACACCGACCATCAGATCGTTATTCCCTTTCTGTGTTAACTTGGTATTGAATTGGCCCCATGTAATTCTGTTTCCGTTTGCAGTGAGTTGGAACTTATGGCCGGACTAAGTTTCACCTGGGGTATCGGCTTTTAACAGTCCAAAAGATGGAGCTGGCTGCCCAAAGTAAATGTTGTTATAAGGAAAAGACTGTGACACTAAATCTGCCCCAGAAGAATCATGTCACTGTAATATGTTTATGACCACGCATAGTCTTGCTTTGAGGGAAAAAGTCTTGACCAGTTTCTCCTAATTTCTTCTAACTTTCTCAGAATTCACAGTGAGTGATGTTTGTAGGTCAGAAGATGCTGGGATTGTGCACATTTCCTGACCTTTGGGCGCTTCTGCAATGTTTTTTCCTCTTCTTGTATATGATGTAAAATGTGTCGGCCTTGGTGCATTCATTTCCAGTCTGGTTCATCAAGTTCAAAGAGTTTTCAAGTTTGTGTCCTTTGTTTTCTGTTTTTAACTCCAAAAGCCTAAGATTAGAACCCTTTGTTATCATGGAGGGGTCCCCTAAAAGCAAACCTTCTCTGTAAGGAGTTTTCAGAATTTGGAATTCCCTCAACAATTTCAGAACTTATTCTGTCTCTGTTGGAAGTCTTAACCCTTATAACTCATCAGACAATGAAGCTGCATAAAAATATGCATCAATAATTATGAATATGAACTGTATATTGAATATTGGTGCAAATTGAAAGGAAATCTGGCATCAAAATCAAGCATGTATAAACCAGGGGCACTTACTCATAGATCCAGGCACCGTGACTGTAAAAATTGTCTTATATTTGTTATCCATGGCCTCCTTCCTTCGAAAATCAACTTTTATAATTATGCTAATGAGCCACAAGTGCTCTAGGGAGTTACCAAAGCCCCTCCCATTCAGCCAGTGATACATTTGCTTGTTGGTATGATTCCAGGAGCCAGTGATTGGGCTGGAAAACCCCTTGAAGGCCCTTGTTTGTTGTGCCTACAATGGGTATACCTACACCACTGATTTTGGACCACACAGTATTGTTGAGTGATGCGGCCATACAAGGGGTTGTATCATTCGAGTCATATTAAGTCGAGGGCTGGGATCTTAAATAGATCCTTGTTAAAATCATATCATGGTGTCTATGAAACAAATGTAACGGATTCTGTACAGTGAAAATGAAGTAGCAAAAGCTGTGATGACTGAAATAACATCCTATATTGAGTAGATTTTATTACTGTCGCTGTTAAATTCTAGTGGGAATTTACAGACCGGTTGGAGAAGAAATATGAAAATAGGAGAAATAGTCACTTCTTGTTGTTTAAAATATAAAAATATGTAAAATATAAAAATAGTAACATTTTTAGCAGATTTGTTTGAATGTGATAAGTTATAACTTTTAAAGGAAGGCTGTGTTTATATTTGTATACTGCCCTTTTCTCATTTTTTGCTCTCCTCACAGAACATTTTTTTTGTATTATATTTTATAAATAATTTACAGATAATATAAAAATTGTACTTTTAAAATTTGGTCAAATTGAAAAAAAAACACTTTTGCACCATTTTTGTTTTGGTATTTTATATTATGCACACCAAATGACACCTCCACTTAAGTCTTTGGGCCAGTACAATAGGTTTTATTGTTTTTTTTTTGTTTTTTTGTTTTTTTTTAATCTTTTAAACCTTTCTAAAAAATCATCTTAAGAACAAAAATAGTTTGCTTTATCTCCATATTCTGAGATGAATTTTGGGGACTGTACTACTGTACTAGTTTTTTTTTTAAGATCCATTGATGATCACTGATTAGGGTGTATAGAATGATGTGAATTTTCTGTCATGCATAAGATCATGTCTGACTAGAGAGCTAGTATTCTCTAAAGCTTACCATCAAATATACTCAAAAAGGTATCGCCTGAGTTCTCCACTCTTCCTCTGGGGTAACCATGTTACATAGTGTGCCCTGTTATATACCTGAGACAATGGGATACAGCTGCCCATATTGGTGTCTATTCAGTGTTTGCTGCAGTGCTGAGCGCATGTGTCTACAGTGCCGACACTTCCGGCATCTCCGAAGTGACCGGGAAACATCCCTACAATGTACCTATGTGTGTATACAGGCAGTCCCCGGGTTACGTACAGGATAGGGTCCCTCCGTTTGTTAAGTTGAATTTGTATAAGTCAAAACTTTATATTTTATAATAGTTGCTCCTAGATAAAAAAAAAAAATTTGCACCAGTGACAATTGGCTTTTCAAAACTGAAGTTGCAATGGGACCAAGGATTATCAATAAAACTTCATTACAGACAATTTACAGCTGATCATTGCAGCCGAGGACTAAAAGTAAAGCATCCAGAGAGGGCACATTGGGTAGAGGGATCCATCTTTAACTAGGGGTCGTCTGTAAGTCAGGTGTCCTTAAGTAGGGGACAGCCTATACTAGCAAACTGAGTACTGAAAAACATAACACATGTATATAGGAACCAATGTGAGGGGAGGCATGAACTGAACCAATCTCCGTCAGCTCCATAGAGATTAATGGAGCATAACGGTCATGCACAGCCGTCTGCTCCATTAGTCTGAGTAGCGGTGAGGGGTTGGTCGGACCCCTCGTTCTCGCAATCTACGGGGCTCTCAGCACTGAGACCCCCACTGATCAGCAAATTAGTCACTATCCCATGGATAGGGCGTAACTTGCCTTCATGGGAAAACCCCTTTAAGCAAGTTAGTAGTTACATATATACATTATCAGCTCTTTGAGGGCAACACAAAGCTGACCATATTTTTAAATATGCAGTGTCAATCAGTAGCCAATCATGTCAGTGGCCTTTTAGCCAATTGCAACAATTTCCTACAGTAGCCAATAATCACAGTACCTGCCCCACAGTAACCAATAATCACAGTACCTGCCCCACAGTAGCCAATAAACACAGTACCTGCCCCACAGTAACCAATAATCACAGTACCTGCCCCACAGCAGCCAATAATCACAGTACCTGCCCCACAGGAACCAATAATCACAGTACCTGCCCCACAGTAGCCAATAAACACAGTACCTGCCCCACAGTAACCAATAATCACAGTACCTGCCCCACAGCAGCCAATAATCACAGTACTGCCCCACAGTGGCCAATAGTCACAGTAGCTTACAGTGTCCCCAGTAGGCAATAGTCACATAATTTTCTGTAGCCCCATCCTTATAAGGACAGGCCAAATCACATCTGAAGCTTCAGAGCTGCGTACAGCCACCGCACAGAGGACAAGAGGGCTGCTGCTGATTTGGGGTTAGCAGGGAAATGTGAGTATCGGAGTACCCGACTCGCTCAGCATAGAGGCAGGGAGATGGGCCACATAACACATGATCTTGGCTGGTTTCCTTTATTACTTGCTGCTGCAGACATTAGGTTACCTTCTGTTTGCCCTTAAGCATAATTTAGGATAATATATTTTATAGTCCCTTTCTTTCATGTCATTTAAAGACAAGATTTGGATCTGGTTACGATGTATCTGGTCTACAATCATAAAATCAAGGCAAATATGTTCTGACCTTTGATACTTCCTTTCTGAAGCTTGTTTGCTAAGCAATTTACGGTAAAGTTTGTAGAAGAAACATAACCAGGAAGGATTTGATGTGGGGAACACCAGACATGGGTCTGTACTGTGCAATCTGCCTTCAGCTTAGCATGATCTGTTAATACCTTAAATGTTGCCCTGATTTTGGAGTCAGGTGTTTGGATCTGTTGAGAAATTTTAAGAGCCTCTGCCTCAAAATTACAGGAAATAAATTATTACTCATTGAAATCCTTTATATTCTCTACAGTGAAACATACGCCTTTCTTTGTAGACCCAATTATTAAAAAACTGATAGATGATAAATGATATGAGCCCTGATTGCCCCACTAACTGTATAGAAGTGAAGATATAACCAAGACAACCCATTAAGATCGTAAAGCTAGTAGTACTACATTATATATGTAATGCTGCTGTTAGGAAATGGGCAATAAGATTTGAAAGGTAGGACAGACAAGGACAGTGGGCCCTGAAACTAGACCACCTAGCTGTCCCTACCTAATTTCCCATCTTACCCTAAACAGTAGGTAACAACTGGTCGACACTCACTTCCTGTGCCATAGTGAAAAAAAGGGACAAAACAAACACATAAGTCATAAAAATATGGGTCAAAACCAAGAGGACAATGCAGTACGTAATCAAGACAAATGGATAATAGAAAGACAAGCAAGGGTCAAAATAACCAAGGAGGACTTATAGAAAGCACTGGATATTGGTCTGACAATCCTCGTATGAGATATCCGAGTCCTGGTCCAGAGATTGAGTGTAAAAGCCCATCACAGCTATCTTAACTATCTGTAACCCAGAACAAAGTCAACAGGAGACAGACGGGCTGAAGATGGTGCCAAAGAGGCAGTTTTTATAATACTTTATATATAAAAATATCGTTAAAGTCAATTGCATTGCTATTTAAAACAATAATATGTTGTTCTACTGAACCAAAAGTCATCTATTGTTGCATTCAGCTGAATGATACTAAACGGTTATAGAGATCTTCTCTACAATGTGATTGCACCAGGCTTTCTGCATGGTTCAGTACTGTGCTTCAGTGTATGGCAATATGGTCTCATACTACGGTGACCTGAAAAGTTTTATTACTATGTTCTCGTGTTAAACTTAGTTTATAGTGTTGTTTTGTTGACCTCTATGACGGTAAATGTCATCCTTGATCTAGGAGCAGTATATGTCAGTATTATGGGTCCTACTAACTGTGCTTATCGCAAATACCAGTCTGCCAATTCTTGTAGCAGGGACACAACGAAAGAAACTCGCCTCTGGTTCAGAAATTGGCTTTTGCTCCTGCAAAACTTCTGGCACAGTGAGAAATTATTACATTTGGTGACATCTTATCCCAGTGTAGTGCTGGGAATGGAGTAAAATATTCTGTATCACTCAGGAGTCAATTCTAATGACAATGCTGTAATCCTTACAGGTGCATTTTTCTCCGCAGACTCCCGTGTCTGAATACTGACCTACTGCTATTGCCAGATATAATTAGGCTTAAATGACAGAAAAGGGGGTCATCTCTGACAGCCTGTTTGTCATAAATCTCAATGCAGAGAACTGAGGAAGATTTAAGATATCTTACTTCTATATTACCAGGTATCAAAGGATATTGATCTTAGTGTTGTGACAATGGACTGTTCCCCCCTCCTGATTTAAGGATCCAGTCACAACTGTGACTGCTGAGATCCGTATAGCAATGCCACTACCTGGTAAAAGAATGGGGGAAGAAGTATGGGCATGCTTCAATACAATGATCTGACTTACCATGTAGAATGGTGGAATAAGTGATTTTTAGGAATTGGGTTTTGACCTGGTATAACATAGACAAGAGCATCTTTTTTGCTATTAGATCTCCCTTGGACTATGTCCCTGTACACAAAGGCCCAGATTTATCTATAGCGATTCCTCACTAATGTTCAAACTGTGCCACAATTTCAATAATCTAGCGCACCCTGCACACACCAATCATGCACCAGTTTTGTTTTTGGTGCGGCACATTTATGTTGGTGCCAAAACGCCCCTTTATGTATAGAATTTTGTATCTGCTCTAGTTTTGTGGCACGGCTGCACTACGTCTGCCTTCCTGTGCAGATACTTCACAAATCCACGTGCAAGCACTTTCTATTCAGTGCAAAGTACCACAGAAACTTGTACAGCCATTTTAATAAATGTGACCCTATATATTTTAATCTCCACCACCACAGAAATGTAAGTCATAGCAAAGTAGGTAACTTAGCCAATAGCAAGTCAACTTAAAATAACCAAGCATTGTTTGGCCAGGCAGATATTGGTCATTTCCGCAGTAGATGCATTTCCTTTGAAAATACAGATGTTTTTATACATTTTCTTTATTAATGACTCTCAATTGTGCTTCTTGCCCATTGTCTCATCAGACCTTAATGTCCTTGAACAGCGCAGAGCTGGACCGGTCCCAATGACAAGGTTGCTTCCTGGACAGCTCAGGCACTAGCACATTGGAGTCTTCTGGGAGAAAACCTGGGGAAATTGAGCAATGTGCAATAATTAGTTTTGTATGTGAGAACATCTGTGTGATGGAAAAAGACATTCTTGTGTTATCTGATCTGTACATAATGGTGTATGGCTGTAGTGTCTGGACACTTCCTTTTGGATATTTACAAGTATGATGATGTTAATGAGATAATAGAAGGTCTGAGACAAGAAGTACATGTAGGTGCTACGGTGTTGGACCCAGCCTATTGGTGAGTCTTTGAAGAATCCAACTATAACTTTCTAATCTTGGACAACCCCTACAAGGTGACCATAAATTTTAAGATTTTCATTGAGAGAAGCATTAGAATCATTAGCGATCATCACCTAATACCTGCCAATGTTTGATAAGTTTGATTTTAACTTGTTGGATTCTAAGTGAAATGTATCCCTGTAGGGCATAGGCCTTCATTCCAACTTCCATTGGCGTCTGGATCATGACTACGATAGCCTTTGAGTGCAGTCAATGTAACAACCGTAGCTGGACATCTGGCTTGTACCCAGTGTGCAAGTGCCTTCTGATAGTTTGCGTAGACAATGCTTGATGTCCTAGGCTTGGCATGTGATGCCCAATTTCACTTACAGCAGAAGTGGATCACTACACATGATTCTTCATCATCTTCATGTCTGGGCAGATGTCGGCATTGTTGCACTTCCTCCAGTCATTAAAATTTAATAGAGCTTCTGGAATTATAATCCAAGGTCTCTCCGTTCAAGGATACCATTACTCTCCATTACTTTGCTACAAATGGCAAATAGTGACCAAAGAACAAACCAAGTAGATTGACGACCACAACAATGGTAGTAAGTTCAGTGATTAATGTTGGTCCTGGTTTGAATCTCACTTAGGGCTAGTTCACATGGAGGATTTTTTACCGCAGATTTTAAGTTGGGGGGGAAAAAAGGCAAAAAAAAACCCATCTCCCACTGAAATCAGTAGGAGAACGCTGAATAATTGGAGGTTGTTAGCTGAAAAAAAAAGTTATATGCCTTAAATTTAAGGCAGATTTCAGGTGGATTGCGATCGGAGTATAAGTATGTTGGTCAAAACATACATCTGCAAGGTGTATATTCTCATGTTTTTGTGTCTGTTTCCTCCAGGTATTTCAGTTTCAGCCATGCTCCAAATACGTGCTGGTCGATTTGGCACTTTGGACCGTGACCACCAATGGGGACAGTCTCTGTGGAATATGCAAGCATGAAATAAATGAGTAAAATTCAAAAGAAATGTATGAAGGGTTGTCATTTTATAACAATAATATGATAAATTAGTAAAAGTAAGGCATTTCCTAATAATTGACCAAGAGGAGGTGACGAAATGGAGCTGTTGCAAGGGCTGACTCAACAATACATGTGCAGAACAACCGGTAATGTCCCCATATATCGGATAAGGTTCGCATGAATTACCTAGGTACCCACGGGGAGAACATCTCTTCCACTTTATCTATGGTGCAGTATTCCTCATATGTGCAGAGAAACATTTTGTGCCCCTTAAGGTTCAGTGTCTGTGCGCAATCATAACCTTTGCACCCTCCATAAAGTTATGCAAGTATCATATTTATCCTAGTATAGATCATATCTCATACTTGAGGTGACAGAGCTGAGTTTGGAGTTTTTCTTATTTTTACACAGGTGGATGGGTCGTTTGTAGTGTTATTTTTTCACTGGAAACCCTGATACCAAAACTACTGTAAAAACTCCTTTATGCTCTCTCCCTGGCTGCAGTATGCTATGAGAAATATTTTCAATGATCATGCTGAAAGTAAAAGGGTAAATCCTCCCTTCTCAGAGCTGTTTAACCAAACATAGGGAGATGTGAGCTCATGCAGCCACCATAGACACATATAATACTGGCTGGAATACGCATCTCTATCGGAGAGAGTAGTTTGATTTTTTTACAAACTAAGAAGAATGAAGTAACGCCCGAATCGCCCACAAGCTAAATAAATCGCGCTAAATAAATCGCGCACAAGCTAAATAAATCGCGCTAAATAAATCGCGCCTGTCTCTTAAAGAGACAGGCGCGATTTATATGCGGAGCGACGCAGCGCCTTTCCGGCTGCTGCGTCGCTCCGTTCTAATCAGTGACACAGGCGTCATGACGTCACTCGTCTGTGTCACTGTGCGGAGCCGCGGCTCACAGGAGAGCCGTGTGAAGACGGGACCCGCGCGCCGAGGGAGCAGCTGCCTGCAGGTGAGTATGATTTTTATTATTTTTCCTCTTCTTTCATTTATTTTATGTGGCTAATAAGGGAGAGTGGGGAGGTATCGTGGGCGTAGGAGGGGGGGGGGTGAGTACTGTATACATTATATGTGGCCATAATTGTTGTATACTGTGGGGAGGGGATTGTATACATTACATGGAGCCAGAATTGTTTTATATTGGGGGGGGGGGAACGTATATATTTTATGGGGCCAGAATTGTTTTATATTGGGGGGGGGGGTACTGTATATATTTTATGGTGCCAGAATTGTTTTATACTGGGGGGGGGGGGGGTACTGTATATATTTTATGGTGCCAGAATTGTTTTATACTGGGGGGGGGGGTACTGTATATATTTTATGGTGCCAGAATTGTTTTATACCGAGGGGGGGGGGTACTGTATATATTTTAATATTTTATGGGGCCAGAATTGTTTTATACTGGGGGGGAGGGGTACAGTATATATTTTATGGGGCCAGAATTGTTTTATACTGGGGGGGGGGGGTACTGTATATATTTTATGGGGCCAGAATTGTTTTATACTGGGGGGGGGGGGTACTGTATAAATTTTATGGGGCCAGAATTGTTTTATACTGGGGGGGGGGGGGGTACTGTATATATTTTATGGGGCCAGAATTGTTTTATACTGGGGGGGGGGTACTGTATATATTTTATGGTGCCAGAATTGTTTTATACTGGGGGGGGTACTGTATATATTTTATGGGGCCAGAATTGTTTTATACTGGGGGGGGGGGGTACTGTATATATTTTATGGTGCCAGAATTGTTTTATACTGGGGGGGGGGGGGTACTGTATATATTTTATGGTGCCAGAGTTGTTTTATACCGAGGTGTGGGGGGGTCCTGTATATATTTTATGGGGCCAGAATTGTTTTATACTGGGGGGGAGGTACTGTATATATTTTATGGGGACAGAATTGTTTTATAGTGGGGGGGGGGGTACTGTATATATTTTATGGGGCCAGAATTGTTTTATACTGGGGGGGGGGGGTACTGTATATATTTTATGGGGCCAGAATTGTTTTATACTGGGGGGGGGGTACTGTATATATTTTATGGTGCCAGAATTGTTTTATACTGGGGGGGGGTACTGTATATATTTTATGGGGCCAGAATTGTTTTATACTGGGGGGGGGGGGTACTGTATATATTTTATGGTGCCAGAATTGTTTTATATTGGGGGGGGGGTACTGTATATATTTTATGGTGCCAGAATTGTTTTATACTGGGGGGGGGGGTGTACTGTATATATTTTATGGTGCCAGAATTGTTTTATACTGGGGGGGGGGGGTACTGTATATATTTTATGGTGCCAGAATTGTTTTATACCGAGGGGGGGGGGGTGCTGTATATATTTTAATATTTTATGGGGCCAGAATTGTTTTATACTGGGGGGGGGGGGGGGTACTGTATATATTTTATGGGGCCAGAATTGTTTTATACTGGGGGGGGGGGGGTACTGTATATATTTTATGGGGCCAGAATTGTTTTATACTGGGGGGGTACTGTATATATTTTATGGTGCCAGAATTGTTTTATACTGGGGGGGGGTACTGTATATATTTTATGGGGCCAGAATTTTTTATACTGGGGGGGGGTACTGTATATATTTTATGGTGCCAGAATTGTTTTATACCGAGGGGGGGGGGGTACTGTATATATTTTAATATTTTATGGGGCCAGAATTGTTTTATACTGGGGGGGGGGGGTACAGTATATATTTTATGGGGCCAGATTCATTTAAACTGGGGTGGGGGGTGCTCTATATATTATATGGGGCCAGAATAATTTTATACTGGCGGGCTGTATATATTGTTTGAGGCCAGATTATTCTTTTCCTGGGGGGGTTATATATTTATATGGGTCCAGATTTCAGCTGGGGGGCTGTATATGGGATACAGTATATTACTAAGCTGGGGGGCTGTATATGGGATACAGTATATTACTAAGCTGGGGGGCTGTATATGGGGTACAGTATATTACTAAGCTGGGGGATGTATATGGGATACAGTATATTACTAAGCTGGGAGGGGGCTGTATATGGGGTACAGTATATTACTACGCTGTGGGGGCTGTATATGGGATACAGTATATTACTAAGCTGGGGGGATGTATATGGGATACAGTATATTACTAAGCTGGGGGGATGTATATGGGATACAGTATATTACTAAGCTGGGGGGATGTATATGGGATACAGTATATTACTAAGCTGGGGGGATGTATATGGGATACAGTATATTACTAAGCTGGGGGATGTATATGGGATACAGTATATTACTAAGCTGGGGGGATGTATATGGGATACAGTATATTACTAAGCTGAGGGGATGTATATGGGATACAGTATATTACTAAGCTGGGGGCTGTATATGGGGTACAGTATATTACTAAGCTGGGGGGCTGTATATGGGGTACAGTATATTACTAAGCTGGGGGGATGTATATGGGGTACAGTATATTACTAAGCTGGGAGGCTGTATATGGGATACAGTATATTACTAAGCTGGGGGGATGTATATGGGATACAGTATATTACTAAGCTGGGGGGATGTATATGGGGTACAGTATATTACTAAGCTGGGGGGCTGTATATGGGGTACAGTATATTACTAGGCTGGGGGGCTGTATATGGGGTACAGTATATTACTAAGCTGCAGGGGCTGTATATGGGATACAGTATATTACTAAGCGGGGGGGGGCTGTATATGGGATACAGTATATTACTAAGCTGGGATGGTGTATATGGGATACAGTATATTACTAAGCTGGGGGGATGTATATGGGATACAGTATATTACTTAGCTGGGGGGCTGTATATGGGGTACAGTATATTACTAGGCTGGGGGGCTGTATATGGGGTACAGTATATTACTAAGCTGCAGGGGCAGTATATGGGATACAGTATATTACTAAGCGGGGGGGCTGTATATGGGATACAGTATATCACTAAGCTGGGGTGGTGTATATGGGATACAGTATATTACTAAGCTTAGGGGATGTATATGGGATACAGTATATTACTAAGCTGCAGGTGCTGTATATGGGATACAGTATATTACTAAGCTGCAGGGGCTGTATATGGGATACAGTATATTACTAAGCGGGGGGGCTGTATATGGGATACAGTATATTACTAAGCTGGGGTGGTGTATATGGGATACAGTATATTACTAAGCTGGGGGGCTGTATATGGGATACAGTATATTACTAAGTTGGGGGGATGTATATGGGGTACAGTATATTACTAAGCTGGGGGGCTGTATATGGGGTACAGTATATTACTAAGCTGGGAGGGGGCTGTATATGGGGTACAGTATATTACTAGGCTGGGGGGCTGTACAGGATACGGTATATTACTAAGCTGGGGTGGGCTGTATATTAGAGGGTGCTATATATTTACATTGGTCAGGGTTGCACTGTATGTAAATTCATGTAACATAATAACAGGGTGGGATATATTCGTTATAGGATACCATAGATTACTTTGCATAATTTAAGCTAAATGTTAGGGGTCTGTATTAATAAATTGGGGGTGTTGTATATTGATTGGTGCTGTGTATGCTATAATTCCAGTAGAATATATATAATGAATGGATGTTTTATATGTGGGAGAGTGCGGTCAGTTGTGTTGTCACTTCATACTGTAAGTGACTGTGGTATTTTTAGGGACGCCGGGTGGAGATGTGCTGCACGGAGCTGAAGATATCTGGCCGTGAACTCAGCAGTGATACGCCATGGATTGGAGAACCCGGAATAAAGTTCTACTGATGGAAGAGATTGTCATCTATAAGGTACTAGATGCCACTAATGACTCCGAGAACCTGTAGTCAGTCACACAGTGTCAGTGCGCTGTCTGTAGGGTTGTTAATTGTTAGTAAAGTTTTCAGCATTTACTTAACAGGGAGCGGGGAGGGGGGGCAGCATTTTAATATTCGCCTCAGGCAGCAAATATGCTAGAATCGGCCCTGCATGTATATGTGTGTAAGAACTACCACTTTTAAGTGGTAGGTTTCCTTTAAAGAGAGAATTTCAGTTTCATTCTCCACCTTTCCATCTATGACCTAGAGCAGTGATGGCAAACCTTTTAGACGCCGAGTGCCCAAACTACAACCGAAACCCACATATTTTTCGCAAAGTGCCGATTCGACAACTTAATCAGTAACTTATTACTCCCTGCTCTGGTACATGTTTAAATTGTATCGCCACCTGAGGACACCAATACAGTAGAAATAAGGAGAAGAAGTTTGGATTATCATATTAGCTTTCTAGGGTCCTGGACTGCAGGAGGCCTTGAGTCCTGTCTGGCGAACTCTGTATTGGGGTGATGGCACTGGTGCCAATAGAGAGGGCTCCGAGTGCCACCTTTGGCACCCGTGCCATAGGTTCGCCACCACTGACCTAGAGCATGTGACACTATTAAATAATATGGCGCTACTTACACAAAGCAATTACAAAGACAACTAATGCTCCAGTTTTAATATATCTGGTCCATTGAACCTATCTTTTCCATTATTTTCACCTAACAAACAGGGTATACGGTGAAAACACAAGTGGGCCCGCCCCCTGCCGCTGACTCCGCCCTCTGCGCTGCTGGTGTTCTGCTCTATGCATCCTTACTGTTCACATGCTGCATCTGCGTGGTGTAAATTATTTTTGGAATGTCAACAGTTTAACCCAGGAAGAGGTACGGCGCCGCCTCGCAACCACTAAGATGGATAAATCACCGGGACCAGATGGCATACACCCCCGGGTTCTGCATGAACTATGTACCGTGATAGACAGACTGTTATTTTTAATATTTGAAGATTCAATGAGGACTGGTTATGTTCCACAGGACTGGCGCATAGCAAATGTGGTACCAATATACAAAAAAGGATCAAATAGTGATCCTGGAAACTACAGACCCATGAGTCTAACTGCTGTGGTGGGGAAAATATTTGAGGGGTTTGTTAGAGATGCTATCCTGGAGTATCTCACTGTGCACAACCTTATAACCCAGCGTCAGCATGGGTTTATGAGAGATCGGTCCTGTCAGACTAATCTGATTGGTTTCTACGAGGAGGTAAGTTCAAGACTGGACCTGGGGGACGCTGTGGATGTTGTATATTTGGACTTTTCAAAGGCATTTGACACCGTGCCACATAAAAGGTTAGTACATAAAATGAGACTGCTGGGAATAGGGGAAAATCTGTGTATTTGGGTAAGTAATTGGCTTAATGATAGAAAACAGAGAGGGTCGTCCTTAATGGCACATTCTCAGATTGGGTTGACATTACCAGTGGAGTGCCACAGGGGTCAGTATTGGGGCCACTTCTTTTTAATATTTTTATTAATGAATAATGTAGAGGGTTTACACAGTCAAGTTTAAGTTTCAATATTTGCAGATGATACTAAGCTGTGTAAAGTAATGAATACTGAAGTCGATAGTTTAGCATTACAGAGGGATTTTTGGAAGCTTGAGGAGTGGGCAGAGAAATGGTTGATGAGGTTTAATGTAGATAAATGTAAAGTTATGCACTTGGGCCATGGAAACAAAAAGTATAATGATGTTCTAAACAGTCAATTACTTGGTAAAACTGGAGCTGAAAAGGACTTGGGGGTATTGGTGGATGGTAAACTTAATTTTAGTGACCAGAGGCAGGCAGCTGCTGCTAAAGCAAATAAAATTATGGGATGTATCAAGAGAGGAATAGGTTCTCATGATAAAGACATAGTTTTGCCATTATACAAATCCCTGGTCAGACCACACATGGAATATTGTGTAGAGTTTTGGGCACCAGTGTATAAAAAGGATATAGTAGAGCTGGAACGGGTGCAGAGGAGAGCAACCAGGATTATTAGGGGAATGGGGGGATTAGAATACACTGACAGATTACAAAATTTGGGATTATTCAGTTTAGAAAAAAGACGACTAAGGGGAGACCTCATTACCATGTACAAATACCTGAACGGACAGTACAAGGATCTCTCCAAAGATCTTTTTATACCTCGGCCTGTGACCAGGACAAGGGGGCATCCTCTGCGCCTAGAGGAGAGGTGATTTTACCATCAACATAGACAAAGGTTCTTTACTGTAAGAGCAGTGAGACTATGGAACTCTCTGCCGCAGGAGGTTGTTATGGCGGACTCTATGTACATGTTCAAGAGAGGCCTGGATGCCTTTCTGGAGAGGAAAAATATCACGGGTTATGGGGATAAAACATTTATTTAATTCTTAAAGGTTGGACCTGATGGACTTGTGTCTTTTTCCAGACTTATATACTATAATACTATGATACTATGTCATCACATCTGCCTCCATCACTGCAGGCGGACAGCAGAAAAATGAGAGTTGCCAAGGAACGGGAAAGGTGAGTATGTGTTGTTGTTTTTTTACAGTTGAAACAAGCAGACAAGGAAAAGAGGGGTTCCTCAAGATAAGGGCTCACTGAATGAGGGGCCACAATATGAGGGTGGGGTGAGGGTAGCATAATATGAGGGGAACATGAGTGGGAGATGAGATGCCACAATATGGGTAGGTGGGGGTTTGTCCACATACGAAAAGGCTACAATATGCAGGGGGTATAGAGTGACACATTATGTGCTTGGGGATGAGCTTATAGGGGAGGGGAAGGGGAGATGAGGGGGCCACAATCTAAGAGAGAGAAAACAGGGTCCACAAGATGAGGGGGCAATGATGGGGGCCACAAGATGAGCGGGGCCAAAATATAAAGGGGGTATGAGAGGCCACAATATGAGAGGGAGATGATGATGGGGCCACAATATGAGGGGGAGATGATGGCCCCACAATATGATATGAAGGGGAGATGATGGGGCCACAATATGAGCGATGGAGAGATGAGGGGTCATGATATGAGTGGAGAGGGGAGGGAGCACAAAATGAGGGGGAAATGAACAGCCATAAATGTGAAGGAAGGTGAGGGAGGCCAGAATATGAGTGGGTAATGAGAGGCCACACTATAAGGGCTTTAGGGGCCACAATATGAGGGGGAGAAGAGAGGCACGCACAATATAAAGGGCTACAATATGAGAAGGAGGCACAAATTGAGGAGAAGATGAAGATCCGCTATATTAGGGGGAATATCCACTATATTAGGGGGAAAGTAATTTCAGGCGTAACACTGAAACATTCTTTCATGGATAACTTTGGTAGGTGAGTGGAAAAGTCACAGATTTAGGCAAAATTTCGCAAATATAAGAGAAAAATAATCCTAAAATAAATGACCCCCCATGTGTTTGAATTGCATTTTAAAACATTGTAAACACAACAGGAAAATGGAACTTAAAATACATGTGCGTTTTTACCATCATTAATACTGAGAAGTTTTGCATTTGCTGTGAACTTCAAAACTCAATAAAAACGCATTGTGTGAATGCGCCCAAAGACTGTACAAGTAATATTTTCATGTAACAGTAGGTGGGCCCCCAGAATCAATTTCACTGGTGGGCCCTAGGTGCCCCAGTCCGACCCTGATAACAAAGGATTTGCAGCTGAACAGACCATTATTCTCTACACTTCTTCATTTCTGAGACAGTACTAGTATGATTTTTGCTTTTAACTTCTGCTTTTACAGTTCTTGCCGGCTTGTTCAGTGCAGTTGGTCATATTACCAGAAGAGTCATTTGTAGACATTATCACCTGTGCGGGGATTTGTTACTCCCAAGCTTCATACTGCACCACACTAACAGGTCTTTCATTTAAACGTCTTGGCAGAGATGTATTCTTACACACCCTGCTGAAATGCTAGCGACCTAAGTCACTGCTTCACTACGTTTTTTCCTGCATAGATCTACCTCCTCTATTTAGGCAAGTGTAAAATAGTTCTAATTAATTACCATGGCTCTGAGAAAAAGACCAGGTTGGAATTTTTTTTCACAACTACATACCTTCATATTTTGCCAAGATTTTTCATCAATTCACGGCCATACTAATTATTGACTTTAACAACTTTTGACTTTAAAGTAAACCTGTCACCAGGAATGTCATTTTTAGCTGGTGACAGGTTCCAATGACCTATGCTATGCTGATTTTAAAAATGCCTTTGTCAGAATTCTGAATCATTTCAGTAGTTTATAATAGTTTTATTTACATTATCTGGCTCCCTGCCAGCAGCTTGTTGTCTGTCCCAGGGGAGGGGCAGCTGCAGCCTGTGTGTGGCACATGCATTCTTCCTTTACTCCACACCACCCCCTTCCTCCTTTGCCTGCTCAGTGCACATGGCAGGAATAGGAAGGGGTTAGGTAGCTGAATCTGTTTGGAGGAGAGGAGACTGACAAAGACAAACACAGGCTGCAGTTACAACTGCCCCTCCCCAGAGACTCAATACACTCTGCTCACAGGGAACCAGGCAATGTGAATTATATAAATTTACATAAAATATTTACAAAGGCGTTTTTTTTAAAATTAGCATAATAATAATAATAAGCTTTATCTATATAGCATAGGTTATTGGAACCTGTCACTAGCGAAAAATTACATTCCTGGTGACAGGTTCACTTAAGTTCCAGAACCAGATAGCTATGCTTCACTCACCTACAATCTATCCTTTTCAATAATGGTGTGAGACTTCTAAAACTTCATTAAATAGAAATAACCAACAGCTAAATTCTAAATTAAATGAATAAAGGAAGATAAAAATCTAGCGACATGTCTCATATCCTTAGAAGAGATATTTAATGGTGTTCTTTTATTTGTTCATTTCCTGAACATGTTTGTTAGATGTTATCACGACCTCAACAGCAAGGAAATACAAGTCTTACTCTCATCCTCGGGGCTCAAACAAAATACCTGCTGACGTCCTGTGGTGATTTCCAATGTATTTTTATTTCCCAACAGCAATGCTGAATAAAAGTCAATAAAATGAAAGGAGGATATGAGTGCGGGTCACATGTAATTGTGCAATAAAACACAACAAAATTCCTGATATATTGGTTAAGGGTTACTGACTGTTTTAGTCTCTACTTTTGAAATCTGAATTTTTGTTTTCAATAATTTTTATTGAATTTTTTAAAACAATAAAACATTTTAAAACATGAAATTTTGTTTGTCAGTTATGTAGCAACATAGATACATTTCTCATAAAGTACACAATATGTATATTCTTATAATTAGCTTAAATAGCCCAGCAAGGTCTCTGAAGCTGAGGCTCCCTAATACATCTAAATCTTTCTGACAATGCAGTAAAACCAAAACAAAAAAAGAAGTAAAAAAAACATAATGAGGGGGGACTGGACGGAAGAAAGGGAAGGGAGATTGGGTACCCCTGGCCTGGGGTGAGAGTCCGAAAAAGGACCTAAAATACCAGAAACACTACTCATTCAGTAGAGCAATATGTGATCCAGTCTTGCCAAATTTTTTTAAAAATCGCTTCTTTATCATGTAACATACTGAACAACTTATCGTTAATCATAATCCAATTTAGCTTAGATTTTACCAAATGTAATGGAACAACAGCTTTTTTCCACGAGGTTGCTATTGCGATCTTAGCTGCTAAGAAAAGATTAGAAGTAAATCTATGTTGTGCAATCGAGAGGTCCGGTATTGTTCCATTTAGGAGAGCGTACACAGGAGAAAGCTTAAGATTTATTTGCGTTATGGAATATAACATATTAAATATGCGTCTCCAGAATCGCTTGACCTTAGGACAATGCCACCATTTGTGAGCATGAGTGCCCTCCATCCCGCACCCTCTAAAACATTGAGATGATACTGTAGGAAAAATTTTTGACAGACGAGAGGGCACCATGTACCATCGTGAAAAGACTTTAAAGTTTGCCTCCACTAAATTAGCATTTATCGAGATCTTAAAGGTGCGCTCCGCCATGTCTTGCCACTCTCTCATTGTTAGGTTGATAGCAAAATCCTTTTCCCACTCTAGCATATAAGGAAGTTTATTGGCAGAAGAAACCATCATAGTATATATTTGGGATAAAATACCTCTCCCGTGTTACTATGTAAACAGAGTGTTTCAAACATTGTTCTAAGACTTATATCAGGAGTTACTTTCGTAAGCGATTGCAAAAAATGTGTAATTTGGGAAAATCTAAACAATTCTGTGTCTGGAAAATTATGAATAGAGCGGAAGTACGACACTGACCTTATTCCCAGCCTGTCAATAAAGTCAGCGATTCTATATAGGCCTTTGTCCAACCACCATTGAAAGGCTGATGGTGTTAAGCCCGGAGTAAAGCTTGGATTGGAGAAAAGCCTTGCAGCTGGTGTATGAGAAGAAACCATCTTAAACCTTCGCTTCAACCTATCCCAAATTGCTAAGTTAGAAGAGAGGAGTGGGCACATTATAGCCGGTCTGTCTTTAGGCGCCATCCAAGGTAGTAGATCTATAGGAGTCGGGGAACATGCCGTTTGTTCAATAAGACCCCACAGAGGGAGTCTAGACCCTCTGTTTAGAAAAACCAATGGAGCTAGTCTAGCTGCATAGTAATATTTTGTAACATTTGGAACCCCTAGTCCCCTATCTATTCTTGGGGTGTACATAGTGGTTTGCACTATCCTACTACGTTTTTGTCCCCATATAAATTTATTAAACACAGATTGGAGATTCTTTAAATATAATCCTGGAATATCAATAGGTATAGTACGAAAAAAATAAAGCAGGCGAGGTAACAAAGTCATCTTTAATGCCGCAATGCGACCAAGCCATGATATCTGCAAGGAGGACCAAACTCTCAGCTCATCTAAAAATTTGTTGTATAGTGGTTTGAAATTTGCTTCGAATAACTTGGTGAAATTTGACGTCAGATTGACCCCTAAATAGGAGATTTTATCTTCCCTCCAGCGCATCTGAAAATTTAGTTGTATTAATTTAGCCATGCGAGTGGGGATAGTTAAATTTAAGGCTACAGATTTGTCATGGTTGATCTTAAGGCCTGAAAGGGAACCAAACCTATCCAGAACCTGGTACAGATTTGGTAGCGTGGTTAGAGGGGATGTTATCATAAATAAAATATCGTCCGCGAACAAGGCACACTTATGTTCCCTACCTCCCACTCCAATTCCCTTAATATTGCAGTTTATCCTAACCAAATGGGCTAAGGGCTCAATGGCTAGTATAAAAAGAATGGGAGAAAGGGGACATCCCTGTCTAGTTCCACATTTGATCTTTATGCGATCTGAGAAATCTGAATTTTTGATTGTCACAAAAAGTTAACTTAGGGCCCCCCATACACATGCCGTTGTGCGGCAGACAGACTAGATGGTGGCTGAACCCAATGGGACATGCAGATTCTGAAAAATTTTTATCTGATGCATAGGGGGGATTTATGGGTTGTCCAACTGAAACACAGAAAGATGTGTTAAATATTCCCTCGTGCTAAAATAAGTATATATTAAAAAAAATTAAACCTGATTCTTAATGTTCAGGGACACATAACTTTATTTTGTTTATTTCATCACAAATCTGCCTCAAAACTGCTTTAAAGCAAATCCGTCACCAGGCTGGTTCTAATAGCCTGTGCTAGGCTGATTTTAGAAAAATGTATTTTTTTATAAGTTTAATTCACATAACCTGACTCCCTGGGAGCAGCGTGTGATAAGTGCCCAGGGAGGGGTAGTCAGCTGCAACCTGTCTCTGCCTCTATCAGTCTCCTCCACACTCATCCTGCTCCCTCCCCAAATTCCCTGTCATGTGTATTGAGCAGGCAGGGGAGAGAGGGGGATGGTGTGGAGGAGAGGAAGAATGTATGAGAACATACGGGCACACATAGGCTGCAGCTACCACCTCCCCAGGAACTCACTACACGCTGCTGACAGGGAGCCAGATAATGTAAATTAAACTTATATAAAGTACTAAAATGATTCAGAATGCTGACATAGGCATTTTTAAAATCAGCATAGCATAGGCCATTGGAAGGTGTCACCAGCTAAAAATGACATGCCTGGTAAAATGTTTGCTTTAAGTTTGTTAGACCATCTTTTTTCAGTTGGGGAACTTTTGGGGGTCAAGTGAATTATAGTCTACCAAGGGAGTGGTGGTAGAGAGGGATTATTTACTATAAGACTAGTGAGACTGTGGAATTCCCTGCCACATGATGGTGAACATTATAATAATTAGTGTGTGGAACAGGAAGAAACTGCTTGGATAACTGTGGTATAAAGAAAACCAGATATGTTCTACTCCTTAAATGGTTTCCTGTGTGTGGCATTTGTTCTGTACAGTGAAAACTTGGATTATTTGTTCGAGGAACATGCTTGTAATTCAAATCGCTTGTATATTAAATCAAGTTTCCCCATAAGAAATCATTGAAACCTGGACGATTGGTCCCACAATGACTTAATACCTTGGATTACAAGCAGAATTTGTGCTCATAATTCAAATCACTATTATATCAAAGCACATTGTCCCATAGGAAATCATTGAAACGCAGGCGATTTGTTCCACACCCCAAAAATATTTTGTCATATGCAGTACAACATCTTGCCCCTTTATTTGTTCTAGTTTTCAATATTGTGTTATACAGAGGGTGTGGTACGGTACAGTGTTGTTGTGGGGAGGGCTCATTTAACAATTGTACAGGCAGTCCCTGGGTTACATACAAGATAGGGTCCATAGGTTTGTTCTTAAGTCGAATTTGCATGTAAGTCGAACTGTATATTTTATAATTGTAGATACAGACAAAATTTTTTTTGCCCCAGTGACAATTGGAGTTTAACATTTTTTTGCTGTAATTAGACCAAGGATTATCAATAAAGCTTTATTACAGCCACCTTACAACTAGTCATTGCAGTCTGGGACTAAAGGAAAGCACTCAGAGAGCTACAACAGAGGTCACAGTGGGCAGAGGGGTCCGTCTTTAACTATGGGTTGTCTGTAAGTCGGGTGTCCTCCTGTATTATGAAATTTTGCTTTAACCCAAGCTACAATTTTTGTAAAATGTAAGCTTGGCAATAACAATAAAATATGGTGCAACTGTGCCCATCACATCACACACCTGGTAAGGGAGTGGAATATACAAATACACGTATGATATAAGGAGCAGACGTTAACTCACACATTGTGTAATACATTTATTACTATGTTGTCCGGTTTATAACACTGTAAAAAATTTTTCCTTCTTTTACTTACAAAGATAAATTCTATGAGATGGAAGTCATTTTTACAGATGTTATCCTGCTGCTTACTTAGAGTTATAGGCTGATGGTACACAACTCTACGTAGAGTGATTTTATGGACCAATTACAGTGATGGGGACAGGTGATATATGAAGCAAGGAGACCCTGCATCCCAGCAGAACCAAACTGTAATCACGATCACAGCAAGGAAGCAGGGACTCCTTGCATCATATGTTGATGACCTGAGTCCTGTCCTCTGTCTTGTCTGTGAAATTCTCCCAGCACTGGGTCTGTGATTCGCGGTCTGATCACCATCGTGTGCTTCTAACCTTCTACTGTTCATTACATTGGCCTATTCCCATCATCTTATTTCAGGATGACTGGAGTGAGAAAACAGAAAACACCCCATCTATTCTTTATATATGGATAAACATGATATAGCACCTACAAGGCTACAAAGAATTGGTGCTTTTTTTAATTCAGAGGAGTAATGTGCAGCTTCTGGCCCCCAATGCAAAAGTGGAAAACTGGAACCCCATTTGCAGTTTATGATACTGCTTCCCAGTGGCGTAACTAGGAGAGGCTGGGCCCCATAGCAGATTTCTGCATGGGGGCCCCCCCTTCCCCTTAAAAAAAATAGACATATGTAGGCTGCATTCACATAAACGTGTGCCTGCCAGGCTATAGCCTGGCAGGCACACATCGGACGCACTGGAGAGGTGATCGTGGCTCACCCCTCCCCTCTCCATAGAGAATAGAGCCGCATGGTCATTCTTACGGCCATAGATAGTTCACGCTCTCTCTCTGTTGCGGCCACGGCTCGAAACGGTGAGTACTCGTTGTGCTCACTGTACCGAGCCGAGGCGCTATAGTCGCCTCTGAGGGATGTATATCTGTCAGCAAATTGCTGCCAGATATACATCCCCCATACGTTCTTGTGAATGTACCCCTACACGGACATATTTATACAATTACACAAATTTATACACTGATACATATACACCTTTATATACTTATATACACATAAATAAAGTTCTACACGTGTATAGTTGCATCCATATACATACAAGTATACACACACATTTATGCACTCATATACATTTATACACTAATACAGAGTGTATACAAACTCTCACAGTATATACACTGACCATATATACACATACATGCAGTATAAAAAGACCAAATACACACATACTGCATATACATACAGATACATACATACAATATGCACAGCATATACAAAAACACACATACATATATATATATACACACACAATAAATACAGCATTTGCATCTATGCATATATACACTGTATATTCATATATACACATATACACAGTATATTAATAAACACAGAATATACATATATACGCAATATACACAGTATATACACATATATCCACAATATATACACATACACAGAATATACATATATACACAATATACACAGTATATACACATATATACACAATATATACACATACACAGAATATACATATATACACAATATACACAGTATATACACATACACAGAATATACATATATACACAATATACACAGTATATACACATACACAGAATATACATATATACACAATATACACAGTATATACACAATATATACACATACACAGAATATACATATATACACAATATACACAGTATATACACATACACAGAATATAGATATATATACAATATACACAGTATATACACATACACAGAATATATATACAATATACACAGTATATACACATATATACACAATATATACACATACACAGAATATAGATATATACACAATATACACAGTATATACACATACACAGAATATACATATATATACAATATACACAGTATATACATATACACAGAATATACATATACAGACAGATAAATACATATGTATTTACATACCTTTTAGGATGTGTAGGTGACCAGGCGGGTGTTCTGGTGGCTGTTCGGGCGGGTGTTCGGGCAGGGGGGGGGGGAATGTTTGTGTGCTCGGGCGGGGGGAGGGGGGGGTGCATTCGCCAGGCGGGAGGGCGAGGGGGGTGCGTTCGCCGGGCGGGAAGGAGATGGGGGTGCGTTCGCTGAGGCGGGAGGGAGAGGGGGTGCGTTCGCTGAGGAGGGAGGGAGAGGGGGGTGCGTTTGCTGGGGCGGGGGGCGTGGTCATCAACTGTGCCTCGCTATGCAGGGGGTAGGCGGGCCGCAGTCACCTGTGCCGGTGGACGGGGAAGGGAGGTGGCTAGCGGACGGGCGGTTTCAGGGACTGGGCAATCCAGGAGTGGTGGGTGGGCCAGGAGAGAGGTGGGCGGTAGCCGGGACACAGAGGGAGGGGCCCGGGGACGCGATCTGCCAGGTACCTGGCAGTGCACTCCCGGACCACTTGGCAAAGCACTGCACACAGGGTCCGTGCATCCCCGGGCCCCTGAACCTCATGGGCCCCGTAGCAGCTGCTACTGCTGCTACGGCGGTAGTTACGCCACTGCTGTCTCAGGGGGCAGAGGTCATTGGGTCTCCTCAGAAACCTAAGTGGAACTTCTATTTCTCTACTCCATATAACTACACTCCTGTTTTCAGGGCCGGCGCCACCACTGGGCACACCTGGGCAAGTGCCAGGGTCAAGAGCTGCTGCGGGGCCCACATAAGGCTGGACATAAGGAAGCCATGGGGCTGATTAGGATTATATCTAATTAATCTATAGGGTGGGAGGGGGGGCTTATATAAAATAACCATGTTGGGGCTTTTTGGTATGATAAACTAGGGGATATTTTAGGACAGGAGACTGTTTTGAGTGCTGTAATTTACAAATCCTGGATTGGACGTTCCGACTGTGTATAGGACTTTGACTGCATGACTACTGTATACAATGTGGAATTAAATTTTTATGAAAATCAGCAAAATATATGACAGTTAAAAGGTATACATTTTATTATAATCCTCTAAAAAGTACCTAGCGTACTAAAAGCTCACACATAATAAACATAAACGCACCAAGCATCAGCACCCTAATGCGATTAAACCCTTTCATAAATGTCAGTTAGGGTAAATGTATAGACGTGTCAGTTACCAAGAAATAACATACCTCAAATACTGGCATACGGTAAGTTATAATGATTACATACCCTGAAGAGGCATATTCAACGTGGGACCCCTCTGGGATCCAACTTACCAAACCTCGTGTAGCCAGTCTGAGAGGGCCTAGGATGGGAGGGGGTCCATCCTTTCTTTATTTGTTGTAGACCGATGGGGACGGTGTGAGACACTGTCTAAACTCACCCTATACCCCAAAAGACTCCGCCCTTACAAGGGCAGTCCCAAATCTCTGTCCCTTGTCCTAAATAGATCAACACACCTCCCTGACGCGTTTCCACAATCAAATTTCATCAGAGGGAGAATTCAGAAAAATGGCCCTAAAAATGGACACACTTAATTTAGTCTTCAGGTATAGTGCCTCCAAAATATTACCCCAGAGATATCGTAATGCTTACCACAATGGTCCGTGGTTCAACGAAAAAGAGGTGTTAGGTGGGGAGGGAGTGCCCTCTCCCACCAGCAGTGCCTCGTGTTCACACAGGGTGGCTTGGCGTGTGGCGCCTTTCCAAAGTGTGAGCCGAGTTTAAAAATTAACCGACCCGCCAAGCCACCCTGTGTGAACACGAGGCACTGCTGGTGGGAGAGGGCACCCCCTCCCCACCTAACACCTCATTTTCGTTGCAGAGGGGTCCCACGTTGAATATGCCTCTTCAGGATATGTAATCATTATAACTTACCGTATGCCAGTATTTGAGGAATGTTATTTCTTGGTAACTGACACGTCTATATATTTACCCTAACTGCCATTTTATGAAAGGGTTTATTCGCACTAGGGTGCTGAGGCTTGGTGCGTTTATGTTTATTATGTGTGAGCTTTTAGTACGCTAGGTACTTTTTAGAGGATTATAATAAAATTTATACCTTTTAACTCTCAAATATTTTGCTGATTTTCATGATTGTACTTGTATTGCTATTTGTGAATTTAATTTCTAGTCCAAAGTTCTAATATTAGATCATTGAGTTCTAGATTAACATACTAGATGCTATTTTATTAAAATAGTGAGAAAATAGCACCATGAACATGGGAAATAAAGTTCATACTGTGTTGCTGGGAAGGTTTCAGTGAATAGCTGTGGCGCAGGGGAATGACACACGGTGTAAATGTGTGTCTAAGATAAGAGTGTGAGTTGTAGACTATGACATAGACAATGTATCTCTGCTACAGTAATAAATGGGGAGGAGCATGTAGATAAAGAACAAATTAGGATTGCATATAATATTTGCTTCAGTTTATTATTGTTATGTTTTTCTTTGCTGTTGGTTTTGTGTGTCACGGGTGCTCCCGCGATCGCTGTCTCGGATCGAGGCGGATTCCCCAGACGTCTATGAGGTTAAGGAAGTTCTGGACATGAAGTTCGTGAGGGGTAAGCGGTTCTTTCTTGTAGACTGGAAGGGGTTCGGGCCTGAGGAGAGATCCTGGGAGCCCAAAGAGAACATTTTGGATCGGACTCTCCTCCAGAGGTTTATTGGCCGCAAGAAGAAGAGGGGGAGGCCGAAGGGGGGTACTGTCACCGGTGCTCCCGCGATCGCTGTCTCGGATGTCCTCTCTGGCTCCCACAGCTCGGCACGCGCGTCCCCGCGTCCTAGGGCGCGCGCGCCCCGTCACTCTAAGATTTAAAGGGCCAGCGCGCCAATAATTGGCGCTGGCCTGCTATAAGTTTCTGCCCCTTCCTGTGACCCTTGCCGGATCTTTGAGCCTCACAGCCTAAGAGAAAGCTTCCTTGCGAGTATTCCTGCGTTCCTGTGTCCTCCAGCTTTCCTCCCTGCCTCCCCGTGTGTTCCTGCTTCCGAGTCCTGTGTTGCCGTGTTACCTGTGTTCCTCCGTGTTGCTGTGTTCCTGTGCCTGTATTCCCATCCCCTTCTGCCTGGACCTCCCGTTGCTGACCCCGGATTGGACTTTACCCTGCATCTCTGCCGCCTGCCTAGACCCTGTGCTTGGACACGACCACGAGACTGTCTCCTGTTAAGGTACCTAGACCTCGGCTGCCACCGCGGGCCAGTCGCACCTGTGGAACGAGCAGGTGGTATCCTGCCACAGCAAGTCCAACCCGCTTTGCGGCGGGCTCTGGTGGAGACCGGGTGCCACTTGGACTCCGGTCCCAGGTGTCGGCTGGTACCACCTCCCACGGTGGTCCAGGGGATTCACACACCCCGAATCCTGAGATTTGGCCATGGATCCTGCCGAGGTTCCGCTTCCTACTCGTCCCAACTTTGCCGCCATTGTGGTCCAGCAATCCCGGGAGATTGCTGCTCAGCGTGTACAGCTGGATCAAGCCACCACCATGCTGCAACAGCTGCTAGCCGCCCAGCAACAGCAACAGGCTCCCGTGACCCCTGCTGGTCCGGTCTGTCCTCCTGCCGCTGAACCCCGACTTCGGCTGTCTATTCCCCGCAAGTTTGACGGAGACCCCAAGGATTGCCGGGGCTTTATAACTCGGAGCGGTCTAAGGTGGCATTCTTTGTCAGCCTCCTTTCCGGGAAAGCCTTGGCCTGGGCTACCCCTCTTTGGGATAGAGGCGACCCAGTCACGGCTACTCTCACGGCTTTTCTGGCAGAGTTCCGGGCTGTATTTGAGGAACCTGCACGGGCCTCTTCTGCCGAGACTGCTTTACTGAACCTGCGCCAAGGCAGCTCGTCTGTGGGAGAGTATGCGGCTCAGTTCCGCATCCTGGCCTCTGAACTTGCCTGGAACGATGCAGCCCTCATCGCTACCTTTAAGAAGGGACTCTCTGCGCAGGTCAAGGACGCTCTGGCTGCTTGGGACCTGCCGTCAACTCTGAGTGGTCTTATCACACTGGCCACTCGGATTCATGTTCGCTTCAAGGAACGCGCCGAGGAACTGCGCACCGAGCACCCTCAAGCCCTAGTAAGACGTTTTCCTCACCTAGCTCTTGCCTTTCAAAGACCTCTCCCGCCTCCGCCTGAATTGTCTGCTGAGGAACCTATGCAGGTGGACAGAATTCGTCTCTCCCTACAGGAGCGTTCAAGATGACGACAGGAGAACCTCTGTCTGTACTGTGCCAGCCCAGAGCACTTCATCGGTTCCTGTCCTGGCCGTCCCGGGAAACGCCAGCACCTAGGCTTCTTGGGAGAGGCATCCCTAGGTGTAAGTACAGCTTCTCAACGTCTGACTCTTCCCGTGCTACTCAGATACAGGTTTCTGCCTTCCTGGATTCGGGCTCTACAGCGAACTTTGTGGATGCTGCCCTGGTCTCTCAGCATCACTTCCCGGTGGTTCGTCTCGAGAAGCCATTGTCCATAGCCTCGGTCAATGGTCAGATTCTCTCCGTGCCCATCTGGTTTCGCACGGAACCCCTGCTTCTGCAAGTTGGTGCCCTACATCAAGAGAGACTTTCTTTTTTTGCACATCTGCTCTTCTGCTGGGTCTCCCCTGGTTGCAGCTTCATGCCCCTGTTCTGGACTGGTCTTCTGGGGAGATTCTCCGTTGGGGTACAGATTGTTCCTCACATTGCATGCGGGTCCTTCATCCACTACCTGTCAGGACTTCTACGTTGTCTCACAAATCTCTGCAGAGACTTCCCGCTCCATATATGGACTTTGCAGATGTGTTTTTTCAAGAGACAGGTTGAGACTCTACCTCCACATCGTTCGTATGATTGCCCTGTGGATCTCCTTCCGGGTGCCACTCTCCCCAGTGGTAGGGTCTATCCGCTTTCTATTCCTGAGATGGCTGCCATGTCTGAATACATCAAGGAGAATCTGCAGAGGGGTTTCATACGCAAGTCCTCCTCCCCGGCTGGTGCAGGATTCTTCTTTGTCACCAAGAAAGATGGCTCCTTACGTCCCTGTATAGACTATCATGGGCTGAACAAGATCACGGTTAAAAAACGATACCCCTTGCCGTTGATCACGGAACTCTTTGATCACCTGCACGGTGCCAAGGTATTCTCCAAACTGTATCTTCGGGGTGCTTACAATCTCATCCAGATCCGCAAAGGTGACGAGTGGAAGACGGGCCTCCGAGCCATACAGAGGTTCCTGGGGTTTGCAAATTATTATCGACAGTTTATTCCCCATTTCTCCACTGTGGTGTCTCCCATCGTGGTGCTCACCAAGAAGGGTGCCAATCCACGTGCCTGGTCTCGTACAGCTGAAGAAGCCTTCTCCAAGTTAAAGTCTGCTTTTGCCTCGGCTCCAGTACTCTCTAGGCCTGATACAGACAAACGTTTTCTTCTTGAGGTGGATGCGTCCTCCGTGGGAGCTGGAGCGGTCCTCACCCAAAAAGGGCCCAGGGGCCGAACTTCCACATGTGGCTTCTTTTCCAAAACCTTTCCCCAGCTGAAAGAAATTATTTGATTGGAGACCGAGAGCTCTTCTGGAGAGTGCTCTTCATCCCGTATGTGTGTACACTGACCACAAGAACTTGTGAATCCCAGGCAAGCCCGGTGGTCATTGTTCTTTTCCCGTTTCGACCTGCTAATCCATTTTCGTCCGGCAGACAGGAATGCCAAGGCTGATGCTCTATCTCGTGCTTCTGATGTGATTGGAGAGGAACCAGCTCCTCGGCATATAATTTCTCCGGACCAGCTTGTTATTGCAGCTCCAGTAGATCTTCGGCAGCTACCTCCTGGCAAGACATATGTTAGACCTGCTCTTCGGAAGAGGATTTTGTCTTGGGGACATTCTTCCCGTGTGGCACCCTAGGGTGCAACGCACCGTGGCCCTCATCTCCCGCTACTACTGGTGGCCTGACCTGGTCAAAGATGTTCGGGAGTTTGTGGGATCCTGCTCCTCCTGTGTCTGCAACAAAGCCTCTTGTCTCAAGCCGGCTGGACTGTTACTACCGTTTCCGATACCCAGTCGCCCGTGGTCCCACGTGGCAATGGATTTTGTTACTGATCTGCCTGTCTCCTCGGGCAGTACTGTCATCTGGGTGGTGACGGACTGGTTTTCGAAGATGTCACATTTTGTTCAACTTCCAGGTCTTCCGTCTTCTCCACAGATTGCCAGCCTTTTCTTCAGACATATCCAGTTTGTGTCAAAATTCTGGCGTTCCTTGTGTAACCAACTGCAGGTCAACCTTGACTTTTCTTCTGCCTACCACCCTCAGTCTAATGGTCAAGTGGAGAGGGTGAACCAGACTTTGGGCTGCTATCTCCGCTACTTCGTCTCAGCCCGTCAGGACAACTGGGCTGACCTCCTACCCTGGGCTGAGTTCTCATATAATTCCCTGGACTCTGGGTTTACTGGCTTGTCTCCGTTCTTTGTGGTCTATGGACGTATTCCTCGCCCTTCTCTTCCGCTGTCTACTCCCTCAGATGTCCCTGCGGTTGAGGATCTGCTGCAGGACCTCAACTCTATTTGGGACCAGACCCGCCAGTCTCTTCTGCGAGCTACAGACCATATCAAGACCTAGGCTGATAAGAGGCGTCGGGCTCCTCCCGTCTTTTCTCCTGGTGAAAAAGTATGGTTGTCATCCAGATATGTCCGACTCAAGATACCTAGCTACAAGCTCGGCCCCAGGTTCCTTGGTCCTTTCGAGGTAATCAAGCGCATCAATCAAGTGGCCTACAAACTCCGCCTTCCTCCATCTATGCGCATCCCGAACTCCTTCCATGTCTCCCTCCTGAAACTAGTCATCCTGGACTGCTTCTCCCAACAATCCCCTCCCGCTGCTCCCGAGGCGGATTCCCCAGACGTCTAGGAGGTTAAGGAAGTTCTGGACATGAAGTTCGTGAGGGGTAAGCGGTTCTTTCTTGTAGACTGGAAGTGGTTCGGGCCTGAGGAGAGATCCTGGGAGCCCAAAGAGAACATTTTGGATCGGACTCTCCTCCAGAGGTTTATTGGCCGCAAGAAGAAGAGGGGGAGGCCAAGGGGGGGGGGGTACTGTCACCGGTGCTCCCGCGTTCGCTGTCTCAGATCGCGGGCGCACCCGTGTTCCTGCTGCTGCCCCCGGTCCCGTGCCCCGCTCACGTTCCCTGGCTCCCGCGATGTCCTCTCTGGCTCCCGCAGCTCGGCACGCGCGTCCCCGTCTCCTAGGGCGCGCGCCGTCACTCTAAGATTTAAAGGGCCAGCGCGCCAATAATTGGCGCTGGCCTGCAATAAGTTTCTACCCCTTCCTGTGACCCTTGCCGGATCTTTGAGCCTCACAGCCTAAGAGAAAGCTTACTTGTGAGTATTCCTACGTTCCTGTGTCCTCCAGTGTTCCTCCCTGCCTTCCCGTGTGTTCCTGCTCCCGAGTCCTGTGTTGCCGTGTTACCTGTGTTCCTCCGTGTTGCCTGGACCTCCCGTTGCTGACCACGGATTGGACTTTACTTTGCATCTCTGCCGCCTGCCTAGACCCTTTGCTTGGACCCGACCACGAGACTGTCTCCTGTTAAGGTACCTAGACCTCGGCTGCCACCGCGGGCCAGTCGCACCTGTGGAACGACCAGGTGGTATCCTGCCGCAGCAAGTCCAACCCGCTTTGCGGCGGGCTCTGGTGAAGACCGAGTGCCACTTGGACTCCGGTCCCAGGTGTCGGCTGATACCACCTCCCGCGGTGGTCCAGGGGATTCACACACCCCGAATCCTGACATTGTGTTTTAAGCTGATAGATACTCAAAAGGTCTATGTTTCACCAGAGGTCAGGTTCTTCTGGAGATCTTTAGTGTATGGTATCACTTGTAGGGCTGAGTTCACATCACATCTTTTGTATACACTAAGCTTATACATTGGCAGATAGTGGCAGACGGAGGCATAGTTGTGGCCACTATATCTTCCTTACGTCATGTTTTGTCTTTTCATCCTGCAGCCTCCGGTGAAGCAGCATATGTGATCACCAGAGGCAATGAACGGCTATGGGGAGCGGATGCAGGGTATTGCATCTCTCCCCACAGCCCAACAGAGCGCATACGTCCCTTAGCATGAGTAGGAAGCGGTGATGTCACTGTCCATTTTAGATCATGTATGTAGGGTAACAAAAAACCGGGTTGGTATAAGACGCTCTACTCGTAATTAGTCAGTATGACACAAATTTCTTTTTTGTTGAATGTTTATTCATAGCGATATTGGACTACACGTTTCGGGGGGTGGGCTACCCCCTTCATGTGGTCCATATAGTGACACAAAAAAAAAAATCTGTGTGTATTAAAAGGTACATGCAAAGGGGCCTCAAGGTGAGCATCCATTTGACTCGTTTACATTTTAGGACAGAGACATTACATGGGGAATGCCCCATTCATCGGCAGCAGCCAATCTCCGTCTGCTGCCGATGTACACTGCTCCCCTTGCATTTCGAGTGTAGGGTGGTCCTGGGAGATGTATCCTTCTATACAGGCATAAGGTGAGATACGTCTGTACCATACGTTGCAGCGTATTCATCTGTTATTACCAGCAAAAGCTGTGTTCATCTGGGTCTGATCTGAAGATTCATTAATTGGTTGGTTCATGGTCAGAATGAATTTAGGCCTTTTTAGGCCCCTGGCTGCAATTCCAATGAGATTGCTTCACAAACAAAACACAATGGGATTACAGGGGCATTTTGACTATGGCATGTGAGAAGTTGGAGAAAATTGGCATGATTGCTGTTCCTAGCTTAAGTGGAAATCCAATTTGCCTTTCTATGTGGCGCCAAATCAACATCTATAGGATAACGAGTACTCGGAGGCCATTGCAACATGTGGTCATGTGATGCCTGCATTGTACATATACAGTGGATCTGTATTATCTACAAAATACGAGTGCCGTACATGTACTGTATTCTACATTGAGGGGCCAAATCTGCACTATGTCACTCTCGCTTTATTCGATTGTTATAGGGCAGTGGTGGCGAACCTATGGCACTGGTGCCAGAGGTGGCACTCTGAGCCCTCTCAGTGGGCACTCGGGCTGTTGCCCCAGCACAGAATTCACCAGACAGGACTTAAGAGATCCTCCTGCAGGCCCAGGTAGCCCAGGGCGTGACACACTCAAATTTATTTTAAAGTGAAGCATCTGGGTCTACCTGAGACTGCAGGAAGAGAAGGTGTGGACATGGGCGGATTATCATTGGTGCCATTGAAGTTCCTGCTCTTAGCTCCACAATTCTTTCTGGTTAGTGGGTTGTAAAAGGAACTCCAATGGCAATCTGAATTTTCTCTCCTTTTGTCAACGATATTGGTGTCCTCGGGACCATTGAAAGCTGCAGCACTGAGTAAGAAGATTTTAATAAGTTAATGCTAGAACTGCTGTGTTGGCACTTTGCAATAAATAAGTGGGTCTGGATTGCAGTTTGGGCACTCGGTCTCTAAAAGGTCCGCCATCACTGTTATAGGGATTGACTTATGAAAACAAGACTTGTCCTTATGCCCTATGAGGGATCAGATCTGATGAACACTTGTGAGTTATACAATAGGTACATCCTGTTGCCATTGCAAGGGTGGGACAATACAGAGGGAGCATGTTCTGTTCTCCAAGTAGAAATGGTGGTTCTATATGCTTGGTGTTGAGTATATTGTACCCATAACTCACATAGATAGTCTATCATCTTTTATATCACACATGGGATAGACGGTCCCAGAGAGAAGCTCCCACTAATCTTTACACATCATGTGGGACTAGTAGTACGCTTTGGCTTATACAAACAAAACCTAATAAACAGATAAGCTTATTCTGATATCGATCCCAACTAGAGATGAGCGAACATGCTCGTCCGAGCTTGATGCTCGGTCGAGCATTAGGGTACTCGAAACTGCTCGTTGCTCGGACGAATACTTTGCCCGCTCGAGAAAATGGCAGCTCCCGCCGTTTTGCTTTTTGGCGGCCAGAAACAGAGCCAATCACAAGCCAGGAGACTCTGCACTCCACCCAGCATGACGTGGTACCCTTACACGTCGATAGCAGTGGTTGGCTGGCCAGATCAGGTGACCCTGGGATAGACTAGCCGCTGGCCGCGCTGCTCGGATCATTCTGTCTCTGGATGCCGCTAGGGAGAGAGCTGCTGCTGGTCAGGGAAAGCGTTAGGGTGTTCTATTAGCTTACTGTTAGGCAGGAGTGATTCTCAAAGAACCCAACAGCCCTTCTTAGGGCTACAATAACGTTCTACTTTTTTTATTTTAATTTGCATCTTTTACCATTTTGTGAGGAATTAGCAGGGGGACTTGCTACCGTTGTGTTTAGCTCTTAGTGGCACACATATCCATAGCAAAGACCGAAGTGGGAAAATTCAGTAGGGGTTGGATTTCTATTAGGCAATAACTCAGTGTCATCTCATCTGGCATAGTAGTGTGCTTCCTTTGATACTTGGCTAGAAAATAGCCATAGGAGAATACAAACAGCTTCTTGAAGCCTACAGTAGCGTTCTATATATTTGATTTCTGGTTGATCTGCTGGTGGCTTTAGTTTCTGCAGTGCATGTACTTGCCAATTCTGAGCAATTTGTAGTGAGACTTGCGACCGCTGTGTTCTGCGCTTAGTGGCGCACATATCCATAGCAAAGGCTGAAGTGGCAAAATTCAGTAGGGGTTGGATTTCTATTAGGCAATAACTCAGTGTCATCTCATCTGGCATAGTAGTGTGCTTCCTTTGATACTTGGCTAGAAAATAGCCATAGGAGAATACAAACAGCTTCTTGAAGCCTACAGTAGCGTTCTATATATTTGATTTCTGGTTGATCTGCTGGTGGCTTTAGTTTATGCAGTGCATGTACTTGCCAATTCTGAGCAATTTGTAGTGAGACTTGCGACCGCTGTGTTCTGCGCTTAGTGGCGCACATATCCATAGCAAAGGCTGAAGTGGGAAAATTCAGTAGGGGTTGGATTTCTATTAGGCACTAACTCAGTGTCATCTCATCTGGCATAGTAGTGTGCTTCCTTTGATACTTGGCTAGAAAATAGCCATAGGAGAATACAAATAGCTTCTTGAAGCCTACAGTAGCGTTCTATATATTTGATTTCTGGTTGATCTGCTGGTGGCTGTAGTTTCTGCAGTGCATGTACTTGCCAATTCTGAGCAATTTGTAGTGAGACTTGCGACCGCTGTGTTCTGCGCTTAGTGGCGCACATATCCATAGCAAAGGCTGAAGTGGGAAAATTCAGTAGGGGTTGGATTTCTATTAGGCACTAACTCAGTGTCATCTCATCTGGCATAGTAGTGTGCTTCCTTTGATACTTGGCTAGAAAATAGCCATAGGAGAATACAAACAGCTTCTTGAAGCCTACAGTAGCGTTCTATATATTTGATTTCTGGTTGATCTGCTGGTGGCTGTAGTTTCTGCAGTGCATGTACTTGCCAATTCTGAGCAATTTGTAGTGAGACTTGCGACCGCTGTGTTCTGCGCTTAGTGGCGCACATATCCATAGCAAAGGCTGAAGTGGGAAAATTCAGTAGGGGTTGGATTTCTATTAGGCACTAACTCAGTGTCATCTCATCTGGCATAGTAGTGTGCTTCCTTTGATACTTGGCTAGAAAATAGCCATAGGAGAATACAAACAGCTTCTTGAAGCCTACAGTAGCGTTCTATATATTTGATTTCTGGTTGATCTGCTGGTGGCTTTAGTTTATGCAGTGCATGTACTTGCCAATTCTGAGCAATTTGTAGTGAGACTTGCGACCGCTGTGTTCTGCGCTTAGTGGCGCACATATCCATAGCAAAGGCTGAAGTGGCAAAATTCAGTAGGGGTTGGATTTCTATTAGGCAATAACTCAGTGTCATCTCATCTGGCATAGTAGTGTGCTTCCTTTGATACTTGGCTAGAAAATAGCCATAGCAATAGGATAGGATTGTTTGGTTCTAAAAACTCAAAAAAAAACAAAAAACACAAAAAAAAACAAAAAACACTAAAAAACATAAAAAAAAAAAAAAAAAAAGTAAAAAAAAAAAAAAAGTTATAACTCTCATTTTAAAAATGTTTAACCCCAGGGCTAGGGGTAGAGGACGAGGGCGGGGACGTGGGCGTCCAACTACTGCAGGGGTCAGAGGCCGTGGTCCTGGGCGGGGTGAGACACCACCTGCTGATGAGGGAGCAGGGGAACGCCGCAGAGCTACACTCCCTAGGTTCATGTCTGAAGTTACTGGGACTCGTGGTAGAGCACTGTTGAGGCCAGAACAGTGCGAACAGGTGATGTCGTGGATTGCTGACAATGCTTCGAGCAATTTGTCCACCACCAGTCAGTCTTCCACGCAGTCCACCCATGTCACCGAAATCCCCACTCCTCCAGCTCCTGCACCTCAGCCTCCTCCCCCCCAGTCTGCCCCCTCCCAGGAAAATTTGCCATTTGAACCGGCATACTCTGAGGAACTGTTTTCTGGACCCTTCCCACAGTCACAAACCACTTGTCCGGTTGCTGCTGAGCAATTTTCCGATGCCCAGGTTTTCCACCAGTCACAGTCTGTGGGTGATGATGACCTTCTTGACGTAGTGGAAGTGTGTAAAGAGGTGTCCGACGATGAGGAGACACGGTTGTCAGACAGTGGGGAAGTTGTTGTCAGGGCAGGAAGTCCGAGGGGGGAGCAGACTGAGGGATCGGAGGATGATGAGGTGACAGACCCAAGCTGGGTTGAGAGGCCGGGTGAACACAGTGCTTCTGAGACGGAGGAGAGTCCTCGACCTGAACAGGTTGGAAGAGGCAGTGGTGGGGCCAGACGGAGAGGCAGGGCCAGAGCTGGTGCATCAGCGCCACTGTCAACTAGTGAAGCTCCCGTGGTGAGGGCTCTTGCGGCGAGGGCTAGATCTTCAGAAGTGTGGAGGTTCTTTAAGGAAACACCGGATGACCGACGGACTGTGGTGTGCAACATTTGCCAAACCAGGCTCAGCAGGGGTTCCACCACTACTAGCTTAACTACCACCAGTATGCGCAGGCATATGAATGCTAAGCACCCCACTCAGTGGCAACAAGCCCGTTCACCTCCGGCCGTGCACACCACTGCTCCTTCCCCTGTGTCAGCTGCTAGTCAGCCCCCTGCCCAGGACCCTGCCACAAAAACCCCATCGTCGCCTCCACGATCCTCCACAGCATCCACCAGCGTTCAGCTCTCCATACCCCAGACGCTGGAGCGGAAACGCAAATATAGTGCAACCCACCCGCACGCCCAAGCCCTTAATGTGCACATCTCCAGATTGCTTAGCCTGGAGATGCTGCCCTATAGGCTAGTAGAGACCGAGGCCTTTCGCAACCTCATGGCGGCGGCCGCCCCTCGGTATTCGGTCCCCAGCCGCCACTACTTTTCCCGATGTGCCGTCCCAGCCCTGCACCAGCACGTGTCAGACAACATCATCCGTGCCCTGACCAACGCCGTTTCTGACAAGGTCCACCTGACCACGGACACGTGGACGAGTGCTGCCGGGCAGGGCCACTATATATCGCTGACGGCACATTGGGTTAACTTGGTGGAGGCTGGGACCGAGACTGACCCTGGGGCTGCTCATATACTGCCGACGCCGAGGATTGCGGGGCCTACCTCGGTCCAGGTGTTTCAGGCCTACTATGCCTCCTCCTCCTCCCACCCCTCCTCCACCTCCTCCTCCGAACTACCATCCGTGGGCACGGCGCCATCAGTCGGTAGCTCTAGGCACAGCAGCAGTGCCGTCGCTAAGCGACAGCAGGCGGTGCTCAAACTGCTGAGCCTAGGCGACAAAAGGCACACCGCCCAAGAGCTATTACAGGGCATCACGGCGCAGACTGATCTGTGGCTGGCACCGCTGAACCTCAAGCCGGGAATGGTTGTGTGTGACAACGGCCGTAACCTGGTGGCGGCTCTGCAACTCGGCAGACTGACACATGTGCCATGCCTGGCCCATGTGTTAAATCTGATAGTGCAGCGTTTCCTCAAGACATACCCCAATCTGTCTGATTTGCTCACGAAGGTGCGCCGCATCTGTGCGCATTTCAGGAAGTCCAGCCCAGATGCTGCCACTCTCAGGGCAGCGCAGCGCCGCCTCCAACTGCCCGCTCACCGACTGTTGTGCGACGTGCCCACGAGGTGGAATTCAACACTGACCATGTTATCCAGAGTTTACCAGCAGCGCAGAGCGATTGTAGACTGCCAGATGTCAACTTCCACCAGAACTGGTAGTCAGGTCAGTCAGCTTCCTCAAGTCTACAATGAGGAGTGGACGTGGATGTCTGATATCTGTCAGGTGCTGAGTAACTTTGAGGAGTCAACACAGATGGTCAGTGGCGATGCCGCCATCATCAGCCTCACCATCCCGCTGCTTGGCCTGTTGAAAAACTCTCTGGTCAGCATGAAGTCGGAAGCTTTGCGCTCGTCACAAGAGACGGGGGAAGAATATTCCCTTGTTGATAGCCAAAGCACCCTGAGGTCTGTTTCTCAGCGCATATCGGAGGAGGTGGAGGTGGAGGAGGATGAGGAGGAAGAGGAGGAGAATGTTGGCGAGACACAAGAGGGGACCATTGTTGAGTCCTTCACTGTTCAGCGTGTATGGGCAGAAGAAGAGGAGTTGGAGGAGTTGGAGGAGGAGGAAATGGACAGTCAGGCCAGTGAGGGGAGTGAATTCTTACGCGTTGGTACTCTGGCGCATATGGCAGATTTCATGCTAGGCTGCCTATCCCGTGACCCTCGCGTTCAAAGAATTTATTCCAGCACCGATTACTGGGTGTTCACTCTCCTGGACCCACGGTACAAGCAAAATCTTGCCACTCTCATCCCTGCAGAGGAAAGGAGTGTGAGAATGCATGAATACCAGCAGGCCCTGGTGCACAAGCTGAAACAGTATTTCCCTTCTGACAGCGCTAGCGGCAGAGTGCGTAGTTCTGCGGGACAAGTAGCGAGGGAGAGTAGGCGAGCAGGCAGCTTGTCCAGCACTGGCAAGGGTACGCTTTACAAGGCTTTTGCCAGCTTTATGTCACCCCAGCAAGACACTGTCACCTGTCCCCAGTCTCGGCAGAGTAGGGCTGATCTTTACAGAAAGATGGTGAGGGAGTACGTAGCTGACCATACCACCGTCCTAAATGATCACACAGCTCCCTACAACTACTGGGTTTCAAAGCTGGACATGTGGCACGAACTGGCGCTGTACGCCTTGGAGGTTCTTGCCTGCCCTGCCGCTAGCGTCTTGTCCAAGCGGGTTTTCAGTGCAGCTGGTGGCATCATCACCGATAAGCGTACACGCCTGTCGACTGACAGCGCTGACAGGCTGACGCTTATTAAAATGAATAAAGGCTGGATTTCTCAGAATTTCCAATCTCCACCAGGTGAAGGAAGCTCAACCTGAATAATTGATCCACTCCTCCTCCTCCTCCTCATTTTCCTCCTTCTCCTCCTCTTTGTACAGTAAAGCAGAGGAAAATGGCTATTTTTTGACAGGGCCCACTGGCTCTTGCTATACTTCATGCATTTAATTTTTCTGGAGGGCCACCTACCCGGTCCTCTGTTTGAAACAATTTTTGTGAGTGCCACATACAGGCACTCAATCTATTCCATTTTTCTGGAGGGCCACCTACCCGGTCCTCTGGTTTGAACAATTTTTGGGACTGCCACATACAGGCACTCAATCTATTCCATTTTACTGGAGGGCCACCTACCTGCTCCTCTGGTTTGAAGAATTTTTGGGACTGCCACATACAGGCACTCAATCTATTCCATTTTACTGGAGGGCCACCTACCTGCTCCTCTGGTTTGAACAATTTTTGGGACTGCCACATACAGGCACTCAATCTATTCCATTTTACTGGAGGGCCACCTACCTGCTCCTCTGGTTTGAACAATTTTTGGGATTGCCACATACAGGCACTCAATCTATTCCATTTTACTGGAGGGCCACCTACCTGCTCCTCTGGTTTGAAGAATTTTTGGGACTGCCACATACAGGCACTCAATCTATTCCATTTTACTGGAGGGCCACCTACCTGCTCCTCTGGTTTGAACAATTTTTGGGACTGCCACATACAGGCACTCAATCTATTCCATTTTACTGGAGGGCCACCTACCTGCTCCTCTGGTTTGAAGAATTTTTGGGACTGCCACATACAGGCACTCAATCTATTCCATTTTACTGGAGGGCCACCTACCTGCTCCTCTGGTTTGAACAATTTTTGGGACTGCCACATACAGGCACTCAATCTATTCCATTTTACTGGAGGGCCACCTACCTGCTCCTCTGGTTTGAACAATTTTTGGGACTGCCACATACAGGCACTCAATCTATTCCATTTTACTGGAGGGCCACCTACCTGCTCCTCTGGTTTGAAGAATTTTTGGGACTGCCACATACAGGCACTCAATCTATTCCATTTTACTGGAGGGCCACCTACCTGCTCCTCTGGTTTGAACAATTTTTGGGACTGCCACATACAGGCACTCAATCTATTCCATTTTACTGGAGGGCCACCTACCTGCTCCTCTGGTTTGAAGAATTTTTGGGACTGCCACATACAGGCACTCAATCTATTCCATTTTACTGGAGGGCCACCTACCTGCTCCTCTGGTTTGAACAATTTTTGGGACTGCCACATACAGGCACTCAATCTATTCCATTTTACTGGAGGGCCACCTACCTGCTCCTCTGGTTTGAACAATTTTTGGGACTGCCACATACAGGCACTCAATCTATTCCATTTTACTGGAGGGCCACCTACCTGCTCCTCTGGTTTGAACAATTTTTGGGACTGCCACATACAGGCACTCAATCTATTCCATTTTACTGGAGGGCCACCTACCTGCTCCTCTGGTTTGAACAATTTTTGGGACTGCCACATACAGGCACTCAATCTATTCCATTTTACTGGAGGGCCACCTACCTGCTCCTCTGGTTTGAAAAATGTTTGGGACTGCCACATACAGGCACTATCCAAATTAAATTGTCTCCATAGCAGCCTCCACACGTTGTCTCCATTGCTACCTCTAAAAGTCGTCCATATAGCTGCCTCCATACATCGTCCCTTTATCAAACGAGGTGTGTCAGGCAGAAATTTGGGTTGTTTTCATGGATTCCACATCAAAGTTGTTAACTTTGTCGCCACCCTGCTGTGTTATCCACAAAATATACTGGCAAACTTTTACCATTTAGGGATATTATTTCAGCGCTTCTTGCGCATCTGTTTACATTCCCCTCACCCGGCATATCCTAAACTTATAAGAACGCTACTACACTTGATCTTATACAAAAGGTTCTTAGAAGTGCTGTTTGGGGAGTAGCCTAGAGACAGGGGCTTGGATTGGCGAAAGCTCGCCTGGCAGCGGAACGCCAGCTCCATGCGCATCATGCGCTTCTTGCGCATCTGTTTACATTCCCCTAACCCGCCATATCCCAAACTTATAAGAACGCTACTACACTTAACTTGGTGCAGGCTGGGACCGAGTCTGACCCTGGGGCTGGTCATATACTGCCGACGCAGAGAATTGCGGGGCCTACCTCGGTCCAGGTCTCAAAGGCCTACTATACCTCCTCCCACCCCTCCTCCACCTCCTCCTCCTCCGAATTACCATCCGTGGGCATGGCGCCATCAGTCGGTAGCTCTAGGCACAGCAGCAGTGCCGTCGCTAAGCGACAGCAGGCGGTGCTGAAACTGCTGAGCCTAGGCGATAAAAGGCACACCGCCCAAGAGCTATTACAGGGCATTCCACATCAAAGTTGTTAACTTTGTCGCCACCCTGCTGTGTAATCCACAAAATATACTTGCAAACTTTTACCATTTAGGGATATTATTTCAGCGCTTCTTGCGCATCTGTTTACATTCCCCTCACCCGCCATATCCTAAACTTATAAGAACGCTACTACACTTGATCTTATACAAAAGTGCTGTTTGGGGAGTAGCCTAGAGACAGGGGCTTGGATTTGCGAAAGCTCGCCTGGCAGCGGAGCGCCAGCTCCATGCGCATCATGCGCTTCTTGCGCATCTGTTTACATTCCCCTCACCCGGCATATCCTAAACTTATAAGAACGCTACTACACTTGATCTTATACAAAAGTGCTGTTTGGGGAGTAGCCTAGAGACAGGGGCTTGGATTGGCGAAAGCTCGTCTGGCAGCGGAGCGCCAGCTCCATGCCAAGATCCAACTAACATAGTTTTAACTGCAGCACCTTTAATCTACTACTAGTTCACTGCCTCCATACATGGTCCCCTTATCAAACGAGCTGTGTCAGGCAGAATTTTGGGTTGTTTTCATGGCTTCCATGTTAACTTTGTCGCCACCCTGCTGTGTAATCCACAAAATATACTGGCAAACTTTTATCATGTACCGATATTATTTGAGCGCTTCTTGCTCACCTCCTTTGGTTCCTCTCTGCCACCCATTGGTTTGAAGCCTGAGTCCATTTAGGGTATGTCGCCATGACACTCTCTAGCCTGCCGCTGCTGCCGCTGCCTCTGCATGCCGTCCCCTATAGTGTCAGGGTCAATTATTGGATGTTTTAGATGCTATCTAGCTTCATTCTGTCACTCTGTCATGGCCATGCTGTTGCCCATAATTTTGGCATAATGGTGCGATTAGGCAGCCTCAGAGGCATCCATGCATGCTGCCCCTGCTGTTTCCTGTCCATTTCCGTGGTGTTTCCATCCTTTTCTGAGGTTCCCAGGTGTTTGGCCAAGCTTCCCTGTGCAGAGCCTTGGTCCCCTTGAAAAATGCTCGAGTCTCCCATTGACTTCAATGGGGTTCGTTATTCGAGACGAGCACTCGAGCATCGGGAAAAGTTCGTCTCGAATAACGAGTACCCGAGCATTTTAGTGTTCGCTCATCTCTAATCCCAACCCATTCATTAGTAAATTAAACTGGGAGTGAGGAGAACAGGTACTTATCCCTCTGCAGGGGACCAGAACCATGTTTTATTCGGTGGTGCAGCTTTATATCTGTAATTGTGTGTACGTGCAAACCTATAGGCTTTGTTGTCTCAATCCATTTTAATTAGGTTATATTTCCACATTATTTACTTCCCAGTGTGGAACACAAAGTAATATTTTATAGAGACATACCCATGGTAATTATGAATTTATTACAAGGAAACACAATGCAAGACATGTGGGCACGTGCTAAGTGCCAAGTACTTGGAAACCCTATTATGTAGGGAAGGAGAACACTGAACTAGTGCCAGTTTACACAATGTCATTGGGAGTATGGTTAAACAAGCCACCAGTTACATGTACCTGCCAATTTTACAGGCTTTATTCTAGGGCTGCCAAGTAACGTGTCATTAATTACGATATCTACTGGTTATTAATATGCCAAAATGCTTGTGCAACTGGTTTCTGATCCAGCTTCAGGATTTAGTAAAAGATGGAACTAATGTCTGTTGCATGATTTTTAATACCTGTCTGACTTCGGCACAAATCCAGTCTACCTTCACCATAATGGTGGCTTTATTTCTTATCCTTAATGGAGTTATAAGATTAGCCTAATTCATGTAATGACTGCATGGCGTCACATATTGTATGACGTGCTAAAGCTACTGCTTTTTATTGTTTCTTACATCTTCTTGGCTTAATCTTAGTTAAACCCCTATGACATTTGGTACACGGCCACCATAAAGATGTGACAAATATATATGTGTTCTGGAGTAATTGTGGGAATTTATACTCCATGGACTTCTTAGTACAGCGGCCCCACTGTTCTCAAAGTTTTGGGGTCATTTTCATTCTTTAGGGCCATCGGGGCACATTTACTTACCTGGTCCTGTCGCGATCCAGCGGTGCGTTGTCCGACGAGGATTCGGGTCTGCCACGATTCACTAGGCTCGTGCGCCCATGTTCCTGCATCCGTCGCTTCCGCATTGAGATCCGCCGGAGTTCACCCCCCGTAGTTATTCTTCTACTGTGGCTTATAAAGTCCTTTAGAAATGCAATTTTGCTAGTAGCAGTGGTGCTACAATTAAAATTAACACAACGGGGGGAATTTATTAGTGCCTCAATTCTGGTATTTTGCACCAAAAAAATCTCAGATGCCTTGCATCATATTTATCAGGGGTGTAGAAAAATAGGTGTGGCTTGCAAAAAATCGTCCATGTGCCCAAAATTCTGTTGCACAGTTTAGACCAACTAAAAGAAGGTCTAAAATAGGAACAAACTGATTAATCTTGCGCAGCAAAAGACTAGTGTTTTCCAGCTACAAACTGGAGGAATCTGAGACACATTCTTAAAGAAACCTACCATTTGATTTCATGCATTATGAACCACCCATCCCTTGAGAATGCTGTAGCTACACTGATGCAGAAACATATCTTGTTTAATCCTAGAGCTAAGTGGTTTTGCTGAAAAAACAATTATAAAATTATGTACCTGTCTTTGTACCAATTATAAGTCTTGAAGAATCATATCGGTGAGTGACGCATCTTCTCTCCGCATGCCTGGTCGATGTTTGTGATATATCTCCGGTGAGCACCTCCGATTCACAAGTATAGCAGCTTGTGCCTCTTGGAACTCGATGGCTGGAGCAGTGTGCGTGTGGGAGCAGCGCCGGTTCTGCTTTCTCTCCTGCTACTGCAGAAGTAATCAATTGCTGCACCATCCTCCAGCTGCTGTGTATGAGTGATCCAATTCAGGTTGATAAGTCCTGTCTGGACTGTTCAGAAAGCTCTATGTAATGTGTTTATCAATAGCAGGCTGAAGCAATCCAGCTGTCCCAAGGTCCTGAATGTTATAATTGTTTTTTCAGCAAACCACTCAGCACAGGGATTAAACAAATATGTGCCAGCATCAGTGTGGTTACAGCATTCTCAAGGTATGTTTGGTTCATAAGGCATGAAATCAAATGCAGATTTCCTTTAAATCCCCCCAATGACACAATATAGAAAATTGTTGGCCAAAACATAACACTCCTTTTATTATAAAGCAATCTTACACGTTGTTAAATGCACTTACTAAGGGATAAAATTTCCTATAACTAATGGCTTTCTCCACTGCTTTTACAATAAATGTGTAGAGTTTTAAAGCAAGTCCCAGTAACATAAGCATTGCCATTAAAGGCAGGGAAATGGTCATTTCAGAGTAGCAGTTAACGTTTTGTAATTTATTATTGGCATCTCCACTTCCTCTGAAGAAATCTTACGATATTAAAATACTGACTTGGCTGCAGCAACTTGGATGAGACTCAAGTGTCTCATTCTGGAACATAAAAGCGTTTACTGTAAAAACAGCCACGGAAAAATAAACTGCAATGAAAGCGGCGGTGTGTTAGATTCCTTTAGGAGTTCTGTCATAAAATTGATTGAAACTAATGATAAATTCAACATTTAATGTAGGGTATGCTCAGCCCTACCACACAAACACAAGACTGGATATGGCCAAGAACCAATTTAAAGCAAGAGAGGGTAAGCGATGCACCAAGAGGACACCCATACAGACAAGAGAAAAACATATAGGGACTTATTTACTAAGGGTCCCCGGATCGCACATTTGTCGGATTTTCCGATGTTTTCGGGATTTGCGCCGCTGGGACAGGTATTTAACTGGGGATAGTGTCGCACGCAATCGGATTTTGGTGCAGCTGGCTTTCATGCGACAGAAATCGGGGGGCATGCCGCCAGACGATCCGACAGATTCGGGCTGAGCGCGGGATTTAACTTTCAAATTGTGTCGCAAGATCAAGCACTTACATACACTGGGAAGAAGAAGGTGAACTCCCGCAGACCACATGCAGGATATCGGGCACCCAATCTCAGTGAATCGCAGCAGATGCGCATTTTGGTCTGACTTTGCACTTCGGGGAACGCATCAGGATAGGTAAGTAGATGTGCCCCATATTCTCAATGTAGAGTATACCTGGTACCATCTGCCAACTCAGGCTTCACAATTATGTTGTGTGACCCGCTGGATAGTGATTCAGTCTAATGATGTCTAGAAAAAATTGGTGTCCAGTGGTTTAGTGATATTATTAGACATATCCTAGGGCTTGTTTGCACCTATTTCCTGGTGGTGTCCTTATCTATATATGATGCTGATGTTGCACCGGGACCATTGTGCCCAATGATAACACCAGTATTGTAAATGGCACGTGTGTCCAGAAGATTCAGGTTCCTCTGTCTAATGGCTAAAGATAATTGCTAAAAATATCCAGCTGTGCCTTATGCACCTTATGACGTAAAGGAGGCTTATAACGAAGCCGTATTCATTCATTAAAACAACCCTTTCCTATGACTACACTATCCATGTTCTGCAAAATTAACTATTCACAGGGTGGAATCCCTGTATCCAATGACCTTTCCTATGACTGCACAATAATAATAATAATTCTTTATTTATATAAACACACACAGATTACGCAGTGCTTGCCAATTTGGTCCCTCTCCCCATGGGGCTCACAATCTAATCAACCTGCCAGTACGTTTTGGAGTGTGGGAGGAAACTGGAGGATCCGGAGGAAATTCACACAAACACGGAGAGAACATACAAACTCTTGGCAGATGTTGACTCTGGGACTTGAACCCAGGCCCCAGTGCAGCACTATCCAGGTTATGTGTAGAAATGTCTTTAATGTCACATCACAGTGTGCAATATCTTTCCCATGACTTTGCAATGTTTGACTGCTATAGACTGTGACATTACAGTGGCTCTATATATTTTTTCATTACTATGACCGTGGTTGTATTTGCCATTAGGCACTTGAAGCTCTGTGTCTTGGGTGTCCACTTACAGAGGACCATTCTGAAGAATTAGTTATTTATTTTTTCTATTTTTGGAATTTTTATTTAATATCATCCTGAATCTTTTGCTTCCCCACACTGGCCCAACAGGAGTTTACAAACTCTTTTATGGTGCAGAACATAGGGCGAGCGACACAATTTGCAAGTTAAATATGGTACTCTGTCCGACTGAGTGCAGTAACACCACCTAATTTGTGTAGCATGGAGGCTAATGTGCTGCGCCACAAGAGGGAGGCGTGTGACACAATAGCAGCGCAGACACTTCTTAAATACCTATGCAAGATGTTTTCACCTACAAGAACGGGCAAAGTCAGACAGAAGTGCAGCACAAAGCCTTTAGTAAATCTGCCCCTATGACTTTATTGGATTTTCTGTATTCTTTCCATAATTTGATATAACAGTATTTATTAGACCTGTATGATGAAATCCCTGTGTTTATTTCTGCGTTTATTGTGACCTCACTCTAGGAAGTTTTCCGATACAGTGCATTTATAGGGATATGTATGAGATTCAGATTGATCTGGGAACTAGTGTATGAGATGGTCCAAGTGTTTTTCTGCCACACTGATGCATACTATTGCACTATATGCATACACTATTGTCTAGCTTAAAATACTGCAATAAGTAGTGAATATGCTTTGTTATGTGGTTTTTCATTTGCTTTTCTTTAACATGTTATTATTGATTTATTCACTTCTCAGAGTAGTATAGTTTGCTTTACTCTAGTTAGTGATAAAAAAAACATTTTGGACCTAAAAGATTGGACAAACATCATATTATGACATCTATCATTTCCATCAGAGGAGTCATGTATGGGAAATGTAAAAATATGATCATTATGCTCCCTCCATATTTATTGGTTACAATGAGGAGCAAAGAAGATGCAAAAAGAGTTTATGGTGGTCTGACCTTTGAACTATATGGGGGTAGATGAGGGCTCTTTCACGCTTTATAAATCAACTATAGAACTGTTTAAAGTATTTCCAAAGGGAACAATGTGACCTCTATTAGGAAGGTATGAACATGCAAATATTAAAACCAAACTCCTCATAGATTGTAAGCTCTTGTGAGCAGGGCCCTCCTTTCTGTTGTTTCATATGACCATGTTATTACTATGTAATGTATTATTATATTTGTACCCCTTGATCTGTACAGCGCTGCAGAATATTAAGCTGCTATAGAAATAAAAATGTTTTATTGTTTTATCTACGTATTTAAAATCAAAGTCTTAATCATGTTGCAGTCATGTTCAAGCCATGTACGGCAGCAGATCTGCTAAAATAAACGGAACCAATGAAATCTGCTTCAATCTTTTCCCGCATTAATTATAACAATTTACAATAATAGAAATAACACAAGTAATTAAATCAAGGTTTCTAGGCAAACACCTTGTCTGGAATACAATCATTTCCCTGCCGGCATGAGCAATGTCCTTGGCTGCACAAGTATAAGTATTATTGTAGACTTACAACAGCTGCCTCAAGGCTGAATCCTCAAGACGTAGAGCTCCAGTGATGATTGTGAGAAAGTGAGAGGTGTCGTTTGGGAGAACTGCTATCTGTCATACAGGCAGATGAAGGGTACATGGTAAATGCCCTGGATTTGTCCACAGTAACCCAAGGGTTAATGCAGGCATGTGGTAAGCAGGAGAAGTCTGTTTGGTCTATGTTGGCCTAGATAGCATAGGCAACTTTGTAATGTCCGAACTGGGCCTGCTTATTATGGAGTAGGGGTAGGCAGGTAGTGGGACGCCTACTACATCCGGCCTTCGTTCCTGGGATTTTGTATGGCCTATAGGTGCAGGCCAGACTCCAGGCCAGAAGAAGTAGGTGAGGCACTGCCTAGAGAGCTGCATGCTGGACTGTGTTCATACACCTAAGGTAACTGAGAGCCTCCATATAAGAGCGGGTGCCTTGCAGCCAGGTACACATATGGTTCCCTATCCGTGCTATTGTATTAGACAGAACTCGTACGAGTGGTCACACTATGGTATTGTATATTATAAGTAATGGGATGTCTGTGTCTATTGATACCACCCATCCCGCCCATTTCTGGACACAAGAACACTACCATGTACACACATGAGCTCTTAACAGGGTAAATGGGGAAACCAACCTCTCATTGTGGCTTATATTCATTAAGAATCAAAAGATCAACCATTTTGGAATCCATTTGTTTAATCATTATCTCATTTAACTTTTGCCATTGTGAAAGAGATGGAAGGCCTCTTACAGAATCTGCACATTTTCATATATATTCATGGTCAGCTTTACACATATGTACAACACCCCTGCCAACGTGTAGGCAAGGGGGTAGTTGTGAATAAGGCCCTCTACCTGTCAGGATCCATCTGGTGCTGATCAACTCACCCAAGGGATAATGCAGGGAGATCTCAGGCAATAGCGGCTGTAGCCTCTGCCTGGATAGGCAATAGTTAAGTGGGTGCAGAATGTTATCCAATTATGTGGCTGTATTGTAAACTGGAGTGTGATTGGAGAGGTGCTACCACCTGACCAGGGGGAGTATAAAACCCCTGTGCAGTGGAAGTGGTCTACTCTTGGTCCAGACCTCATGGTCTTTCTACAGAGCAGCAGTCCAATCTGCAGAGACAGAGTGTATAAGAAAGTATAAGAAAGACAGAACAGAGGAAAAGTGTGGCGAAAAGCCAAGTGATGGATCCACGGTGGTTGTGGTTAGTAATGACTCTTATTGTTTTTCGTTACCTTCTATAAATCAGCTTTTATGTTTTCAGGCTTCCTGTTTTGTCAAGTCTTATGCAATCCAGATGAGAAATTGGAAATTTTGGACTTGCCACATACTTTACCGTCATTATGATGCTGAAAAAAAATGATGTCCATAGCATCTTATTTTCACATGGCATATGCCACGGATTTACTAATATTACATACTTGGGGCTTTATCCATTATTAAAATCTGTCTGTCAAAGCAATGTGGTTGCGTTATGGGGTGCCTACTAACTAAAACATATGAGGGGTTAAGGTGATCCAAGATAGACATTGTATTTTCCCATAAAGAAATCAGAGTAGTAACAGTATAGTATAGTAATATATAAAATAGTGCATGGTCCAAGTTACCGCAGTATACCAAGGGCTTAAGAAGGTAAGCACTGAGAAATAAGAAGTGGTCACTAATACCTAGCATCCGGGTGTGAGATTTCTACCTCAGGACATTATTGCCGGTGACACTATATCATTGGGTATTTAGAAAATAGGTTCTAAACCACTGATGAAGCTGGAATACTTTGAGGTTAGTGGTAGGGGGTGCACCATTGATGTTCTTACACCGACCAGCCATGCCATTGTGTAGGTTGTCCTTGGGCTGTAAAACATAGCCTTGAGCTGTGAAGGCAGAGACAGACTTCATTAGACATATGAAGGTGTCATTAGATATCTGGCACCAGGACTTGAGCAGCAGATCCCTTTTGTACTCTGAATTGTAAGGTGGGACCTCCATGTATTAGACTTGTTATTCCAGCACATCTCACATATACTTGATTGGACCAAGATCTGAAGAACTTGGATCCCAAGTCAACACCATGATTTGTGGTGTTCCTAAAAATTAGTTTCTTCAGTTTGGTAATATCATACTAAAAAGGAGCACTAAGGATTACTATTGTTATGGAACAATTGCCCATAGAGCACCCTGGTAACAATTCTTCCACAGATAAGTGCACCCAGAGCCTGTCATGATGTAAAATCTTTAATTGGTTCATAGCTCCGTGTTTCAGTTCTGATTCTCATATGTTATTGTAGTAGTTATTCTTGTAGAGGTGGGAATTAACACTAATATAATAATCATTATTCATATAGCGCCATCAGATTCTGTAGCGTAGCACTTGTGGCAGTCTGTGGCCACTGGTCCCCATTAGCTGTGCAATATGGTAGTTTTTGTCGGATTGGGCTACATTTTACTTGAAGTCCATGATCCTATTGCCGGTGCAGTGGCTGTCCATGCTTGGACTACTTTTAGTAGGTAATAGGCACTGCATGGCAGGTCCTGACACAGATGTGTCCCTACATAAGGCAGGGGGTCCTTTTCCCTAGCCATGGGGGTAGTAGTGGCAGCTGCACTTGAGCCTAGTGTACAAGGGGGCCAGAAACATTTCTGCCACATGATGAGATACCAGTATGATACACTAAAACAGGATAAGATACCAGTATGATAAACTGCCTCATGTTTGGCGACTGGGTTAATGTTTATATTACAGGGTTGTTGCAATAATAGAACAGTGGTGACTGACCTTTGGCACTGGTACCAGAGGTGGCACTCAGAGCCCTTTCTGTGGGCACTCAGGCCATCACCAGAGAGGATTCAAGGTATCTTCCTGCAGTCCCAGACAGCCCAGGACTTGCTGTGCACAGAGATATATTAAAGTGACAGCGCTACCTGGGACTACTGGAGGAGTGGGAAGGTGTGGACAGATCTGGATTATCATTGTAGCTCCTGCTGCGGCCCTGACATTTCTTCCGGTTTATGGGACCCTGGAGGGAAACTACAATGATCAACCAAATTTCTTCTATTTTCTGCTTTATTGATGTCCTCTGGGTGCTGGTATCAATGAAAGCTGTGACAGAGAAGGGAGTATAAATCACAAATCACATTTCTGTGTTGGCACTTTGCAATAAATAAGTGGGTCTTTGTTGTAGTTTGGGCACTGGGTCTCTAAAAGGTTCGCCATCACTGTAATAGAATCTTAGCCTGCAGTTAGTTAGAAGGAGACCACATGGTGTTTTCCAATTTCAGATCTCACTATCAGCTATTCAGATCATCCTGTTGATTCAGTTAAGGCAAAAAATTGTAACTATTCATCCTGATGGAGGAAAACAAATTCCTGAGTCCAAAAATGGTAATGACAATCAGCTTCACCCTTCTGCTCTGTTGTCTGAACACTAGAGCTGATCTCCAGGGCAGTGATCTGTTTTTCCTATGGCAAGCTTGCAAATCAAACTACCGTATATACTCAAGTATAAGCTGAGTTTTTCAGCACAATTTTTCAGCTGATAAAGCACCACTCTGCTTATTTGTCGGGTATATTAAAAAAAACCCCAAAACTCTGTGTAGGCAGTCCCCAGGTTACGTACAAGATAGGGTCTGTAGGTTTGTTCTTAAGTTGAATTTGTATGTAAGTTGGAACTGTATATTTTATAATTGTAACCCCAGCCAAATTTTTTTTGGTCTCTGTGAAAATTGGATTTTAAAAATGTTGGATTGTCAAAAGAACCAGGATTAACAATAAAGCTTCAATACAGACACCTGTGATAACTGTTATAGCTGTTTACTGTAGCCAAGGACTTAAGTACAATAAATTACCAACATCCAGAGGTCCGTTTGTAACTAGGGGTCGTCTGTAAGTAGGGGACCACCTGTACTCACCTTTCCGACGCCCCCTCGCAGGTCTTCTTCTTGTTCCCTGCCTGCTGGCAGCGCCAGGTCCGTGCGCACTAGTAGTGCACAGACTAAGACCATATATATATATATGGTACTTGCCATTGTATTCTCCTATCCATAATCTCACACCTAAAAGGCTCTTAACATTAAAGTGTATTTATTGACACTTTAAATATTCCTTAACTTGGGTTGTTGTTGCAATTGTACATATATCAGTCAATACACCAAAGCACATTGTAATGACAAAGTGAGGGGACAACACTATATGACTCTCTAATGAGTTTCTACCACTTTGATGAGATGTCTGTAGGTCGAGAATAAAACAAGAAAATGTCAACTGTGGTAGCCAAAAACAAACAGTGACCCAATAACACTGCTTTAACATTTCCCTCCAAAATAGTGGCCACAAATGAGCAGTGCCTGCTAACTTCAACTATTACCAATGTCAGACATCTTATAAAGCTAAAATGATCAAAATCTGTGTGCTACTCTAGTATAGTCACACAAGTGACTACCATTAGTGCCAGCATATTGTCCTACATATTGGTTCAAATTTTATAAAGTTTTTTAAACAAAAATTTTTAAAGTTATAATCCCTAATGTCTGGATAGACTATTCCATTCTAAACCATATACTATGTAAGGGCATAATTATGGTGTGCCAACAAGCCAGGTAGGTTATGTAATTTAGAGGACATCTACCATCAGTTTTAAGAAGTTCCTCAAGACTTGTTTGATTCTAACTCTATACGCTGTGATTGCGGGAATATAGAGTTATAAAAGTTATGCTAATAAATTTGGGGTGGTCCGTCTACATAACGAGAGCAATTGCGGTGTATACAGATATAATAAAACAAGTCCTGAGGAGCATAGTTCCTCAGGAACCTCTTGGTAGGACGCAGAAAAGCTGATGGTAGATTTCCTTCAAAGGCATTATCCGAGTTTAATTAATAATTTAGGGCTGGGGTGGGCTATTTAAAAAAATTATTGTGTGCTTACTTCCTCCGGCGCTGCTGATGTCCTGCGTTGCGGTTTGTCTGATCTGTGCCCCTGTTTGTTTACAGGGGTGCACAGGGACCTTCCGGCCGGCCAGAAGCTCCCATCTGACACCATCTCTTAGCGCCCTACAATGCTGAGAGATAGGGACGGATGGGCGTGGCCGGTCACCTCGCCGTCCGGAAGCTCCCTGTGTGTGGATTCTGTGTGATCAGACAGACCGCGCAGGACATTAGCAGCGACAGAGGAGGTAAGCACACATTTATTACTATTAAATACCCCCCCCCCCCCCCCAGCTCGTCCCTAAGTTATTTCTTAAACCTGGATAACCCCTTTAACTGTGGTTTGTTGGCAATGATTTCCTCATGAACTGTAGTATTCCAGTATATTGTATGACCTATCAAACACAATAATAATAATGTTTATTTATATAGCACCATCATATTCCGTAGCGCTTTATAAATCATTGGGGACATATACGAATAAGATATTGCAGAGAAGAAACATAGTGATATGCAGGGCTGGTGCCAGCACTGGGCATGCCTGGCCAATTGCCGGGGCCCAGAGCTGCTGGGGGGGGGGGGGCACATAAGGCTGTATATAAGGAATCCATGGAGCTGAGGGGGCTGCATCTAATGAATCCATACGGGGCGAAGGGGGCTTATATAAAATAACCATGAGGGGACTGTATACAAAATAACCATGAGGGGGCTGTTTGGGATGATAAACTAGGGAATATTTTAGGGAACAGGAGACTTTTAGTTTCAGAATTTTTAATGCTGCCACGTGAGTTCACTGCAAAGGGTGAAGACACACATGGCGTTTTTGGGCCGTTTTTACTAAGTGCGTTTTCAGATCGTTAAAAACGCATGCGTTAAAAAACGCATCCGTTTTTTAAAAACGCATGCGTTTTTTGAAAACGCATACGTTTTTGTCCGTTTTTCCGAAATTGCGCAATGAAAAACGGACAAAAACGCCTGCGTTTTCAAAAAACGCATGCGTTTTTAAAAAACGGATGCGTTTTTTAACGCATGCGTTTTTAACGATCTGAAAACGCACTTAGTAAAAACGGCCCAAAAACGCCATGTGTGTCTTCACCCAAAGGGGCCCACTGAGGCTCTGTCGCCCAGGGGCCTAGTGAAGCCTGGAGCTGACCCTGGTTATATGCAACAATTGGAGTGAGGGCCTTGTTTGCAAGAGCATAGGGTTCAAACACCGTAGGAGGCCTAAAAAAAAGTAGAAAAAAGTAAAAAGATATTAAATAAATATGGTAAAAATTTAAACTAAACCCCTTTTCTCTATTACACCTGCTGACACATGTTGCCTCACCGTGCCGTGACTGTGCGCGGAGAACTATAGGACATGTCTACGGCCGGGGAGAGCATACATTTGTCTGAATGTACCCAAGAGTGTCAAAATATGGGGATTACAAGAAATTATTCTTGCAATTTTTTTTAATAATAAACGATATACATCTGGTATCTCTGTGATCATACCAACCCAGAGAACGAGTGAGCGGTACTGCCTGGATGAAACCCTGTGAGAAAATGTTTTTCTTTTTTTCCCCACCTTCCACGGGATACTAAATGGCGCCACTAAACAGAACATTTTGTTGTATGGTTCTATCAACGGAACAATAGAAAAAGGGCTGACTTTTGGAACAAAAAAACAGAAACAAACACGTGACCTGTAAGGATTAATAGAAAATATTCGTTTCTAATAGGGAAATAAAGTTGTTTTGAGGCGCAGTTTACTTCGTACATAATACCCGGCGCCGGCAGTTACTGGGTTAATCTCCCTCCACTCTCGTGACCTCTCTCCACACGGTCACACCCCCTTCCCTTCTTCCGACATCAGCTGACTTGTACGGAGTGGGCGTGGCAGAAACAAAAGCCGTCTCGGGGGCTCGGCTATGAACTCTTCCGGTTGGTGGCTGCTACTGACGTCAGCAGTCTCCCGGCAGGTCACGCCCACCCGGTGACGCAGGCGCAGCCGTAGCGTTTTGTTTGCGTAGAAGGAAGAAAAAAAAAAAAGAAGAGTCCGAGAAAGACCGGCGACAGGAGGAGAGCGTGAGGGCTACGTACCGAGCACGTACTGCGTCACCCGCGGCCCAGCACCGAGCAACAGCGCCGCCGCTTCTCTGCGCTTTTGTTTCCTGAGTGGATTATAAGCGTCTCCCACCTTCCAGGCCTCAGTGTCCGGCCGCAACACCAACCAGCCAGCGCCTGACGCAGCTCCGGAAGCCTCCTTGCCCCGGCTGGCATGGAGGGAACAGTTGTCAACGACAAAAAGAGGTGAGTGAGGTGTACCACAGTGTGCCCCTGGCGGGAGGGGGCGCCCCTGAGCGGTCACCCCATGCCCACTATCAGGGGGCTGCTCTATTGTGGACTATAATGGAGGTTATACCGAATTGTGGTCTCCTGGATCTGTGGTTATAGGGTGTGTGGTGCCATGAATGAATAACTAGACCAGGATGGATTATTAGTGTACATATACATAGTGATAGATGTGTACCCTAAAGTGACCCCCAGACTCTCCAGATTTCACGAAATGCACCATGTGACTTACGGGGGCGCAAAGATTTAGTGGTGGCGTATGTTTTTACGTTGCTTTCGATTATTTGCTGAATGTGTTGTCTTTTATTTACTAGAATACTAACAATTGTCATTGGGGTCCAAAGAGAATGGCAAAGTATCTTATCAAAAGTTCCGAAAATTGTCACTCCATAAGAGAGAAGTAACATCCCGTGTGGGAAGCGTTAGACTTATAGATGCGCCAAATGTATCAACCTTAAAGTGATAGTGATTGCTGTAATAGTCGGTAAAGCAGATTGCAGTGGAGATCCCCCTGGTGGTTCCTCTCTCCCGCTATAAATGGAGTAGTCTGGGAAGTTGGTGGCTTTTGCAGGGATTGGGAATAGATGCAACCAGATAGAATAGTTGTGTATTGGGAACTCAATGGTTAAACTTGTACACATCAAATTAAGCTACTTTTCCAACTGTTACCCCATTGCTTGCTGTACCTGTATGGCGCCCTCCTAGGAGCAGAGTGTGTTCCTAATTTTCTGTGGCAGAATTGTTATATCTGCTCCATCTATTATATCATCCTGAAGGGAAGAAGAGTCTGATATTGGAGCCATATCGAGATGTAGCCCTATTGGATCTTTGGGTGACATAATACAAATCTCTGATGTATCCTCTTTGCACTTTTATGGGTATTAAATTTGTGGGATCTGTCTCTCTGGCGCTGTATGGATCTGTGATTGGTCCAATTCCCACAACATCAATCTTGTATAGACCCGTGATAAAGGAACCCCCTTTTATCTGATTCTGCCCAAGGAAACAAGGATATGAGTGAGGACGAGACATCTTCAGACATGTCAGACGTTGTACACTGACATGTCTTGTGGTCAGCCATCACATCACACTTTGACAACTCTGGTTTTCTTAGTCTTTCAGGTCAGATAATCGCTCTTAGGACTGGTTTTCATATTGTCCTCCTACCCAGGGGGTAGTTGTTATAACCCTCTTACTCCAATTAAGCTTTGGAAGGGCTTGAGGGCCTTATTTTGGAGAGTTAGAAACTTGTGAACTTATTATCCCCCACCCGTCTATCCTGTTCATGTTGGATGTATAACTCTACACAGATTACCAAAGTTTCTTTTTCACATGTATTTTTGTGGAGTGTGTGAGACAATCAAAGACCCCCTAACCTGAACTGGGGGCATACAAACTGCATGTTGATGTTGTTTTTGGTAGGATTCAAATATAGGACTTCTGTCCATCATCTTATGGGTTTCCTCCCACACTCCAAAAACATACTGGTAGGTTGATTAGATTGTGAGTCCCGTGGGGACAGGGACTGATTTGGCGAGCTCTGTGCAGCGCTGCGGAATCTGTGTGCGCCATATAAATAAAGGAATTATTCTTATTTATTATGTCTTTGAGGGTATAAAGCAGCGGCTCTCTAGCTTATGTGCGACTACATTTCCCAGCATGCACACGATAGCAGGTGTAAAATCGTAGTCTGCAGCCTGTGACTCCCTGGCATGCTGGGAGTTGTAGGCTCACTACATCCTGGGGGCTATAGTCGTACAACAGCTGCAGAGGGACACTTTGCAGACCACCGCTATCTCCAGTTAGTCTATACTTACTTTGCGTTGTTTTTTTTTTTTTCTCTGGTCTTATTGAAACTATGACTTCCAGGAAATGTCTGCTACTTCCCCTTTATACATAACTATATACGTATCTCAGAGTTGACCTTGGTGCTGCTTACTCGCGTCTGCTGAGGCTCTGGCCTACTTGTTGTCATTCCTTACTACAAGAAGATCAGAAACCCCATTGGTCTGATGAACGTATACATAGATATTGGGTGGTGTGTGATGCTTCACATTATGCAGACCCCTTCTGTAGAGTGTCACAATGCAGACATGGATACATTGTTCATGGTTTACTAGGAGGCTTCTCGGCTGTGTTAGGTCAGGAATCTGTCCATGTGAATTCATGTCTAATGTCATACTGAGTTTTCATGAGGTTTGGGGAATATTGTGAGATAAGATTTACCTGAAATGGTTTCCTAGAAGAAATATGTGAAATTCACCCCAAATGTTTTTGTGATGGTTGTTTCTGCTGGATTTTGCATAGTATATCATCGCTGTTGTGTTTTACATGATCTATGTATTTGCTGCTGTGGGAAAATTTTCCAGATGTTTCGGTCACCTTATGTTTTCCCAGTCAGGAATTTGTTGAAAAATGTGCAGTCTGACTACGGTTTATGAACTGATATCTAATCCACAAGAATCCGTTCATACTGTCTGAGGAGGCTTGAAGGGAAATGGGCCCACTCGTTGTTTGCAACGAATCCTGCATGTCTTATTTTTGATAGGCATTGTAAAGGTTAAAATACACATAAACCAGGGACACTTACAGATCCAGGCACAGTGACGGTGGTAATCTTTTTATATTTGTTATCTGTGGCCTCCTTAAACCTTTAAAATTAGGCTAATGAACCAGAGGTGCTTTGGTGGTGTTACCAGAGCCCCTCCGTGCTGTAGCTACACTGTGCAGGAGCACCTCCCACTGTGCTGAAATTTCCTCTGCTGCAGTCAGATTACATAAGGCAGGGGGATGGGGAAGTGCGGAGGGGGCAGAGGGTGAATGTGAGACCCTCTGCAGCACAGCTCTATTAACACCTCCCTTCTGACTCATTAGCATAATTTTTAAAGTTGTAATAATTTTACCCGGAAGGAGACCATAGATAACAAATAAAAGAAGATTATCAGTCAGCGCCTGGATCTATGAGTAAGTGCCCCTGGTCCATCATGATTTATGTTGGTTGTAGTTTTCCTACCAGATTACATTTGTAGCTGCTACTTTGTTACACTTCAGATTTTCTGCATGTAAATATTTGCTGAATATTTGCTGCTGATCTGCATCGTCTCTTCATTAAATTACGTGACTGAATTTTTTTGCCAAGAGAGGGGGGGGGGATACTATTTGCTGCCTTGTGGTATATTTTGTTTTTGATAAGGCTCAAATGCAAAATAATGCTACAAAAAAAAAAAAAAAAAAAAAAATGTCCTCTTTTATATTGCTGAATTTGGCTTCCTACAAATAAGCCCTATGATGGTGGCGTTGCCGTTCTGTAGTCATCCCACTTATCCACTTCTTCTTCTGACTTGAGGGTGAATCAAGGATGTCTATTTACTGGTGGCTGTTGTCCCGTGGTCCCCAGGACGCGGGTGTTTTTGTGCTCTTGTGTTACTGTTTTGTATTGGAATGTGTTGTGGAATGTTTTTGGGACAAGGGAATGCCTTGGTCAGATGTCCACACAACGGTGTAAAATACTGAGTAGGGGCCATCAGCTGCTTCTTAGTTTTGAACCTATTGTGACTAACTATCCTTATCCTCAGCGGGTTGCACTATCCTGCCATACTGGGAGTAGTAGTTGTATAACTTGGTAATAACAGCAGCATAGAATCTCTTCCTTGTATTTTTCCCCCAGAAACCATCCTTTGCAGTGGGTTATATTTAACCCTTGTTCCTATTGGCAGGGTGAATGGCTAATCAGGAAGCCGGATGCAGGAGGTTGCAGACTTCTGACATTGCCGTAGCAGGGTTGTTTTGCTTTCTAAGAGGCCCAGGTCTGCAGGGGATAATAAGCCGCTCTGTGTAATGAAGGAAAACCATGCAACTAGGAGCTAATGTTCCTGTAACACAGCTGTGATCTAGAGAGCAGTGACCGTCTACGCAGAATACAGTCTTATTACTGCTCTGTACAATTCCTGAGGATTTCTTCTGACAGATCCATTCTAGGGCATTTCACTTGTGTGTTTACAACAGAATTAGCGGAACATGTGTGTGCAGTGGCTTTTATTGAGAAAAACACATTTTGACGTTGGAATGAGGTCTTCTCCAGGTGGTGGCCCATGTGGCAGGATGCTTGCTCCTCATCAGTTAGTGCGGATTCACACTGGTGTGTCCGTTGCGCTTGGTTTCCATTTTGCTTCCGGTTTATGTCCGCATTTAACATTGGTTAAAAAATATAACGCCTGGTTCCTCAGCATCATCCGTGAAAGACTTCTATTGCCTTTCGTGATCCGCACACGTGAAAAAAGTAGGACAGGTTCTAAATGTTTTTTTCACTGACTGCGAAATCCTTTGGGATAAAAAAAAAAAAAAAACCTAAAATGTGAAAACGCCCATTGAAAAAATGAATCAATAAGGCTTTAGTGTTAGAGCCCTAAGGACAAAGACGTACAAAATCCATCAACATTTTAGTGTTGTGGTCATCCATTTGCACCAAGTCAGTGCCACTATAAATACCCAGCTTAGCCAGAATCTGTGACAGGTGGCACTGTACAAAGGTGGGTCATGTGTGCACATCATAATTCATGAGCATCTAGGAGAGCTGTGTATCAACTTACATAACACCATATGCTGAGTGTTTGTTTTGCCCCTTAAAGAAGGGTAGAAGTGACACTACTCTACCTCACGTGTGCTGTCCGTGAAAAACTGAAAATCTATTTTGTGAAATCTGAATGAACCTTTAATAAATGTGTGCATGTTTTATGTATTAAGTATCTTCTTTTGTAACGTAGTAATTTCTCTGTTATTGTATGTTCCCATGAGTCTGATATGAAAAGGAAAGATCCACACGTTAGATATAATGGGGCTCATTTACTAAGGGTCCTGCGGCCGCGATTCTGTCGGTTTTCCCGAATATTTCCGATTTGCGGCGAATTGCCCTGGGTTATTGCCGCACACGATTGGATTGTGGCACATTGGCGCCGACTTTTGCGCAGCAGAAATGGGGGGGCATGGACGTCGGACAACCCGACGGATTAGGAAAAACCGCGGAATTCAAAAAACTATTTGTGTTGCAAGACACGCACTCACATGCACTGGGAAGAAGGTGCACTCCGGCAGACCTCGGTGCAGCAGCGACACGTGCAGGATATCGGGCGCACGACCTTAGTAAATCCCGGCAGACCTGAATCTTCGTCGGACAACGCGCCACGGGATCGCGACTGGACCGGGTAAGTAAATGTGCCCCAATGTCTTGAGCTATATAGCTATTTATGAATAAGACCAAAGTATGTGGGATTATACCATAAATAGATAGACGGTCCCCGATTTAAGGACCCCTAGTTATAGATGGTCCTCTGGTGAAGCTCTCTGGATGCTTTACTTTAGTCCCAAGCTGCAATGATCAGCTGCATGGTGTCTTTATTGATAATCCTTGTTCCCAAGATGGCACAAAAATTTCAAAATTCAATTGGGACAAAATATGTTTTTTTTCTGGAGCTACAATTAATGTATACCTGTTCCGACTTGCATACAAATTCAACTTAAAGAGGACCTGTCTGGTGCATATTAGGGCAATTAAAGATTTACAAGCTTATTGGGCACTGAAGGATTAGCTCTAAAAAGGGCTCCAATGGCATTTATTAGAGGAACCTGCCACCGGATCTACCTTAATAGGTATCTCCGAGATGGTAGGTGTCCTTTAACAATGCAATAACTGGGGGAGAACTAGGGAGCTTTAGTATGAGCAGCTAGAGTGTGTTTAAGTACAAACCTAAAGAAACTATCTTGTATGCAACATGGGGACTGCCTGTATTTTATTTGTCTGCTTCCTGTTGCTTGCATTGAGGGGGTTTATCACTAGACAGGCTTTTTGCAACAGATTTTAGAGCGTCTTGGAAATATCTCCTTTCTGTCAGTGGAAGATGTATTAAGCTCCTATCTGAAGGGTTAATAGGCACAATGGATTTATGGCTTGCTGAGTGAAGAGTCACACAAAAGTTTCAGAGTTTGGTGCAATAAGTTAAATACTATTCTCTACACCAGGAAGGGGCTTGGGTATTTTTACGTCAAAATGTGCGATTTGTTTAAAAGTCGAACGTTGTAAATCTGACTTGCACATCTGGTGTTGGGGGCGGGCGGAGGATTGAAGAATGGACCAGGTTTGCAGAAGTCGCAGAAAAGTTTCAAATGTGGTGCAAAACAACCAATGTGACAATTCTTCAACTTGTGCGCCAGAAAAAGGGGCTGTGACTACATCACCCCTACTGTGTATAAGCTGCTGAATGAAGAGGAAGGTTAGGTGTTCCTACTAATCTGACTTTATGCATCTATGCTATAGATATGTTGGCACCCTTTAGGGTGTTATGCGTGAATGAATCAACACCCAGATTAGAATAATATGTATTGGCATTGCTGATGTTTTTTTTCCCTTTTTGACACCTACTTGGCTGCCAGGAGCGAAAAGGTGTGGGCAGAGATGGATTATCTTTGAAGCTCCTGCTTTGGGTCCCCTGATTCTTCCTGTTCAGGGGAGCCTGGAGGGAAGCTACAATCCAAATGTCTCCTGCTTTCTATTGTATTGGTGTCATCAGGATGCCAATACGATTGAAACTTGTGATGCAGCAGAGATCAATAGGTTACCGCTCAAATTGTCATGTTGGCACTTTACAACATAAAAGTGGGTTTTGGTTGTAGTTTGGGCACTCTGTATCTAAAAGGTTCGCCATCACTGCTCTAGGTTGTTATTTTTATGATGGCTGTACATATATTTAATACATTACTATTAACAGCAGATGTGTGATTGTGATTTATTATACATGAGCTATAGATGAGTTATTTGCTTAGTGCACAGACCTAGAGGAGACTTGCTATATACTACAGGTTGTAAGGAAGTCCCAAGGAGGCCAAGCTTTTCTACACCATTACTTTGTTTGATGTCAGAGTCTTGGTGTGTGTTGTAATACTCCATCATAAGATTATAGCGCAACCCTGAGATCCCTCTGCATTAGATGTTAAATGGGTTTCTGAAAAACTGACTAGTGTGTTTTGCGCTTTCTCACTGAAATTCAGTGCAAAAGGTATACAGCTTCTTGCATTCTGTATCTAGCAATGCGGATAGACAATATATGAGCTTTCACTAGGGTAAGGATGTTTTTGCAGATTCTCTTTCAGTACAATAATGAGTTAATTGATCACTAAATGTCCCACTGAAGTGTTGATTTGGGACTACTTTGACCCTTTATGAGTTTTCAGTCCCCTTCACTATAAAGCTTTTGTACTCATCTGTGACATTCAGGTACTACATATATATACTGTATTTTTCCATATGTTTTTAGCACCCTCTATACAAGGCGGTCACTGTACTAGTTGTGTATGGGAATAGTTCTGTAGAGTGTACAGACTAGGACTACAGCTCTTAAGTGAGTAACATAAAGCTATAGAAGTAAAGGTTCTATACATGGCTATGTGCATGATGTTGCATCCACAGCCTTGCTGCACTTTTCTGTACTGTTGCATTCATTAGCATCAGAAGTGTCTTCCCATAATGACCCATTTTAAAGGGTTATTCCTAAAGATGAGTCTCTTTAATCAGATTTAGGCGTCCTCCTGAAAGGTGAAGGTCATAACGTAAGATTCTCTATCTGTAAAGTGAAAGTTGTGGATCCCTTTCCTGTATTTGTTCCCATTTGTGGCATTGTAGCGCAGTGGTGCCCTATACAGGGAGAAGTGTTGTCTAACCAGTTCCTACTAGTTTTGCATTGGGAGCCAGTGACTGTCTCATTGTATTCCCCTGCTTACACCTCCCTGTGTACTTTGTATTTTGCCTCTTAACCTAGATTTGTAGCTGCAGCTAATGAACAGCAGATGAAGGGTCATAAAGAGCGAGCTGGAGAGCAGCCAATGTGCCACATACCATGTGTACAGCTCCTCCGCTTCTGCTACTTGTAAGATATCGGGAAGGATGGATTCTGGCTTCTCAGGACTGAGTTCTCTTCATGTTCATCATATCGCATGACCTTTATGCCGATAGACTGATGGCTATTCATCTCATTTACAGATTATGGGATAAAGGTGTCTCACCTTAGAGGAGATCACTTCAGTTCATTGCTGGGGACAGAGCAGGCTCTTATGTGTTGCATGGAAGGGGAACCTGACTCCTGGTAACTTGAGTGTAAATGGATGGTAATGTATGAGAGACTCGGGGAGTTGTAGGCTTTATTGTATTGTATTCATGGGGGTACGGCTGAGCTGCAATGCTGCTGGATGTAATGGACCAGGATTTCTTGCAGAATGGTCACTCGTGTTATTGTCTTAGACACTTGTGGTGTCTCCTGTAACTGGACATGACAGTGATGTAGTTTGGATCCTTACTGGTTACTGTATAGCATCTATAAATCTTCCTTGGTGTACTTGGTGAGTGTGGCCTGTAGTCTCCTGGTAGGCTCTTTATGGGAGGAGGTGTTATTTGCTTTGCTAGTTTTATTAGCTAAAGGAAATCAAGGATTCCGTCTATTGTAAAGTTTTACTGTTGTGGTTTTATGATTGGTAAACCTAAAACAGAAGGAAAGTCTATGATGGTATTGACCAATGATGCATAATCTTTGATCCATTATTTGAAACCGAAAAACATTGTGACCCCAGAATAGTGTAGTTGCATTGTTGTGGGTTAGAGGTCACTGTGCGGCTGGCAATGTTGTGGGGAAACTTGAAATCTCTGTGCCTGAAAAACCAAACCTGCCACTTCAAAGTACAACTGCAAAGTATAAAAATGTATGCGTAGCTCTGCACCAAGCCAAAATAAGCAGTTCTCTCATTTACACTCATTAGCTATTTGCAGATGTTTGTCAGCTAGCAGTTACCTTCTCCCTCTGGCTGTCTTTGTTTGGTTGTTAGCCATGGGAATCTGTAGCTAGACGTAGGAGAGGAGGATGGATGGATGTTGTTGACAGGGGTTACTAGCACATGGATGCTACTTAGGAGCTGCTGGATGCAAGAGAATATCAGTCGTGACTCCTGGCAGCATGTAGAAAACTCCAGGACCTGCAGTGATGTCATATGCATGTGACTGATCACATGCTTCATGTTACCCAATTACATTCCATGAATCATATGTAGCAGAGCTATTTGGGTTTGAATATAGGAGAAATGTGTATGTATGAAAGTTTGAATGCACAAATCCACAGCTCAGACTCCCCTTCTGTTCTAATAAATGGATGTGATCCTGGACATATACAGTGCAACCTCTGAGCAGACCTCTTTGCACAGGAAAGTGGTGGTCTGCAGATTGGAGGCGGCTTCCATAGAGTATAATGGGAAAAAATAAAATTGGTTATTGAATAAAAATAAATCTCTGAGGGGTGGTCTTCTAGAGGTGTGTGTACACACGTGTGCGCGCACATGTTCTGTATACAGGTGTTTTATGGTGTAGATGGACATGTTTTAATATGCATTTGAGAAGCTTGATACAGGTTTCATTTGAATTGTTGTTAAATTCTCTCTCCAGCTGTGCTAAAACAATTTAAGTAACTTTACAATTACTTCACAGTTGCTCTTTAATAATTATCCCATAACATATGATGTAAATGGTCTTTTGATCAGAAGATTTGGGTGTCTTGTCCTCTCCTCTGCAGGTGAGCATGTGCTGCGCTGCTTCATTCTCTGGGACTTCCAGGAATAGTGGCAGCACGAATGTTGCATGATACCCCAATCCTTGTGATCAAACTCCCAACCCCCCCCCCCCCCCATCTGTCAGGCACTTCACACCTTGCAATAACCCCTTTAAAGGGATATAACGGGTATAAGCTGACCCGAGTATAAACCGAGGCACCTAAATTTTAACACAAAAACTGGGCAAACCCATTAACGTGACTATAAACCTAGGGTGGGAAATGCTTTGGTCACAACCTCCACCCAGTATACAGCTATTCGGCTATAATTTTTGGTATTTCCGCCGCAGGGCAAATGTAGTACATGGCAGCTATTAACTTTGAGTGAGTCTTTGTTCGGGCTGAGCAGATTGATAGTTTTGTGGTAAAATGTGGAATATTTTAAGAAATCATGGACAGGATTCTATTAGTGATTGTAAGCGATCTCTGTAGGTGTACTGATTTGTGGAACGCTGCATGTCACTGAACAGGCCACCTGTAGGACATGATGACCCCCTCTAAGCTTAGAGAGGGTAAATATATCAATGAAGAAATCCCAGGTTATACTTTTCCTCCAAACCCGTGTATCTATCTGCTTAATAACAATGTGCATGGTGTCTTAGCTGCAGGCAGCATGTTATAGAGCAAGAAGAGCTGAGCAGGGCACATTACAATCTCCTCCATACGACAGGTTCCCTTTCCATCATCCAGGGTGCGGGACTATTCCTGTTTGTACATGTTTGTCACTTCTCTAGGTCCCTGGGCCTGTGGAGCCTGCAGTCCTCTTTTTAATACCAGGAGCAAGTTCTATAGAAAAATCATTATCTGTAATGAAACATGAACCCAGCTAAAGGGAATGTGCAAATACACAAGGAGACCATGCACTGATCATTGTCATATCTCTGTATGATAATCCATATCCTGTAATAGTAGACTGTACCTGACCTATAAACGTTGGTGTATTATAGGGAAATCCTTCATGGGGAGAAGCATAGTTGTGCAGTCTGATAAGAGCTGAGCTCATATGAAGTTGCTTGACCTTATGATTGACCTGTCATCTGGGTCATGTAACTATCTTTTTGTTTCATATCAACTATACACTTTGTCTTGAGTTTATATGCATCACAGTAATGAAACCGTGATCCAAAAGACTTGCATAAACACTGCCATGTTGAAATTGATGTCTGATGTTCTGGCCCATGAGTCCAGTGTGCCGTGGGTGGTCTTATCAGTGCTTGACTGCAATCCTTACACGTGATCGCTGTCATTATACAGGACTCTGCTGATTTATATCATGTTCAGGTCGGGTCGTGTTCATTGACCAGACTTTTGTGCTCATATCAGGCCATTATAAAAAAAAATGTTGCAATTTTATTACCGTATTAGATTTGACTAGGTAAACAATTTACATATATATATATATCTAAAAGTACTGTTTTAACGTAACCTTTCCTCCAGCCGACACATGTACCTACCCATCGGGCTCCCGCCCGCCGGCACTGATGGCACGTCCAAAGCACTTCCCCATGACCACCCGACACTTCCCACCGCCCGGCACGTGCACCTTCCCGCCGGCCCGCTCCGGGTGTGTGTGTGTATATATATATATATATATATATATATATATATATATATATATATATATATATATTTATTTATTTGCTGTGTGTGTGTATATGTGTATTTTCCTGTACGTATATTATATACTACATGGCGGCACGCTGTATCTTATATATTACATATATGGGGGGGCGTCTCTCTATAGCTCGCCTCGGGCAGCAGACAGACTTGGTTCACCCCTAATTATAGTGAATATTTTCCCATGAAATTATACATCAATCTGGATTGTGTTTCCAGCTCTATAACTTGCCACTTGCAGATAGGACTCTCTGTATAATTCATAGACATCCTCCTGCTATGTAACATGCCACCTGCAGATAGGACACTCTGTATTATCCGCTGACATCCTCCTGCTATGTAACATGCCACCTGCAGATAGGACACTCTGTATTATCCGCTGACATCCTCCTGCTATGTAACATGCCACCTGCAGATAGGACTCTCTGTATTATCCGCTGACATCCTCCTGCTATGTAACATGCCACCTGCAGATAGGACACTCTGTATTAACCGCTGACATTCTCCTGCTATGTAACATGCCACCTGCAGATAGGACACTCTGTATTATCCGCTGACATTCTCCTGCTATGTAACATGCCACCTGCAGATAGGACACTCTGTATTATCCGCTGACATCCTCCTGCTATGTAACATGCCACCTGCAGATAGGACACTCTGTATTATCCGCTGACATCCTCCTGCTATGTAACATGCCACCTGCAGATAGGACTCTCTGTATTATCCGCTGACATCCTCCTGCTATGTAACATGCCACCTGCAGATAGGACACTCTGTATTAACCGCTGACATTCTCCTGCTATGTAACATGCCACCTGCAGATAGGACACTCTGTATTAACCGCTGACATTCTCCTGCTATGTAACATGCCACCTGCAGATAGGACACTCTGTATTATCCGCTGACATTCTCCTGCTATGTAACATGCCACCTGCAGATAGGACACTCTGTATTAACCGCTGACATTCTCCTGCTATGTAACATGCCACCTGCAGATAGGACACTCTGTATTAACCGCTGACATTCTCCTGCTATGTAACATGCCACCTGCAGATAGGACACTCTGTATTATCCGCTGACATTCTCCTGCTATGTAACATACAACCTGCCTATTGGAATGTATTTATAATCTGCTTGGCTCCTCCTGCTATATAACGTACTGCCTGTAGGTTACACTTCTATTTTATGGTCGCAGGTTATCTCAACAAACAGTTATTCATGACCTAAATGCAGCCCTGTTCTTCTGTTATGGCTCTAGTAGTTTGTATTGTTGGAGGGTTTTATGGGCCCCTCATGAGGGGTCTCTAACATCCATAGTGGATTGAGGTCTCCAAGGAATCTCTTTTATTATTTGGCACCCGCTACTCGATAAATGTTTGTATTTTTTGGTACTGAACTTCATAGGACTTGGCTGTAGTATAGGGATGCATGGTCCTCTTCTGGTAGTAGTTGGACCCCCACCGTCTATGGCGGATTTTGAGCATAAGCATACACCCTCTTGTTTTTGGAATTCTGTGCATCTCTTAGTGAATAACTCTCTCTTTGAAATGAAGCCTTAAACCCGTCCGCCTCTAGTGTTTCTGGTTTATCCTGATTTTTGCTATTGAAGAAGGAAGGGCGACTTGTCTCTACAATTCTAACAAAGTTCTACGTGGATCCGTGCCTATCTACCAGAGATTTATACTCTATGTGCCTGTCACCATGACTAATAATGTACAACTATGTAGTGTGTTTGTCCTAAAACTGGGACTCCCTGCTGTAGAGGAACTGCAACTTCCAGAAAGTCCTGACCTGCTGCAGCAAAATGCTCCATTGGGAGAAGGACCGTATGGGACACGGATGTATAAACCGTACAAAGCTTTGCCACATAAACTGTGATGGAGTGTAGGCGGTTGTCAGGGAGCTGATCCCCATTCAGGGATGGAGTCTGCAGTCTGTCCCCCACAGTCTAATATTGATTTCCTATCCTAATGTCAGGCTGTTAAACACATTAGCCTATTCACGGGTCAGAACAAACACCTGCTGTGTAAGTGACCTGTGCTGTGGGGCTGTATATTGCTGGTAATAAAGCTACTTATTACCCTTTTGCAAATTAACAACCTAAGTTTATAAGTTGTAGGTGATCCACGGGCATTGGGCATGATCTTATATTCTTTTGTGTGTGGAGTGTAAAGGTCACTGGGTCATATGTTATTCTTTAACATACACACAGGAACTATATGTCAGTCTGCAACGTCCCCTGCTGACATACACTGTCTGCCAGGGGTCTCCAAAGCCGGACCCCCGGTCAACAAAATGGGCTGTACATGCACGAACAGTGGCATAGAGTAATAAGTAAGAGAGCGCCTCCTAGGGCCTCGCTCAGGAATAACAGTGTTATTCCTGAGTGTGGTGTTTGGTGACAGTGTATGTGGGTAACGTTCCTGGACTGCAGTTACTCATCGATTCTGAGGTTGCATAACCTGTAAATACTGCCGCCTTTACAAGATGTCTTTATCAACCTTGCAGCGGCTACATACGAGACCATACTCCTCCTGCCAAGCCCAAAGTCTGAAACTTTAAGCAACTTGACGTTTTAGTGGTACTATCCCTTTGGCAGGAATATCCCATAGTGGTGTCATAGTGTTTGATAATAAAGGGGTCGTATGTGATTTATACCTATCTGGAAACAGTGACACTTCTGTTGTAGGTTGCTTTTGGTAAAAATTGGTTCATTGTGGCAGGCGTATCCCATATATCAAAGGACCACTGTTGGGCTTTATTCAGACAGCTGTTAAAGGGGTTAATTTTAGTGTTGTTACAGCTGCATGACACAGACTTCATGCAGATTACAGGAAAATATAACTTAATGCAAACCTGTCCTCAGAAATGTGAATTTTAGCTGCTTCCAGGTGCCAATAGCCTATGCTATGCTGATGTTAAAAATGCCTTTGTTAGCATTGTGAAGAATTTCAGTACTTTTAAATAGTTTATTTCGCATTACCTGGCTCCCTGCCAGCAGCGTGTGGCGAGTCCCAAGGGAGTGGGTGCAATTGTAGCAGCCTTTGTCTGTCTCCTCATACATTTCATACATTTTTCCTCTCCTTGTACACTCATCCTCCTCATTCCCCTGCCTGCTCAAAGCCCATGGTAGGAAGTGGGGAGCGGAGAGGCAGAGTGCATCAGGAGACTGAGACACAGGTTTCTACAGCTGCCCCACATTCCCCAGGACTAAAGTAATGGCATTATTCAGAATGCTGAGAACCAGCATAGCATATAGGCTGTTGGAATCTGTCACCAGCAAAAATGACATCCACGGTGACTGGATTTCTAGCAAAGCAACGTCATTGAAAAATCAAAACCAAAAACCTGTCACAAACAAATGCAATGTGGTGGGCTAGGTGTATATTATCCCTCTTCATCCATAATGTGAAAAGAAATTTAGGAAAATAGTTGACCTGGTTCTTGCTAATGAAAATTGATAAACTTAATGGACAAGAGTCTTGGGGCTCATTCAGACGGGTCCCTATCCATAATTTTTCACGGATATGCAGACAGTGAGACAAAAATTGTAGTATACACTATTTCTTTTTCCCACATTCAGATCACAAACCTCCTTAGAAGTCAACGGATCCACAAAGAAAAACTTGTGCTTTTCTGTAAATGCCGGATGATGGCGGGCACCCCAACACGGGTTTTGCTTGTACTCTTCTTCAGCGGACTTGATATTATAGGAAAAAATATATTTTATATTGAAAAGTGTACAGTCACCTGTACAACAAAGGATTCCCTGGTGCCTGTTATCCTGAAAGCTCAAGAGATGCATATGAATATGGCCCCTGGTTAGCAGCCCCGTAGCCATTGGTGTGTGGGATCCGACTGCCTGAGCCGCAGACATGAAAAGCAATTGGATCTGCTGTATATTTTATGGATTGGGCGGCTGTCTCGTACATGGGGCCATAAAAACCACGGCCGTGTGTGTATGAGCCCATATGGACGCCTAATACATGGCCATGTTCTTGTGTATGTACAAGCCTTACAGTCCTCATCTAGAGGGACACAATTTGCTGCAGTCAATAGATGTACCTGTCATCCCCCTTAGTCCACCTTTAGACGTGATAGAAAACATACCACACCAATGAGCAGTGCTATCTAATACTTCTCGATTTTACTCCCATCTATCTACAATATATAATAGCTGCAGTATCCTGGAAGAGCTGAGGGCCTTGTTTCTGCCTCGCTGCTTTTCTGCACCTTTTTCCAAGCCATAAAACTAGAATTGGGCACGGTGCATCAGAGTTCAGGTTCATGGGGGATTATAATCTCCATTCTGGCCGTGCACTGCTGATTATCTGATAGGAACGTTCTGTGTAATGGAACAAACATGTGGTTAACGTTTCAGAAAGTTCAGTCCAAACCGCAGCTACTGTTCATGAGCCAGGGGTTACCGGCTTGTACATCTGCATCAGCAACTATATTGCCTGTATAGAAGGTGGATTTGTGATCTCTCCCGCCCACGGACATGGGGTATTTCATGTTATTGTACTGAATACAAGGTATTAGCATAATGGTCAGGATGTTCCTACTAAATTTATCTAAGTGCTTCTCATTGACTCATTGGTTGTCACTTCCACCATATGCAATCATTTCTATGTGTGGTGGTGAAAGGCCATGGGAATGGCACATGTGTGGCCTATGGGAGTCCTTAAAAATAAGTCGTATAAGAGGGGACAGTAAGTGACAGGTTTTCAAGGGGGTAATAGATGGTAGATGTGGATTTCATTGCGGTGGCTGTTCTGGTTAGTGTCCGTTACATGCTAGGAGTTGTAGTTTTCCATCGGCTAGATAGCAGGTTGACTTGTATAGTCTCATAGCACAGAATGCAGCCCCTCCAATGTGGATTGTACTGCTCAGTGTTTGTATAGTGATAATATTAACACCCGGACGCGGAGATTCCAGGTAACAACGTATTTATGTTCTGCCCTATTTCTTGCATTGCCTGAAGGGGTTTACTGTGAGAATTTGCAACAATTCGTGTTGATGTTGGAATGTGGATAATGTGGACAATGTTGACACCAGGAGTTGTACAAAGGCACTTAGATATGGAGGCCCCTGCATTATACTTGATGGTTCATGACTATGTCTTACAGGCAGTGCAGCTCCATAACTTACGGGACGCACAAAGGGTTTGTTTCTTGTACAAACAGAATATTAGAAAGACCTCCCTCCCCTGTTGTGACCCCATATCTTGATGGGCCAGTCGAGTTTAGTCCCATAAACCTGGTCTATGTGTCAGATGGACCTGGTACAGCCAAACGGTACTAACCTGTTGTGTTCACTTCAGCTGTTCTTGACCCAAACCTGCCTGTGTACGGTGACCACGAAGAGTCTGTCATTCTGGAGGACCCGTCCTGCTGTGTAATGCTTCATTTCTCCTGTGGTGGCGCTGTGGGATGATGGAGACACTACTAGGTTCCCACAAAGATTAGCCCATTTCTGGGGTTGACAGCAGATGACATGAGATGTTGTTATATATAGAAAACAGGTTGTCCACAGGCTACGACTTTTGTTGTGTTATTTTTGCAATGGAATATAAAAGGAAGAGCACCTCCTTATGGGAAATGATCTTGTGCTGCATTTCATTAACTTTCACTTAGTATCTGACTTCCCTCATCTGTAGTTCACATCTGTTTCATCTGTGACTAGTCAGAACCTGCTCTCGGAGATTCTCTTGTAGAACATCTCGGCCTCTTCTCAGGCCTTTAACTAGAGAGGAAATTCCAGAAAGCCGAGCATTTCATGTCTAAGCAATCAAAGCCGAGGGAGGGGAGGAGGGGATCTGCCACCATATTGGTTTCTCCTCCCTTACGTCAGTCATGTCATTTCTGTAAATCTCATAACCATAGAAGCTTCTGGGTACATAACAAGGTCCTCCTACCTGCAGGGGGATAACAAGATATTTTATATTGAAGCTCGGATCACATGCGTTTGTATTGTTTGTTTTTATAATTCAGACAAATGTTTTTTCTGTAATAGTGAGATTAGGGACATTTGTTATTTTTCTAGCGTGAGCAGACCTACAGTTCTAGTTCGGTCGCCTGACTCTTCCGTATTGTTGGCCATACTGCCAATCTGGCAAATGAATGCCATTAGCAAGTAGCCATGTCTGTGACTCGCTAAGGACACTCGGGGTGGCCAAACCCAAATGTGGACATCAAGTCCGCGTCTAGTGTTTACTTAAAAATCCCCTTTAAGGCCAATTTGTGCAGTGCATTATAGCATTGTACTAGAATGTGGAGACAATAATAGAATATTCATACACAGTATATAGAATGATCATAAATTCTACTCCTGTAATGCAGCTAACTAACTTCAGGATGACTATCATAGCACCATGTCAATACAAACTTAACCCATAGAATCTTGTTGCAGGATAAGTTCGGAGCGTCGGAAGGAGAAATCCAGAGATGCGGCCCGGTGTCGGAGAAGTAAAGAGTCTGAGGTGTTCTATGAACTCTCTCACCAGTTGCCGCTGCCGCACAATGTCAGCTCTCATCTGGATAAAGCCTCCATAATGCGACTCACCATCAGTTATCTACGTGTAAGACGGCTTCTCGACGCAGGTGAGTGTATGCAGAACCTCCTTTCTTAGGGCTTTTTGGAGCTGATTTATTTTTTCTTGGGGTTTCCTTGCTCTCAGTAGGTAGGTTGATGTCAGAGAGTATCTGAGGATACCTGATCTGAGTTGCACCAGACATGTATTTGTACGTTTTACATTTTGTTTTAAATGTTGGAAAAGTGGCCAATTCTCTGCTCCAGGTATGAAACTGTATTGTGCGGTCGATTTGGTGCATTGGAAGTTATATAAAAATATTAGTGCACAGTGGAGTGGAAAAGTCACTTTGAAGGAGATGTGCCAATTATAGACCCATAGTCACCATACTGGAGCAAAGTTTCGTACCCCTGTGGGTCTCACAGAAGTGAAATCCACCATATGAGTTGAGTGCTAGCACTTAATTCTGTGTCCTTTGTGCCCCCATCCTCCTTATCACTTGGGGTCTCTGCAGTCTATAATGGCTCATTCCCCTTTAAGGTAGAACATCTGTATAAGCCAGACCAGAGAAAACTGCAAGCCTCATCAAATATCCCTGGAAGGAGATGGCTCACACGTCTGATTTTGGTCATTGTGGGCTCAGTAGCATTTTTTAACTTAAAAGTAGTTTACATCTTTCACTGTCCTGGACTATTAGTTTCTAATTTCCAAGGAACGTCACTTCTGTTATGCAGTTGATAAGAATCTTCCATTTTACAACTTTGACTCGCGTTAATATCTATAAAAGTTATTCAGCTTCTCAAAGAGATTGTATAAAAATGATATTGTGTTGTGTTTCATAGCGTAGTCTTTAAACCAAGTGCTGTATACGGCTGAACAGAAGTGATTATATAAGTGATTATAGATGGAATGTAGTAATAATCTGTTGTGTTCACCAGGTGATACAGAGAGTGAATCTGAATTGGAGAAACAACTCAACTGTTTTTATCTGAAGGCTTTGGAAGGATTTGTATTGGTCCTGACCGAAGAAGGAGACATGATTTACCTGTCTGAGAACGTCAACAAGTGCATGGGACTGACACAGGTATGGACGGGCTCTCACCCCCTGTGTAATAGATCTGTCTTCAGGTGTCTGGGGAGGGACAGTAGTCCCCCAAAACATTAAAGTCCTCCACAGGCACAGCGTATTTAAGTGGGTGTTCGGATTTTATACATCACCTGGTTGTTGTTGTGTGCATATGACATAATACGTGTGACTATAGATTGACGTGTTGGTGCCCGATGCTATTAAACTTAAAGGACATCTACCACCAGGATTTAGGCTTGTAAACCAAGCACACTGACATACTAGTGTGTGCCCCCTCTGGCAGGATCTGCTCTTATCTTAGGTGCTTATGCCCTGGTTTAAAAAAAGCTTTTAAAATTCTGCAGGCTCCATGGCAGCATGTAATTGTACTTGGTTTACAATCCTTCGTCCTGGTGGTAGATGTCCTTTAATAAAAATATTCTCTTGACATCTCTCTAGTTCATGTTTTCATTTGTTTTCCATTTCCACAGTTTGAACTCACAGGACACAGTGTATTTGACTATACCCATCCTTGTGACCATGAAGAACTGAGGGAGATGCTGACCATTAGAAATGGTGAGTATTATAAACCTGTATCTAGGCGTGTGTGGCATCTCTGCAGCTCCGAGGGCTAGTAGTGCGTTATTTTGTTATTTAATCTGTCATCATGTAGGGACTACTGATTATTTTTATATGTGACATAACTACAAGTTGTTGTTTTTTTTTTTGTTTTTTTTAGGAACAGCTAAAAAGGGGAAGGAACGAATCACTGAGCGGAGCTTCTTCCTGCGGATGAAATGCACGCTGACCAGTCGAGGGAGGACCGTCAATATCAAGTCTGCCACATGGAAGGTGAGACGAGAATAACCCAGACTGAGGCACACTTGGTGCCTGGCACTGCCCCTTCCCCATACAACTGCTGTATAGGCTGGAGAAGTCACAATTCCCTGCTCTGCTCCGTAAATTGTGTCTGAATCACGACTTGTATGTACAAGCCATTATATAACCCCCCTCCAATGTGTTGCACGTGGTGAACGAACTTATTCCGCTTATTGTCCAACTGAAAACGGGTTCCTAATATTGATATAAAACTAGTGCTGCGCACTCTAGAGATCATCACTGCTTCACATTCCCATGTGTTCTGGGTTCCCTGCTGCCTTATGCCGTACAGGTAAACTCTGCTCTGCTACATACACCTCCTGAATGTCACTAGAGACAGACGGGGGAACCCATGCAACCTAGAGATGGGTACAAAGGTCAGCGAGGTGAATGGCTCCCATTTTATTACTTTATGCTATAACAAACCTTCCATTGCAAAATGTTATTGGCCAGATAACCTCTTGTAACGTGTCTATTTCATTATCCCTCCAGGTTCTTCACTGCACAGGGCACATGCGGGTCTATGACTCCTGCAATAGCCAGAACAATTGTGGATACAAAAAGCCACCCATGACTTGCATGGTGCTGATCTGCGAGCCAATCCCCCACCCATCAAACATTGAATTTCCCTTGGACAGCAAAACCTTTCTCAGCCGCCACAGCCTTGACATGAAGTTCTCCTACTGTGATGAACGGTATATAGAGAGACTGCTGTATCATATCTATAGTAGCAGAAATCTGACTTATTGGGCAATACTGCCCTCTACCTACAATTCACTGCAATTCCGGGAAAAGTAAATTTTCTTTTATTATTTTTAAACTAGGGTAACAGAACTGGTTGGATATGAGCCAGATGAGCTTCTTGGAAGGTCCGTGTATGAGTATTACCATGCACTGGACTCTGACCACTTGACTAAAGCCCATCATGACAGTAAGTACTCCAAGGATGGCTATGTTCTCATTTGTCAGTAGAAAGCGATTTGAATAACCCTTAACCATAAAAATTAAGCCGTCATACTTAGATATGTATATGTAGATATGTATGTATAGTGCTTACATATAGTCACAATACAATTTATCTGTAATGTACTTCCATTTAGAATTACTGAGGCTTTTCCCCCTCTGTATTAGTTTTGTTACATGGGATTGCACATTAATGCGTTTTGCTCCTCTTAACACAGTGTTCACAAAGGGACAAGTGACCACAGGACAGTACAGGATGCTCGCCAAGCAAGGGGGCTATGTCTGGGTTGAAACACAAGCCACTGTCATCTACAACACAAAGAACTCCCAGCCACAATGCATTGTGTGCGTCAACTACGTCTTGAGGTAAGAATCAATCCAGTCCTTATCTTAGAGGCCAGATTTGGCAGTGCTGAGTCTGTTCTCACAACTTCATGTTTTTTTTTTCCCCCATAGGACTACATTACAGCTTAAGTACATTTTTGTTAGAATTTATCGTGGTTGATAACCAGCTCCGCTAAAACTATACACATAAAATAGCAAAAACCTTTTTGGGTGGCACTCCGTTCCGGGTTGCTCAGAGGTTCAGCAAAGCCAAGCAATCCAATAGAGAATAAAGATCCCGGCACTCGTCAATCTCGTCACTTTAGTTGTGTAATTTATACAGCAAATCCTCAACTTCTCAGATCTTTATTCTCTATCACATAAGATGGCAATCAGACGAATTGTCTTTGCCCTGATATCTGTAAGTGTCTATACACATGACTCTTTCCTGAATGTGACTATTTTGATGGGCGTCTGTCTGCTGCAAGTATAGGTGCTCTAACTCTCTGTGACAGTGTCCCGTGAGGGGGTAGGAGGTGGTTCTGGATTGTTGAATTTTCTATGCCTGGCCCTTTTATATATCTAGTACAGTATAATCCCCGTCCCATTCCGGACCCGTGCATATGCTCAGTTAAAGGCATGTGTAGAGAAATGTCAGCAGCAATGGCTAAAGTTTACCTTTTAGCTTCCCATCTGCCAACTTGAAAAGCGACCCCAAAGAAATTCAGATCTTGCAAGATCCTGCCCAAAATAGTACTTTGGGGCTGATTTTGATCTCCGCGGTTTGCTGCTGATTTCTACTTGATATTTCTATTAGAATAAATATCAGAGGATAAACTGCACATTTCTGTAGCTCTCACACTTATAACATGCACTGCTGCTTCTCTCCATCAGTGGCATTGTGGAAAAAGACCTGATATTGTCCATTGGCCAGACTGAGTCTTCACTGACGCCCGCAAAGTCTATTGAAATGAAGATGCCTCCTATCTTCTCCGAACTGGAAGATGACGACGTCTCTAGTACCTTGTTTGATAAATTGAAGCAGGAACCAGAATCCCTGACTGTTCTTGCTCCAGATGCTGGGGATGAAATCATTTCACTAAACTTCAGTTCTGGTAGGTGAATCCTCCATGTACGATTGTTTTGTTTTTGATCTTTATAAAGTTTGTATTGACTGAAAGTCCATGTTTTAATAGATTCTGAACAGCCATTTGATGAGGTTCCATTGTACAATGATGTAATGCTTCACTCGACCAGCAAGCCTCCGGAGAGCATTTTGGTGTCTCCCATCCCAACACCTGAAAAGCCTCTGAGGAGCAATGCTGACCCTGCACTAAATATGGAAGTGGTGATAAAGATGGAGTCAAGTCCAGAACAGTTGGACCTGGCATTTACCATGCCTCAACTCTCTAAGCCCTCCAGCCCATCAGACATCAGCAGCAGCCAGAACTCAACAGAGGTACTATAACATTTTTCTGTAGGAAACCTTTTACCAGTGTAAGTGAGAAGTGTCTGACCACTGGGGCCCCAGCGATCATGAGCAGATGCAACCAATACTCAAGCAGGACATGGAGTCACAAATAGCACATGGCTGCCTTATTCCCAATTGGTATAGAGTGCTATGTGTTCGTGTAACTGTTCTACCATATATGGGATATCTGTGTCCTCTATCTTATCATGATTAGTGATGTCATTGTGTTCAGACTCCTTTTCTGTCCTGGGTATTACTGATAAGTTGCTGTGAGAGAGCTCCTTTAAAGGAAATATACCATCAAAACCAAGCATGATAAACCTGGGATAATTGGGTAGCTAGATTCACACAAACCTATGCCCGCCGGGCGGGCATACCTCCTGTGCCGCGGAGAGGAGGAGGGGAGACCCCTCCCCTCTTCATAGAAATGCACGGTGTACAGGTCGTTCACACGGGGAAATATAGGTTATTTCCTATCTTTTTACCGTCTATGGAACCACACTGTACTACTCCGTGTGGCCATTGCCATATATAGGGGCCGTACCTACATTCCCCATACAGTCGTGTGAATGTGGCCTTACTCATAAGATTACCACAGTCACGGGATCTATATTTGTTATCCATAGCCTTTTTCCTTCTAAAATCAATGTAAAATTATGCTAATGAGTCAGTAGAGCTGCTGGGGGCATTAGCAGAGCCCCTCCAGGTTGTTGCTTCACAGGCTGTTGCACCTCAGGAGCACTCCCCCTTCCCCCCCACATGCCCTCACTATGTGCTGAAACATGGGGCAAGAGGGAAACACTTGCAGCCTGTGAAGTTGAGAGTAAGATTATATTCGGTAACACCCCCCCCAGAGCCCTTCTGGCTCATTAAGATAATTGTAAAAGTTGATTTTAGAATGAAGGAGGCCATGGATAACAAATCTAGGATTACCACAGTTATGGTGGATGGATTTGTACACCTTGCTTTTCAAATAGTTTAGTATTCTGACAGCTACAAGTTTTTTAGAGTATTTTACCAAGATATTTGTCTGTGCTTTTTGCAGGGCAGTCTTTTTAGTTTTTGTGTTTCCCTTTTTTCCTGTAGCCTGGTTCTCCTGCAGAATATTGTTTTGATGTGGAAAGCGAAATCTCCAGCGAGTTCAAGATGGACCTGGTGGAGAAACTGTTTGCAATAGACACAGAATCGAAGACCCCATTCTCCACCCAGGTATTTATGTCACTTTGCTTGTGGTGTTTCAGGCCCAGTTGTCTAAGTATTCTGATTGCCTGTACTGCGGTCCCACAGTTTCCCCCGTGACTGTAGATGTGATGGTGTGAGGAGAAAAAAAATCCTTAAACTCTTATGTGTAAGCCCCACTATGAATTCTTGTGACCTGCCACGGCTGTAAGTGTGAAGTGTGTGTTGTGCATGTGCAGTATCTGTGTGATGTGAGTGGCTTTTTCTCTACCACTGGTGAAGCTGGATGTTGGCTGGCTTTTCTTCTAAGGTTGCTTTTTTCATGTTGGACTAGTACTATTGCCTTTTGAAGTCCAATCATGTTTTCCTTGTTTTATATGCAGGAAACCGATTTAGATCTGGAAATGTTGGCCCCTTACATCCCAATGGATGACGACTTCCAACTACGAAGCTTCGATCAGCTTTCTTCCCTAGAGAGTGAATCGTCGCACCCCCAGCCTTTAGGACAAGTGACCAGTCTGTTCCAGCCAGCCACGGTACCCATCACCACTGATTTTAAACCAATCACCACCGAAGCAATGAGTGACCCCAAAACCATCATCGTCCAGTCGCCCTCTCAGATGATGGAGGTGCACAGTGCCCCGTCTTCACCGTATAGTTGTAACCGGAGTCGCACAAGTTCTCCTGTAAGAACAGAGAAAACTTCAGAACAGACAGATAAATCTCGCCCGGGAACTCCAACCCTATCAAGTCCTTTGAATAAAAGGTAAATTTCTGAAGTCTCCTACTCTGTTTCAGAGCTTCCATTTTCCCTTCCAGCCAGTGTCTTATTTTCTACTATAAGGCTAAATGCACATCTATCGTGTTCAGAATCTGCCGCAAGCGGGGAAGATTCTGCTCCGAAAGGGGGGGGGGGTGAGCGTTCTTCACCCCTTTCATCTCCACAGGAAGCTGCATGCCGCAAATCAAGGCAGGAATAGGTCTCCTCTATTAGCAGCCAGGCCGCCTCTCATGGTGCGGTGAGACACCATGACTGCACAATAGACCTCAATGGCAGCTGGAAGATGGCTGCTGTCGGCTAGCTCACAGGCGCCACTTAGTCATTTGCATTAGACCTTGACAATGACAGCGCGGCAGAGCACAACCTTCCGTACCTGGAGCAGAAGGTTAACAGAGGATCTTCTGTTTTCTAGTTTACATTACGCTGTTGGTTATTGGTTTGTAAGTGATGAGCTTAATTAATGTTTGTCAGGGTTCTACAAGCAATTTTTTTTATTTTTAATTTTTTTTTTTTTGGAGCTACCTGCTGATGAAATTGTCTCCTGTTTTTCACAGATCCGCAGTCCTGGATGAGGATATAAGTCCAAAGATGATAGCCTTACATAATGCACAGAGAAAACGTAAAATTGAAAGTGATGGGCCTTTGTTTCAAGCAGTGGGAATTGTAAGTTGTCAGTTTCATAGACTTGGTCATAATCTATCATAAAAATCAAGCATGATAACCCCATTATTCATAGATCCGGGGACTGGGACTGTAGTAAACTTCTTATATTTGTTATCCATTGTCTCTTTCCTTCTAAAATAAACTTTCACAATTATGCTAATGAGTCTGAGGGGCTCTGGGGGGTGTATCCATCACCCTTCATTGAGGTCTTTTCACTCCGTTCACTTTTCACTTTGTTACAATGAGCAGAACATGTCTCCCCTGCTCACTCCCTCTGCCTGTGTAATCTAGCAGCAGCAGGAAGTGCAGGGGAAGAAACCTGCCATTCTATCAGCCTGTGAAGCTGCATCACTAAGGGCCCTTCAGGCAAATTAGTATAATTTATAATAATGTATAACAAATATAAGAAGATTACCACAGTCACGGTGCCTGGAATCTATGAGTTAGTGTCCCTGGTTTATCATGATGGCTGGTACATGCTACTGAACATCTGTTGGCATAGCTAGCAGTCATCTGTAACAACTTATTTTTCATTACAGGGGACTCTGTTTCAAGCAAATGTGGATCCAGGACCGAACATTCCTCTCTTGTGGAAACGTGTTAAAGGATCTGATCAAGACCGGCCAACTGGAGCTGAGCAGAGAACAATTCTCCTATTGTCCACAGGTATGTGCTGTAGTGATTTGTCTAGTGTAGATCTTACAATACCCTGTCATATTAACTAAGCCCCACATCTTCTGGTTGGTGGAAGACTAGTGGTCCCTGCAGGATTGTCAAAGGAAAGATTAAATGAATGAGAGATCCTAAAACATGCATACAAAAAGCCCTCAACATTTCTAGGTTTTGTGTTATAACTGTTACCAATCCATAATCTGATTCTAGGACAGCTGGATAAGACCCAATCTAGCCTTTGTTACAGTTTATAGGGGGTGGGTTAGCGTCTTTCTGTTTTCAGACAAAAAGGTATCACAGTAAAATAGCTATTCAGGTTTGTAGAAGTGATGGGTTACTCCCCTATGATTGCAGTTACGGGTATCCATGTTTGTGTCTCAACATCTGCAGAAGCGGAATGTAGAAAACTTGTTAGTAAGGACAATTGGTTGTCTGTACTTGCCGGAACCTGTTTGATTACTTCTGACCTTCTCCCTTTCCAGACATGGCGAGTCGATTGCTCGGCCAGTCGTTGGATGGCACCGGACTTCCACAGCTGACCAGTTACGACTGTGAAGTGAACGCTCCCATCCAGGGTAACAGAAACCTGCTGCAGGGCGAGGAATTATTAAAAGCTCTCGATCAAGCTAACTGATCCCGCCATGTTCCACTTCTGGACACTTGTGAACCTTCACCCAAAGCAGTGTATTTATATTTTCTAGATCTGATATTAGAAGCCTGTCTACAGTACCGCACTACTTCAGTTAGCGCCATCTCTGCTCCACTTGGCCGCCGTCTTCACTTCTTTTTTTTCATTTTCAGATGGGTCCTCGTCCAGCTCCATTTATACAAATACATATACTCAATAATATACATTAACTCCACCTCAAGTGTGCACCTTTGTGAACCGCGACTCTGCAGCGGTTTCTTATTATTCTTGTTATTCCATTAGAAGTTCAGTTTTTTTTTGCTTGTCTCATTGATCTCCTCCTATGGTATCATGCACAGGAAACAGCGGTGCATTGTAGTCACAATCGCACAATAATATATATTTTCTTAAGAAAAAAAAAACAAATACCAGCAATTTCTTCATGCAATATATTATGCATTTTTAAAGTTTTTAGTTTATATAATTTTTTTTTTCTTGTGTTTTGGATTTTTTTTTAGTTCATATTGTCTAAGAATCACGTTAAGGCCTGATGTTATTCCCATTGTTTCGCATGTTTTAATGTAGACTCCTCCACGGAGCATGTTTTGGCTACGGCAGAGAGTAAAATAAAAAGCGTAGTGATGAAATCACCACAACCGATATGAAGATGGGTGTACTCCAGTAGAATTTATGAAATCCTACAAATGTTATCTTAAATGTTAGCAGATTGTATGACGGCTCTGAATAAACGAAAATAAATTCTGCTTGTAGTTGGAAGGCTCCATGGCAAGTTTGTAACCATATAAAAACGTTGAAACATACACGTGTACTGCCCTCTTGTGGTGTAGAAATTCAAGCTCGCATTTAAAAAAAAGAAGAAAAAAAATGTAAGAAAATCGTACATTACTAGCAGGAAGGCATCATACGTCACGTTTGCTTGGTATCTGATTAAAGCACTTTTAACATCCAATAATTTTTTTAAATGAATTTCAAAACCTTATGTTTAGGAACTTTTTTTTTTTTTTTTATTTAGAGGTTGTTGTAGTTGTAACTTTTTTTTTTTTTTTTTTGCATCTGCTCAGTGTTGTTGATGTCGGAGACTGTGCAAAATGTTTTTTCTTTCAATCTGTCTCTTTTGCTGTTTGTGGTTGGTTCTAACATGAACTGTATTGTTTTATTACATCAATAAACATTATACATGGACCAGGCCACACATTATAGCAATTTCTCTTATGTCTATTAGTGCTGTTTGGCTAGACCGGTAAATGGGGAAGTTTAGTCGTGTCCGCTGCTTGCTGGGAGCCAGGTAATGAGAAATAAAGTTTTATAAAGTAGTGCATTATTCAGAATGCTGACAAAAGAATTTTCGGCATAGCATAGGCAACAGAACTACAATTAACCCATTAATGACCGCCGTATCTGCTTTTTATGGCGGTCATCAAGGGTACCCGATTTCAGTATCTGTTCGAGTCTGGGCTGTGATATCACAACCCAGACCCGGCACTAACACCAGGGATCGGAAAAACTCAGATCCCGGGTGTTTAGCCCCTTGTAAGTGTCCCCACCGTGGATCAGAGCCCCCCCCCCCCCACTACCTCTCCTGTGGTGCTTACCGTGGGATCCGATCCCTCCTGCCGCAGCCCCGGGTTCCGACGAGTGACCCGAGGCTTCCAGGTTCCGTCTCCTGGCAGGACCCGGCAGTAAGTAACTGAGCATGCGCAGCACTTACTTACACTTTACACTGCAATACAAGTGTATTGCAGTGTAAAGGCTTGAACAAGCGATCGGATGAACGCTTGTTCAAGCCAAGAAGTAGAAAATGTAAAAAAGTTAATTTTTTTTTTTTTTTTAAATAAGTCTCATAATCTCCCCAGTAACACATAAAATGCAAATAAAGTATATAAAACACAAAAAACGCATACATTTTTGGTATCACCATATCTGTATTAATCTGTACAATAAATCTAAATCAATATTGAACCCGCTCTGTGAACGATGTAAAAAAAAAAAACCTCAAAACTTCCCGTAATATACAATTTTTCATCAAACGCCATCACTAAAACTGTTCTAAAAAGTGATCAAAAAAAGTTACATTCCCTAATATGATGCGCCTGAAGTTATGGCCCTGAAAAGTTGTCAATAGTAAAAACAATGCGATTTTCTCTAATATTGGTTTTGCTCAGGAAAATTGAGCAAGATAAGAAAAACTATATAAATGAGATATCACCGCAGTCGTCGTGAACCAGAGAATAAAGATAAAATATTATTTTTACGTTACGGTGAGCGAGGATAAAAATGCTAAAAATAAAAATTGATGATTTTGTTTCTATCCCCCTTGAAATTGTTAATAAAATCTCATGAATAAGCTTTAGACTCCCAAAATAAATTATCTATACATTGTATCTCATCCCGTAAATAATAAGCCCTCATATGTTTGCATTACCAAAAAAAATAAAAATTTATAGGTTGTACAATGTGACAATACAAATCTGCTGTGAATGGCGCCTCCATTCATTCTATACTCGGCCGTGCGCCCGTACAGCAGTTTACCACCACATATGTGGTATCAGTACACTCGGGAGGAATTGGGCATCAAGCGTTGCAGTGCGTTTCATCATTTAATTTATTCTGAAACTGTCAGTTTTGGCCTAAATGAATGTATTTTCCAAAAAAATTCTAAAGTTTCTAAATCGCAGGTCCATATTGTTTTAACACATGTGAAACATTTAAAGGGTTAATAGACTTAATAGAAGTTGTTATACATACGTTGAGGGGTGTAGTTTCTATAGTGGGGTAATATATGGGGTTTTACTATTATTTAGGCCTCTCAAAGTCACTTGGAAGCTGAGTTGTCCCTCAAAATGTGAGTTTTGGGGATTTTCATTAAAATGAGAAAAATGGCACCTAAAGTTCTGTGCCTCATAACATCCTAGAAAAATGACCGGATGCATAAAATATCATCTCAACATAAAGCAGACATTCCGTAAATGTTAATTATCAAGCTTTTTGGGTAGTTTTACTTCCTGTCTGGAAAGCAGAACATTTCAAACTTGGAAAATGAAGAATTTTTACAAACTTTTGCCAAATTTTCACTTTTTTTCAGAACGAAACGCAAAACGTATCACTTACATTGTACTTCATGTTAGTTATAAAATTTATCACAAGAAAACATTCTCAAAATCACCGGGATATGTTAAAGCGTTCTGAAGTTATAACCAATTATCGTGAGACAGGGCAGATTTGAAAAATCGAGTCTGGTCATTGAGCTGAAAACTAGTGTCGGTGATAAGGGGTTAAAACCCAGTTATTTAAATGTATTTACATCTTGACTTTAATTCATATAAACATCCTGAGGACACCAAAACCTTGAAAGAAGGAGGGAAGATTCAGAATATCATTGGAGCATCTGTCCAGGAGCCTGCAGTAGGTGCTCATATAACCAGCCCTGACCTCCTTCTGCAGTCTCAGGAAGGCACATGTGTTATTATAGAATGTCCTGGGACTGCTGAAGTCCTGCCTCGTCCGCAATGGCCTGGGTGCCGCCTCTAGTACCTTGTTTTGGGTTTAGCACAACTGGCCGAGGCTATTGGAACCTGTCACCAACTAAAAATGACATTGCTGGTAACAGGTTTGCTTTAAGTGTACAGGGATGACTTCACTTCTGAATGATGTCCCTGCACTCAATTAAAAGGGAACATGGAAATGTTAAAAAACAAATACATTGTGGAGGTTCTCTGGGCCACACAGGACTCTTATAATTGCGTCAGTGTCTGCGTGGTCTGACTCGTGAGATGCCTGAGACATGGTGCTTCTGGTCCTACCAAATAGTGTAAAAATACGTCACTGCAGACTTCCTTACTGCGCAGCTTCCGACAATTAGCGCTCAGCGCAGTACAGCTACGGCGCAGAGACTATGCCGGTTCAGCGCTGCACAGCAGCCGAACCGGCATCGTTAGCCGCGGGATTTCAGCGGTAATTTACCGCTGACATCCCCGGCTAACACCCGCGGTCGGAGTGGGCTCCGATCGCGGGTGTTTAACCCGTTAAATGCCGCGGTCAACGCGACCGCGGCATTTAACATGCCTTCTGGGGGTCTTTACCTTTAAGATGGCGTCTGTGACGTCATCTTAAAGGCAAAGTGTCAGCCTATGCATCTGCATAGGCTGGCACTGCTAATACCCTGCAATACATTAGTATTGCAGAGTATTATCAAGAACAAGCAATCAGATGATTGCTTGTTCATATCCCATGGTGGATCATGTAAAAAATGTACAAAATAATGTTTTTCAATAAAAAATTACTTTATAAATCACTAAAAATGCCCATAAGCCCCAAAACATATAAAGAGACATATAACGCTCAAAAAAGTCTAAATCATAACACAAACCCCACATATATAGTATCATCGCGTCCGTAACAATCCATAGAATAAAACTAAATAACTATTGAACCCATATGATGAACGCCGTAAAAAAAAAAAAGTTAAAAACCCGCCAAAAATTATGATTTTTACCTATTATATCCCACTAAAAATGCAATAAAAAGTGATCAACAAAACATATGTACTCCAGAATGATACTGTTGCAAAGAACAACATGTCCCGCAAAAAAACAAGCCATCGACCAGCTCTGTAGCCAAAAACGTAACAATGTTATGCCACTTGGAAGACGCCGATGCAAAAATGATCGATTTTTCCCCACATTAGGGTTTTATTTGGCAAATTTAGTAAAACATAAGAAAAAATATTCATGTCTGGTATCCCCGTAATCGTATCGACCCATAGAATAAAGATAACAGGATTGTTAGGATATACGGTGAACACGAAAAAAAAAAAAAAAAGGAAAAAATCCAGTACAGAATTGATGCTTTTCTACTCATGACCTCAAAAAAAGTTCCCAAATTTTCAACAATAGGTGATACCAACCCCAAAATGGTAACACTGGAAAAAGCATCTCATCCCGCAAAAAAAATGCCGTCACATGACCCAAATAACGGAAAAGCGAAAATTTTATAGCCTTCAAAAGGGGGCAACGAGAAAACTAAAATCCTGGCAGCTGCAGGGTGCTCCTTCCCTTCTGCGCCTCGCTGTGCCCCCATAGCACAAGTAACGGCCACGTGGGGGGGGTCGCTGCACTCAGGAGAAATTGTAGAACAAATTTTATGGTGAGTTTTCTCTTTTTATCTTTTGGAAATGTGTAAATTTTAGGGCTAAATGAACGTATAACCGACAAAATTTGACCATTCTAAATTTCACTGCCATTTTGATTCAATTACTATGAAGATCTCAAGGGGTTAACAATCTTTGTAAATGCTGTTTCTGATAGTTTGTGGAGTGCAGATTTGAAAATGGGTTGGTTATATAGGGGGTTTTGTTGCTAAATATCTAAAATTTGATTTCAAACAGTATTTATCCCCAAAATAGTCATTTCTGAAAATACGGAAAATCGCTATTCAATTTGTAGGCCGCGTGACGTCAAAATAAATTATCCAAACATTTCAAAAATTATGAAAATGTAAAGTAGACAAATGGTAAATGTTATTTAGGTGGTAAATCGATCTGCCTGAAAACGTGGTGATTTTGAATTTCGAAAATGGCAAATTTTTCTAAAAATTCATCATTTTTTTCTTTTTTTTGTAAATAAACGCAAAACTTATCAGCCAAAATTTACCACTAAAATTAAGTACAACATGTGGGGAAAAAACTATCTCAGAATTGCTTTGATAAGTAACAGTGTTCAAAAGTTATAATCATATAGGGCGCTGTCCCACGTTGCGTTCGCAAACGCAGACGCATTCAAAACCGCGCCCACCGGGGCGGTCCGCGGTCCGATCGCATCGGCGTTTCTATGGAAACGCCTGCGATCGGGTACGAGCCGCCGGTGTTTTGCGTTCCCGATCGCAGGCGTTTCCATAGAAACGCCGATGCGATCGGACCGCGGACCGCCCCGGTGGGCGCGGTTTTGAATGCGTCTGCGTTTGCGAACGCAACGTGGGACAGCGCCCATAAAGAGACGCAGGTCAGAATCTAAAAAATGGGACTGAGCCTTAAGCTGTAAAATGGCTGCGTCCTTAAGGGGTTAAGCTACTTTGTAACCAGTTTGGCCGTATGCTTCCTAAACTCAGTCTTTTTTACGTATGCAGTACAGTACAGTGCTGCTGCTTCTTCCTTTATTGCATCTTCCTGGATCCATGCTACTGGGATCCTGTTACTGCGCAAACCAACCATCATGTTAGCAGGCCCAGCTTGGGAAAATTTGGATGCTGTCCTACACCTTGTTTTTCTGCATAATCTATTTTGTGAAGTGCACAAGTGCAGTCCCTCCTGCAGCAAAAAAACAACCCCCACAGCATGATGCAGCAAGTCTTGTGTATCACAGTTGGGAAGGGACTTTTAGGGCGCGTTCACACGTTGCGTTTTCATTGCGTTTGAAACGCATATACAACAGCTGATGTGAGGTAATATGCCTAATTACATTACCGTTTACGTTTGTTAACACATGCGTTAACATCACGTTTACAATGCATTTTGTAAACGGAAACGTTAACAGTGATGTAATTAGGCAAATCACCCCTCCTCAGCTGTTGTATATGCGTTTCAAACACAATGAAAATGCAGTTCAAAACGCAACGTGTGAACCCGCCCTCAGTCTTGCAAGCGTCTCCCTTTTTTTCTCCAAATAGAATGATGGTCATTATGGCCAAAATGTTCCATTTTAGTTCTGTCAGACCACAGGACATGTCTCCTAAAATTAAGGACCTTTGCATTTGCAAACATTAATCTTGCTTTTTATGTGTCTTTTGGGTTAATGGCTTCTTCCTGCCCGAGTTTGCTTTCCACCCATACAGAACTCAGTCACAAAGTCTTTTGCTTTTGTTCTTGGGATGATATGTACATTCTTCTCTGGAACACAGAACCTGTCTCCTTCCTGAGCAGTGCGATGGCAGAAAATTAGCATATGGTTAGCGTCTTGTATAATTGTTTGTACAGATGAACGAGGCCCCTTCACGTTTCTGTAAATTACACCCAAGGATGAACCAGACTTGTACAAGTCCTGACTTCTTTACACTTTTCTAAGAAGTTATAAGCAGAAGCAGTGTGTTTCAGGTGTACAATAATATATATTCACAGGTGTTTCTCTTATTAAAACAGATGCTTCCGAAGACACAACCTGAACATATTTGCTGTCCCAAATTGTTTAGTGTATGTAAAAATGCCTAAAAAATTATTTTGTTAATCCTAATTGCCCTAAAAGCGGAAAGGTTTCATGATCATGATGGCTAATGACCTTTTGGTTTCATTTGTATGTCCTTGGTGATGAAAGGGTTTAATTTAATTAATGTTTTTTATTCTTCTCCCAAAATCTTGTGTCTTCCACACAGAAATTCCTTAACACTGGTGGGAGGAGTATCATTAGGTCAATCATCTTGCATCAGTTTTTAGGGCACTGTCCCACGTTGCGTTTGCAAGCGCAGACGCATTCAAAACCGCGCCCACCGGGGCGGTCCGCGGTCCGATCGCATCGGCGTTTCTATGGAAACGCCTGCGATCGGGAACGCAAAACACCGGCGGCTCGTACCCGATCGCAGGCGTTTCCATAGAAACGCCGATGCGATCGGACCGCGGACCGCCCCGGTGGGCGCGGTTTTGAATGCGTCTGCGTTTTCGAACGCAACGTGGGACAGCGCCCTTAGAGTGTGTTCGTTTGCATTTCATTTGCTTTTTTCCAACCAAAATCATTTTTGCTTTTTTTATTTATTTTTTCCAACCACGACTCTGTTTGCGGTTGCAAGCGCAGACAAAGCGCTACGTGTGGCGCCAGCCTAAGTCTCTATTTATATTCTCATTACTTTTGAATCCACTTATGAATTTCTTCAGCTCAGTGATTTTGGGTTTGGTACAATAAATCCTTAGGCCCCTTCCACACTAGCGTTGCATTTCACGTCAGGGTGCAATGCGCGAAAAAGTGACGTTTTTGGCTGCTTTTTTGTTCCATTTTTCCTTAACGCAAAACACCGGCGGCTCGTTCCCGATCGCAGGCGTTTCCATAGAAACGCTGATGCGATCGGGCCGAGGCCCGCCCCGGTGGGCGCCACGTGTGGCGCCGGACTTAGGCCGCAGGCACACACAGCGTTTTGAACCCGTTTTTGGTCCATTTATTAGCAGTCCGTAAAAAAATGCATACAGTTTTTGAAAACACATCCGTTTTTTTTTTAATGAATTCTATTCTTATTGAAATTTTGAGACCATGAAAGAACAGTTATGATAAAACAATACTTGTGATACAGCATACATGGTGTATAAAGTCAGCAAGCAGAAGGCAGAGGCTCCATTTCCATCGAGATTGGGGCTATTTCACTTCTAAAGGTAATTACAATCTCAGATGCATAAGATGTAGGCCGCGGGCACACGTACCGCTAGGCGTCCGTCATAACACGACGCTAGCGCACAGGGGGAGGTCCTTGGCCCGAACACACATGCGTTTCCAGCGAAACGCATGTGATTGCTGAGCTGATCGCATGCGTTTCTCTGGAAACGCATGTGCGTTCAGGCCGAGGACCTCCCCCTGTGCGCTATCGTCGCATTATGAACGGACGTCTAGCAGTACGTGTGACCGCGGCCTATGGGGTATGGTAAGGAGAGTCAGTATCTTGTTCTGAACGATTGTCTTGATCTGGAGTTCAATGGTGGAGACACACGTGGCGTTTTTGGGTCGTTTTTAGTTAGTGCGTTTTCAGATCGTTAAAAAACGCATGCATTTTCCAAATAAGTGCAATTAAAGACGGACAAAAACGCCACGTGTGTCTTCACTCCAAGACAATCGCGCTTGTTTGCAACCAACATAGGGGAATTAAAGCTTTTGCGGCGGCATTGAGTTGTGTACTAAGGGAACTTTGTAGTGTCATTTATGCCAAAACCAAAAATAGATCTTTACACAATGTAAACAACACATCTTTATATCCCGGGAGCGGCCATGTCAGCTCTCTGTCTGCACCGCTCACACATGGCGGTTATTATTATACTGAGATGTTATTATTTCTGAGCGTTAGCAATCACTTCCGGGTCTCACATGAACGCGCGTAAACTAGAGTTCTACGCCATGTGACAGAGCCGCGCACGCGCTGCAGCGCTATGAGGGCTGAGGGGCGTGGTGTCGTCACCGCTTCGGAGGTTCACTGAGCGTTTCGCTACGGAGCACGGTAAGGGTCAGTCGTGGACGATGCGCGGAGTATGGTTATCGGCACATGAACTAGGATAGTTCTGCATCTCATCAGACCATTGTTCATGCAGTCTTCATCTATTAAATAGCAGTCATCTATACACACCCGTCCGTTTATTTTATATAATTCCTGGATTGCCTGACTACATTGTGCTTTCATTTTCTCCAATAACAGAGGCGATTGGGACTCTTGTTTCTGCTTGACGCACAGTGTGTTTTTCCACATAGTTTTGCAGTTTGAAGAAGTCACATCATGAATTTTCCAGGAATTAAAGAAGACTGTGAGACTTTCCTTGGCCTCTTCCAGGCAACAGACAGCGTACGCTATGAGGAATTTCTAACCATATGGAAACAGATGAAATTCAACACCATATTTCAGTAAGTTGTTATATGAGGTGTGGAAAAGCCTTGAATATCTGTTAGTTGTTGGTCCTGGAGATCTGTGTAACTATCCTGCTGTATAGTAGCAGCAGGACTGTGACAAATACATTTATGTTCCATGATTGTGGACTTGTGGGGGCTCTTCTCTGAACACAATAGAGCCCCCGTTCCTCTTTGCTCGGAGTAGGGCTTCTGGCCAGAGGGAGAACCTGGGGAGTAGTTTCAATTCATTGATCAAAGAATAAAGCCGTGTTATGAGACGCCCCAAGTGCACCAGTCCAGCTACAATCCTGGAATATAAAAGCATTTTTCACAGTCCTGCCGCAACACACAATGGTATGGTGACACAGATCTCTAACACTGTGTGCAGCTTCTCTTGTCATAGCTGCTTGTAAACTGCCTTTACGAGGATCTGTTACTGCAGAAGGACGGGAGTTACGTTCCTAAAGTCAATGGGGTATTTATTAAAACTGGTGTTTTGAACAACCTTCTTGATTTGCCCCTGCCAGATTTACTAATTGGGTCTGGCCTTTAGTAAATCTAGAAGGGAGCTCTACATTACATTGAGACAAGAACAAATGCAAATACAAAACTACAGTGATCAGGGAATAAAGGGAAGGAGAAGTCCTGGATGCGGCTGTGAGAAGAGCGGATGGTAATAGAGTGAAGCTGAAGGTCCTGTGAGGAGCGGAGATTACATGTGGGGGGTTATTAGCTGATGAGTTCAGAGATATAAGAAGGGGACAGGTTGTGGTCATGGTTAGTATTTGATTTTGAATTCACTGTGCAATGGGTAACCAGTGGAGAGACATAGGAGAAGCGAGGAGACAGATGGATAAGCCGGGCAGCAGAGTTTAGGATGGATTGGAGGGAGATTAGAGAGTTAGCCCGGGAGACCATAGAGAAGATTGTTACAGTAGTCCATGCGGAAGATGAGGGCATGGACTAGTAATTTTGTAGACTCTGGATTGAGGAAGGGTCGGATGGGAAGCTAGAGATGTTCTGGAGATGGAGGCGGCAGGTTGTAGTAAGGGTCTGGATTGAGGCTTAAAGGGTCAAACATGACTGTAAGGCAGCAGACTTTAGGCACTGGGGAGAGCGTGGATCCATGAATTGTGATGGTTAGGTCTGGTGGGAGGAATGTGTTTGGTGTAGAAAAGATTATGAGTTCCGTTTTGTCCATGTTAAGTTTTAGAAAACGTGAAGAGAACAAGTAGGATCTGGCAGAACAGAGCAGTGGTGTCTGATGCAGAACTAGGACAGTTTTACCTCAGACACTTCTGATAAATCTCCCCCAATGTATCTATGTTCTTAGAATTTATTGCAAATTCTCCAAAATACAAATGGCGATGTGTGAGAGAATGACAACTATATTTTAAGGTTATACTTCTATCTCATATGACATGTACTGACTACAACATAAGTGCCTGCAATGTGCTGGGGCCAACAAAGGGTCCTGTATTGATGTCACATATATAGTCCATCATGGCGGCCCCTAAGTGGAGACTATAATAGGGGGAAATTTATCAGAAGTGTGAGAGAGCAGAACTGTTCTAGTTACCCGTCAATCAGAGCTCAGCTTTCATTTTATTAACAGCTGTGGGGAAATGAAAGCTGAGCTCTGATTGGTTGCCACAGGCAACTAGTACCCTTCTGCTCTCAGACGTTTCTGATAAATCTCCCCCAACTCTCCATTCATTTAGACATTACAAGAGAAGCACAGAATTCATATATCAAAGGTTTATGGTGTTTACTATGGACACCCATAGGTAGCACAATTCCGTCTAAGATTTCTAGACCTGCGTCTGTAGTAGGAAGAATGACTTTTAGTAGCACTACTACACCTAAGGGTACATTCACACGCGGTATGCCCGCCGTGCAGGCGAGGAGGAGGAGGTGACCCCTCCTCCCTCCATAGAGAATAGCGGCGTACGGCCGCACACACGCCGAAAGATAGAGCATGCTCTATCTATTTGCGGTGTGCAGCCCAGTGCCACACATGTGGCACTGGATCCCGGCTGTGCCGCTATTGCCGTCTATGGGGACGTACATGCGGCCGCATGTACGGCCCCGCAGACGGCAGTGTGAATAAGCCCACATAGAAGTTATACACAACGCCTGATCTATTATAAGTTTGTGTTTGTATATTTTTATTATTTTTACATATTGTTATCAGAGTAGAAACATTTTAGTCAATTGTTTTCCGTTATATCACTAATGTCTTCTTCTTTCTTGTATTTCAGTGGTGGGATGAGGAATCTGGAGAGCAATCGGTTCTCAAGGGACTTATTTTCCGTTGTCTCTGTCTTCTTTCTTCCACCTTACACGTTTCAGATACGAGTGGGAGCCATGTACTTGCTGTATGGGCTTTATAACACTCAGCTGTGCCAGCCCAAACAAAAGGTATTGCCCCTGCTACATTTTACGGTTACTTTTTAGTGCCTCACACTGTAAGGTGTATAACATGATTTTATTCTTGGTATTTACTCACAGCAAAAAATTTCCAAATAACAAATCTATCAAAAAGGAGTCTGCTGTCACTGTGGATTATGTGAAAGTGTAACTGTTTCCACATTTGACCCCATTAACTTACCCCTCCCTCTTTTACTTATAAATCAAAATCTTCACCAAAGTCATGTCAAAATGAACAGAGAGGTGTCATATTTTGTCTGAAATGAGTCAAGTTTAGCGGCTACAGAGAAAGGGTCACTTCAGGCTCCCCTATCTTTAGTTCTACAATATAACACCATGTTTTTAGATACTAAAGATAAGACTCATATTTCAGGTCACGTCAAGCTCATGGATCTGTGCATTACAGAACCGCAGGTAAAGACATAGTTTGAAATGTGTGCATCAGATAAAACTATTCCAACCTGTCTGTATCTTTGGTTCTGTAACCTGATGTAATCTGAAAGATGAGATTCTTATCTTTAATATGACACAGAAACATGTCTGTATGCCCTATGGAAGCAAAGATAGGGGAAGCTAATGCTGCCTCAAAACTTCACTCATGTCAGGCAGGTAAGACACTTCCGTTTTCATTAGGATAATGAGTTCGATTTCAAATTAGAGGGAATTCTACAAAGGACTCCAGAAGTTTAGTGGGGTAACGACAAGTTCCCTTTAATTCTTTTGAAATTTATTATGGCTAGTGTAACCACTTATAGCTTTACTCTCATGTACCACCTTACAGTATATTGTATGTGATATCTTTTTCTGAGCTGTTTGCTGGGGGAATCTGAAGAAACAGTCTCGTGTACATATTATTAGACTCGAGGTATGACTTTTTCCTTTGGTGTCTTGCAGATCCGTATAGCATTGAAAGACTGGGCTGATATTGAACAGTTTCATCAGGAGCTGGTCACTGCTCAGCACTTAGATGCTGTGTACATCTACAGACAGCTGCGTCGCATGCGGGCGTTTTATTTTACAGGCATGCCCATCACGGTAAGTCACCAGGAGGGATTGTTAGGTGCAGTTCATCGTGTTGTGCTGGACAATCATGTTGTTCATGATCAGAGATCTCTCTCCCAATATTGATCCAGAGGAACTGAATTATTGATGCATTTAATGTTCTGAAATACAGAAGAAAACGTTGTGTTTTACAGAATCGGTGTTCTGCTCACTGTGTTTGAGATCTCCTCAGTTTCATATAAGTCTAATATAACAAGGGGGTTGATTAAAGGGAAACGTCATGAGGATTTTTGCCCACCACTTGTTATTTAGGACAGTAACAGGGATTTCAATGATCTCCTTTATTCTGGAAGATTCCGCATTAGGTAGAAAAGATCTTTAAGCTGTTGTCCAATGACCAGCAGGAGGCCACGGAGGTGGACAAGAGTCAGTTTAGGATGCCCTCCCCTGACTTAATTGATCTGAAAATGTATCTGGAATACGGGACAAGTCTATGTGACCTTTGCTGAAGACAGCTACTGATGATCTACTGGTCATTTGGGAAGCCAGGGAATGTTAGGTCAGTGTTCCTCTTCGCCCACCCCTCTGACTACCTTAGGTCATTATTGGCATTATTCGGATTCTCCCAGAATATAGCAGAACTTCATAATGATCCTATGACTGTCATAAAGTCATCATGTAGGTGTGGGGACCATTTAGAGAGGGTCAGAATGTAGTCTCGCTCTAGAGGACCTGGCTGTAGCTATAGGCCCTATTGAGGTAAGAAGATAGAATACAGTTGGCCCCCAAAACCTCAAAGCTGTGCCATAGAGCATATGTCTTTTTCTTTTCATAGAAAATCTACCATCAACATCAATCATGACTGTGGTAATCTTCTTATATGTGTTATGCATGGCCTCCTTCCTTCTAAAATAAACTTTAAAAAAAAATCATACTAATGAGCCAAAAGGGCTCTGGAGGTTGTTACTAGAGCCCCTCTGTTGCTTCATAGTATGTTACACTTTGCAGAAGCTCTTCCCCCTCCCACTGTGTGAGATGGGAGAAGTGCTGTGAGAGCAGAGGGGCAGAGTAAGACCATGTAAAAATCTGTAAAGTTGGGACTCTGGTAAAGCCCCCCCAGAGCCATAGTCACTTATCAGCATAATCTTAAATTGATTTGGGCAGCACGGTGGCTAAGTGGTTAGCACTACAGCCTTGCAGCGCTGGGGTCCTGGCTTCAAGTTCCAGTCAACGAAAGAGTTTATATGTTCTCTCCGTGTTTGCGTGGGTTTCCTCCAGGTCCTCCAGTTTCCACTTCCCACTTCATTCCAAAACATACTGGTAGGTTGATTAGATTATGAGCCCCATTGGGGACAGGGACTGATTTGGCAAGCTCTGTGCAGCGCTGCGTAATCTGTAGGCGCTATACAAATAAAGGAATTATTATAATTATTTTAGAAGGAAGGAGGCCAAGGATAACAAATAGAAGAAGATTACCGCAGTCAGCGTGCCCCTTGTTGATTTTGATGGTAGGTTCAAACATAGTTTTTAGTGGTTGAGCTATGACACTGATAAAAAATGTCAACATTATAGGAAATATGTAATAAAATGGATGCAAGAAATTGTAGCAGAGTTGATAATTCCATTTTTGATTCATATTCTCCTCTTAACCAGAATACCACTACTGTATGTCTATTTTCACAGTTAAACTTCAAGTCACAGAAGAGCATAATACCTGAAGATGGCAACGAAGCATTTCTAGATGTGAAAGACAAAATTTCTGACTTGATAACAACGGAAACATTGGAGGTAACTTTTAGATCTCAGGTTGACTTCTTGTTATTTTTAGGTCCATTTCTTAGTTTATTTAACTTTGTTCCTAGAAGTGAAATGACATAAGATTTTTCTATTTAGATCAAATGCTATTTTGATTCAGTGGGCAACAAAGACTTGAAAGCTCTGCCATGCCGCATATGTCTTTTTCTTTTCAAAGGGAATCCACCATGAAAATCCAAGATGATAAACCAGGGGCTAGTACTCATAGATCCAGGTACTTTGACTGTGGTAATCTTCTTTGTGTGTTATCCATGGCCACTGAAGCATGAAAAAGTTGTTAGCATCTGAAGATGACGAACCAAACAATAAAGTAGATGTATCATTTGGAGTGCACAGTGAAAGTCGTAAAAAACTGAGCCCACAAAAAAGTGGGTTTTTTTTTTTCCAATTTTACCACATTTTGGAATTTTTTTCGAGCTTCCCAGTAGAAGTAAAACTTGTTATGCAGAAAGTAAGCCCTCACAAGGCTCTGCACAAGGAAACATGAAAAAGGTAGGGATTTTTGAAGGTGGAGAGTGAAAAATGAACGAAAAAACCCCTGCGTCGTTAAAAGGTTAAAATGCTGCTTATGAGCCAGAAGGGCTCTATAGCACTCCCAAAACATCCTGCTATAATGTTACTTGCCCTCTGCAACTGTGTAACAGCCTGTGAAGCGTGGAGGGAATCTGGTTATTCCCCAAGAGTCCTTCTGGCTCATTAGCATAATTGTAAAAGTTGATTTTAGAAGGAAGGAGGCCATGGATAACAAAAATAATATGATTTCCACAGTCACAGTGCCTAGATTAGGTCTCCAGGGTTTATCATGATGGATCTTTAATCTGTTGGATGCTGGAATTTCTCACTGAATCTTACACTGTTTGTGCTTATGGTTAAAATAAGCAATAACGGACCCTAATCAAATGCCAAGACTCTAACACCTATAGACTCTCAAGATGGCATGTACAGCATTTCTACCATCCCTTTTCCCTCAGGAAATCATGAATATTCAAGAGCACTACCAAAAGACAAAGTGTCATTTTTCTGCTGATAAATCACAGCCAGATCGGAGTTTGAGTTTGATCAGAGAAGATTTCACGGATAACCTCCAGTCTTTAGTAGAAGAGTTTCAATTGTGGAAGCAAGAAAAAAAAGTAAGTAAAAGGCCACAATGGACAATGCTAAAATATTATTTACACTGATGATTTCAAATTGTTGAATTTTGATTACTGTACTTTTACTGAAAAGTAGTAGTTTGTGAACTTGGCCAGCAGAGGGAGGTATAACCTGAGATGGTTAATGGAGTTTCTCCACACGTAACATTTTTCTGTTATGCACATGATAGGGCAGCGGTGACAAACCTTTTACACACCTAGTGCCAATGCGACAATTTAGGCAGTAACTTTAAGCATTACTCCCTGGTCTGTCACAGGTTTAAAGGACATCTACCACGAGATTGAGGATTGTAAACCAAGCACACGTACATCCTGGTGTGTGTCCCCTCTGCCAGGATCCGCTTTTCTTTAAGCTTCCAATGCCCTTGTTTCTAAGAGAATGAGGCTTTAAAAGTTGTTCAAATAAGCCTGTGGGGCTCCAGACTCCACCGATGTTAATGGAACTGGAGCACCTCGGGCTTATTTACAGAATTTTAAAAGCTTTTTTTTTTAATTTTGTAAAAACCAGGACATAAGAAGCTAAAAGAAAAGATTATGCCAAAGGGGGCACACAACAGCATGTCAGTGTGCTTGGTTTACAGTCCTAGATCCTGGTGGTAGATGTTCTTTAAATTGTATAGGCACCTGAGGACACCAATACATTAGAAAGAAGTACTTTGGATCATCATTGTAGCTTGCTATCAGGGTCCTGGGACTGCAAGAGGCCTTGAGTCCTGTCTGGTGAACTCTGCGCAGGGGTGAGGTTGCGGGTGCCCATAGAGAGGGCTCTGAGTGCCACCTCTGGCACCCGTGCCATAGGTTCTCCAGCAATGGGATAGGGGACGCATGTCTGATCACTAAGGGCCCAGCCCACTTTTTTAGGGATTTTCTTTGGCCTCCTTCAACTCTAGGCGGGAATGTAGAGGGGCCAGTGTATGGTAATGCCTTGTACTGAAGGCACTCTTACATACAAGATGCAGTGTCTGTGTATACAGCGAGGCATGTCACTTATGTTCAGCCCTATATATTTATATTTAAAATGTGTTTTATTGTTAGGCACCAAGAACCAAAACAGATGATGAGCAGGAAGGGACATCTCAAGAATCAGAGGTAAGACTTATTGCTTCATTCATACTACCGAAGGGACTTCATGCTAATCTTTCTACTCATCTTCTGGAATTCTTTGTCATTTTGATATATATTTTAGGCTTCAGAGAGAGCAAGACATCTGGCACAAATAAAATCAAAAACCTACAATGCAGTGACACAGGTAAGAGGGTTACAGGGATCTTTATGTATAATAGTATCTGTTTCTGATCATTCAAAGCTGATTATTGTTTTGGAAGGAAAGGAATGGATAAGACGAGTAAATCTCTGAACTCTTGTGTTATATATTTTATTCACCTATAAGCCATCTTTTTCCTGAATAACTATTTTAAGCATGAACCCTAAAATGTCTCTCGTAGAGGTATTCCATAAAACCCCCTACCTATTTGGAACAAAGGTGTGTGATCTTTAAAGGTTGTGCTCCTGGGACCCCAATCCATCACAAAAATAGGGTTCCCTAAATGTTCCATGTGAATGGAGCAGTGTTCTAGTATCCAAACTGCTGCTTCATTTACATAGAGCCCAAAAATAAGGGAAACCCAGAAATCAATATAAAAATATATTTTATTAAATCGCCAAAAAAAAGGATTAAAAACATACACTAAAATGAGGGCTACGAACAGGTCATGGTGTATACTAAGTGAATGTATGTAGAGAAAAACAACTACTGACACCTGGAGCAGAGTAAATCCTACATACAGGTTAGCGTATAGCTAACATAAGTACAAGGGGAAGAATGCAATAAGGCAACAAACTATTGTATACAGACCATAGAAGCCGATCCTGTAGATGCTTTGATACCCTTGACAAAACAGACTTTCTGTATCAATATCTTTCAAGATCTCTGCTTGCTGGCAGTTGTGCATACTTTGCTTGCTTTCGTGTATACTTTAAGGGACTAGAACTATGCCGTGGCCACAATGTGCTTTGTGGAGAAAACTCCTAATTTAATGAGCTATTTAATAAACACCAGAACCCACGAGTTTTCTTACAGATAATAAATGGGAAAATAGTTTCCAATGGCTTTTTAGGGGCGTACAGGAGAGCACATTTATGATTTCGGTCAACTCTTATACCTGCACAGGCAGTCAAATCCAGGCGCCACCGGCAGGTTCAGATGGTGTCAGCGCCTACGGAGGTTGAAACGTATCTTCCCCTCTCTAAATATCAAAAGGAAAAATTGAAGAAAGCCGAGAGGAAGGCTGAGCTGGATGCAATAAAGAAAGGTAAACTTTCTACTATTTATTATAATTATTTACATAATTAGAATATATATATTTTTGCTCTTTGTTGCTTGTCTTTAAAGAATCTGACTGATCCCGCTGTCTTGGGATCATTAGCACTAACAGCCATGCATATGGTGCCATTGTAAAGATTAGAATCGCAGTTCTCTGTGCCGGATACAGTCAGTTTAGGACATAATTGGGAATGGAAGATACTTTGTATTTTACTGGAATTATCTCTAATTCTACAGTACATGGGATTTTTTTTTTTATTTTACATTGATACCAGAAGCATGGTTCTTGATTCCATAGAGCTGAAGATGTATATGACTTAAGTCCATTACTGAAGATGCTGCATGGTGCTTATCTGAGCACCCACAGTGCACTGCTCTGTGATGGCAGGGATTTAGGTGAATACATAGTCCTACAACATGACTAAGGAAAAGTTTTTAAAAGTTTTACTTCTCAAGTAGGCTCTCATTGTGGGATGAGCAGGCCTCCTTTACATATTCTTATATCACTTTTGGGCAAATGTATTGTCATTTAACCTTCATCGCTTGGCTTCAGCTACACCTACACATTGAACACACGGCTGGTTTTGGTAGACCCAGCTGTCCATATAACGTGTACAGGAGCCTCTTGACAAACCTATGTCAGCAGAGAAAAGGGTCAGGTATGTTGGACTTCAATGTTTTCACAGTGGTAAATCCATTGGTAATCGAGCTTATTTTATTAGTTGCTTGGAAAAAAAATCAAGTCCATAAGCTCTGCCACTAGCAAAGTCCAACAATGTGGTTCTGAACCGTGTATATAATTCGCCATGTGGTGCCTATTGTCATCCATAGCAGTTGGCTTTCTCCCCTGCCATTGTTCAGGACACATGCATGGTCAGCAACCATGTCTATGAGGGGGTCGGCAGAGACCTCTGAGAACCAACAAGTATTTTATGTGTATAGCTGACATTAAGTTTCTATTTTACCTCTTTAACAGACATCTACCATCGGATTCCCTGATGGCAGGTGATTTCTAGTCCCCTCACCGACCCGTCCTAATATCACATATCACTAATGGGATATTAGTATGGATAGGAATGGCTGCTTTTAGAAGAAAGGAAGGTCAGAAATGGTAGGCGTGAAGGAATTATTTTCTGCTTTGGGCCAATTGGCATCTGGCTTGCAAGGTTTTTCCCTTCTTCTGGATCAAATGTAACAGCGGTTAGTTTGGCTATGGCGATGGACGCCATTTAATGACTTCAGTGTTATGGAGCTACAGGTCCAGCTCCAAAATAATTGGGCAAATATGCAACGGGACACCATATGAAATCTGTAAACCTTCATTCCCCAATTATATCTCTTCTTGTATCCAGGTAATGGAGCATTCTGTCAGTCTTACAATTTTCCCTGATAAACTTGTCCTTTCACTGTAATATTGTTATCACGTATATGTATCATTATTACATATAAGCCTTTCATTCTATGGTATGCCTGTCACTCTGGATACATCCCTCGCTTGCTCCGGAGCCATGCACTGTCACGTCACGTTACTGAATCACTGAGGTGCATCTCATGTGATGTTCTGAGAACCAAACCGGAGCAGGAACTGAAAGAAAGATTCCATTTTATTTTTTACTTTCCTAGCTCAGAAGCGTTGTGAATCCAGGATTTTTAGGACTATAAGATTGCTTTGATAAATTGGTATCATGTAATGGTGTAAAGGCGGGGGTCGGAGGTAGAAGCTGTACTTTGGTGCCTATCATACCCCATTTAAAAAAAATAAATAAATACTTTTAGTTATGCCACTTGGAAATGTCAACTTGATGAAGCCAGTATCTTGCACAGATTCATAGGAACAAGATGGGGGAGATTTATCAGAAGTGTCAGAGCAGAACTGTTCTAGTTGTCCACGGCAACCAATCAGAGCACAGCTTTCATTTTCCCACAGCTGTTTATAAAATTATAGCCGAGCTCTGATTGGTTTCTGTGGGCAACTAGAACAGTTTTACCTCAAACACTTATAAAAAATTTCCCTCATAATGTGATTAAAACTTTATATTTTTTCCACCCTGGAGCAATGCTAACACAAATGGCAAAGATGAAAATGGCTTATATGCTGCCCAAGGTGCAGGTGCTGCTTATCGGGGAAATCTGTGCTGACAGGTTCCCTTTAAACTATGTTGTCGCCTCATGGTTTGTCCCCTAAGATTTATTTAGTTTTTAATAATGAGATATATATTTGACTTGCAGCCGTCACCCCATTACCTAAAAAGAAACCTGTAAATATGGCGGCGATTCATGAGGAGGATTCTTCATCCAGCAGTGAAGGTGAGGACTGTATCAGGACTGTATTCACACGGGCTGTGGCTGCTATCTGGTGGGGGATTACATTCTTAGATCAGGGGTGTAACTTGAGGGGGTGCAGAGGTTGCGATCGCACCCGAGCCCAAGAGGTTTAGAGGGCCAATAAGGTGTCACTTTCCCATATGAGAAGACTATTACTATAAACCATACATTATAGTCGGGGGCCTGGCACAGACTTTGTACTGGGGCCCATCAGCTTCTAGTTACGCCACTGGCTTAGATGTTGTATTAACGGAAGAGATTGTGACGTAATAAATGTATATCATAATGTTATTGGGAAATATAATAGTAAACACCCCTGTTCTTCTATAATTACCTTTACAGATCTTCCTGCTTCAAAGAGACCAAGAAATCAGTAAGAATCCATATTGTAGCCTGCCGAGCAGGAGGGGTAGTGGACTGTGCAGGACCACGTCTCACTTGTAAATAACTGTAATATATTTTCATACAGATTATTGTGGAATATTTTTTATTTTTTATTTTACGTCGTTCTGAAATTAGGTTAAATATTCGGACAGGTTTTTTAAAGTTAATATTATTAATAAACCAATCACTTGTGACTCTCATGCGTCTGTGTCCTGTCTTTAACACACAGTAAAATGCTCTTTGTGTGAATAAAGCCTAACACCACTTTTACTTATCAGTAAGTTTTTGGAGTGTTGGAATGAAGCACACAGGGAACATAACTTTGTGCGGATGGTTCCCTTCATCAGATTTGTGAGATTTAAAAAACAAAAATGGGACTCCGAGGCGCCACTTCCACATAGACAGAATAATTTATAAATATGAGGATGACGTGTTTCGAGGGAGGATAACCCTCTTCATCAGATCCTATATGATCAAATAGTAGGCATATGTAAAAAGAGTAGGAAACGTGGTGCATACAATGTAATAAAAGCAACATACATGTAATAAAAATGCATAGTTACAGTATACATATGTAAAAAAAATCATGAAGCGATGTATATACATACATGAAGGTATAATATGGATCACAAAATAGACTAAAAATTCCTAAGTTCTTAATAGATAAAAGAATCCATATAATTATAAAACAATGGGCAATAAATAGGAGAGCAAATGGTGGGAGAATGGGGGACAGTACATGAGTAATGTAAATAAGTATACACAGGAGCTATAAGTATAGAAGTAGGGTGGATTAGGGATACATAAGAATTGTAATCTTGATAGAGATATACGTTTATAAATGCAAATATCAGAATGGTATCAATTTATATGCAGAGAGCATAGTACAAGCAGTCCCCGGGTTACATACAAGATAGTGACTGTAGGTTTGTTCTTAAGCTGAATTTGTATGTAAGTCGGAACTGTATATTTTACCATTGTAATCCCAGCCAGAACTTTTTTGGTCTCTGTGACAATTGGATTTTAAATTTTACACTTATATTTTCCAGAGTTTCATTGAGGCCACAGGGGTTTGAAACTTATATATCCAAAGAGACTCCCTTACTTTTAGTGTTTGAAACCGGTTTCTGGTGTTAACTGGAATTTGTTCCAGCTGGCAAATCATAATAATCTCGAATATTAACCCCTTAACGATGCACATGGAGATGGCTCACGGGCCGGGCCTCTCCATAGCCGGTAAGTCTTTGCTGCATATTGCAGCAAAGGCTTACCGGTAACACCCGCGGTTGGTGCTAGCACTGATCGTGGGTGTTTTCCCGCTGATCGACGCCGGCAATAGGATACTATCAGTATACTGTATACTATATTAGTATATGATAGGATAGAATTAGACAACCTAAAGTACCCTAGGGAGTCTGAAAAATAGTAAAAGTAAAAATAAAAAAAGTTAAAAAAAATTATAATAAAAAAACCTAAAAATTCAAATACCCCCCCCCCCCCTTCTCTAGAACTGATATAAATATTAATGAACAGTAAAAAACATAAACACATTTGGTATCGCCGTGTCCGAAAATGCCCGATCTATCAAAATATAATAAAGTTTTTTCACTGCGTCGAAAATGCCAATTTTTTTGCCATTTTGAAAAATATAGAAAAAAAAAATCTATAAAAAGTGATCAAAAGGTTGCACAGTCCTAAAAATTCTAGCAATAAAAACGCCATCAAAAGTCGCAAAAAATAACACCACCCACAGCTCCGTACACCAAAGTATGAAACAGTAATTGTACAGGTGGTTTTAATTTTTGCAAATGTATGAAAACATTATAAAACTTATACAAATTTTGTCTCGCCGTAATCGTACCGACCCAAAGAATAAAGTAATTATTGGAATTTTTTTCCCGCTTCCCAGTACACGGCATGTAATATTAAATACTGTCACTATGAAGTGCAATTTGTTACGCAGAAAATAAGCCCTCACACAGCTCTTTATGTGGTAAAATAAAAAAGTTACAGATTTTTGAAGGTGGTGAGGGAAAAATTGAAGTGAAAAAACTAAAAAGGGCCAAGTCGTTAAGATGTTAAGATTTTCCTCCTGGATTCTATATCTACCAGCCGGATGAAAGACTGTAAGCAAATGAGCCTGAGGGGCTCCAGGTTCCATTAATACCTATGGAGCTTGGAGTCCCTCAGGCTCATTTGCATACAGTTCTTCATCCTGGTGCCCTTTAAATACATACATAAGAAGATTAGTTGGACATGTTGATCAGTTTCTTAACGAAGTGATTAACAAAGCCATACTCCACTGCAGAGATCTCTAAACCCAGCTACATAGTTAATTTGTGAAGTCATTTGTGAAAGCGAGAGAAAAAACGAATTGCATATAGATCCATTATAATAGTGGTCATTTCTTAACAAACCGTATTCTTGACATCCTATATCTGGACAACCTGCTGCCCGAGGGTTTCTGTCACTTTGGAACAGCGAACCATTTTTGCAACGTCAGTGAAAACTGTGTGTTACGCAGAATTTATGGGATAGTGAAGGACATTTGCACCAGGAGCCCATTACACACAGATGTATGCGACCCCCTGGGTGATACCCTGTTATAGCACACGTCCGGAGCAGCTGTAGGATTTTTGATAATAGAAGGAAGCAGTTTTGGGAAATCCATTGTTCATTGGCTTCTTCTCCAGTGTAATACTATAGAACATGGTCTCTGCAGCGATATGGCGATCCGCTGGTGTCACTCAGAAATGCCCCAGATTGTTGCTAGGCAACCATATTAGCAAGCACAGCACTTCGATGAATTGGTCACTAGGGATCTATTATAGTGGGAAACGGTGACTATTCCAGAGCTGCACACAATGGCCCACAATTATCAAAAACAATGCAAACTGCACTAGGGGAAGTTTTCCTGTGTAGTGTGCAGGGTGCGACAGATTCATGAAATGTGTCTCTAGCGCCCCCTGCACTGCTCAGACAGAGTGCACCATGTTTTATTTTTGGTGCACCTTTAACATAGAGCGTGCAACACAATTCTTTCGGACACTGCATGATAAATGTGCACATTCCGACTGTGCACCAGGACACTCCATTCAGTGGCGAATTTTGCATTGCGTTGGGTATAGTGCAGCCGCGACACTCTATAAATCCCTGTGCAGGCAGTTTGCACTGAAAAGAATCGGCAAAGTCAGACAGAAAACTGGTGCAGGGGCTTTTATAAAGTGGGCCAGTGACTTTCCTTCTGTAGTTCTAGGGCTTATTAGTTTGATTAGATTGTGAGCCCCATTGGGCACAGGGACCAATTCGTTAAGTTCTCTGTGCAGCGCTGTGTAATCTGTGTCCGCTATATAAATAAAGAATTATTATTATTATTATGGAAGCATACAGTATGTAGGTGTAGGATCATCATAGGGACATTACTTGCACTTGTGTTGACATAAACTACTTATAAACAGGAAAAATGTATGGAAAACATAAGTTCATGCTGCGTCATATTATCATGAAAGTAGGGCATTTCATATATATATATATATACCACCATATAGTATATGTACATGTAGATGTGCCGCCCAGCGGGACGTAACAGAGCAGTGCCGGCCGGCAGGTATGTACATGTGCTGGGCGGGAGGATGTGCAGCCCGGTGGGACGTCACGGGGCACTGCCAGTCGGCAGGCATGTACATGTAACGGGGGGCAGGCAGAGGATGTGCCGCCCGGATAGATGTCATGTGAAAGTGCCGGCTGGCAGGCATGTACATATAACGGGGGCGGGCGGAGGATGTGCTGGCGGGACCTCATGGGGAAGTGCCGGCCAGCAGGTACATGTGCTGGAGGATGGGCAGGGGATGTGCCGACGGACCGGAGCATGTGGCGGGCGGGAGCCCGACGCCGCACCCTCGTCCAGCAGGAGGCGCGCCGCCTGAGGCAATATTCTCAACTCGCCTCATGGCAGGTGCGCCCCTGGCCTTTTGCATCCATTACATTTTGACGACGATGTGTTATGCTGTCAACAAGTTGATTTAATGGTCTTCTTGAAGGGCTGGGGAACAGAGTTACGATTCTCTACATAGCGACTCGGCTGATCCCATAGGTTTTTAGTGGGATTCAGGTCTGAAGAAACTTCATTTTGAGATGTCCCAGTATCCAAAAGTCGTTCTGTAATGATACGACCGTGATCAGGTAGGGAATTGTTCTCTGTGAAGATGAAATGAGGCCTGTGTTGTGTTCATGCAGAGGCACAATGATTGGATTAATGATGATATACACGCAGCATAGACTTGTCATTGTCACATGCACAAACTGTAGGGCAGCTCAGTGTTGACTAGACACCCCTGCACACATAGTAACACCACCCTTAGGTGACAGCAGTGGCTGATGACTAGAGCTCTCCTTCATGTCTACAACATTGTTGGTGGTCATCATTTCTGTCCAGTGTGCATTGACTTTTATAATACAAGTTGATGACGTCTGTGGTATGTGCATGCGCCCATGAAGGTTGGCCAGAAGGCAGACCTCACTGATGTAAATTGTTTTGGCATTTGCTCTGTAACTTTTGTGTACTTTTCTTGGTATCTTTTCTTGTTTTGTTACAGATCTTTATATCTCTAAGGTCCATTCCACACTTACAACATCCTGAGTTCAGTCCCGGTTTGCAGCGTTTGGGCCCGGAGATGCAAGTTCACCAGAGCAAGTGTGGAACGGGCCTAAGGGTGGTGGCACACGTGGCGTTTTGAACCCGTTTTTAGTCCGTTTTTTAAGATAATTGGGAAAACCGGACAAAAACGGAGGCGTTTTAAAAAAAGCATGATTTTTTAATGGACTGAAAACACGTGACTAAAAACGGGTTCAAAACGCGGCACCACCCTAAGGCTGCATTCACACAGCCGTGGGCTCACTTGGACCAGATCCTTGGCAAGCTCTGGGTCAGGAGGGGGAAGAGATGAGCGCTTTACCCATCCTCCTTTCGTACGGCCTTGCTCACCGCATCGTGACCAGGAGACATGGGAGAAGTCTATTGGGGCCACCAATTATGCGGCCATGTGAATAAGCCCTTATGTGTAGTTTGCTTTGTATCATTTATACTCTAATAATAATAATAATATTTATAACAAAAAACTAAACAGGAATGATCAGAATCAATCCCTAGGAACAGTCAGTGCCCATAATGGACCGGTAGAAATGTGCAAGCACACACTGAGGGCCTCTGGTCAGATGTCCATTAAAGAATTGTAAACCAAGCACACTTACATACCGGTGTCTGCTCTTCTTTTAGCTTCTTAGCATCTTGTTTTTATGAAAAAAATGTTTTTAAAAAATATGCAAATGAGCCTGAGTGGTTCTGGGCTCCATAGATATCAATGGAGCCTGGAGCCCATCACACTAATTTGCATAATTTTTCAAACCTTTTTTTTTGTACAAACAAGGTCCTAAAAGAAGAGCAGATCCTGCCAGTGGGACAGGGCCGCCTCAGGTGGCGGATGCCCGAGCCCTGAGTGAGGCATCGAAATTTGGGGCCATAATGGGCCGCTCTGTTGTTCTTGAGGACTCAGGCAGCATGGGATGACATCACGCTGCCTGCGTCCCTTCACAGAGCACAAGGCAGCCGAAGAGCCGGGAAGAGGACGCGAGCGCCGCCGCAGGACCATGACAGGAGTCGAGGTGAGTTCATTGTTTTATTATTTTTATAAAAAGAAGGCTGTATATATTAGAAAACGGGGGGGGGGGGGGGGGGGGGCGTATAAACTAAAAAATGGGGGGCTGTATATACTAGAAAATGGGGGGGGGCTGTATATAATAGAAAAGGGGCTACATATCATATAATAACTGCATAGTATAGAATAAGGAGGCTGTACATAATATAATAATGGGGCTGTGTATAACATAATAATGGGGGCTGTATATAATATAATTTTAATTTTCGCCTCAGGCAGCAAATATCCTAGAATCGACCCTGCAGAGGGGGTACACACCAGTATGTCAGTGTGCTTGGTTTACAATCCTTCATCCTGGTGGTAGACATCCCTTGAGGTAGAACCATTTTAAGGTGGCACATCTTTTGGGCTGTTTCACACAGTACATGGTGAGCCTGTGCAGAGTCCAGTGTCACGGGGTGACCACAATGCAGGTAACAGGGGTTTCTTGCATCATAGATTGATCCTATCCCTACAGTGTGGTCAGGAAGTGACTCTGCACAGGCTCATCATGGGCTGATCACTCTGTCCTGAGCAATCTGATTTGAATGATCTATCCGTATTATAATTACGCTGAAAACCCCCTTTAAAGGAAAACTACCACTTAAAAGTGGTAGGTTTAGACACATATACATGGCACCAGCTCAGGCCTGCGCAACTTAGCACGGCCTGTTTCCCCGTGCTAAGTTGCGCAGGCGTGCGTGTGCCGGGGAGATCGGTGACGTCACCGCCTCTCCAGCACGTTAGAATCCGGCGCACGCACGGGCACGCGCATGGTGCACCGTGCCCAAGTGTGGTGCGCCGAGTTATAAGTTAATATAACTTATAAAACGGCGATAGGGGCTTTGTTCCCCTAACAAAAATATGATCTGGCACCAGCTCACCCTGAGCTGGTGCCATGTATATGTGTCTAAACCTACCACTTGTAAGTGGTAGGTTTCCTTTAAGATAACCACATGTTTTTTACATGCAATGATCACTAATAACAGCTGTATTGATTGTTACACACATGATCATTTTCTCAACGTTATCCATATATGTATGTGGTGTACAGAGAACAAATCTGTAACTCCCAAAATCGTGTTACACTTTACTTTTATATTCAAATGACATTTTTTCTAATATTGTCAACACCCCTTAAAAAAGAAAAAACACTATGACCTATGCAGACCTATGACACAGGTGCCAGAGGTGGCACTCGGACCCCTCTCTGTTGGCACCCAGTCCATTGCCCCAGCACAGAGTTCACCAGACAGGACTAAATGGCCTCCTCCTGTATTCCCGGGCAGCCAAGGACGTGCCACATTCAGAGCTATTTTAAAGTGACTGGAAGAGTAGTGGGGAGGTTTTGGACAGAGCTGAATTAATATCTCTTCTCCCTTTTACTGTATTGGTGACCTCAGGAGGCCAATACAATTGAAATCTGCAACAGAGCAGGAAGCAATAAATTACTGCTTACAATAAATTGACAAAAATTGTAGTTCCAGCACTTGATCTCCAAAAGGTTCTCCATCGCTGACTTAGGCGCTCAGTAGAAATGACAAAGGTCTATCTGCACATGTTGCGGATTCTATACGGATTTGGTGTGGAAAATCTGCATTGTAATATAGTAGCATTAAATTGATGTGATTTGGGAAAAAAGTCATGTAGACGAAAATTGACGCTCAGCGCGGAAATAAAATAATGATCAATCTACTTTTCTTGTGCGTCCTTGCAGATTTTTTCATGCATTTTTTTTAATTTTGAAGTCTATGGGAGAATAAAAATCTGCATGAAATCTGCTCTAACGTGTGTTTTTTATGCAGAATTCCCACGGCCAAAAGGAATGGTAAATGTACAAAAACAACCGCAACACTAAATAGACAAATCCGCATGAGAAGCACATAAAAACAGTGCACATTGGATGTGGATTTTCATGTGTATTTTCCACATGATAATCTGCTACATGTACAGATTGCTGCATCCTCACTCAGTGGTGCCTGACAGACACAGAAAAGATGAGTGGAAAAATATGATTTGGGGCTGGTATTGTCTGCATAAATGTAGAAAATCTTGGATCTTTGTTTAGATCAAGTCTGGGGGGTCTGTATTTTTAGGGTTTTTGTAGTTCATGGTGTGAATAATCCCTTACCACTACTATACAGCTATGAATGTCCTATATGTATATACATGTGCATAGAACACGTTTACGTTTATAGATGTAAAGACAATTATCCTTTTCAAATTGATATTAATTACTGAACCAGGGCACCTAGACACACAGTTCTGATGTCATATTAAAGGGGAGAATCTCCTCTTATATATAACACCAGAACTGTGTTTCTATGTTAAGGTGAGCCCCTCTGCGGCCTGTCAGCTGAAGGCAGAATAGAGAAGGAGCTACAGGGCGCTTTCCCACGTGCCGTTTTTGTTGCGTTTTTAAACATATACAAAACCCAAGTGGGAGGGGTTTTGGCCAAAACACATATATGTTTCCAATGAAATGCATGCGTTTCATTACATTTAATTAGAAACGCATATGTGTTTAAAAACGCAACAAAAACGGCACATGGGAAGGCTTATAAAAGGTTTATCCTGTTTTACTGTTTTTTTTTTAATTGGAAAAAACATTTAAAAAAAAATTATTTGTCTGTTAATTCTTCTGTTACAAATGGGTTTTAAATGTCATGAAAAAAACTATGTAAAGATCATACGAATATGTAAAGATTTCTTCAGCAGAACCGATTGACTTGGACCAATGACCATTGGTAATGGAGGGGTGAAGAGGTTAGTTAGGGATTCAGGTGCTGTAAAATGTAAAATGTGACATATAAACTAAAGGAACATACAGCATTTTATTTTTCTCTTCTACATTTGGTACGTTACCTTTAAGACTTTCCTTGAAGTTGAAGCATTGTCATATATGATATGCAAAGAGTTTGTATAGGCTGAGTGGTTAGCAATTCTGCCTTGCAGCACTGGAGTCCTGGGTTCGAATCCCACCCACGTCAACATCTGCAAAGAGTTTGTATGTTCTCTCTGTGTTAGCGTGGGTTTCCTCCGGGTACTCCGGTTTCCTCCCACACTCTAAAACATACTGTTAGGTTGTTTAGATTGTGAGCCCCTTGGGGACAGGGACCAATTTGACAAGCTCTGTGCAGCGCTGCGTAATCTGTGTGCACTATATAAATAAAGAATTATTATTATATTCTCTCCGTGTTCGCATAGGTTTCCTCCGTGTCCTCCGGTTTCCTCCCATGCTCCAAAACTTACTGGTAAGTTGATTAGATTGGGAGTCCCATTGGGGACAGGGACTGATTTGAAGTTCTGTGCAGCGCTGCAGAATATGTGTGCGCTATATAAATAAAGGAATTATTATTTTTATTATTATGATTATTATAGTGGCTGCACGGTGTGGACAATCATTGAGTCTCTGGCCGTAACAGGACACACAGATATGGAATAATGAAATGTGTTATGACAGTTGTCCTGATGCCAATGTGAAATGATGAGCAGGCAGCATATGCTTCTTCTAGCTCAGCATCCACTCTCCAGTGACTTCTCTGCAGCGGATTGCTTAGCCCTGAGCAGTAACACCTCATAGGAGGTAGTGATGTGCAGCTGGAGTGTGTGATGGGTAGAGCAGGGTCATCATACAACAGGCCAGCTGCATCATCTCCTCTCCTGGACTGTAACATGAAGCCTCTCAGCATCCTCCCTGCAAGCTGCTGCTAGGCTAGGGGGGGGCTTCCTCTGCACCAAGCACCATGGCCACAGACAGTGAGTATATGAATGTGATGGGGAGAAGCCAGGGAAGGGGATGGTGCAGTCATTTAGTTTACATTTGATAAGCAGGTACCAACCCCTCCTGGCAAATCTGCAATAGGAAGCAATGGAGGAGGATGGGGAGGTAGGTACAAGAGGGAGGAATCTGTGTGACTGCTGGATGTCTGGGTCTTGTATGTGGATCACACTAGCTGTGTGTACATGGAAGCGTGTATTAATATTGTTATTATGTTAGTGTATTATGTGTCATCTCTATAGCAGAGAATGTGGATGGGGTGATATGTTATGATATGTTAGAATTCTGATACATATTGTACTTGATGGAAGACACTTTCCTTTCTTTCCTTTTGTATGTATTTGCTATGTCTGCCAGTTCTAATATTCTCACGTGGATATAAGAGCAGAAAACTGTACTATATATATATAACCTATGGGGCCAGTGAAGTAAGGAGCTACCTTAATATCAGTTTCTATACATTAGATTTGGGGTTAGGGAAGGAGTTAATGGTTGATTGATAGGAGTGAAGGATGACAAGTCATATTTTGTCTTCTCTCAGTGTTTCTGTGTTGTTTATATATCCCCCCCCCCCTCTACGTGTGTTGCATGAGGGGTTTCTTAGGTGCCAAGGTGGGTGCCATCTAGTTTAAGACAATTACAACAGACCTGGTGCTATAGTGCTCTCACCTACCCCCTGGGGGTGATAAGTTATTAAATAGTCAGAGATATTGATTAGACATAACAGCTTTGTGTCCATTTGGAGGAAATGTGTTGCTCATTCAAGTGTTAGTGATTTCTTGCAGGGCAGTGATGGATGCACAGCGCCGTGAGATTAGTTGCTGTATGTGCCTTATAGAGCTTGGAATTTAACTCTCTCAGTAAAAATAGATCATGGGTGGCCACCAGTCCAGGAGCAATAATGTTCAATAATAATAGAAATATTCAAGAGGAAAAAAACTTGAAAGCTACACATTGTTTCATTTTCTAGGACCGCTTGCTATTGGGTCAGTCTCCAGTGTTCCAGTGGGTGTAGTATTCATACCCCTAGAACTTTTCCTGTTTTTTAACAGGCACAAATGTAGAGGGATAAGTACTGCATATTACTATAATATGGGTGACTGTATTACTCTGGGGGACTTACTCTGTTTAAATTGTTTACCCTCATAAAGTTTTTTGTTCGCCACGGGGGGGCAGTGGGTTACTTGACCCCCAGCCAGCAGAACTTCCTGTCCTTCAATCAGCACTGTCTGCATCCCCCTCCATCATAACCACTTCAGGAAGTCTCAAGTCATCCTGTCCTGACGTGACCTGCGGTTCTGGGTAGTGAACATTCCTACTTTGTAGGCACTTTGTAGGACTACCTTTAGCTGCGCATTTATCATTATAACATTTAAAAATTAGAAGTTTAATAATTAACATTTAAAAATATGAATACTTTTGCAAACAAATATAACTGTCCAATGATGGATCAAGATTTGTGTATTCTAAACATAGCCTTATAAGTCCTTCTTTTGGTACTGTTATACAAGTTATACACAGCTCCCACCTCTTCCCGGATTTGGAGGGACCAGATTTTTCTGCGCTATCCCGCCGACCCGGGCGGTTGGGAGAATGTCCTGTGGTGTCCCTTCAGGAGGCAGGATCAGCTCATGTTGCCTCCACATGTCTGATTCTGCTCTGTAGAAGGGATGTGTGGTGGTAGCTTCTACCCTATGCTGGTCCTGCCCTTCCTATCGGAATCAACAATAGAGCCTCAGAAGAAGAGGAAGCAGGGATGCTACAGGGGCATGATGGAAAGTTAAGTAATATTTTTTTTGCTTTATACACAACAACAGGGGAGGACTGGAGGCCAAAATATGAGGGAGGATGGAGGACTGGGGGCCACAATATGAGGGAAGTTTAAGGACATAAGGACACAATATGAGGCAGATGGAAGACAGAGGCAACAATATGAGGGAGGATGGAGGACATTGGGCCACAATAAGAGGGTGATGGAGGACAGGGGACTACAATATGATGGAGGACAGGAGGCCATAATATGAGGGAGGATAGAGGACAGGGGGACACAATATGATGGAAGAGGGGAACCAAATATGAGGTGGAATGGAGGACAGGAGGTCATAGTATGAGGAGGATGGTGGACAGGAGGCTACAATATGAGGGAGGATGGAGGACAGGGGGCCACAATATGAGGTGGATGGAGGACAGGGGGCCACAATATGAGGGAGGATGGGGGACAGGCAGCCACAATATGAGGGAGGATGGAGGACAGGAGGCCACAATATGAGAGGGATGGAGGACAGGGGCAATGGGCATTGATATTATACATTTTAGGTGGAGCAATGGGCTGGGCAGTGGGTGTGACTTAGAAGAAAAGGGCTTTTGTCTTTTGTCCAACTTTTTTTTAATCCAAAAGTTTGCAGGTATGCTTATTTTTAGAAATCAAAAATTGAGTAACTGTGCATTTACTTATTACTTACCCAATCCTTAACTTATCCTTTACTGTCCACAAGCTGAATCTAAAATATCCGTCTTCTAGTTGTTTTTAGAAACAGTCAACCATCCTGTTGTCCTATTTTCTAGCAGGACAGTAAGAATAGGACTACAGTTTCTAGAATACAAATAACTGAATGGCAGATTTCTGGCGGATTTCATATCTGAAGCCTACAGTATCATAAGTGTAGCTCTATACTGTTAGGCTATATTCACACTGCCGTTGCTCGCCCGTACCGTACCGTAGCGGGCAACGGCAGTGTACGGGGAGAGGAGGAGGAGGTGAGCGCAGCTCACCCCCGCCCCTCTCCATAGCTACCTATGGCGCACGGCGCCGTATTGCAGGAAAAGATAGGACAGGTCCTATCTTTTTCCCGGGTACGGAACGGTACGGTTGACCTAATTGACCTAACATAACATGTTTTTATTTATTTTATTTATTTATTTTTATCTTTATCATTCTTTCTTTATTGAAGTAGAGTAAAACAGATAGCATCCAACAACATATTTTACCAATAAACCTGTATATATGGAGAGTATATGGAAACTCTACAGATCATATCGCCCAACTTAAAGGGGTACTCCCATTTCAGGAAATTATTGTTTTTGTGATAAAAAGTTATACTATTTTCCAATATACTTTCTGTATCAATTCCTTACAGTTTTCTAGATCTCTGCTTGCTGTCATTCTATAGAAAGCTTCTATGGTTACTACGAGTGGACATAAATCTGACCGTGGTCACACAGGTGCGCAGCTCGTTATATGACAGACAGTAACCACAGATGTTTGTTATAATGATCTGTGCACCTGTGTGACCATGGTAGTAAACATAGAAGCTTTCCATAGAATGACAGGCAGCAGAGATCTAGAAAACTGTAAGGAATTGATACAGAAAGTATATTGGAAAATAGTATAACTTTTTATCATAAAAAGAATGACATACATTTGCTGTAATGGAAATACCCCTGTAAGCACTTAAGCTTCAGCCTACATCTTTCATTTGGGGTGCAAAGGACCCAAATTCTCTGCTGTGCTCTGGGTAGGGTAAAATTTGTGAGCGGAGTACCTCTTTAACGTTCCTATATGTGGTCACCTCCATTTCTTGGAATGATACAACTATCCACTGTGAAAATATGCAAAGTTTTCCAGGATGGGATAAGGAAAACCACACCTCTTCTACTTACCTTGTAAGGCAGCTCTCTGTACATCAAGCATGACTTACAAGAGGCCTTATGACATGATACGGGATTAAAACCAAACCAGTATTTCTATTGCAGAAGGAACAGACTCCCAACTGTAGACAGCGCTGTTTCCATCTGGCTGGGTCTCCTCAGTACAGTGTAGGGAACTGATTTGGCTATGTGAGCGCTTGTGACTAGGGTCAGGAAGTAAGAGTTTTCCTTACTGAGACTTCCAATAAAGGCCACCGTGTAGGCATGTGGAGTCTTATAGCCATGGATGCTCCACCTGGGGGATTCTGGGAAAATATGTTTTAAGTTTTGTGTTATTCATTTTTTAAATTTTCCAGGATGGGATAAGGAAAACAACGCTACTTTGAGCTACCTTGTAAGGCAGCTCCCTTTCCCAACCCTAGTCACAAGCCTCTCACCCAGCCAAACCAGTTCCCTACACTGTACTGAGAAGACCCAATCAGGTTGAAACAGTGCTGTCTACATTTGGGAGTCTGTTCCTTCTGGAATAGATATACTGGTTTGGTTTTAATTCTGCATCATGTCATAAGGCAGTGATGGGCAACCTTTTGAGCTTGGTGTGTCAAAATTTGCCAAAAAAACGAGGATAACTCGGGTGCTGTGTCACCTTTAGAAAAAAAACTAATTTTGTAATAACATGTCCAGCAGCAGCCTCCCCTTATTCATAACATGTCCAGCAGTGGCCTCCCCTTATTAATAACATGTCCAGCAGCGGCCTCCCCTCATTAATAACATGTCCAGCAGCGGCCTCCCTTTATTAATAACATGTCCAGCAGCGGCCTCCCCTCATTAATAACATGTCCAGCAGCGGCCTTCCTTCCCTAATAAAATACCCCAGCGGCCTCCCTTTACTATTAAAATGCCCCTAGCGGCCTTACTTCCCTAATAAAATACCCCTAGCGGCCCCCCTTTACTACTAAAATACCCCTAGAGGTCTCCCTTTACTACTAAAATACCCCTAGCCGCCTCCCTTTACTACTAAAATACCCCTAGCACCCTCCCTTTACTACTAAAATACCCCTAGCCTCCTCCCTTTAAAAATAATATAATAATAAACTTATATACTTACCCAGTGATGTCTTCTTCCCTGTAGCTTGACTGCCCAAATAAAATTAAAACCATAAACCACCGGGAGCACAGGCCCCTTTAACCCTAAACCAATTTTCGCCGATAAATAAACACACAGAGACTTGTATTAAAGTTAAACATATGTGGGTTGACATGAGGGTCGGCCACAGCTTTATATATTATTGTAATAAACATCTTGTATTTTTTTTTATATTGTTTTTTTGTATTATTTAAAACATAAATTGAACAGGTAACAAATTTAAATAACAAACCAAGAGCAACAAAACCCCTCCCACCTGTATGCCTGCCAGCCAATGGGCATGTAGGCAAATAACCCAACTAACCGCCAGCTGTGACAAAAGCAACGCCGAAAGCACCTTAAACAAAGGGAGGGCGGGTGGGAAACGCAATCCGGAAAGAGGGTGAGTGACGCTAACTAAGACCCCTTTGTGCAGTCATTAGCCCAACGGCTATACGCCTCCGGGCTTGCAATACTGCAGGTCTGACGATAATGGCGGCTAGGCTCCTCCAGGTTGCACTGCGCGCCTCGGGTCACGTGACTGACGCAAAGAGGTCGCCTCTTGTAGGTCATGCTTGGTGTAAAAGGAGCTGCCTTACAAGGTGGCTAAAAGAGGCGTGGTTTTCCTTTATCCCATCCTGGAAAACTTTGCATACTTTCCCAGAATCCCCCTAGTGGAGCATCCATGGCTATAAGACTCCACACACCTACATGTTGGCCTTAATTGGCAGTCTCCAAAAGGAGAACTGTAACTCCCCGACAACTATCCACTGTCTAATATAAATTTAGTTTCTGAAAGTTTTGGCACTTATGGCACTGTTGTGTTGGTTAGATATGATATGACCTCTCTTTGTGGTCCTAGACGCAAATTAAAATAAACTGCACGATCTACGTTCAGCAGCTGTTTCTGTCTTTTAAGAAGATGAAACTATGGATGAAAACAGATGCTTTCCAACTCAATCTGTCTCGCACTGACAAATGTTTTTGAAATCTGGTTATCAGAATAATGTAGCATCTGTTTATACCCATTAGTATCTTTTTATTACATATTTAAGAGTAAATAGATGTTGAAAAGCAGATTGAAAATAATAAGGCTGAATTTTGTGTGGCACCTATTGGCGTGGTATAAAATAGGCTTGTTGTGTTATAGTGGTCCTGTATAAAACTTATGTATGGGTTTCATATACATGGTGATACCACACTGTCACCTTGTGGCTCTGGTAAAAGAAAGATGGTCCATTAGTCAGAGGAGGACTCTCTGGTCCCCAATAATAAAGCAGAAGATGGCAATAGCTTATCGTAGAGAACTTCCTTAATGTCTTTCTACAACCTATGAAAATGGCCATCTATCCAGTGTAGTGGTAAGTAGAAAGCAGCGGTAGCTACCATAACTCCCAGCTTCTGCAGCAAAGAGAGACAAAAGATGCAGCTTGCATAGGGCGATGTGGAAATTCTTTCTGCCCTAAGCCCTGTCTTTTGCCCTGCCCATTACTCATACAGTATGACTACCCCCTTACATTGTGCCCCCAGCTCTCAGGAATATTCACCTCTGCCAGCTCCCCCTCATATTGTGCCCCCCTGCAGTTCCCTCCTATTTTATTTAGTTCCAACCAGCTTTCCCTCATATTATGAGAGTTCCTAACCACAACTTCATACTCTGACCCCCCTGATGTTGGGCACCCTCTTTCTAACAGCTTCCCTCATATTAGCCCCCAAACATCTTCCCCTCTTATTATCCCCCCAGCTCCCCTTATATTACTCACCTTAAGCAGCTACCCCTTGTTGTTAATAAAAAAATAATAAACACCAGGTACTTACCTCTCCCTGACCCAATGCAGCTGCCCTCCTCCTCCCTACTGCTGTGCGTAGTACAGCACCAGAGGCTCAGTGATAATACAGAGAACTTACGACAATACATCTATGCATTACCTCTCTTAAGAACTCCAGGAAAGGGCAGAGGGACGGAGCCCGAAATCCGAGATTATTCTGCTGGATCCTGGATAGTTCAAAGGTATACTCTACTTGTAAGGGCCCAGCCATCAGATATAGAATGATAGTAGTTTGGTTATAAGAAGGGTTATATTCATCACAACACTAGGATATGCCCAGGGGCATAAATACAATGGTAGCGGCAATAGCAGCTGCTATGGGGCCCGCGGTGTCAGGGGGCCCTATCATCCAACCAGACACTAAAGAATGGAGGATGTGCACCATTAAATACATATTGTGCTGCACATTGTACGGCATACTATGTATATAACATACTGTACATATGATGTGTATATGCTGTATGTGTATATGGTGTGTACATATCTATATATGCTGTACGTCTGTATATGGCACTGTGTGTGTATATAATGTATGTGTGTGTATATATGTTGTATTTCTGTATATGGCACTGTATGTGTGTGTTTGATGTGTGTGTGTTTGATGTTTGATGCTCTACATGTGTGTATGTGTGTGCAATTGTATGAACTGTATGTTTATGTATAGAGGTATATAAATGTGTGTGTATATAATGTATGTGTGTATCTGTGATGTGTATATATGTTGTATTTTTGTATATGGCACTGTGTGTGAGTGATGTGTATATGCTCTATATGTGTGTGTATGTGTGTGCAATTGTATGAACTATATGTTTATGTATAAAGGTACCAGGGCCGGCTCCAGGTTTTAGTGGGCCCCTGGGCGACAGAGCCTTAGTGGGCCCCTCCGTGGACCGCCCTCCAGTGGCCACACTGCGCCCCCTCCCCCTGCGGACACACTGACCCCGGGGACACACTGATCCCCCCCCACCTCCCCACGGACACACTGAACCCCCCCACCACCACCACTTGCGGACACACTGAAACCCCCCCCCCCTCCCCTGCGGACACACTGAACCCCCCCCCCCCCCCACCACCACTTGCAGACACACTGAACCCGGACACACTGAACCCCCCCCCCCCCACTTGCGGACACACTGAACCCGGACACACTGAACCCCCCTGCTGACACAATGACCCCCTCCCTCCCCCTGTGGACACACTGACCCCCTCCCTCCCCCTGTGGACACACTGACCCCCTCCCTCCCCCTGTGGACGCAATGACCCCCCCTGCTGACACACTAACACCCCCCCCCCCTCCCTCTCCCCCTGTATACACACTGACCCCCCCACGGACACCCTGACTCACCTCCGGAAAAGAAAAAAGAAATAATTCACCTTTCCTGGTTCCCCCGGAGCAGCGCCTGCAGCTGTCTTCAGCCTGGGCCTCCCGTACGCGCCGGCTCTGAAGCCGGTACACGTGATCCGATGACGTCATCATGTGCGCCGGCTTCAAAGCCGTCGCATACCCTGCGGAGCGCTGCATCGTTGGAACCGGGACAGGTGAGTTTTAGATTCTGCCTCTATGCTGCGCTCCCGACAAGCGCAGTATAGAGGCAGAAAAGTGATCGATCCCGATGGTGATCAATTGTACCAGTGTCTTATAGCGACACTGGTACAATTGATCCGGGGGCCCGAGTGGGCCCCTCCAGTACCCCGGGGCCCCGGCACTTGCCCGGGTTGGCCGGGTGCTGGCGCCGGGCCTGAAAGGTACGGTATATAAATATGTGTCTTTTTATAATAGAAAATATGCTGCTCGTTAAACAGTTAAAATGAAGTCAGTGTTCACACCTCAAGGGACTACAGTGCAGTAAGTTCATCAACACAGCTCTGTTCTGGGTCCTGTTGTATTCTGGCTTTGAACAGCAGTCATTGCTTGGTTAGATGCATTCAGAAACCCCTAATATATAACCTGCATGAACAGAGAACAATGAAGAACACTTCTGCTTTACAGGGGAAATTGCTTAAAGAGCAACTCCCAGTTGTATATGGTTATACACAGAAGTTATTGCTTTCATGTAACTGCAGATCAGGAGTTTCCAATCCTTACCCATGTGAATACCTATAATACCTAATCCATGTCTACTTTAAAAGGACTCTGGAAAACCCTTAGGCCGGCGCCACGCCTTAGGCCGGTGCCTGCGCCGATGCGATCGAGCCGAGGCCCGCCCCGGTGGGCGCGACTTTGTCTGCGTTTGCGTTTGCAAGCGCAGACAAAGCGCCCTGTGTGGTGCCGGCCTTAGGCCGCGGTCACACGTTCTGCTAGCTTTGTGTTGCATTGGGCCAATCGCACTTGCGTTTCCAGGAAAACGCATGCGATCGATAACCCGATTGCATACGTTTCTCTGGAAAAGCATGTGTGATCGCCCGAGGCCCGCCCCCTGTGCGCTAGGGTCGCGTCATGAACGCAAGGCTAGCGGAACGTGTGACTGCGGCCTCACACTATTCATATCAACCAGGTGTCCTGCAATTTTCAGTATGGAGTCCAATCAAACAGATGGAACGCAGTGCTAGCTATAAAACAGACAGAGCCTTACCTATCCTTTAATACATGTAACAGTGAGGGCGCTTTCACACGATGCGTTGTTTTTTTAATACGTTTTTGACGCATTCCAAAAGCTTCAGCCTCGATCACATGCTGAGGTTACATTGCATTTTAGCAGATGCAGTGGAAACACAATACAACCTCAGCATGTGATCCAGGCTGAAGCCTTTGGAATGCGTCAAAAACGCATCAAAAGATGTGACGCAACGCATTGTGTGAACGTGCCCTGAGCATGAAGATGGTAAGAGTCTAAACATCCACCGGTGTAATGTGAGGGCCTAGAAACCTTGGCCTACCCTTAATACCTCTTTTCTGCATACAAAAAGACCAGTACTATAAACAACACCTTATAGATGATTCATATTGGCAACTTAAAGGAAACCTACCACTGCCCGCATGATTTCATCATGCGGGCAGTGGTAGGTTTCCTTTAAAGGGGTTAGGGTGATTTGACATATAGCATTTTTGGTCCCTTTTTAAGCATGCAAAATGGACCAAAAAACGCCATGTATGGCATCACCCTTAGGGTGAAGACACACGTGGCGTTTTTAGGCCGTTTTTGGGCCGTTTATAGTTATTGCGTTTTCAGATCTTTAAAAACGCATGCGTTAAAAAACGCATCCGGTTTTTAAAAATGTATGAGTTTTTGTCCGGTTTTCCGAATTTGCGCAATTAAAAACTGACAAAACCGCATGCGTTTTCAAAAAACCGCATGCGTTTTCAAAAAACGCATGCATTTTTTAAAAAAACGGGTGCGTTTTTTAGCGCATGCGTTTTTAACGATCTGAAAATGCACTTAGTAAAAACGGCCTAAAAACGCCACGTGTGTCTTCACCCTTAGGGGTCCGTTTTTAAACATCCATTTTCAGTCAGTTTTTGGCTGTTTACCATGCATTTGGCTGCTTACAACCTGTTTATTTATTAAGATAATTGGGAAAAAACGGACCAAAAGCGCCATGTGTGGTATCACCCTTAGGGTTAAGCCTAACCCATTTCAGTAAATAAATCTTAGGCCGCGGTCACACGTACCGCTAGACGTCCGTTCATAACACGACGCTAGCGCACAGGGGGATGTCCTCGGCCCGAACGCACATGCGTTTCCAGAGAAACGCATGCGATCGGCTTAACAATCGCATGCGTTTCCCTGGAAACGCATGTGCGTACGGGCCAAGGACCTCCCCCTGTGCGCTAGCATTATGACGGACGCCTAGTGGTACGTGTGACCGCGGCCTCATTGGTTCTTTAACCCCTTAAGGACACAGCCATTTTACAGCTTAAGGCTCAGTCCATTTTTTGGATTCTGACTTGCGTCACTTTATATGGTTATAACTTTTGAACACTGTTACTTATCAAAACGATTCTGAGATAGTTTTTTCCCCACATGTTGTACTTCATTTTAGTGGTAAATGTCGGCTGATAAGTTTTGGGTTTATTTACAAAAAAAGGAAAAAAATTATGAATTTTTGAAAAAAAATTCCAATTTCGAAATTCTAAATCATCGCATTTTCAGGCAGATAGATGTACCACCTAAATAAGTTGTTGAATAACATTTCTTATATGTCTACTTTACATTTTCATAATTTTTGAAATATCTGGATAATTTATTTTGATGGGACGCGGCTTACAATTCCAATATCACTTTTCCGTATCTATTTTGGGGATAAATACTGTTTTGAATTAAATTTTACTTTTAACATCAAAACCCCCCTATATAATCAGCCAATTTTCAAAACTGCACCCCTCAAACTATCAGAAACAGCTTTCAGGAAGATTGTTAACCCCTTGAGATCTTCATAGTAATTGAATCAAAATGGAGGTGAAATTTAGAATGGTCAAATTGTTCCGGTTATACGTTCATTTAGCCCTAAAATTTACACATTCCCAAAAGGAGAAAACTTTACAAATATTTCAAGGGAAAGTGAAATTCGTTACACACAAAATAAGCCCTCACACAGCTTTGTAAACGCCATGTTGGCAGCAATGTAATCAGGCAAATCTCCTTTTTTCAGCTTGAAAACGCATGTACTAACCCTACATGTGAACGGACTCTCAATGCAAATGTTAACAACAATGTCATTTAGGCAAATCTCTTCCTCCAGAGTTTTTTCAATTATAATTTTATTTACCCCGCTTTCAATACTCTAGTACAGGGGTCGGGAACCTATGGCTCGCGAGCCAGATATGGCTCTTTTGATGGCCGCATCTGGCTCGCAGCCGGTGCTCGTATCCAGGGGCGTAACTACAGCCGCAGCAACTGCTAATATGCCTGAAAAGACCAGGGGCCCATATTTGGCCGTATGTCCGGGGCCCCTGTTGTGCCCGTGCACGTGTTCTGCAGCGGTTGGCGTCTGTATGGGGATGTTCTGCAGCGGTTGGCGTCTGTATGGGGATGTTCTGCAGCGGTTGGCGTCTGTATGGGGATGTTCTGCAGCGGTTGGCGTCTGTATGGGGATGTTCTGCAGCGGTTGGCTTCTGTATGGGGATGTTCTGCAGCGGCTGGCGTCTGTATGGGGATGTTCTGCAGCGGCTGGCGTCTGTATGGGGATGTTCTGCAGCGGCTGGCGTATGTATGGGGATGTTCTGCAGCGGTTGGCGTCTGTATGGGGATGTTCTGCAGCGGTTGGCGTCTGTATGGGGATGTTCTGCAGCGGTTGGCGTCTGTATGGGGATGTTCTGCAGCGGTTGGCGTCTGTATGGGGATGTTCTGCAGCGGTTGGCGTCTGTATGGGGATGTTCTGCAGCGGTTGGCGTCTGTATGGGGATGTTCTGCAGCGGTTGGCGTCTGTATGGGGATGTTCTGCAGCGGCTGGCGTCTGTATGGGGATGTTCTGCAGCGGTTGGCGTCTGTATGGGGATGTTCTGCAGCTGTTGGCGTCTGTATGGGGATGTTCTGCAGCGGTTGGCGTCTGTATGGGGATGTTCTGCAGCGGTTGGCGTCTGTATGGGGATGTTCTGCAGTGGTTGGCGTCTGTATGGGGATGTTCTGCAGCGGTTGGCGCCTGTATGGGGATGTTCTGCAGCGGTTGGCGTCTGTATGGGGATGTTCTGTAGCGGTTGGCGTCTGTATGGGGATGTTCTGTAGCGGTTGGCGTCTGTACAGGGACAAGCTCGAATGTAAATTATCTATTTTTTATTTTAAAGGGAATTACCATTGTTTCGGTCCAATGGAGGCTTAGTACAGGGGGGAGGAACACTCCTTTCTGTACTAATGACTGCTGGAGCCATTGTTCTGTCAGTGTCCCTTTAAGTATATTGTATGGCTCTCACAGAATTATATTTTAAAATATGTGGGGCTTATGGCTCTCTCAGCCAAAAAGGTTCCTGACCCCTGCTCTAGTACTAGCCACATCCTATTGCTCATGCCACACACATTGAAATAGCATATTAGATGTTTCTAGTAATATTTCTAGTATAATTGGCTGTTAGTATCTAAGGTAATGAGCAGTTTTCTCCATGCATCTTGATGTAGGACACAGCTTGATCCGCAGCCCATGTGACCAGGGGGTTGTGTGGTCACAGAACGATTTCTACAAGACGGCCTAGTAACAGGACGCAGATTACTAATTCATGCAGCCTTATATCCACTGCGGTGTCAGGGAGACAATGCCCATAGTGAGCTGAGATTTTGTTACAGTGTTTTAATCGATGCAGTCATCTCTAAAATGAACTCAGCAACTGCGCACATCTCTACAGTCCTCAACTGCGGGCGAGTAAATGATTCTCATCCTGTGTGCTTGGATTAACCGCCATGGGTAACATCTGCAGAAGTATGATCTGGAAAATATGAGGCATACACTCATTCTTTGTGAATCTCGGACCATGCACAGGGAAAAAATCCGGGTTCATGGGGTCATAGTTTGATATACTGTAACAAACCATCAGCTGTGGGAGCACAATAAGATCAGAACAGATATTCTACTGCAACAATGTATCCTTAAAGCAAGCATAGATCCACCTAATTACATACTCCCCCTGGTACTATGGTATCTACCCTTACTATCAGCCTGATTAAGGGTGATGCCACACATGGCGTTTTGAAACCATTTTTGGTCCGTTTTTAATTGCGCAAATTAGGAAAACCTGTCAAAAACATGCGTTTTTTAAAAACGGATGCGTTTATTAACGGATTGCTTAAAAACTGACCAAAAACGTGTTCAAAACGCCATGTGTGGCATTACCCTAAATAGAGTAGGAACAAGTACTATAAACAAAAATAATACTGACACCCAGTTGTCAATTTATTCATACCTTTCCAAGACGAATAATAGGAAGACCATTTTTTGGAATATTTCTGACTCGTCTGATATAGGTCGCATATGAAATGCATGTGCATTCAGTCCGAGGACCTCCCTGTGTACGCTAGCGTGGCGTTATAAACGGACGCCTAGCGGTACGTGTGACCGCGGCCATAGGGTAGTGGCCTCTATAAAGGGGGCATGGTACCTGGAAAAGTGGGCGAGGCTGGGCTGGAAATAGTCTGTGTACCCCCAAAAATTAAAACTCGCCATCGCTGGTTAGGGTGATGCCACACATGGCGTTTTGAAACCGTTTTTGGTCCGTTTTTAAGCAGTCCGTTAAAAAACGCATGCGTTAAAAAAAACTCATGTGTTTTTTGGAAACGCATCCGTTTTGTCCGTTTTTAACCCTTTCACGACCCGTGACGTAATAGCACGTCACGGGTCGGCCGCGGGTGCATGGAGAGGGCTCACGCGCTGAGCCCTCTCCATAGCCGGTAAGTCTTTGCTGCATATTGCAGCAAAGGCTTACCGGTAACACCCGCAATCGGTGCCAGCACCAATCGCGGGTGTTTTCCCGTTGATCGCCGCCGGCAGCTTTGCGTGGGCACCGCCATCTTTTCGAGGATCACTGCTCCCCGTGACGTCATCTCACGAAGACCCGAGGATACTTCGGGTTAACCCATGCATTACAATGTGTAATGTATGAGGAATAAAATCCCCATATACTGCCATACAGTAGTATGGCAGTATATGATAGGATCGATCAGACAACCTAGGGTTAAAGTACCCTAGGGAGTCTGAAAAATAGTAAAAATAAAAATAAAAAAAAGTAAAAAAAAAATAATAATAAAAAACCCTAAAAACTCAAATCACCCCCCTTTCCCTAGAACTGATATAAATATAAATAAACAGTAAAAATCATAAACACATTAGGTATCGCCGCGTCTGAAAATGCCCGATCTATCAAAAAATGATAACGGTTTTTCACTGCGTTTAATCCCGTAACGGAAAATCGCGCCCAAAGTCGAAAATGACACTTTTTTTCATTAAAAAAAAATAAAAAAATTCGATAAAAAGTGATCACACAGTCGTATAGTCCTAAAATCAATAACATTGTAAACGTCATCAAAATCCGCAAAAAACGACACCACCCACAGCTCCGTACATCAAAGTATAAAAAAGTTATTAGCACCAGAAGATGGCAAAATCCCCCCCAAAATTTTTGTACAGGAGGTTTTAATTTTTTTTAAATGTATGATAACATTATAAAACCTATATAAATTTGGTATCCCCGTGACTGTACCGACCCAAAGAATAAAGTAGACGTGTCATTTGGGGTGCACAGTGAAATCCGTAAGATCCAAGCCCACAAGAAAACGGCACAAATGCGTTTTTTTTACCAATTTCACTGCATTTGGAATTTTTTTCCCGCTTCCCAGTACACGGCATGGAATAATAAATACCATCTCTATGAAGTGTAATTTGTTACGCAGAAAACAAGCTGTCACATAGCTCTGGACATGGAAAAATAAAAAAGTTATGGATTTTTGATCATGTGGAGTGAAAAATGAAAAAGCAAAAAAGGGCCAGGTCCTGAAAGGGTTAATTGTGCAAATTTGGAAAACTTGTCAAAAACAGATGCGTTTTTTAAAAACGGATGCATTTTTTAATGCATACGTTTTTTAACGGATTGCTTAAAAACGGACCAAAAACTGTTTCAAAACGCCATGTGTGGCATCACCCTTGCTGGGAATGTCAATTTGCAGGATTGGATGTTCGGCCACCGAGGCTGCCAAACCCAAGCGCTGACCTCATCATCACAATGATGAATCTGTTGTAGCACTAGACGATGTTGTTGAGCTTTGCACCGTCAGAGCCTGCAACACATTAATGAATACAGGATCAGGGCCAACTTGCTGATTGGTGGGGTCTCAGTGATGGGACACGCATGCGCCAACTGCTCCATTCATCACTTTGGCACTGACAGAGATATCCAAGTGTCGTACTCGACAATCTCTGTTGGCGCCGTAGAGATCTTTAGCACATGCAGCGTCTGCTCTCTTCATCCCAGGATATAACAGGGGTACAACCAGCCCTTGTGATTCTGTGGATAAGAGCTAACTTGTATGTCACTGGAAAGTCCCTTTAAACATAGCTATAAAACCCCTTTAGTGAACAGAGTGATATTCTTATTGGGGAGCCCTCCATTCTCTAAAACTGCTGCCAGTCAGTGGGAGTCCTGGTCCCTGTAAACATAACTTTACATCCTGTTCTGCACATGGTCATTGTCTTCATGAGACTTGTAAGGAAGGAAGTCCCGAGAAGACGTTTCCCAGTGTGACTTGCTGAGAGAAGTACAAATGTAAGATTTATATTTGTCTCCACTGCCGCAATGTCTTATATATTATTTATGGCCCAGAAAATTTCCAGGCAGATCACTGAAAGGTAAGAGTAATATTAGATATAACACCAACAACATGTGAGTTGTGATATCTAGACTAGAATGTTGAATCATTTTCTGTGAGGTGATTGGATTAATTGTGAAAATCCTCTGTTATTCCTTAGGAAATATCTGAGTTAATTGACAAATACATTACCCTTACCTTCCCAGATGGGATGTGTTCTTCCATATTGTGACTATATAGGGGCACCCCCTTTTTTACAATAAGAAAGGTAACAATAGTTGTCATCTCATACATTTTCATGGCATGGCTGTTTAATTAAAAATGTTAAACTCCATTAAGTAACAATTAGTAAGTAAGTAACAAAAATGAACAATTCTTTCACGGAACCTGTCAGCAGGAATGTGATTTTTAGCTGGTGACAGGTTCCAATAGCCTCTCATGTGCTGATTTAAAACATGTCCTGGTCAGCAATCTGAATCATTTCAGTAGTTTATACTATTTTATTTTACATTACCTGGCTCCCTGCTACTTGTGGTGGGGGGAAGCAGCTGCAGCCTGTGTGTGCCTGTGTCTGTCTCTTCTCCTCCACACTCATGCAGCTTCCTCCCCCCTTCCCACTCCCTGTTATGTGCATGGAGCAGGCAGAGGAGGGAGGTGGATGGTGTGGAGGAAGGGGAGTATTCATGAGGAGACATAGGCACACACAGACTGCAGCAGCTGCTTCTTCCCCCAGGAGGCTACTCCCTCAATGTAAGAACAGTGCCCCCACCGTAGTGAATTTAGTAGGAGTGTTTGGTGCAGGTGACAGTGATCACACCACATACAATGGGGGACATAGATCTGAGTCCATTTTATTCCCTGCTCTTTGAATCAAAAATTAGCAAAATTAGCAGTCGCTTTAGGAAGACTATAGAACCAGCCAGGTCCCATCTGTAGTCTTTCACAATAAATTTATATGCAATCAGCCGTGGCGTGCCCCTGTGTGTTTTGATTGACAGGTTATGATATTCATCTGTATGGAGAGCTTTGTTACATCATTGAGTACTTAAAGTCATGTGACTAGCTGTATATGTGCAAATGTGGTGACAGGTTCCCTTTAATACCTTCACAAAATCCTTTCCTGGGCATGTGTAACCTACACCATAAAGCTTTTAGGAGGAGGCAGTCAGGCAAATGATGAGCCGTGTAGGGATGTCTTTAATGCATTGTGCCTTGATCTTAGTAAGTGGCGATACTTCTAGAATGGGCAGAAGTACAGCTACCGCTCTGTTCCAGCAGATGTCAGTACTGGTCAATGCCTTGTGGCTATGCTTTATTTCTGACATGTAATGGGACGAATAGTTTAATGGGATTATATCATGAAGTTTGAGGGTGGGTTCATATGTTTAGCTTTTCAGATGCAGTTTTTAAAGTCCAAACCAGGAGAGGAGTGAAGAAAAGATAAAGGGTGGCACCTTTCTATGATTAGTTCTCACCCATTGTGATCCACACCTGCTTTTGGCTTCAAAACTGCATCTGAGAAATTAAACTTGTCAGCGCACCCTGAGCTTATTTTCTTCAAAGTGCCCAATAGTAGAACAATTTAGGTTTACTTTCATCTATAATTTGCCTTCCCACATTATTATGTCAATATAACCAAGGATTTTGTCCATGTATAAGGTAAATTTGAACACTCCTAAAAAATTTTAATTTTAATATATTTCGGTGCCGGAGTGAATCACATTTTCAAGCATAATTGTATCAACGTCGGAGTCCGGACGAACTCCTGGTGTTTCTTACTATGGTGTTGACAGGTTCCCTTTAACTTAATGTAAAAACTATGTACTTTGTAAGATATTTTCTTTGTATAGGAAAGTACAAATCCATAGATTGTCAGGGAAATGAGTGCAATGGAATTATTTGATGTGTGTCCCAGGAGCCTTACCAGTGTATATGTCATATGTGCAGAAAGGAAACTCACTTAAAGGGGTTGTCTACTTTCAGCAAATAATTGATATGATTTGTTTAAGGAAGAGTTATACAATTTTCCAATGTACTTTCTGTATCAATTCCTCACAGGTTTTTAGATCTCTGCATAATGAATTAATACAAAAAGTATACTGAAAAATTGTATAACTTTTCTTTACACAATCCATATAAATTATTTGCTGAAAGTGGACAACCCCTTTAATTTCTATTACAGTTTCCCAGCAGATAAATTTTATGTCTCAACCACGGACCAGACTTAAAGGAGTTTTCCCGTTTCAGCAACTAAATGTTATTGTTTGTATAATAAAAAGTTATACAATTTTCCTACATACTTTCTGTCGGAATTTCTCATGGTTTTCTAGATCTCTGCTTGCTGTCATTCTATAGAAATCTGTCCATGGTCACACAGGTGCACGCCTCATTATAAAACACTGCTGTTATTACTCTCTGTGATACTAATGAGCCATGCACCTGTGTGACCATGGTCAGATTTTTGTCCGCTGGAAGTAAACAATGAAGCTTTTTATAGAATGACAGCAAGCAGAGATCTAGAAAACCACAAGGAATTGATACAAAATATATTAAAAAATAATTTTTCATTATACAAACAATAACATTAATTTGACAAAATGAGTATACCCCTCTAAGGGGTATTCTCATCAAAGCTTCCCATATTCATGACACATCCAAAGAATATGCATAAACTGAAAAAAGAAGCAGCACATGCATGCAAAATATGACTCGTGGAACAAGGTCATCAAAAAACAAAAAGTAAATGGCAGAGCTACAGTTACCTTTATTCACAAGTAACCACTGCTAAGTTTCAGCACCTAAGGTCTGGAGCCTTTTCAAAGAATATACGTGATACTCTTGAGTCCTGGTAACCTCTGGCCCTGCTCCCTCTTTCTGTGGCTAGGGTGAATGCAGAGTTTGTGCTGTGTGCACGCAGTCATTCTCCATTCATGTCTATGGGAGCACCGAAAAATAGGAGAGTCTACACACTGCTATTTCCGCCTCCCATAGACTTGCATGAACAGCAAACTGCGTTTTTCCCAAACTTGAATAAGGGAGGTGCAAGTTCAAAGGATATGTCATAAATATTGAAGGAAACCTACCACCATGATCTACCTATAAAGGTAGATCGCGTGGTAGGTGCATCTATAGAACGTGAGGATAGCCCTTTTAAGAGCTAATGCTCACGTCCCCGCAATCTTTTATTCACTTTTATTCCCCTAATATGTAAATTTTCTAAAGAGGCTACTGGAGCGGGGAGTAGCCGGAGCTGAGGCTACATGGTGCAGCTACTCCACACCCCAGTAGCCTCTTTGACCCTCCTACCAGATGTCTTCGGCGCACAGCTACTTGTAGCTGTGCACCCTCATCCTCGAAGCCTGCTGTCTTCGCATGCACAGAAGCTCCAGCTTCGGAGCTATGACCGCGCAGACGAGGGCCTGCTGTTCTGCACATGCAACAAGGTTGTGCAGCTACGAAGAGCTTGGGCAGAAGACATCTGGTAGGAGGGTCAAAGAGGCTACTGGGGCGTGGAGTAGACGCGCCGTGTAGCCTCAGCTCCGGCTACTCCACTCCTCAGTAGCCTCTTTAGTAAATCTGCATATTAGGGAAATAAAAGGTATTAAAAAATTGCGGGGACGTGAGGATTAGCCCTTAAAAAGGCTATCCTTACGTCCTATAGATTCACCTAGCACCCGGTCTATCTTTATAGGTAGATCCGTGGTGGTAGGTTTCCTTTAAAGATCTTATTAGACGGCTATTAGTATGGCAGACTAAAGATGGGTGAGAAGTTTTCTTTGGTTTCAGGAGTACAGGCAGTCCCCGAGTTACGTACAAGATAGGGTCCGGAGGTTTGTTCTTAAGTAGAATTTGTATGTAAGTCGAAACTGTATATTTTATAATTGTAGATGCTGCCTGTCCTTAAGTAGGGGACCGCCTGTACTATGAAAAGCTTATGACTCTGCAATGGCAATATAGGGTGCTAGAGGTATGACAGGGTGGGCCCCTCCCTTGACCTTCTCAGATGCCATAGTTGATATTGACTGCAGCATCTAAATGACAGTGATTGGAGCTAGCTTTGATCATAGCTGTACGTTACCACAAACATCCAACATGTGGGCATTATGGCCCCATTAAAGGAGCAGGGCCCAATCAATGTGAAATTGGTGCAGCTTCATTTTTTTGAGTTTCAGGGTTCAAATGTGGTCTTGTGAGTGTGTATGACCTCCTAGTGGCACCCCTTTTAGTAATATGCTCTTCTTGCATACCTATACAGCTGGCTTGAATAGGACCGCAGAGATTCATGATGTGATGAGGTCGCCATTTGGAAAACTGATGATTAATAGAAAGAAGGAAAATGAGGCAATGTTCAGAATCTTATATACTTTATTCATCAATTATGACAGAATACTATGGTACACCGGACCTTCACAGTCTTAACCTGTAATACTGTATATAGGAACCGGGGGAAGAAATTGTATCTGGGAGATGCTGACATTGAGCATATGGACCATTAGGCCATTGAAGGGTTAAGACAGTGTTTCTAGGATCTCCCCTGTAATGTTGTTATTCTTTTCTCATTTCTAAAACTCTTCTATTCTCCGTTCTTCTTTGGCCTTCTGCGGTTTTATTGCATAGCTCCATGGAAACAGCAAAGCTGCGCTGCTAAAATAGCAACATGGCAGTTGGCATTACACAGATGATGAAAGGATGATGAAACACAATTATAGGTGCTAAGGACGTGAATAATTATGGCGGATTATCTCTGCCAAGACTATATACAAAGCTCCCACACAGAAGGTGAACAGGTGGTGATATGTATGAGCAGGCAGTCATTGCTTGTACAATGAAATGTTTATCTGAGGCAGTTCATTCTTTGCTCCACTAGATGGCAGCACTGTACCACACGCTTCACCACTGTCACACAGTCCCTTTGTGAGCCCCATCCCCAAGAGTAAAACTATAGACCTCAACATGTTCTTTCTAGAGAAGTTCTTCATACTTTTTTCTTGGGAAGCAGGGAGATGATCCAGAAGGATGTTATTGAACCCCCAGAGGTTGTCACCCAGCAGTCACAAATATCTGGATGTGCAACAAATCAATCAAACAACTTCAATTAGTCAGAATAGATCACTGTCCTACATTTGAGTGTATGTGGTATCCCTACAATCTCCACTGTACAGTAGAATCCATCTTTTTTTCTTATGCAGCTGCAGTTTCACAGGCTGTTATACTGTCTCCCCCCTCCCTTTCTGCTTCCTCACGACTTTCCCCTGCCCTCTGACTTCTGTATTCTCACACAGTGGGAGGGCAGAATGTGAAACCTACTATGTGGTGAGATTACAGCAGGCAGAGGGAGGAGAGAAGTGCTGAGGAGGTAGTGTGAGATGTGCTCTTGTACAGTGTAACAGCCTGTGAAGCTACAGCATGGATGGGCTCTGATAACGCATCCCCCCAGAACGGATCTATGAGTAAGGCTCCCTGGTTTATCATGCTTAATTTTGTAGTAGTATTCTATCTATAATTTATGAGATTCAGTATAATAACCGCCTAACAATACACTGTCAGAGACTCCCAGTCATTAAACTTTCACTATTATAAGGTGCTGGAGGTACATCCCCCTAAGGAAAAAGAAGTGAAAACACTCCCACATTTCCTGTAACTCATATAGAATAAATAAATGTATAAGGTATCATCCGAAAATTAAGCAAAAATCATTGAGATGCTAACTGGCTTTACTACGGTTGGAAAGAAGGATCAAGCATGTTGGATTTCAACATGCCCGATCTTCTTCTTACAAGAGAGATCAGCTGTCAAAATAAGTGCTGGGGTGAGAGTCACAGCAATAGATGTACCATATTTTTGGACACACAAAAAATCCTTTGATTCTCTCAGAAATCAACAGTGCGCCTTATAGTCCAGTGTGCCTTATATATGAACCATACTTACAGACAACAGCTGCCTTGAGTTGTGCTGGACATTCATCCTTGTAATCCGGTGCGCCTTATATATGACCCTAGACATTTTAGCAGGCATTTATCGATGGTGCGCCTTATAATCCGGTGCGCCTTATAGTCTGAAAAATACGGTACAAGAAGCGCGGCATATAATGTCAAAAATGTAATTGAAGGCAATCACCTACTATAAATGCAAAAAAAAAAAGGTTTCTGGAAGACCTTAGCAACAGGCCCAGCGCAGAGCCATGGAGGGGGCGCAGCCTACGGCCATTGGTTGCTACATGTAATATGTAATAGCCGCTTGTACTATTTACAAGGCCAGCCTGTTGTCACGGTAACTGACCACTCAATGCGGTGGATGTAGAAGATGAGAGCAGAGGTTTCTGTGTAAAGCATCTCTTACATATCAGCATGGAAATCAAACCATAAAACACTCTCACACATGGGGAGGAAGCAGAACACTGAACAGCCGACAAATAGGCTGTAAATTTACAGTGAAGGCAACAGTCCAGCGCACAGAAAATGTCCACCCATTACACATCCAGTGACATCTACACACCATCCACGGGCAAGGACTGAGTCACCATTAACATGGGAGCAGCTAAAAAAGCCTTGTAAAGGGAACCTGTCAGCAGCAAGTGATCTAATAAACCACCACCAGTATGTTGTCAAGCAGATTAGGACCTTCCTGAATCATGTTTCTTTCCTGGCCCAGTGTGGTGGCATCATCCAGAAAATCAACTTTGAAGTGAGATGTAACTTGGTTGTATTAAGTCACTGAGGTAGAGAGTTTAGCACTGAAGTCCAGCTCTCCCTGACTCAGAGGTAGGCTTGACATAATGCTGAACTTTCATCTACTGTGACTATACAACTAATTTACTTCTTGCTGCAAGTTGTTTTTCTGGATGATGCTGCTGCCATGAAAGAAACGGGACTGGAACGTGTTTATCTGCCTGACAACAAACTGCTTAAAGGTTCCCTTGAAACGGACTCCCTCTAGACACATACCAAATGTGGATGTCCTTTGACTGGGTCCACATTCAACTTTTCATTTATTTAGAAAAAAGGCCTGAGTATGGCCTCACCAAAAAAACCATCTGTCAAATGACACTCATTTGTGTTATCTGCTGTAAGTGACACTGCAAAGAATTACTGAATATTAAAATCTACAACGTAGATCACACTTAGTCTAAGAAAGGGTGTAGATTTTTAATATTCAGTAATTCTTTGCAGTGTCACTTACAGTGTGTTTTTTTTAAATAAAATTAAATAAAGGATTGTTTTGGATAACACAAAAGAGTGTCATTTGACTGATGGGTTTCAGTGAGGCCATACCCAGGCCCTCTAGATATGTTACACATTATATGTACACAGTGGCTCAGAGGTTAGCACTATAGTCTCGCAGCACTGGGGTCCTGGGTGCAAGTCCCATCCAAGTCAACATCTGCAAGGAGTTTGTGTGGGTTTCCTCTGGGTCCTCCAGTTTCCTCCCGCACTCCAAAACATACTGGTATGTTGATTAGATTGTGAGCCCCAGGGGGGCTGTGCAGCTGTTAACACTATATGAATAAAGGAATTATTATTATAAAGTTACATTTTGTGCCTCAGATGGGCCTCTAGAGATATTCTGATCCGCCATGTGTGCTTCTAGAAATACGCTGTACACTGCCTACTATGTCCCCAATGGTTAAGACACCTTTAGTGAATTCATACTACTGACCAGAAACCCCAGACCAGACCCTTCTATGTATTTAGAAATCGTCATTCCCAGTTCTTGTTCATATCATGGTACACAGATGGTCCTAACATTGGCCTACACACCAGGATGTGGTGTAAACTGCTTGCCAGTATTAGGTCCATAATTGTGACCCCAAACATGTGAAGGACCCAAACACAAGAAATGGTATATTATAGAGTGGATCTGCATTGATCCTATAGCCTTAGTAGCAGTTGACTTGGGTTCTACGGTGAGAGCTACACAGGGCGATGGTCACCTTTATGATAATTGATACTAAAGTTCTTTGTGATCATTGTCCCTGGGAAAGAAGTCCTGGGAAACAGAATAATTTGTTATGGATAATATATGCAACATATAAGGGGGGGCAGAATAACTTATAGAGCAACAAATTCAATTGCTTGGAGTCTTAGAGATGAGAGTGGCTCCTATACAGTTTAGAGCAATAGTAGAGCAGGGAGCAATCGACTCCTTGCTCTGCCATTTCAGTGTGTGTAAGCTGTGTATTGAGGATGTGTCCCTGGGAGAGGGGATACCAATTATTACATATTATACATTATTGTCCTTCATAAAATGTTCACAATCAACAAGAAGCTATCAATGGCCCACATTTACTAAGAACAGTGCAGTCTGTACTATATGCAGTTTGCCTATGTAGTGCCCCAACAAATGACACCACTTTTTTTTAGTGTACCTTTAACATAGGGCGTGTGACACTTGGGGGGTGGGGGGATTTACTAATGCTTGCGCTAGCACAACTGTTGGCATTGGAGATCAGTCTCCGGAAAGCACAGCCCGATGTATTAAAGTGGCGCACGGTTGTAAGTAAATAATGGGTAGACAGTAATAATCAGTCGTGCGCCATAAAAATGCCAACATCAATGAGATGTGCGCCAAAATCTTACATGGACTGCTCCTTAATTTTGCTCCCTGACCATTTTTTTCCTGGTCTATTGTGCGCCACATATTGCGCATAAAAATGCTGACAAAATAAACATATAAACAATGTGACGGATAATGTGGAAACGTTAGGCCACGCCCACTTACGTAAAAAAAAAGACAGAGTAGTCAGGATAATCGGAAACATCTGTTCTAAAAGCATGTGCAAAGTCTGTCAGAAAACTGGCGCATGGCCGTAGTCAATGTGCCCCAATTTCTTCTATCCATAACTGGTCTTCCTTACGGGGAGGAGCCTGAAACAAGTCTGTGCAGTACTTAGAGGCAGTGTACTGTACAGCAGAATTTCCTATACTCTACCGATCTTATAGCACTTTGACCAGGATGCGAGACTGTCAGAGAGGGTGATGGTTGCTGCACAGCTATCTGTCTGCCCCCTTACTGCTATTACAAGTTAATTATGGAGCGGCCCAGTCTATACAACAGATTTTTATGTAGCAACCAACTGTTTTTGTTTTTCTTCTCTCCTGCTCTGCCTTCTGCTTCTCAAAGATCAAAAGCCAGTCAAAGTATATTCCAAATGTGTTTATTTTAAAGTTTAGAAGCTACTTATGACAAGAGAGTTTTTTTTTTCCAGGAACAGTGCCTCCATGTGAAATGTCTGGTATTACAACTCAAACCTTTTTTTCTAATCCAATCCTGTATAATCTCTGCTGTTTACATGATTGAAAATGTATTCCAGTGCATTAAAGGAAATCTAGCAAAATATACACAAAAATTAAGCTCACATAACGTCCTCTTCATCTACATCCCGGCTACTATCCCGCCTTATGTCTCGAGGCTTCTTGGAAGTCAGACATTGATATATAGGGAGCTGTCTTATTTAGTTATTTTGTACTTAGACATAGGGGGACACTTACTATGGCGTTTCCACTCTCACCACATGTTTTGCTTTCCGAGGCATTTATTAGCTGGCAGCGCCAGAAAAAATCTCTTTTTCTACCTGCTTTGACTCTGCTCTGAAAAAAGGGCATGGAAACTCTGACACAATTAATATGTGTCGTAGTCATTTTTGGGCGCTAAAACCTGGGGGTAAGTAGACCAAAATAAATTTGGTCTAGCAGGGACACAAAGCTGTGCTACTGCACTCAGCTTACACTAGTGTACCTGGAAAAATACTCCCCACAGTAGGATGTCTACTCCCTATCCTCCTGGCATCCAATTCAGACTGGACAAGCTTTCGGAGGAGATCGGCCACCAATGCATTGCCGCAGCGGCCATTGCTCCACTCCAGGGCAGGGTGCTCAGCCTTTTCTCCAACTGCAAGACACGTTTCTGGAGCTCTGGACAGATTTTGGTTCCAGGGAAAGAAAATGGTCTTGGTGCCAAAAATGTATCTGCACAGCTCCACAATATTAAATATCAGAATAGAGAGACTCCCTTCCTGGTGATTCAATCAATCTATATCCCAGCTTGTTAAACGAACATGGCTTAGGGTTAGGGGGTGCCAAAGAGGTGCTGTACAGACAAGCGACGGCCGTTTCGTGTGTACCGTGCTTCTTCTGGCAACGAGCTGATCAGGTCTAAGTAATCACATTGAATTGGTTTGGGTTTTGACACCCAATTGTTAGTCTGGGTGAGGTGTAGCCTTTAATGAGTGAAGAGGGAGCAGAGGAGGTATTTATTAGCCTTGCAGACCTGCCTTAATTCTCACCAGACTATACAAACAAGGCCCAGCTCTCTATTTGCCCCATTCTCTAATTCCCTAATAAATACACCCCAAAGGAGCCACCGACTACTATAATGACCTGGGTTGGACAGTGCTACTTATGGACCAATAGGAAGGCACCGTTCATTTTCTAAGATATATATTTGGATGAAATGTATATTCCCAATTCATCCCTTATGGCTTAGATACACCGCTCTCTGTGTACGATTATCTAGGATGAGCTGACGTTCCAGTATATAGCTAGTGACGGCTAATGACCGGTTGTTTTAAGGGCTTACAGTAGAAATAGGAAGAAAACTTGTTTGGTCAGTTCTCTGCTCTCACCTGTTGGCTGACATTCCTTCAGTGATTGCAGTTTTCTACCCCATATGCAAATATTATCAGTGGCTTATGTGACATGTAGAGTACCACTCCCCAGACTTTACAGCCAGAGAAATCTTGACTTGTTACAGGAAGGAAGGGAAATGGGTGTAAGGAGAGATTGCTGCGCTCATTCCTGAACATAAAACCATGGAATTACTTTGGAAGCTCCTGATCTAAATCGCCTGGTCTGCCATACATGGACAAGGTAAAGTAGCTGGACGTTTTACTACAAACCTTACTACATGTGGCTATTTATATGAGGTTACTTACTTACTGAGGTGGAGATAAAACAATGATTAAAGTAGTCTGGATCCTGGCCGCCCTTCTGTTTTTAGGATTCATAACTGATCTCCAAGAGCCCTACTCCTGGTTGTTGGCAGGTTGAATATGTGATCCTTCCATCAGCTCATTGTGTATTCTGTTTGGAGCTGGTTCTGGTGCTATATTTATGAATGGAACCCAGCTTTTGGTCCTGTATTTTCTTATGCAGCTTGTTTCCGGTGCTGTATGTCTGTGTGGAGCCCTGTCCTGACACTGTATTTCTGTACGTAATCCAGTTCTAATCCTGGTCCTATATTTCTTTATTGAGTCTGGTTCTGATACTGAATCTTTTCTGCGGTATTTCTGCATGAAGCCCATTTTTGGTATTGTTAAAACTTGGTTCTGATTCTCTGTTTATATACTAAGCTTGGTTCTGTAGTTGTATACTAACCTCAGTCCTGGTGCTGTATTTATGTACTGACTTACAACTAATTCAGGGGGAGGTGCTGTATTATATATATATATATACAGGCGGTCCCCTACTTAAGAACACTCGACTTACATACGACCCCTAGTTACAAACGGACCTCTGGATATTGGTAATTTATTGTACTTTAGTCCTAGGTTACAATAAACATCTATAACAGTTATCACTGGTGTCTACAATGAAGATTTAGTGTTAATCCTGGTTCTTATGACAATCCAACATTTTTAAAATCCAATTGTCACAGAGACCAAAAAAGTTCTGGCTGGGATTACAATGATAAAATATACAGTTCCGACTTACATACAAACTCAACTTAAGAACAAACCTACAGACCCAATCTTGTATGTAACCCGGGGACTGCCTGTATATTGTATATATTTTAATGAATGGGGAGGTCACTGTATATGCTAAAATATCCAAAAATGTATTTAGGGGAAGCATTGTATTACTAAATTAGGTAGTGGCTTTACATATAATGTAATTCATATGGAAGTACTGTATTTAATAAATTTAATGTGGGCAGGGGGGATCATGTTTGTTATAATACATTTTTTGGGCCCATTACATATTACTGTTACTGCAGGGCCTGGAGTGGAGGTCAATTTTTTGATATTTGCCATGTTGAATAGATTTCCTAGAAACTGCCCTTTGTATAATCACTAGACAATACAATAACAATAGGCATACATTTAGATGGCCGCGGTTGTGAATACTAAGCACCAGGCTTCAGATGAATGAAATATTAGATGGAACTATTCACGGACAGTTGGTGCACAAAGTAAAGAAACATAATGTAGTGATGAGAAAAATGATGATACTGTGTAAAATGTAAAACAGTGTGCTGTCCATGCTGCCCGTTGTTACCAAATACAGCTCGGCTGTCATTTTGTATTATGCTCTTAAAAAATGAAAGCCATGCTGTGATTGGTTGCCGTGGGCAGCAAAGGAAGTTTCACTTTTGGAAAGGTTTAAAGGGTGGAAAGGTGTAGGTTGATACATCCTAGCACAGCCTGCTTTGTTTTGAAGACCAAAAATATGTATTTGTATATATAACTACATATATCTACATCACCGTTTTAAGAGTTTAGGAAATCCTGTAGTGTCACATGATGATTGATAAATAGTATTAAGCGGGGGGCATAACTAGGAGAGGCAGGGCCCCATAGCAGACTTCTGAATGGCGCCCCTCTTCTCACTTAAATATACAATAAATATGCAAATTTGTACATTCACACATGTTTATACAGTAACACAAAATTATACACTCATATATACACACAATTGTATACTACATACATCAGGGGAGCAACTACATGGGTAGCAGCCATAGCAGGCATCTGGGGTATTGGATGTGTATTGGGAGTGTATATGCTGTATGTATATACAGTATATGGTATGGTATGTATGTGTGTATTTGCTGTATATGTGATGTGTATATGCTCTGTATGTGTGCACATATGTGATGTCTATATGCTGCATGGTTGTATATGCTACTGTATGTATGTGTGTATATGATGTATGTATGTATATATGGTGTATATGATGTATTTATGTTAATGCTGTATGTGTGTATATATGATGTGTATATGCTTTATGTGACTGTATATAGTATAAAATTGTGTGTATATATGAGTGTATAAATTTGTATTATTGTATAAACATGTGTGAGTGTACAAATTTGTATATTTTATTAAGTGGGAAGGGGGCCCCATTGAGAAGTCTGCTATGGGGCTCAGCCTCTGCTAGTTACACCCTTGATATCCATACACATAAAGCATATACACACCATATACACACATACAGCATACACATACATACAAATTGTACACAACATATATATACATACATACAGTACTATATATGGCCATGCAGCATATACACATCACATATGTGCACACATATAGAGCACATACACATCACACATACAGCAAATACACACATACAAATAGTGGCCATAGTGGCTGCTTTGGCTGCTACCCCAGTAGTTAGACCCCTGGTTTTTTTAGTTCATTCTTGGATTTTCGTAAAGCAGAACAACAGAAATCTCAATGTGAAAGGCCATAAAGATCCATACATATTATGTTGCCTAGAGCTGGTATTGTACTGGTGTTCTTTGGGCCTACCATATGAGATACCATTGGGGCCTATCATCCAGGGTCTATTCTCCTGAGATGCATTACAGTCTTGGACCATTCATGGATTCTCTGGTTTCCTGATGTGCCTGTCCAACCCTGACTCAGGCTTTCTTTATACTGTTTCTCTAAGACCTCTTTCACATCAACGTATGCTCTCCTGGCCCGTAGCCCGGGTGAGGATACAGCCACAGATACAGCTGCACATCTAAAATCATCAGCAATTTTTACCTTTTATGACATTTGACACTTATATGAAGATATAGTAATACAATTCTATTGAGTTTCATATATATATATATATATATATATATATATACATATATATATATATATATATATATATATATATATATATAAAGCTCAATGTGTGTGTATGTAAAGGAATCTGTACCGTAGCGTTTACAATAACCAAATTTAGCACAGTCATTGCCTGTGACTCAGGGAACGTCATAGACACGTGCTTTCCAAAATCCACTTAGTGTCAGAGACAGACAGTCGCTGGAATGAGAGTGTCAGAGACAGACAGTCGCTGGAATGAGAGTGTCAGAGACAGACATTCGCTGGAATTAGAGTGTCAGAGAAGGACGGTCGCTGGAATGAGAGTGAATGAGAGTGTCAGAGACAGACAGACGCTGGAATGAAAGTGTCAGAGACAGACAGTCACTGGAATGAAAGTGTCAGAGGCAGTATGTGTGTATATATGGTGTGTATAAACTGCATGTTTATGATGTATGTGTGTATAAGGCTGCATGTATATGTATGTAAACATGAGTGTATAAAATTGTTGGATTGTAATTGACATGAGTTGGTATACAAATATGGACCTCTCCTAGTTACCCCCCCTGCACCATACAGTCTATAATCAGTCATGCACATGAAACTTTAGGTCATAGACATTAAAATAAAAATAAAAAAAATTGCAGCAAAGGAAAAAACAATATTCAAAATGTTATTTTGCGGACAATGTTCTTGGTCAGTTTGAAAATGAGTAAGAACCCGCTGCTTCAGAAAACCGCGGTGACTGAAAAATGAATGTGTCATGTATAATATACATCCACAGAAAACCTTCTGGTGCCATGTACAATGGGCTTTGTAGGACGTCCATTGCCACCTGATTATTTTGTCACTTTGATACGTGATAATTACTGATGGTAGTGCGGTGCAGATGGCTCTGGATGCCTCTGTGCCCAGCCATTCTGATACAATGTAGCACAAAGTGTGGGCGTGCGAGTGGGAGTGAACATTGAGCGAGAATCGCTGCTAATCACTGACTTATTTCTCTGTATGGTTTCCTTAAGAACTTCTTCCTACGCAACATCCCCTCCCCCCGTCCTCTATGCACATAGAATCATTATGATTTGGTAATGAAAATTTTCTTTTGTACTAGTGGGAAAATAATAGCTTGTTGCACACACATATAGAAGGTGTAATTAATTAAGGTAATAAGGCATAATATTTTGTCATTTTGTACTAAACATGAGGATGCTGAGACAATTATTTCACTTGGTAACATGGAGGGGGGGGGGGGCACAAACAATCAGACTCCAGAGGTCTGGTATAAAGAGCACTGCAGCTGATATAATATCGCATGTACTGACATAGTGGATTTTTATAAATCTGGTCTATATCAATAGATTTGACTCTTACATATTAGTAAAGGATCCACCTCAAAGATATCTCTCACAAAAAGGCTTCTGACTTCAAGAGAACCTGTCAGCTAGATGTGGGACACTAAACCCACTAGTGGTCCCTATAGACCTGTGCTATAGTGTCCCAAATCGCCTTATAGGAGCTCAGTGCGTGGCAATAAAAAAATTAAATGTTTATAACTACCTAGATGTGAGTTTGATAAGACTCATTGAGCTTACATCTGAAGTTCTCTGCCCCAACAACTCCACTCACAAGTAGGCCGGCATAACACCAAGGCTTCATCGCCTACACCGCTTGCGCATGCAGGTGCCATGAGTTTCAGCCTGAGATAGTATAAAAGTCTGTTTAGTTCAATGCAGTCCCAGAGCTTACATTGTGATTTGGAATTGTAAACCACAGGTCTATAAGGAGGTTGGTTTAGTGTCCCAAATGTTTGATCTGTAGGTGCCATATTATTTTTTTTCTGGTTATGCTGTAGGTCGAGTATAGTGTATGTACACTGAAATGTTTTATTTTACCTTCTGGTAAAAGTTTCCCTGGTTGCTAGGGCCGGATCTGTCTACTTTTGCTCCTGGATCCTGTGCACACTCCTTTAGTCCGTACGTTTAGCCTGCAATATGATGCACCTGATTCCTGACAGGGAGATGGACAACTTCTAAGTGTCAGATAATTGGTGCATAGCTCCCAACCGTTCCTGATATGGAGGGGTTGTCCTGGTTTCTCACCTCTGTCCCACCGTCACAGGCAGCTGGGAGATTTCCTGGATATTCCCTCCATGGCCCGCACTAGCTGGGGTTGTCTCGGCTCTGTGTCCCACCTAGTATACTTTCAAAGCCAGAACTTGCGGTACTGAATGACTATTCCAGACATCTGGCAGGAAATCCTTTTGAGAGATATGTTGTGTTAGCAGCAGAGCACGTCATCAGGGTGAGATCACCTTCTGTCCATGTATGGTCTGTACACCTCCCAGGGCTTCCCCAGGCACAAGGTCTCTATTTAATTCAATTAAAAACATTTTTGCCCAGCCTGGGATTTGCACCCACAACCTTTACACTCCACCTGTAATAGAGAGACAGAGCATCTATCCACTAGGCTGTGGGCTTAGTGGTTGTCGTTGGGAGGATTTTGTGTAGGGATCTTCTCAGAGATTATTCTTGTAATTATTGAAACGATTATTATCTTTATTATTATTATGGAGACAATTATTATCATCATCATTATAATATATAATAATAATAATAATAATAATAATAATGTGCAATCATGGGTAATAAGAACAGCCTATGTCATCCTGACAGACATCAGTGTTTGCGTTTTGAAAAGTAAGACTTTTCTGAGGAGCTCAGAGAGGAGGATGCCATGGGGCCAAACAGGTAGGAAATTAGGAATTAAAAAAAAAGAAATACTACAATCCCCTTCCCGTGGAATAGTATAAGCATATACTATTGTGTGGGTGGTTCTTAGTAGCAGAAGGGCTGTGAAAATGGATTTACATTGTACTAAGGGGTCTCCTATCCTCTTAGCTCTCTGCATGGACCTGATGTGTCACTTTGGGACTGCAAATAACGTCCTTCATCTGGGCTTTTTATGGCAGTATATTTTTTTAATCTACATAATTGGAATCTAGTCCCCATGCTAGACTTAGGTTGGCACCATTTCATATCTCAAGGTTTTTGTGTATAATCCTTGTACTGTATACTGTTCACTTGATCTTTTTTTTTTGTTATAGTTAAAAAAAGCTGCATTTTGCTTTTTTTGCTTCCTGAGCTGATGTCACATTGTGACAAAGTAACTTGTGATTTTAGTGTGTGGCTATAAACTAATAGCAGACACTGTAGGTGTTAATAATAAGAGCAAACACTTATTCCCATGTGACCTCATTGCCATCTGATCCGGATCAGGAGCCAGACACTGATGCAATCTGTGTGCTCTTTTTACTGTCACCTTCTCTGCTCACAAATAACTCAAGGATTCAAACATACAAAATTTAAAGGGGAATCACAACTTGGAAAGACCTTGACATTAGGATATGTAAGATGTCCTCACGATGCCAAATGCTTCTTGTTGCTTCTTTGGATAAAGGTGACCAGTAAGCAGGACGCTATCAAAGTCTTCTTAGGAACCAGCCACAAAGAGATCTATAGTCAAAAGTGGATCCTTGAAACTAGCAAACATTTGCTCTACTAAAGTACTAATTCGCACGGCCATAAAATGTCTCTATTACAATAGTAAACACTGCTCCAAATTCGTGTCTTATCTCTGGAACAGCAAGCAACGTACATCCCAGTAATGGAGTTTGGATCAATAGATCTGTATTGTGGACAGAATTTTGAGCTTTAATACAATCGTTGTTTGTTGTACAAGCCATGGCAAGTCATTATTTAAAGGACATCTACCATCCGTTTGACTGATAATAGATGTCCAATATGACTAACTTCTTTATGCACAGATTTCGAACAGTTTTTAGTGCATAAAGAAACAGAATATTTGTTGCTAAAATGACTTTTAAAAAATGTGTAAATGACCCGGAGGCACCCAGGTTGATGTCACCTGAACGCCTCTCTGCATTGACGGATTTTAATGTATGCACATCCCCCCCGCTGTAGTTCTACCTCCTGCTCCTGGCTGGGGAACTAGGAGAGGGCACAGCCCCACTCTCTCAACGCCACGGCCCTCTGATGTCACTGGCCGGGTCCTATCCCCCCAGCTGGGAGCAGGAGGTACTGTTACAGCAGGGGAGGGGTGGCAATGTTTGGTTCCGTGCATACATTAAAATCTGGTGATGCCGAGAGGCTTCCAACTCATTTACATATCTTTTAAAAGTTGATTAAGCAGCAAATCAGATGTTTCTTTAGCAGCATGCTGTTTCTTTATGCACTAAAAACTGTCCCGATCAGTACATAAAAAAAACAAGCATGACATGCCGGACATCTACCATCAGTCAAACTTTGAGATGCATGACCTGAAAATTACATCTTTTTTGTTCCAAGCACACCATATGGCAGTGATGGCGAACCTATAGCACGTGTGCCAGAGGTGGCACTCAAAGCCCAGGCTGTCGTCCCAGAACAGAGTTCACCAGACAGGACTCTGGTGAACTCTGTAGAAACTACAATGATGTCTGAATTTGCCCTCCGACTTTCAAAGGGCTGACACGATTGAATGTTGTGGAAGAACAGGGAGCAAGAAGTTTCTGTTTAAATTGTCATGTTGGCACTTCATGGTAAATAAGTGGGTTTTGGTTGTAGTTTGGGCACCTAGTCTCTAAAAGGTTCGCCATCACAGCCATATGACATTAAATGAGGCAGGCTAGGGCGCTTGGCCAGCCAAATTTACTATTAAAAATGTACTATAAAAAGCTGGTGAAAGTTAAAGCTGATAATTATGCAAGGTCAAAGGTTTCCATACTGGCACAGAAGTGCGGTGCCAAAATCATCAAGAGGTCAAAACTTCTTAGTAATCATAGAGAATTAAACTGGAGCTATGGGATACACCAACACTATGACCACATATGTGTGCACAAGTTTGATAGGCTTGCCTAAAAAGATGGTTTCAAGAGCAGGTTTAAAACTTTGGAGGTTGGGTATAAGTCTGAGAGTCCGGGAAGGGCATTCCAGAGAATTGGTGCAGCTCGGGAGAAGTCCTGGAGAGGAGCTTGAGAGGTTTGGATTAAGGTAGAGATAAAAGAGCACGGGTTGGGTGATAGACTGAGGTGAGAGAAGAGAGGTGGGAGGTGCAGCATTATGCAGAGCTTTGTGGATGAGGGTTATTATTTTAAACTGAATTCGGAAGGAGACACAAACTGGAGGCATCCATGTAGCGTTTGGTCGGAAAGCATGATCAGTGCTCTTAAGAATAACTTATCAAATGTAGGTTAGGACAAAATAGGGAACAAATACAATAAAGCTTTAGACTGCAAGACGGCTGTCTGTTACCATGTAGTCTGCCTCTGAGCTGTAGGAACAGTACAGTAGTAAGTTATTAATAAAGTTCTATTCATCAATTCATTTTCATTTTATGTGAATTGAGAGAATGAAAAAGTATTTCATTGCACAAAGAGAGGAAGTTCAAGTACATCAAGTCCTACTTCATTATTCCTTTGTACTACATTTTCTATAAAAGCTTTATTCCTACAGTACATCTCACCTTCACCCTTGCACCATATCTTAATTCTGATACACATTTTATATTGCAGAAAACAGATTGTAAAAAGATTGTTTACTTAAAGGGTTTTACTGTTTAATCTCTGCTGACCTGTTGATGTAAATGTGTGGGTAGCACACTGGTTAGGAGTTACTTCTTTTGTTGGGACCTATTGAAAATAAGAACCTGTCTTGGGGTTGGTTACCATTTATGGTAAGTTTTTTTTTACAAATGTTTAACTAGTGGGTGCAACTATATCTATTAACCACTACCCCAAAGTGTTTATATAGCAACTAGTTAGGGAAGTTACTTGTTTGCCTTTACATTGGTTCCATACTGTACTTTTGGGGGCTACTAGTGCAACCCCTAACCATAAATAACTGCTTTAGATCATGTGCATGCATTGGAGACCCTGAATCTATGCTACAATAAAAGTGTGATGAAATTGTAATTTAGGCATGTTGATAAGGCTTTGTGTAGGTCAAGTGTAGTAGTTTTTACAGGAGATGACCATGATCATCCAGGAGGAGAATAGGCGTCTACTGCCTGTACAGAACTGCTCTGGTCATCGTTTCCACTTGTGGAAGTATCGAAGGATTGACAATGAGGCCAATGTCATGCCATAGGGTAGTATTAAGGCATCTGTACTGGGTTTTATCATTGCTTATCTAGCCATGCTTTAAAGAGCTGCACTGGAGGCCAAAATGAGTGAGTCAGTGAGAAGACTACCATCTCTTTTCAAGAATCATGTCCCCATGGAGGCCTATCCATTGTCCCATTCCATCTTTTCTGTTCGGTTTTAAGCAGAGAAGAGGTGTCTTATGTCACATGACTTTGTAAATCTGTTCTCTCCGTCAATAAATACTGGATCTGTTTTTTTCTAGTTACCCCGGAGGCCATTGGTTTTCTGTCTGCAGTTGGCGTCTTCATTGTCCTCCTGGCAATTCTTTTCCTCCTGATAAATAAGAAGTTGTGCTTTGAAAAAATTGGGGACTTCCCATGTTTGGACCAACGTGGGCGAAGAAAAAGACCAAAAGAAAAATCCGGTGTTCTTCAAGGACTTGGTAAGTTTTGCATTGCTAACATTTGGAAAATGTATAAGGTTTTTATTTTAGTTCTCTTCTATTACCATTATTGAAAAGCAAAGGAAGAGTTAAAATCTAACATTAGCTTTAGATTGTGTTAGTTATCTTGTCTTTTATCTTTCTCATTTATGTTCTGTATATATCACTTCACGCTTTCTAATACATGTCAGTGAAGCTCTCTGAACTGTTTATATGTGCTTTGTGTATTCCGTATAAATACCTTTTCTACATTTTACAATTTACATATTTTTGGTCAGTCATCAGGGTTAACATTTATCGAACCTAGATTATATGTTAAAAGATTGTGAGAGCCGCTGGCAGGAATGTTGATCGAATAAGTTATATTTACCTTATTGGATCCCTTTCTGCCACGTTTTGTTCTTTATAACAATAATGGGCCCCAGAAATTTGAAGTCTATATGGTCTAGATTCCTAGATGTTAGAGATGAGCAAATTGCTTCATTGGTTTGTAGATTTGGTATGAATCTGGCATTTTTCAGGCCCTGAATCGAATCTGAAGCTTTTCTGATTCACTTTGGACAAATTTCTAAAAAACGGGTTGGGGGAATACAATGTAGGAGATTTTCTGTGTTTTATAGGGCTACAGGGTATTCTATACCAAATTAAAATACAACTATAGAAACATTGGTTTGCATAAAATAAATTAAGACCCGAACCAAATCTTTTGAAAAATTTGGTGGGGCTTCTACGAAGTGATTCTTTGATTCACTAGGGCTTTCATAAAGTTTGGGCCCAATGAAGCTAATTCTGACACTGTTGACACCGTACATACTATATTCTCATACTATACAGAGGAGTTTCAGTTATTCCATATGTTGGAAAATATCTTTATGAAGATTATTTTCTATCAGATCAGGATAAGGAAGAGTTCTTGTTGATACATTTGTTATTTTCAATACATCTTTAGCCCTTTTATAAATAAAGATTGAAATGAATCAATTGATAAAAGTCTAGTCTACCGTAAGTCTCCGATCTCAGATCCACACTAATGCCAGTTCTATAGTACACCAATTAATATATCAATATATTTTGGGAGTGTGGGAATAATTCCATAGGAACATGGAGAGAACATAAAACTCCATGAAGATGTTGATCCGAGACCAGTAACACTGCACCTATACAACAACAAGCCTGATGTGGTGTTTATCTAGGACAAAATAGACTAAATATTGTAATTTTGAATACCCATTCAATCTGGTTTATTTTGTATAAATATTTTTGTATTATTAGTCAATCAAATAAAAGCTTCTTCAAATCTTGTTTCGATATTTTCTTCACTGTCTAGTTTTCTCTGCATGTATCTTTTGTATATGTGTCAGACTTAACAAGAGAATTTCTTTACTATTTGTCTGCTTTGTGTCCTTGGACTACATACAGTAAATGTTACTAACATCTATGTCACTCGTACTAAGTTTGATCTCCAAGTTCTGGGACTCTTGATGTTTATCTTGTCTCCCTGTCATGGCGTCTGAGTATTTCATCGTAACGTACGTGGAGATGCAGTGAGTCTGTTGTACTTTACTTTTTGTTCACTCACTTATCTGCTGAACATTGTTTAGGTCAGTGATGGCGAACCTTTTAGTGACCGAGTGCCCAAACTACAACCAAGACCCACTTATTTATCGCAAAGTGCCAACACAGAAATTTAATTTGTGTTTTATACCCCTTGCTGTCACATCTTATATTCATAATCACACCCTGAGGAAACCAATAAAGCAAAAAATAAAAGAAATTTGGATGATTATTGTAGTTTCCCTCCAGGGTCCCATAAACAGGAAGAATTGTCAGGCTCGGAGCAGGAGCTACAATGATAATCCAGATTTGTGCACACCTTCCCACCCCTCCAGTAGTCCCAGGTAGCACAGTCAATTTAAAATACCTCTGTGCACAGCAAGTCCTGGGCTGTCTGGGACTGCAGGAAGATACCTGGAGTCCTCTCTGGTGAGTGCCCACAGAAAAGGCTCCAAGTGCCACCTCTGGCACCAGTGCCATAGGTTCGCCACCACTGGTTTAGGTTTTCATTATTGATAGAAGGAGGTTTGTAAGAATAATTTCTAACAATACATTGCTCAAGGGAAGAAATTCAGGACATACATTATGTTGGGAATTAGAATAACAGAAGAATTATGCTTCCATTATAGATATTCATCTCAGGGCATGTTTACCATGGGTTATATGACACTAAGATATCTAACTTTCTATATTTGTGATTCAGACTATTCAAAATACCAGCAGCGGAAGGATTTAGAGGGAGTCTTCCAGTCGTTCTTACCATACAAAGCTGCAGACAGTGTTAGGTATTGGTCCTGGAGATCATTCTAAGGTCAAATTCACCTGAACGTATGGCGGATGTATATGCGGTCGCAAAATTGCAGGCGTACATACATCCCCCATAGATGGCGATGGCCACAAGGAGCTATACAGTACCACACATGCATCTCTATGGAGAGGGGAGGGGGTCACTCCTCCTCCTTTCCAGCACGCCCAACATAGGCTATGGCCGGGCAGGCATACGTTTTTGTAAATGTGGTCTAAGGCCTCTTTTACACAAACGTTTTTGCAGTCAGTTTTCTTGTACCTGTATTTTTCAGATAACTTAGTTCTCCATTTTGTATAATGGATTTATTCTCACTGACTTTTTTTCCTAGTGCACTGTTTGCGTGGCAGTGATCTCAGATCCTGTCCTATTTTTAGCCTTTTTTTTTGCATCTCGTGACTTTTTATTAAAGTCTATAGGTCCAGTATTTTGTGGTTTACATTCAGGTTTGCATAATTTTCAAGCTTTGTGTTATCATGTTAAGTTGCACATGTCAAGAAAATCATCTCATAGCCAAGTTTAAATAGAGACATAGCACCCATGACTTAATTTAAGCCAGCCTCCAGTTTTGGATCCGCAACACACGGATTGGTTTTGCAGACAAGGAAGGGGAAAACAGTCTAAAACATGTGAAAAAGGCAATGCCTTTCTTAGTTTGTGGACAGAGAAAAAAAATGCTTGTGTGAAAAATGTTCAGTAACAACATACCTTTCCGTGTGTTGTTAGTAGCAGCAGGGCTGTGAAAAAACATATTTCTGGATTGTTACTAAACTTGGAGCACTCTGGGAGTTTCCTTATACTACTGTTTTCTTTCATCTCTGCTCCCAAACTGCTGACCTACTACTGCTCTTACACAGAGGGGAGGGGTATGATGTGATCATTAAAGAGATCTCACACAACAGTTCCCCAGGTCCAGCTACTATCCTGGAATATTAATCCATTTTTCACACTCCTGATGCTACTTACAAAACACAAAGTTATGATTACACAAATATTCTGGACTGCTAGCTAACACTCTAAAAAGTAGGGGAACTCACAAAATATATATATTTTTTATATAAAAATCTCTTCATTTTATTTCATCAACAATAAAACATATGCTTAGCAATTTATTTTAACTTTAAAATGATCCCAAGATAGATTGGGGCTCAGGCAGCCCAGCTGTAGCAAGTCAGAAATACATTACATTGCATTACAGTATCATATGTTGGCATTCCCATCGTTTGGATACACTTTTCTTTCCATAATAAAGGTTCAGTTTTAGTTACCTTGCTGCTGTGGATGCCGTGCGCCCCTCGCCCAGGGCGCCCAGGGGCGAGGGGCGCACGGCATCCACAGCAGCAAGGTAACTAAAACTGAACCTTTATTATGGAAAGAAAAGTGTATCCAAACGATGGGAATGCCAACATATGATACTGTAATGCAATGTAATGTATTTCTGACTTGCTACAGCTGGGCTGCCTGAGCCCCAATCTATCTTGGGATCATTTTAAAGTTAAAATAAATTGCTAAGCATATGTTTTATTGTTGATGAAATAAAATGAAGAGATTTTTATAAAAAAAAATATATATATTTTGTGAGTTCCCCTACTTTTTAGGGTGTGATAAGTTAGATTGGGGGGAAGCTTGTACTCCTCTATAGGACATAACTTATTTGGGTTATAGTGCTAGCTAACACTGTCTGCAGTGTCACATGGTTAGAACTGCTGGTAGATGCCATTTACCTTAAATAGGTGAATGAATGTTTAATGAACGTGCCCATACACAAACATTTGTCATAATTTTAGTGGTATGCCATCATTTGGAAAAATGTTGGCAAATTTTAACTAATAGTATAATTAATCCATTGTTACCGTTTCCCGTGTCAAAGAATAGTATCTTCAGCACTGATTGGTTATCTCTGTCATTGACTTGGGGAATGGTAACAGCTAGTTGTCAAAAAGACAACTAGTTGACACTAGGTACAGTGCATGGTTGTAAAATAGAATACTAGTCCTCCTGAATTACTATTTTTGGGAAATGAAAGTATTTTTTAATACAAACATTTAAGTATAGTCAGCAGGACCTTTTATAAGGGACTCTAGGTCTCCACCTGAGGACTTTGAGAGAATGATTGATACATGGTATGAGATGACGGATAACTAGCTAAGTACTAAATCATGTACAGGGAGTAAATCAAGATGTTTACCAATTTACAGAAGATGATTAAGGGAAATATTAGGGCAGGGTTAGTCTTAGTCTACTTATATACACAATGCCAAGATGTGACAGAAAGCACCTAAATTTCAATAATGCTTATTCTGTAGCTCGCGGATTTAGAATTGTCGAGATCAAGCAAATTTGAATACCTGATGAATAAATTCTGCTCATTGTTTGAGACATGGCTGGCCAGAATTTTTTCCAGCCAGTTTCTTCCTGGATATCTCGCATGTGCGAAGCAGTTCATCTTACCGGAGGCCCTGCATTGGAACCTGCCACAAATTTAACTAGAACCGATTCAAAAACTATCAGTGAACAATGTTCAGAACCAACTGAATATGATGAAAACCTGGAGGACTTTGCTGAAGAAGAATTTTCGCATGAGAACCCACCACTGGTTCATACCTCAGATGCTGAATCCTGGACATCTGGAGAAGAGGAATCCAGTAACTTGGATCATCAAGACCAAGCTAGTCTGCAGTTAGTGAACCATTCTGGAGTTCCATCAGATTCTGAACTTTCTGAGTCAATCCCAAATATCCCAGAGGACAGCCTCTTGCTAGAAACCCTCTCAACTATCCCAGAAGATGAAGAATATGTAAACACACAAATAAGAACTCTTATGAGGGATCTAGAAACACCAACTTTTAGTTCTGTAGGAACAATAAATGGTAAGAATCTTTTCAGGTAAGATCTTATCATTCTTCTTGTACCCAACTCCTTCTTTGTCTTCTTGAGTTTATGAAATTGATGTTCTAGTTGTAGTTATATTACAGTTATTCCACTAAATAATGACCTCAAAAATGTTTATCTGCTGCAGATTCAAAGCACATCATAAAGCTTGGGTTTAGATTCAGAATGGTCATAAAATGGACATGTTATTTTTGTAGACGACGTTCAACTATTTAATAACCTATTTATAAATTATGCTTTGCTAAAGAATACCTGTGTGATCAGACACATGTTTCCTAACCAGGGTTTGTTGTGTAGGGTCACATGCAACATGGTGGTCCAGGGAGCTTCATGTCTGACAGATGAATGGTGGTCCAGGGAGCTCCATGTCTGACAGATGAATGGTGGTCCAGGGAGCTCCATGTCTGACAAATGAATGGTGGTCCAGGGAGCTCCATGTCTGACAGATGAATGGTGGTCCAGGGAGCTCCATGTCTGACAGATAAATGGTGGTCCAGGGAGCTCCATGTCTGACAGATGAATGGTGGTCCAGGAAGCTCCATGTCTGACAGATGAATGGTGGTCCAGAGAGCTCCATTTCTGACAGATGAATGGGGTCCAGGGAGCTCCATGTCTGACAGATGAATGGTGGTCCAGGGAGCTTCATGTCTGACAGATGAATGGTGGTCCAGGGAGCTCCATGTCTGACAGATGAATGGTGGTCCAGGGAGCTCCATGTCTGACAGATGAATGGTGGTCCAAGGAGCTCTATTTCTGACAGATGAATGGTGGTCCAGGGAGCTCCATGTCTGACAGATGAATGGTGGTCCTGGGACCTCCATGTCTGACAGATGAATGGTGGTCCAGGAAGCTCCATGTCTGACAGATGAATGGTGATCCAGGGAGCTCCATGTCTGACAGATGAATGGTGATCCAGGGAGCTCCATGTCTGACAGATGAATGGTGGTCCAGAGAGCTTCATGTCTGATAGATGAATGGTGGTCCAGGGAGCTCCATGTCTGACAGATGAATGGTGGTCCAGGGACCTCCATGTCTGACAGATGAATGGTGGTCCAGGGAGCTCCATGTCTGACAGATGAATGGTGGTCCAGAGAGCTCCATTTCTGACAGATGAATGGTGGTCCAGGGAGCTCCATGTCTGACAGATGAATGGTGGTCCAGGGAGCTCCATGTCTGTCAGATGAATGGTGGTCCAGGGAGCTCCATGTCTGACAGATGAATGGTGGTCCAGGGAGCTCCATGTCTGACAGATGAATGGTGGTCCAGGGAGCTCCATGTCTGACAGATGAATGGTGGTCCAGGGAGCTCCATGTCTGACAGATGAATTGTGGTCCAGGGAGCTCCATGTCTGACAGATGAATGGTAGTCCAGGGAGCTCCATGTCTGACAGATGAATGGTGGTCCAGGGAGCTTCATGTCTGACAGATGAATGGTGGTCCAGGGAGCTCCATGTCTGACAGATGAATGGAGGTCCAGGGAGCTCCATGTCTGACAGATGAATGGTGGTCCAGAGAGCTCCATTTCTGACAGATGAATGGTGGTCCAGAGAGCTCCATTTCTGACAGATGAATGGTGGTACAGGGAGCTCCATGTCTGACAGATGAATGGTGGTCCAGAGAGCTCCATTTCTGACAGATGAATGGTGGTCCAGGGAGCTCCATGTCTGACAGATGAATGGTGGTCCAGGGAGCTCCATGTCTGTCAGATGAATGGTGGTACAGGGAGCTCCATGTCTGACAGATAAATGGTGGTCCAGAGAGATTCATGTCTGACAGATGAATGGTGGTCCAGGGAGCTCCATGTCTGACAGATAAATGGTGGTCCAGAGAGCTTCATGTCTGACAGATAAATGGTGGTCCAGAGAGATTCATGTCTGACAGATGAATGGTGGTCCAGGGAGCTCCATGTCTGACAGATAAATGGTGGTCCAGAGAGCTTCATGTCTGACAGATGAATGGTGGTCCAGGGAGCTTCATGTCTGACAGATGAATGGTGGTCCAGGGAGCTCCATGTCTGTCAGATGAATGGTGGTCGAGGGAGCTCCATGTCTGACAGATGAATGGTGGTCCAGGGAGCTCCATGTCTGACAGATGAATGGTGGTCCAAGGAGCTCTATTTCTGACAGATGAATGGTGGTACAGGGAGCTCCATGTCTGACAGATGAATGGTAGTCCAGGGAGCTCCATGTCTGACAGATGAATGGTGGTCCAGGGAGCTTCATGTCTGACAGATGAATGGTGGTCCAGGGAGCTCCATGTCTGACAGATGAATGGAGGTCCAGGGAGCTCCATGTCTGACAGATGAATGGTGGTCCAAGGAGCTCCATGTCTGACAGATGAATGGTGATCCAGGCAGCTCCATGTCTGACAGATGAATGGTGGTCCTGGAAGCTCCATGTCTGACAGATGAATGGTGGTCCAGGGACTTCCATGTCTGACAGATGAATGGTGGTCCAGAGAGCTCCATTTCTGACAGATGAATGGTGGTCCAGAGAGCTCTATTTCTGACAGATGAATGGTGGTACAGGGAGCTCCATGTCTGACAGATGAATGGTGATCCAGGGAGCTCCATGTCTGACAGATGAATGGTGGTCCAGGGAGCTCCATGTCTGACGGTTGAATGGTAGTCCAGGGAGCTCCATGTCTGACAGATGAATGGTGGTCCAAGGAGCTCTATTTCTGACAGATGAATGGTGGTACAGGGAGCTCCATGTCTGACAGATGAATGGTGGTCCTGGAAGCTCCATGTCTGACAGATGAATGGTGGTCCAGGGAGCTTCATGTCTGACAGATGAATGGTGGTCCAGGGAGCTCCATGTCTGACAGATGAATGGTGGTCCAGGGAGCTTCATGTCTGACAGATGAATGGTGGTCCAGGGAGCTTCATGTCTGACAGATGAATGGTGATCCAGGGAGCTCCATGTCTGACAGATGAATGGTGATCCAGGGAGCTTCATGTCTGATAGATGAATGGTGGTCCAGAGAGCTCCATGTCTGACAGATGAATGGTGGTCCAGGGAGCTCTATTTCTGCCAGTTGAATGGTGGTACAGGGAGCTCCATGTCTGACAGATGAATGGTGGTCCTGGGAGCTCCGTGTCTGACAGATGAATGGTGATCCAGGGAGCTCCATGTCTGACAGATGAATGGTAGTCCAGGGAGCTCCATGTCTGACAGATGAATGGTAGTCCAGGGAGCTCCATGTCTGACAGATGAATGGTGATCCAGGGAGCTCCATGTCTGACAGATGAATGGTAGTCCAGGGAGCTCCATGTCTGACAGATGAATGGTGGTCCAAGGAGCTCTATTTCTGACAGATGAATGGTGGTCCAAGGAGCTCTATTTCTGACAGATGAATGGTGGTCCAGGGAGCTCCATGTCTGACAGATGAATGGTAGTCCAGGGAGCTCCATGTCTGACAGATGAATGGTGGTACAGGGAGCTCCATGTCTGACAGATGAATGGTGATCCAGGGAGCTCCATGTCTGACAGATGAATGGTGGTCCAGGGAGCTCCATGTCTGACAGATGAATGGTGGTCCAGGGAGCTCCATGTCTGACAGATGAATGGTGGTCCAGGGAGCTCCATGTCTGACAGATGAATGGTGATCCAGGGAGCTCCATGTCTGACAGATGAATGGTGGTCCAGAGAGCTTCATGTCTGACAGATGAATGGTGATCCAGGGAGCTCCATGTCTGACAGATGAATGGTGGGCCAGGGACCTCTATGTCTGACAAATGAATGGTGGTCCAGGGAGCTCCATGTCTGACAGATGAATGGTGGTACAGGGAGCTCCATGTCTGACAGATGAATGGTGGTACAGGGAGCTCCATGTCTGACAGATGAATGGTGGTCCAGGGAGCTCCATGTCTGACAGATGAATGGTGATCCAGGGAGCTCCATGTCTGACAGATGAATGGTGGTCCAGAGAGCTTCATGTCTGACAGATGAATGGTGATCCAGGGAGCTCCATGTCTGACAGATGAATGGTGGGCCAGGGACCTCTATGTCTGACAAATGAATGGTGGTCCAGGGAGCTCCATGTCTGACAGATGAATGGTGGTACAGGGAGCTCCATGTCTGACAGATGAATGGTGGTACAGGGAGCTCCATGTCTGACAGATGAATGGTGGTCCAGGGAGCTTCATGTCTGACAGATGAATGGTGGTCCAGGGAGCTCCATGTCTGACAGATGAATGGTGGTCCAGGGAGCTCCATGTCTGACAGATGAATGGTGGTCCAGAGAGCTTCATGTCTGACAGATGAATGGTGGTCCAGGGAGCTCCATGTCTGACAGATGAATGGTGGTCCAGGGAGCTCCATGTCTGACAGATGAATGGTGGTACAGGGAGCTCCATGTCTGACAGATGAATGGTGGTACAGGGAGCTCCATGTCTGAAGGTCAAAATTGGGAATATTCATTCCTTCTTTCCTTGTGAAATTCTGGCAAATAATTTATTTAAAGGAAATCTACCATCAAAATCTAGCATGATAAATTAGAGACGCTCATATATCCAGGCGGTGTGACTGTGGTAATTTTCTAATATTTGTTATCTATGGACTCTTTTCTTCTAAAACCAGCTTTTATAATTATGCTAATGAATCACTCCAGGGGTGTTACCAGAGTTCCTCAGTGTTGCAGCTTTGCATGCTCCCCCTCCCCTCCTTTAGCATTTCTCTCTCCCTCTACCTAATGTAAGCTCAGTACAGCAGAGAATATTTCAGCACACAGTGTGGGGGGGGTGGGTACTCCTGCACAGTACAACAGCCTAGGAAGCTATAGGACAGAGAGGCGCCCATGAAGCTGAAGCACGGAGAGGCTCTGGTAAGGTGCCATCCCCCGCCTAGAGCCCTTCAGGCTCATTAGCGTAATTTTAAAAGTTGACTTTAAAAGGAAGGAGGCCATGAATAACAAATATAAGGATATTACCACACGGTGCCTGGATCTATGAGTAAGTGTCCCTGGTTTATCATGATGGATTCTGATGGTAGACAGATTTTCATGTGCAATACAACTCTCAGCATTCACAGATAGTCTTGGTGGTGAAGACATGCTTATAGTGGTAGTTTTACAAGCCCAGGAAGAGGTATTGTCTCCTTCACAATGAATTTGTGATATCCTTTCAGTTTGGTTAATACTCACCTATTGTATTTTGCGGCTGTTGCTACATGAAGTCGTCTAATTGGCTTTTATCTCATTATACATGTATGTCTGCGCTCCCTGTTACATTGTATGGGATATTTTGCCTCACAGAATAATCCCATTTCCTGTAGATTAATAGACTGCTATGTCCACAGACCTTTCATACTCCATGGCCCATTTTCTCGTATTTACAATGGCTGCTTGTAAGATAAGTTGCCACAAATGGAAAGTTATGTTGAATGCTTTTTGTATCCATGGAAACAATTCTGGACACTTATTGCAGACGTGGTTGTCAATGGTGATGTAAGAGAGAAAATAGATACACTTCACTTAGCGAGCGCCAATTACACGGTACAACTGGCGTTCTCAAAAGCCTGCTTTTCAGACCAGGATATTCTTACTAATTGATCTAAATGGGGATTTTTTTTCAGCCAAGGTTTTGGAATTATTATCGTATATTTGAGAGTAGACTCTGTATATAAGGAAATTACAGGTTGCCTTGATGCCTCCTGTTGCTTGTGCTTTTTACGTTCTCCGTAGGCCCATATTATGTTTATGGAGGCAAAGTGCCATACATTCATATATGTCCTGTAACCGAGCACAGACCAAACCTCGTATAGTCTGATCCCGGAGTCATCTACCTACATCGGTCCCAGGGGCATAACTAGGAGACCCTGGGCCCCATAGCAGACTTTTAAATGGGGCCCTCTTCCTCCCTTAAAAAATATACATATTTGTACACACATGTAAGCTATAACCGCACATAGTATATACACACCTTATATACATACATACAGTACCATATATACCCATGCATTACATATGCACGCATGTAGGGCATATACAACATTGCATATACACACACATACAGCATATACATACCAAATACATACCCCAGATGTTGGGGGCCCCTGACTCTGTGGGCCCCATAGCAGCTGCTATGGCTGCTACCACTTTAGTTACGCCGCTGATCTGTACCCTTCTACTAGAAACTAAAGAGAGAATGGGGTATACCTATGTAATATGAGATCAGACTACACAGGGTTTGTTTGTAGTCTGTATCCATAGAGACACAGAGGTCTGAATAGGGTTTACAACAACACATTACGACAAGGCATGTTAAATACACAGAATACCTATATAGTTAGGGTCAACCACGTTAACATAGTGTTAATACATGCACAAGTTAACACAATGTTAATATATTTGTTAACATTGCCTTAAAAGGGTATTCCAGGAATCAGCATAATTCATATACAAATAGGTCCTTAAAATATAAGCTAATATGTAATTAGTTGTTATTTAAAATTTAGCTCCCATTAGCAGAAAAATGCTAAGAGACTGTAATGAAGAATTAAAATGCTACTGGCCCTTTAATCAGTCCGTTAATTTCCTCCACACGGTCCGTTGCAGAGCATACACAGGACAGAAGATGGCCGCTGGTCACATGTCCACATCACATGTCCTGCAGCTGCCTGGGCAGGTCATGTGATCACCGCTATGTTTGGCTGTAGTCAGTTGGTTGCAGTGCATCCAGTATGGTCAGTGTTGTGGTGATGGCAGTTACACGTCATTACTATGGTAACAGAGCAAGAAAACCTGTTATATCATCAATGGGAGCAGAGCACAAGAGGTAGGAGGAGTTACTGAGAACTAAAGGATCTTGGGACTTGTAGTTTCCAGTGGTAGCTTTAGAGAGGCCATAAAATTTTGTGAATCATAAAATCAAACTATTTAAGCTCCATTTTGTGACTAATGACATTAAGTTTTGTTACATTCATTTATTTATATCATCATGGGTTTATGTATCAGACATTCATATTCCTGGAATACCCTTTAATGCTCTTCTTAACTGTTAACTGCTCTTCTTAACTGTTGTGATACATTTGACAACGCATGTGTTAATTGCCCAAACTTTCAATGCCCAGCAGGTTTATGTGCAAAATTTTAAACATTTAAAGCATGTGAAATAATTCCAATTTACATGTTAAAACATGGTCCATGAAGAAAAATCCTTCCTTTGCAACTTCCCTGGACCAGATGCAAATTTGCGCCTAAAAAGTCGCAAAAACCAGCAAAAAAGGTGATAAATGAGTAAAAAGATGCACAGAACATCTGGAAAATAAAGATACATAAGGTGCACTGCACAAGGTGCAAAAACTAGTTAATTAAAGGGGTTTTCCCACAGATCGCAAAAATGAGGGGTCCGACAGACCTCGCCGCTCCTCAGACTAATAGAGTAGATGGCCGCGCATGACCGTTCTCTATGGAGCTGACGGGAATTGCAGAGCGCCGCGATCACCAATCTCCGTCAGCTCCACATAGATTAATGGAGCAGAACGGTTATGCGCGGTTGTCTGCTCCATTAGTCTGAGGAGCGGCGAGTCCGTTGGACCCCTCGTTTCCGCGATCTATGGGGGTCTCAGCACTGAGATCCCCACTGATCAGCAAGTTAGGCCCTATCCCGTAGGTAGGGCCTAACTTCAGTTTGTGGGAAAACCCCTTTAAACTAAAATAAAAATACATATCCCCCATACAATACCATTTGGGCCTGAGCTGATATTCTATGGGGGACATGTATCTCTATTTCTGCTAGTTTTGCTGTCGTTTTTGCGACTTTTTGCAAATGTTGCTGTTGTTTTTGAAGTACACCTTGTTCTGCATCTTGGGCAGTGCACCTTATGTATTTTATATTCCAGATATTCCCTGTAACTTTTCACTTATATAACCTTTTTTTTGCGACTTTTTAGGCACCTGCCCTGGACCTGGTGCAAAGGAAGAATTTGTTTTTATGGACTCTGTTTGAACATGTAAATTGGAATTATTTCACGTGCTTTAAATGTTTAAAAGTTTGCACATTAACCTGCTTGGTATAGAAAGTTTGGGCTGTTTTATTTTTTAATTCATACATTTTTGAATTTACATTTTTTTTAAATGTATTGGTTACTTGTAAGGGTGAGGTGACACGTGGCGTTAAAGGGGTATTCTCGTCTGGGCACTCACATTCAGTTTAATTAATTTGCCATATATAAACATTTCTTCAATTAGATGTTATTAAAAAAAATGTTCCTGTGTGAAGATCATTTCTCATATATGTAGTGATATGATCACAGGCCTGAAAAAGCACTTGAAGCGCGAAACGGCCTGTCGTTTGTGGTGTGTCCGGCACCTCTCTCTACTGTCCCGTCGGCTGAAATAAAAACCTGCATTTTTTGGTGATTGACCCGTTTCTTTCTTCCCTGTTTTTGGATTGGATATATGACTTTTCTATTGTCCTATACGGAGTGCACCACTGAAGCAGACCCAGACCATAGCCCATAGCCTCCATTCTTGCGAAGCTGTTAGTGTGGGTGGTGGACGCAGTTGCCTACTTCATCGCTTTGACTTTTGGAACTTGATGTAGTGATATGATCCCTTAGAAACAAGACTGTGTCCTTGGATACGGCCACCTCTGCTGGAGGGATTGCACAAGGAAACAAAAGGTTTCTGAATATTAAATGTCCGGGAGTTACTGCAGGTCCCACAGCCGTCCTGTGGTAATGATTGCTAAATCCAGGAAGTTAGACAGGACTCAATAGCGCATGCCTGGCCACCACTGCCAGAATGTGAGGTGGTTTTATCCGAGGAAGCTATCTAGTTTCTAAGGGACAACATGGCTATGTTTATGAGAAATTATCTTCACACAGGAAAATTTTTTTCAATGACATCCAATTGAAGAAATGTTTACACATGGCAAATGAATTTTATTCATTGTGAATGCCCAGATGGGAATACCCCTTTAACACATGCTAATAACATTTTTGTCAACATTGTGTTTACAAAATGCACGCATTTACACAATGTTAACAAAGGCTAAACTTCCAGTTAGCACATATGTAAACATCTTGTTCTCATATGCATTTTGTTAACACAATGTAATTAGGCAAATTTCCTCTTCTCAGCGTTTGATGCGTTTGAAAACATATGCATTAACATGACCTCATATGTGGTCATCTCCCTGAGGTATGTCTAGAGTGCTTAAAAATGCAAGACACAGCCTCAAATCCAAAATTTACAACTCCTGCATATAACCCCCTCACGTGGCTTGTGTCCATGTGGATTTGAGACATTTACAAAATGAAACAAAAAGTTTCAAAAAGAAGCCAAAAGTTGCACCTGTCAGGACAGGAAAACCTAAGCATGTATCAGAAGAAAAAAGACCTTCCAAATGTCTCTATTATATACCAAAGGAAAAAAATAAGATACATGCCCCCCTATAGCATTAAAGTGCCTGCAGCATTTCACCTGAGCTGGTTTGTCTGTTCTGCACCATTATGTGCTGTTCATAATATATTGCATATGTATAGGTTTTTATGATAATTGACTGGCAATAACGGTTTTAAGCTTTTATACATATGCATTTTTTTAATTTTGTTGGGTATTATGTTTTCTTACTAGGGTTCCCCAGGTGTAATGAATGAGATTTTTGGACATTTTTTTATATATAAATACAGTACAGACCAAAATTTTGGACATATGTTATTATATACTTAACAAAAAAAGTGTGAAACAACTGAAAATATGTCTTAGGTTTTAGGTTCCTTTTGCTTTGTTTACTGCTTTGCACACTCTTGGCATTCTTTTAAAGGGGTTGTCCGAGAGTTATGAAAAAAAACTAAAGGTGGCCGGAGGGGGCTGCTTAAAAAATAAAGATCTACTTACCTTCCGGTGCCCTCCGGTGTCCCTCGCTGCTATCGCTCCAGTCCGGGCGCCATGTAAACAAACATGGCCGCCGGAGCAGTGCTGGATTCAGCTTCCGTCCGGCCGTGGCCGGCCACGCCAATCCGTCCCTATTCACAGCATTGGGCCGGAAGGTTGTCAGGTCCGGCCGGAAGCTGAATCCAGCACTGCTCCGGTGGCCATGCTTGTTTACATGGCGCCCAGTCCGGACCGACAGCAGCGCAGGACACTGGAGGGCGCCGGAAGGTAAGTAGATCTTTATTTTTTTATGTAGCCCCCTCCGGCCCCCTTTAGTTTTTTTTTCATAACTCTCGGACAACCCCTTTAAGGAGCTTCAAGAGACAGTCACCTGAAAAGGTTTTCACATCACAGGTGCCCTGTCAGGTTTAATAAGTGGCATTTCTTGCCTTATAAATGGGGTTGGAACCATCAGTTCTGTTTTGCAGAAGTCAGGTGGATATACAGCTGATAGTCCTACTGAATACACTGTTAGAATTTGTATTATGGCTAGAAAAAAACAGCTAAGTAAGGAAAAACAAACGGCAATCATTACTTTTAGAAATGAAGGTCAGTAACTCCAAAAATTGGGAAAACTTTGAAAGTTCAGTTGTAAACACTGTCAAGCGCTACAAAGAAACGGGCTGACATGAGGACCGCCACAGGAAAGGAAGACAAAGAGTCACCTCTGCTGCGGAGGATAAGTTCATCCGAGTCACCAGCCTCAGGAATCGTAGGGTAACAGCAGCTCAGATAAGACACCAGGTCACTGCCGCACAGAGGTCTAGCAGCAGACACATCTCTACAACAACTGGTAAGAGGAGACTGTGTGCAGCAGCCTTCATGGTGCTAGGAAACCACTGCTAAGGACCAGCACCAAGCAGAAGAAACTTGTTTGGGCTAAAGAACACAAAGAATCTGTGCTTTGGGCTGATGAGTCCAAATTTGATATCTTTGGTTCCAACCACCGTGTCTTGTGCGACGCAGAAAAGGTGAACGAATGGACTCTATATGCCTGGTTCCCTCAGTGAAGCATGGTGGAGGAAGTGTAATGGTGTGGTGGTGCTTTGCTGGTGACACTGTTGGGAATTTAGGACCCCAATCTAGGTGGTATGGGGTGAGCTGGACAGCAGAGTGCAGGGCCAACAAGTGCTAAGCATCTCTGGGAACTCCTTCAAGACTCCTGGAACACCATTTCAGGTGACTACCTCTTGAAGCTCATCAAGAGAATGCCATATTTTCAGTTGTTTCATCTTTTTTGTGAAGTATATAATTCCACATGTTTTAATTCATACTTTTGATGCCTTCAGTGGGAATCTGACTGAATTTTTATAGTCTTGAAAATACAGAAAATCCTTTGAATGAGAATGTGTGTCCTGTATGTATGGTGTGCTATTTTATATACACATGCTGATGTATAGTGTTATTATTACAAACCTTCCACTTATAGCTGCACGTCAGAGGCTACATGAGAACTATATTGTATAAAATCTTTGACATAGCAACACAAGGTCGTATTCAGCATTTTTACAAGTTCTGAACACGCACAGATGTAGCAGAGCCGTGTTTGCCGGCTCATCATAGTATGTAATGTTTCTTTTTTGCAGGTAGGCTTGACAGATAAAGGGCAAATTTAGCAATGCTACATTTCAGTGTTTCCATATAACCGCATGATAACCTGTGTGTATGGCTGACAGCCCTCTGATGTACCATGTTCTTATGTCTCTCTATCAGTTTTTTGATTCCAGGCTTACACAATATTGTGTGGGAGTACATTTTCCTAACCTTGATTCTCTGCCTACACATCATCATTGCTTTGACTGTATTTATCCAATCTAGAAGTTACAGGACAAGCTGCAGAACATTGGGGCATACTTCATGGTGTATAGGGAAATATGTGATTCACTCTATGACAGGCTATAATCTGCAAATTTTGTTAGTTGATAACAGCCGGCAGAAGAAAGTTTAGTAATATCAGTATAGTATCTGTATACACATCCCTGGGGCGGTGGTGTAGACCCTGTACAGGAATTGTCACTCTTGCAGCAGAAATGTAATATTCAACATGCTCAATGGCTTAGAGACACCTGTACCAAATAATTCTATATAGGAGCTCCAACCCCAATGGATACTGTATTGGTAGAAAAATATTAGATTATGTGCTGTCTATAGCAGGTCTCCCCTCCCCTGTACTTCCCTCTGCTAGGATACACAGGCAGAGGGAGGAGAGAGAGGGAGGGGAGACATGTTCTGCTCATTGTAACAGCCTGTGAATCTCCAGCACTGAGTGGCTCTGGTAATGCCACAGAGCCCTTCTGGGTCATTAGCATAATTTGAAAAGTTGATTTTCAAAGGATGGAGGCCATGGATAACAAATATACAGTAAGAGGATTACCACAGTCACAGTGCCTGGATCTATGAGTAATTGTCCCTGGTTTATCATAATGGATTTTGGTGATAGATTTATCTTAAAGGACATCCATCACCAGGTCACTGACATACTGGTGTGAACCCCCTGTGGCAGGATCTACTCTTTTAGCTTCCTATGCCTCTTGTTTTTAAGAAAAAAAGGCTTATTTGCAGTTATGCAAATGAGCCTGAGCAGCTTCAGGCTCTACAAGAGTCAATGGAGCCTGGAGCCTGGGTTTTCCCACGAAAGAAAATTGTCACATCTCAATCCCCTAGTTATGTTAACACAATAAAGATCATTTTAACTCTTTACTTTACAAGTTTACTCAGTTTTATTGTTGTTTTAGCTCCTATCACTCTCTAGGCTGCTCAGCGCAAAATCCCAGGATGTGGGCGGGGACTCTCTAAGAAGACACATTATGATCCATCTAGTTCTGTGGGGTGACAGTGTGGTTACATTATCAGGGTACAGGTGTATTTACACTTTCATCTGGCTTCTGACATTGTACTAAAACTCTGACAAATAGAAGGAGAGATGAGACGAGATAAGATGCATAAGATACTTATTACACATAGGCATGACAGACAGAGGCTGACAGACTTTAACACTCTTACACTTTTACAGGGTCAGACTGGGGGGCCCACCTACTGCTACATGAGAATATTAAATGTACCATATATACTCGAGTAGAAGCCGAGAATGTATAAGCCAAAAATTGTGCTGAAAAAACCTAACTCGCGTTATACTCATGTTTTTAAAAAAACAAAATATGTACTCACCTCCTCTTCTTTCCATCGATGCTCCGGCTTCGGCTCCATGTCTCCACGGGGTGCCGTTGGATGCACCATGACGTCAGCTGCTTGCTGACATTATAGTGTGTGCACCACCATCAACACAAACTATGGTGTCAGTGACAGCACCGTGCGGGGAACCCGGAGCATCGATGGAAATAAGAAGACCTGCCGAGGCGTGTCAGAATTTTGAGTACACATTTAGTTTTTTTTCTTATAGGCCTAGCATTTCTTGGGGGGGCTGCAGACTATATACTGAGGTGTAGGGGCTGCTGGCTATATACAGAGGCAGGGACTGCTGGCTATATACTGAGGGCAGGGCCTGCTGGCTATATACTGAGGACAGGGGCTGTAGGCTATATACTGGAGCGTAGGGGCTGCAGGCTATGTACTGGGGGCAGGGGCTGCAGGCTATATATTGGGGTCTAGGGGCTGCTGGCTATATACTAAGAGCAGGGGATACAGGCTATATACTGGGGGCAGGGGCTACAGGATATATACTGGGTTCAGGGGCTGCAGGCTATATACTGTAGTGTAGGGGCTGCTGGCTATATACTGGGGGGCAGGGTCTGCGCGCTATATACTGTGAGCAGGGGGCTGGCGGCTTATACTTGAGTCAATAGGTTTTCCCAGTTTTTGTATTAAAATCTCTAAAAAGTTGTGGGTCCCCTCTCATTTCCTTTTTACCCCCCCCCCCCTTATTTTGTAGCACCTCATCTCCCTCTCTCTTATTGTGAGCCCTCTGGTATCCTCCCACCCTTTTTCTGACCTACTCTTATTGTGGGTCCCCTCATCTTCTTTACTGCCTCTCATCTCCCTTCTCCTAATGTTGCCCCTTGTATCTCCCCCTCACTTTGTAGCCCCTTACCTCCTCTTATTGTGGGTCCCCTGGTATCCCCCCTTATGTCCCTCTATCTTGTTGCCCCCTCATCTTCTGTTCCTCCTCTTATTTTTGGTTTTATCATCTGCCTGCTCTTAATGTCATCTCCTACTCTTATTATGGGCCCCCTTTCATCTCACTCTCATTTTGTAGCCCCCTCATCTCCCCCCCCCCCTTTTGTGCACCCCCTGATATTTCCCCCTCTCATTGTGGGCCCCCTGATCTTCTGTACCCCATTTCATCCTTACTGGTGGTGCTGATCGGGTGTACTGGGTCTAATTAGACCCAGCAGCTCTGATTAACCCCTTTAGGCCCGGAGGTCCCATGACCGCCGAGCCTATGGAGCCAGTGGCTGCACCAGCTCTGCTCCTCCGTGCATCATGCTCCTTCATGAGCAGAGAAGGGAGAAGCGGTAACGAACCGCATCTCCCTTCTCCCTAGGGCAGGGGTCAGGAACCTTTTTGGCTGAGAGAGCAATGAACGCCACATATTTCAAAATGTATTCCGTAAGAGCCGTACAATATGCATATGCCTCCCAGTAGATAGGTAGCCCCAGCACATACTTCCAGTAGATAGGTAGCCCCAGCACATGCCTCCCAGTAGATACATAGCCCCAGCACATGCCTCCCAGTAGATAGGTAGCCACAGCACATGCCCCCAGTAGATAGGTAGCCACAGCACATGCCTCCCAGTAGATACGTAACCCCAGCACATGCCTCCCAGTAGATAGGTAGCCACAGCACATGCCCCCAGTAGATAGGTAGCCACAGCACATGCCCCCCAGTAGATAGGTAGCCACAGCACATGCCCCTCAGTAGATAGGTAGCCACAGCACATGCCCACAGTACATAGGTAGCCACAGCACATGCTTCTCAGAAGATTTGTAGTCACAGCTAAAAAAAATTTATATTCACCTACCTGCGCTCCCTGCAGCCAGCTCCTCATTGCTCCTACACTCTTCTCTTTGACCCAGGCTTAGACTATGGCGCCTGGGTCGTATAAAGGACGTAGGCAGTGGTAACATTGCTGCCTGTGTCCAGTGATCAGTCTAAGACACACACAGCAGCCATCATTATTTATTAAAGATCTGTCTGAGAGCCAGATGCAGCCAACAAAAGAGCCACATCTGGCTCCCGAGCCATAGGTTCCCTACCCCTGCCCTAGGGTCTTTGGGTGTCTCTGACACGCAGAGACCAGGTCCTGCTCCAGTGTCTAGTGCCGGAGCAGTAGAAAACTGCAGTCATGTCTAAAGTCAGCGGGCGGTCCAAGACAAGTTAATTAGATGACTTGGGTAGTCATTATTGCCTCCCAGTTAATGACTCTGGAGTTTCTGATGACCCAGTATCTCAGGATAATATTTGTTAGTAGTTGTACTAGACCGATTTAAGACGCACCAGATATATCATCCAGCACCAGTCATTGGGGCAGATTTACTTACCCGGTCCATTCACGATCCAGCGGCACTTTCTCTGCGGAGGATTCGGGTTCTGCCGGGATTCACTAAGGTAGTTCCTCCGACTTCCACCAGGTGTCGCTGCTGCACTGAAGCTCATCGGAGTGCACTGAAGTCCACTGTCCTATCGTGGATGCAGGTAAGCGCGTGTGCGACCCTTTTTTTAACCCCTTAACGCTCTGCGCCGTAGCTCTACGGCGCAGAGGTATAAGGGATGTATGAAGAGGGCTCACGGGCTGAGTCCTCTTCATACAAAGGTGGGGGTTTTTGCATTTTGCACAAAACCCCCACCGCTAATAACCGCGGTCGGTGCTTGCACCGATCGCGGCTATTAACACCTTCTTTGCCGCCGGCAAAGTCGCCGGCGGCGTTTAAAAGACGGCGGCGCGCGGGCGCCGCCATCTTTTTTTCGGTCGCCACGCCCCCGAACGTCATCGGGGGGCGGCGATCGGTTGCCATGGTAGCCTCGTGTCTTCTCTTGACACGAGGCTACATGGCAGCTGCAGATTCGTTACAATGAGCCAGTGGAAAAACGCGATTCGGACCCTTAGTAAATGGCCCCATTGTGATAAATCTGGTGCATCAAAAGTCTGTCTTCATCTTAAGACTGGATAGAATACAACAATTTCCTGTGGACAGCACAGATTTTCTGTATGTCTCCAGTTAATGGCTCCCCACTATGCAGGAACACGTCCTGTGTAACCTCTTCACATCAGTCGTTGTACTTCAGTCCCAGTATGAGTCTGATTTGATGACCAGATAATAAGTGCATCGTATTCAGGAGCGATCAAGAGCTAAATCCATTATATTTCTATTGTTCCCTTTTATGAAGATGTTTTTCTTGAGATCCTTGTCGCTGTTCTGTAGAATAATGTATTGTATATGTTGCCCTTTTATCCAGGGCAGGTTTTTTTGAAGTGCCCCCATTTCTCCCCTTGAAGGACATAAAATGGTACTTGCGCCTTAGCGCTCTGCGTACATTGACATAAGAGGCTCGAATGTTCTCCAAAGTCTATTACTGAATGTCAGTATGGACTAAAATATTGATTTATCTTCTGATTCCTGATGAATTTCCTTGCTGAAAAAAGTTTTCTGTGGATTTATGTTTTTTGACTACTCAAAATTGTGACTATTTTGTTGTTGCAGGGAGCATTGTATAGGCATTTAATTGTTGCCGTCCAGCATTTAATGGGTTGAACATCTGCGATTGGAGATAACTCAGGTTGCGGGTGTTACACTGTGTCGCAGGTGCTACCGCCATCCCTGGATCCCTCGGATCGCAGTCGCACCCGTGTCCCTCCATGTGCCCCTGGAGCTCTGCGGATCTTACCTCCCCTGGCTCCAGCGGCGGCCTCTCAGGCTCCCGCGGCTTGGCACACGCGTCCCCGTCTCCTAGAGTGCGTGCGTACTGGCACCGATAATTGCCGCTGGCCTGCCATAAGTGCCTGCCTCTTCCAAAGACCCTTGCCGGATTTTCAAGCCATCCCCTGAAGAGAAAGCTCTCCTGTGTATTCTGCATTCCTGTGTATTCTGCGTTCCTGTGTATCCTGCGTTCCTGTGTATCCTGTGTTCCTGATCCATGTGCCAGTCCGTTGCTGTGTTCCTGATCCGTTTGCCAGCTTCTGCTATTCCTGACATGAGTCCTCTAGTGAAGACCAGGTCCCAGGTGTCGTCTAGTACCATCTCCCGCGATGGTCCAGAGGGTCCAGACTCCCAGCCCTGACCGTAAGATCTGGCCATGGACCCCGCCAAGGAGCCACGTCAGATACTGGCAGAACTTTCTGGTGTTGTCGCCCGGCAGGAGATTGCTGCCCATGGAGAACTTTTAGGCCAAGTCGCTTGACTCTTGGCCTCAGCTTCAGGCCCCTGTGACTCCTCTTGCGGCATTTTCAGCGACTACCCCTGCGACTTCTCCTGTCAACCCGGCTAGTCCTCCGGCACCAGAACCTAGGCTAAGACTGTTTGCAGTTCTTCAGTGGCCACATCCAGAGGGCCTACGAGCCGTACAGAGGTTCCTGGGTTTTTCAAACTACCACCCGTAGTTTATTCCGCACTTCTCCACTCTGGTGTCTCCCATCGTGGCACTCACCAAGAAGCATGCCAATCCACGTGCCTGCTCGTGCCTGCTGCTGAGATGGCCTTCTCCAAGTTGAAGTCCGCTTTCGCCTCGGCTCCCGTACTCGCTAGGCCTGATACGAACAAATCCTTTCTTCTTGAGGTGCATCCTCAGTAGGAGCTGGAGCGGTGCTCACCCAGAAAGGGCGCAAGGGTCAAACTTCTACATGCGACTTCTTTTCTGAAACTTTCGATTGGAGAGCTGTTGGCCATCAAGCTTGCTCTGAAAGAATGGCGGTATCTTCTGGAGGGAGCTCTTCATCCCGTTAGTGTGTACACTGACCACAAGAACTTGCTGTACCTCCAGACAGCCCAGTGTCTGAATCCCAGGCAAGCACGGTGGTCATTGTTCTTCTCCCGTTTTGACCTGCTGATTCATTTTCGTCCAGCAGACAAGAATGTCAAGGCTGATTCCCTGTCCCCTGCTTCGGATGTTGTTGGAGAAGAACCGTCTACTCAGAACACAATTTCTCCTGACCAGTTTGTTGTTGCAGCTCCGATCCCCTGGAAGAGGATTCTGTCTTGGGGACATTCTTCTTGTGTGGCTGGGCACCCTGGGGTTCAACGCACCATGGCCCTCATCTCCCGCTACTACTAGTGTCCAAACCTGGTCAAAGATGTTCGGGAGTTTGTGGGATCCTGCTGCTCCTGTGCCTGCAACAAAGCCTCTTGTCTCAAACCGGCTGGACTGCTACTTCCGTTGCCGCTACCAAGTCCCCCGTGGTTCCATGTGGCAATGGATTTTGTCACCTGTCTGCCTGTATCTTCGGGCAGAACTGTCATCTGGGTGGTGACAGACCGCTTTTCCAAAATGTCCCATTTTGTTCCCCTTCCAGGTCTTCCGCATTCCTCATCTTCTGGCTGCATGGTCTTCCGTTACACATCGTGTCCGATCGAGGAGTCCAGTTTGTGTCAAGATTCTGGCATCCCTTGTGTAACCAACTGCATGTCAACCTTGACTTTTGTTCTGCCTACCAACCTCAGTCGAATGTTCAAGTAGAGAGGGTGAACCAGAGTTTGGGCTGCTACCTCCGTCACTTCATCTCAGCCCATCAGGACAACTGGGCTGACTTACTACCTTGGGCTGAGTTCTCCTACAATTCCCTGGACCCGGGGTCTACTGGCTCAGCTCTGTTCTTTGTTGTCTATGGACGTTTTCCTCACCCTCCTCTTCCACTGTCTACTCCCTCTGATGTTCCTGCGGTAGAGGATTTGGTGCAGGACCTCAAGTCTATTTGGAACCAGACCCGCCAGTCTCTTCTACGAGCTACAGACCATACCAAAACCCAGGCTGTTAATAAACGTCAAGCTCCTCCTGTCTTCTCTCCTGGTGGCTAAGTATGGTTGTCCTCCAAAAACGTCCGGCTTAAGATACCCAGCTGAAAACTTGGTCCCCGGTTCCTTGGTCCCTTTGAGTAATGAAGTGCATCAATCAAGTGGCCTACAAGCTCCGCCTTCCTCCATCTATGCGCATCTCGAACTCCTTCCATGTCTCCCTCCTGAAGCCAGTAATCTTGAACTGCTTTTCCCAGCAATCCCCTCCTCCTTCTCCTGAGGCGGATTCCCCTCACGATGAAGATCGTGAGGGGTAAGCGGTTCTTTCTTGTAGACTGGAAGGGGTTCGGGCCTGAACAGAGATCCTTGGGACCAAGAAGAAGAGGGGGAGGCCAAAGGGGAGGGCACTGTCGCGGGTGCTCCCCTGTCTCGGATCGCAGGCGCACCTGTGTCCCTCCGCATGCCCCCGGAGCTCCGCGGATCTTCCCTCCCCTGGCTCCAGTGGCAGCCTCTCTCCGATAATTGGCGCTGGCCTGCCATAAGTGCCTGCCTATTCCTGTGATCCTTGCAGGATCTTCAAGCCATCCCCTGAAGAGAAAGCTCCCCTGTGTATCCTGCATTCCTGTGTATCCTGCGTTCCTGTGTATCCTGCTTTCCTATGTTCCAGTCCATTCCTGTGTTCCTGATCTGTGTGCCAGTCCGTTCCTGTGTTTCTGATCCGTGTGCCAGTCCATTCCTGTGTTCCTGATCCATGTGCCAGTCCGGTGCTGTGTTCCTGATCCGCGTGCCAGCACCTGCGATTCCTGACGTGAGTTCTAGTGTGCCTTCCTGTGCTGTTCTCCCGCTGTCACCCCGGATACAGACTGTCTCCTGCATTACTACCTTGGCAGCCACCTCAAGACCTTCCCGCTTTGCGGCGGGCTCTGGTGAAGACCAGGTGCCACTTAGACTCCAGTCCCAGATGTCGGCTAGTACCATCTCCCATGGTGGTCCAAAGAGTCCAGACTCCCAGCCCTGACACACTGTGGTGTCAGCTGTTAGTTGCAGCTGACACCCTTGATTCCTGATGCTGACTCAGCTCCAGTCACAAGCCTAACAGAGCTCAGAGGCGGATATGTCCATCGCTGAGTGGAAATAAGTTAATAAAGTATATTACAAAGTTATCAATTATTATCATGTGGACTATTGCTTTATACAATTGTGATGAAAGTTTAGTTATTCTTTAAACACAGACTTGAAATGCGTTATGGGATCCCAAATGACATTTACACATTTACAGTGAAGCTTTAAAGTTTTATATCACCTTCTCTGAAATTTAGATGCATTAAAGGCACATTCCTAGTTTCAGCTTGTGAAATTTTTACTTATGTGTTGGATGAGCATGGATTAGATCTGCTGATATAACTACTATTTAATATTGATGTACATTGCATAAAAACAAGCACAAAGAAGTACAAAACTGCACTGAACTGGCACAAGTGGAAGGAGAGCCCTGGCCAAGAGATCTCACGATCTATAAGGGATATATGAATAGCCGGGTTATAAAGATTATTGCACTTTTCCAAGTTTAAATGGAACCTGTCATCAGCAATTGGCCTAATAAACCACTGTCAATATGTTGTCAAACAGTGTAATACCTTCTAGTTTTTGTTTGTTTCCTGGTCCAGTGTGGTGGCATCATCCAGAAAATCAACTTTGAAGTGAGCTGTAAATTGGTTGTATAAAGTCAAGGAGATGGAGAGTTTAACACTGAAGTCAAGGTAAGGAGCTCTGAATGATTCCTCCATCATTGATATTATGCATTGGACTTCAGGAGATCTGATTAGTAATGTCACTGGATGCAGGACCGTTAATTACAGTAAAGGAGCTTTCTGAGAAAGAGAGAGCTTGACTTCAGTGTTAAAATCTCCGCCTTCTTGACTTTACACAAACAGTTTACATCTCACTTTAAAGTAGATTTTCTGGATGATGCCACCACACTGTTTCTTTAAAAGTTTCCATAAAAACTTGGAAAAGTGCTTTAATCTTTATAACCCGGCTATTCATTCATCGTAAGCTCTCTAGGGCAGGGTTCTCCTTCCACTTGTGCCAGTTCAGTGTAGTTTTGTATCTTTTGTACTTCTTTGTGCTTGTTTTTATGCAATGTACATCCGCATGGAATTAATGCTGCTCTATAAAGAAATAATAATGTATAATCTTGAAATAGATGGTAAGTACATCATTATAGCATTCAACCGAGATCCTCAACCTTCGTTCAATTACCTGTGAACTTATTTATATACTGTATATATCCTCTTACTGGATCAGGTTCCTACCTCATACTACACCTGCATGTCTTGACAGTGGTATTTTTGTAACAACAGGAGAACCGCCAGTTGCAGACCACTGGTATATAGCATAAATTGCTTGTCCAAGATGGTCAGAGAAGGATCTCAGTCGGATTCCTGCAACCAATGGTGACCAAGACTTTTGATGACCAAGATTTGTTAGGTGGTCACTAAGAACCAAATCAAAGCATCTTGAGTACATTGACCTCTAGCGGCTTGGAAGCCATGGGATGCAGGCCTTCTACTGGTTTTTATTGGGTGAAAAGGAAAGTCTAGATCCTGTATTTTATGTTTCCTAGTGAACAGTTATGGGGAAGATGAGGAACTTACTACGTCTTCAGACAGTGATGAAGAAGTGTTTAAGCAGTTTCAGATATCAGTGTCCCGTTCTCAGAGCTTTCGCTCCATGGTGTCTGAAAAGGCAACACAGGTCGGCTCTGAGGGCAAGCAAAAATTCAGCCGCTTGTTGTCAAACCACGAGGAGCTCAGCACAGAGGCCTCTGAATGTGAAGGTATTGCTGGAACATTTTTATTTTGAATCTGCAGCATTTTGACATTTTTCAGAGCATGAGAAAATATTCACTATTTTGCTCAACTTTTGGTTTTTACTTTGTTTGACCCTTTTGGCCTACATTATTTTTGTATCATTCTTTTTAAAATTTGTTTCCTTTTACATTTAATATGCTTCATACATTTGTGATTTAAGTTTGTACATCTCATTTGCTTGAGCACTTGCTGTTTCTTTCTATGTACTTATGTGTAGCTTTTTATGCTTTTGCATACCGTCGGGAAAGTCTACATGTTTATGTATTAACTGCAAGTAGGAGAGTTTATACAATAATAAATTATTTATAACTTTACTGTTGTAAATAGAGTCTAAACTATCTAAACTGTCAGGTGAAGCAGGTCAGAATAACCCGCGTCCCAGGATATACCTGGGCAGGGGCGTAACTTGAGAGGGTGCAGAGGTTGTGATCGCACCTGGGCCCAAGAGGTTTAGGGGGCCCTTATGGTGTCACTTTCCCGTATGAGAAGACTATTACTGTAAACCATACATTATAGTCGGGGCCTGGCACAGTCTTTGCACTGGGGCTCATCAGCTTCTAGTTACGCCACTGTACCTGGGCATACACTGGGTTAGACCCGAGTATAACCCCCAGCCCAGATTGTACCCCCCAGGCCTCAATACTTCCCTCTACCGGGGTATAGTCTGACCCAGGCCTCATTATACCCCTTTGGACCTTAAAGAGAACCCGTCATCAATATGAAAGGCACTAGGAGCTGATTACTAAAGTAAGCAGCTCCTAGTGCTACTACAGATGCAGCAGTGTTACACTACTAGCGTTACCGGAAATCTCCAATACAGATAACAGACACTGCAGCGCTGTACAATAGAAATGCCGGACCGCACTGTAAAAGGCCCAGTGTATTCATGAGGGGGCAGGATTAGGGGCATGAAGCTCGGCAGTCACCGCCTAAGAAGTGGGAGGGCTTGTCCGAGGAAGAAGCAGCGCCTCGGACCGCCCCTCTCATAAATACACCTGACCCCTTACATCGCGGTCCGGTATTTTTTATTGTACATTCCGGCGGTGTCTGCTAGCGTTATCGGAGGGTGACGCTAGCACTATTGTAGCACTAGGAGCTCCTAGTGCCTTTTATATAGATGACAGGTCATCTTTAATGTGGTAATGAAACCTGACAGTAATAATTCCTTTATTTATATAGCGCACACAGATTACACAGCGCTGCACAGAGCTTACAAAGTGATAGTTATGTGTTTGGAGTCAGTCGGATTTCCTACTTAACTTACCAGAGCTGAATTCCCAATAAAATGCAGAAAAATTAAGTAATTCTTGTGTATATCACAAAGCCACTGATGAGGGCATACTTTGGCCTGGGGGTGGAAGGGGCGTATACTCTGGGCTAGACCACTTTATAACCTGGAGTATAATCTGGGCTAGGCCACTTAAACCCCAGGTAGAGTCTGGGCTGGGGGTATACTCTGGATTGACCTGCTGAATCCAGGACAGTTGGGAGGTATGTTATAGAGCAGGAAGAGCCGAGCAGATTATCCATAGTGACCTATCTGCAGGCAATGAGTTCTAGAGAAAAAGGAGTTGAGAAGATTAGTTATAATATCCTATCTACAGGCATCATGTTATAGAGCAGAGAGAGCGGAGCAGATTATACTTAGGCTGGTGCCACACGTAGCGCTTTGTCTGTGCTTGCAAACGTTTGCAAGCGCAGACAAAGCGCTACGTGCGGCACCATCCTTAGTGTCCTATATTTAGGCAGCTTGTTATAGAGAAGAACAAGCTGATAAAATTGTACATATTCTCCTATTGGCATGAAGCATGAACAGTTGCCCAGCTTTTCATTGGTCAGAAATTATGAATTTATTATTTTAAGCTCCTGATTGCTTGTTATTGACTGGCAGTGCATCGCTATCAACCTTTGTTTGAATTTTTTGCCATGATCAGTCTCCTTGTGTCATCTAATGAGTGATTACTCAGAGAATAGACTCAGTTTATATGATGAATGTGGTCTTTTATTCTATGTAGATCTGGATGTTATTAGTTACCAGTCTTACAACGAGGATGATCATGTATCCATACACTCTGGCCCGGCATCAGTGGCCGGTGGGAGTCAAAGTGCAGCCAGACAGGAGGCTGCGTCCATCTGTAGTCATCAGGTCACAGAAGGAAGTCTAGAGATGGAGACCGCCTTTAGCAACAATGGCTTTGAAGAACATGATGATACTGATGATAACTCATCTGGTTGGAGCGGGGAGGTAAGACTTTCATTTCTTACCTATTATTGTAAATTCAAGGAAGACTTAAAGGGGTTATCCCACTAACAGAAGTTAGGCCCTATCCACTGGAGACCTAACTAGTGCTGATACCCCCACAGATAACAAAAACGAGGGGTCTGTTGTACCCCTTGATTCTTCAACAGACTAATGGAGCTGATGGAGATTGGTACTTACCGTCAGCTCCATAGAGATTAATGGAGCAGAACGGTTATGCGCGGCCATTTGCTCCAATAGTCTGACGGAGCAATGAGGGGTCTGACGGCGCTCTCGGACCCCTCGTTTTCATGATCTGTGCGGGTCTCATCACTTTGACCCCCACTGATCAGCATGTTGCGTTCGTGGGAAAACCCCTTTAATACGTAAATACCAGGCTGGTAAAAGACTTGAGTCATCCATATTTTTGATGAACAGCAATTCATGTCAAAGGTTGTAGCTTCCCCTAGAAAAATCTGAGGGTGTTGGATTCCTAAAAAACTGTAAAGGGAATCTGTCGTAGTTGTGACCAGGGAAAAACTCCAACACGTCACCGTGATGATATAACAATTAGAGATGAGCGAACACTAAAATGCTCGGGTACTCGTTATTCGAGACGAACTTTTCCCGATGCTCGAGTGCTCGTCTCGAATAACGAACCCCATTGAAGTCAATGGGAGACTCGAGCATTTTTCAAGGGGACCAAGGCTCTGCACAGGGAAGCTTGGCCAAACACCTGGGAACCTCAGAAAAGGATGGAAACACCACGGAAATGGACAGGAAACAGCAGGGGCAGCATGCATGGATGCCTCTGAGGCTGCTTAAACGCACCATTATGCCAAAATTATGGGCAACAGCATGGCCATGACAGAGTGACAGAATGAAGCTAGATAGCATCTAAAACATGCAATAATTGACCCTGACACTATAGGGGACGGCATGCAGAGGCAGCGGCAGCAGGCTAGAGAGTGTCATGGCGACATACCCTAAATGGACTCAGGCTTCAAACCAATGGGTGGCAGAGAGGAACCAAAGGAGGTGAGCAAGAAGTGCTCAAATAATATCGGTACATGATAAAAGTTTGCCAGTATATTTTGTGGATTACACAGCAGGGTGGCGACAAAGTTAACATGGAAGCCATGAAAACAACCCAAAATTCTGCCTGACACAGCTCGTTTGATAAGGGGACCATGTATGGAGGCAGTGAACTAGTAGTAGATTAAAGGTGCTGCAGTTAAAACTATGTTAGTTGGATCTTGGCATGGAGCTGGCGCTCCGCTGCCAGGCGAGCTTTCGCCAATCCAAGCCCCTGTCTCTAGGCTACTCCCCAAACAGCACTTTTGTATAAGATCAAGTGTAGTAGCGTTCTTATAAGTTTAGGATATGCCGGGTGAGGGGAATGTAAACAGATACGCAAGAAGCGCATGATGCGCATGGAGCTGGCGCTCCGCTGCCAGGCGAGCTTTCGCCAATCCAAGCCCCTGTCTCTAGGCTACTCCCCAAACAGCACTTTTGTATAAGATCAAGTGTAGTAGCGTTCTTATAAGTTTAGGATATGCCGGGTGAGGGGAATGTAAACAGATGCGCAAGAAGCGCATGATGCGCATGGAGCTGGCGCTCCGCTGCCAGGCGAGCTTTCGCAAATCCAAGCCCCTGTCTCTAGGCTACTCCCCAAACAGCACTTTTGTATAAGATCAAGTGTAGTAGCGTTCTTATAAGTTTAGGATATGGCGGGTGAGGGGAATGTAAACAGATGCGCAAGAAGCGCTGAAATAATATCCCTAAATGGTAAAAGTTTGCAAGTATATTTTGTGGATTACACAGCAGGGTGGCGACAAAGTTAACAACTTTGATGTGGAATGCCCTGTAATAGCTCTTGGGCGGTGTGCCTTTTATCGCCTAGGCTCAGCAGTTTCAGCACCGCCTGCTGTCGCTTAGCGACGGCACTGCTGCTGTGCCTAGAGCTACCGACTGATGGCGCCATGCCCACGGATGGTAATTCGGAGGAGGAGGAGGTGGAGGAGGGGTGGGAGGAGGTATAGTAGGCCTTTGAGACCTGGACCGAGGTAGGCCCCGCAATTCTCTGCGTCGGCAGTATATGACCAGCCCCAGGGTCAGACTCGGTCCCAGCCTGCACCAAGTTAAGTGTAGTAGCGTTCTTATAAGTTTGGGATATGGCGGGTTAGGGGAATGTAAACAGATGCGCAAGAAGCGCATGATGCGCATGGAGCTGGCGTTCCGCTGCCAGGCGAGCTTTCGCCAATCCAAGCCCCTGTCTCTAGGCTACTCCCCAAACAGCACTTCTAAGAACCTTTTGTATAAGATCAAGTGTAGTAGCGTTCTTATAAGTTTAGGATATGCCGGGTGAGGGGAATGTAAACAGATGCGCAAGAAGCGCTGAAATAATATCCCTAAATGGTAAAAGTTTGCCAGTATATTTTGTGGATAACACAGCAGGGTGGCGACAAAGTTAACAACTTTGATGTGGAATCCATGAAAACAACCCAAATTTCTGCCTGACACACCTCGTTTGATAAAGGGACGATGTATGGAGGCAGCTATATGGACGACTTTTGGAGGTAGCAATGGAGACAACGTGTGGAGGCTGCTATGGAGACAATTTAATTTGGATAGTGCCTGTATGTGGCAGTCCCAAACATTTTTCAAACCAGAGGAGCAGGTAGGTGGCCCTCCAGTAAAATGGGATAGATTGAGTGCCTGTATGTGGCAGTCCCAAAAATTCTTCAAACCAGAGGAGCAGGTAGGTGGCCCTCCAGTAAAATGGAATAGATTGAGTGCCTGTATGTGGCAGTCCCAAAAATTGTTCAAACCAGAGGACCGGGTAGGTGGCCCTCCAGAAAAATGGAATAGATTGAGTGCCTGTATGTGGCACTCACAAAAATTGTTTCAAACAGAGGACCGGGTAGGTTGCCCTCCAGAAAAATTAAATGCATGAAGTACTATAGCAAGAGCCAGTGGGCCCTGTCAAAAAATAGCCATTTTCCTCTGCTTTACTGTACAAAGAGGAGGAGAAGGAGGAAAATGAGGAGGAGGAGGAGGAGTGGATCAATTATTCAGGTTGAGCTTCCTTCACCTGGTGGAGATTGGAAATTCTGAGAAATCCAGCCTTTATTCATTTTAATAAGCGTCAGCCTGTCAGCGCTGTCAGTCGACAGGCGTGTACGCTTATCGGTGATGATGCCACCAGCTGCACTGAAAACCCGCTCGGACAAGACGCTAGCGGCAGGGCAGGCAAGAACCTCCAAGGCGTACAGCGCCAGTTCGTGCCACATGTCCAGCTTTGAAACCCAGTAGTTGTAGGGAGCTGTGTGATCATTTAGGACGATGGTATGGTCAGCTACGTACTCCCTCACCATCTTTCTGTAAAGATCAGCCCTACTCTGCCGAGACTGGGGACAGGTGACAGTGTCTTGCTGGGGTGACATAAAGCTGGCAAAAGCCTTGTAAAGCGTACCCTTGCCAGTGCTGGACAAGCTGCCTGCTCGCCTACTCTCCCTCGCTACTTGTCCCGCAGAACTACGCACTCTGCCGCTAGCGCTGTCAGAAGGGAAATACTGTTTCAGCTTGTGCACCAGGGCCTGCTGGTATTCATGCATTCTCACACTCCTTTCCTCTGCAGGGATGAGAGTGGAAAGATTTTGCTTGTACCGTGGGTCCAGGAGAGTGAACACCCAGTAATCGGTGCTGGAATAAATTCTTTGAACGCGAGGGTCACGGGATAGGCAGCCTAGCATGAAATCTGCCATATGCGCCAGAGTACCAACGCGTAAGAATTCACTCCCCTCACTGGCCTGACTGTCCATTTCCTCCTCCTCCAACTCCTCCAACTCCTCTTCTTCTGCCCATACACGCTGAACAGTGAAGGACTCAACAATGGTCCCCTCTTGTGTCTCGCCAACATTCTCCTCCTCTTCCTCCTCATCCTCCTCCACCTCCACCTCCTCCGATATGCGCTGAGAAACAGACCTCAGGGTGCTTTGGCTATCAACAAGGGAATATTCTTCCCCCGTCTCTTGTGACGAGCGCAAAGCTTCCGACTTCATGCTGACCAGAGAGTTTTTCAACAGGCCAAGCAGCGGGATGGTGAGGCTGATGATGGCGGCATCGCCACTGACCATCTGTGTTGACTCCTCAAAGTTACTCAGCACCTGACAGATATCAGACATCCACGTCCACTCCTCATTGTAGACTTGAGGAAGCTGACTGACCTGACTACCAGTTCTGGTGGAAGTTGACATCTGGCAGTCTACAATCGCTCTGCGCTGCTGGTAAACTCTGGATAACATGGTCAGTGTTGAATTCCACCTCGTGGGCACGTCGCACAACAGTCGGTGAGCGGGCAGTTGGAGGCGGCGCTGCGCTGCCCTGAGAGTGGCAGCATCTGGGCTGGACTTCCTGAAATGCGCACAGATGCGGCGCACCTTCGTGAGCAAATCAGACAGATTGGGGTATGTCTTGAGGAAACGCTGCACTATCAGATTTAACACATGGGCCAGGCATGGCACATGTGTCAGTCTGCCGAGTTGCAGAGCCGCCACCAGGTTACGGCCGTTGTCACACACAACCATTCCCGGCTTGAGGTTCAGCGGTGCCAGCCACAGATCAGTCTGCGCCGTGATGCCCTGTAATAGCTCTTGGGCGGTGTGCCTTTTGTCGCCTAGGCTCAGCAGTTTGAGCACCGCCTGCTGTCGCTTAGCGACGGCACTGCTGCTGTGCCTAGAGCTACCGACTGATGGCGCCGTGCCCACGGATGGTAGTTCGGAGGAGGAGGTGGAGGAGGGGTGGGAGGAGGAGGAGGCATAGTAGGCCTGAAACACCTGGACCGAGGTAGGCCCCGCAATCCTCGGCGTCGGCAGTATATGAGCAGCCCCAGGGTCAGACTCGGTCCCAGCCTCCACCAAGTTAACCCAATGTGCCGTCAGCGATATATAGTGGCCCTGCCCGGCAGCACTCGTCCACGTGTCCGTGGTCAGGTGGACCTTGTCAGAAACGGCGTTGGTCAGGGCACGGATGATGTTGTCTGACACGTGCTGGTGCAGGGCTGGGACGGCACATCGGGAAAAGTAGTGGCGGCTGGGGACCGTATACCGAGGGGCGGCCGCCGCCATGAGGTTGCGAAAGGCCTCGGTCTCTACTAGCCTATAGGGCAGCATCTCCAGGCTAAGCAATCTGGAGATGTGCACATTAAGGGCTTGGGCGTGCGGGTGGGTTGCACTATATTTGCGTTTCCGCTCCAGCGTCTGGGGTATGGAGAGCTGAACGCTGGTGGATGCTGTGGAGGATCGTGGAGGCGACGATGGGGTTTTTGTGGCAGGGTCCTGGGCAGGGGGCTGACTAGCAGCTGACACAGGGGAAGGAGCAGTGGTGTGCACGGCCGGAGGTGAACGGGCTTGTTGCCACTGAGTGGGGTGCTTAGCATTCATATGCCTGCGCATACTGGTGGTAGTTAAGCTAGTAGTGGTGGAACCCCTGCTGAGCCTGGTTTGGCAAATGTTGCACACCACAGTCCGTCGGTCATCCGGTGTTTCCTTAAAGAACCTCCACACTTCTGAAGATCTAGCCCTCGCCGCAAGAGCCCTCACCACGGGAGCTTCACTAGTTGACAGTGGCGCTGATGCACCAGCTCTGGCCCTGCCTCTCCGTCTGGCCCCACCACTGCCTCTTCCAACCTGTTCAGGTCGAGGACTCTCCTCCGTCTCAGAAGCACTGTGTTCACCCGGCCTCTCAACCCAGCTTGGGTCTGTCACCTCATCATCCTCCGATCCCTCAGTCTGCTCCCCCCTCGGACTTCCTGCCCTGACAACAACTTCCCCACTGTCTGACAACCGTGTCTCCTCATCGTCGGACACCTCTTTACACACTTCCACTACGTCAAGAAGGTCATCATCACCCACAGACTGTGACTGGTGGAAAACCTGGGCATCGGAAAATTGCTCAGCAGCAACCGGACAAGTGGTTTGTGACTGTGGGAAGGGTCCAGAAAACAGTTCCTCAGAGTATGCCGGTTCAAATGGCAAATTTTCCTGGGAGGGGGCAGACTGGGGGGGAGGAGGCTGAGGTGCAGGAGCTGGAGGAGTGGGGATTTCGGTGACATGGGTGGACTGCGTGGAAGACTGACTGGTGGTGGACAAATTGCTCGAAGCATTGTCAGCAATCCACGACATCACCTGTTCGCACTGTTCTGGCCTCAACAGTGCTCTACCACGAGTCCCAGTAACTTCAGACATGAACCTAGGGAGTGTAGCTCTGCGGCGTTCCCCTGCTCCCTCATCAGCAGGTGGTGTCTCACCCCGCCCAGGACCACGGCCTCTGACCCCTGCAGTAGTTGGACGCCCACGTCCCCGCCCTCGTCCTCTACCCCTAGCCCTGGGGTTAAACATTTTTAAAATGAGAGTTATAACTTTTTTTTTTTTTTTTACTTTTTTTTGTTTTTTTTTGTGTTTTTTTGTGTTTTTTGTTTTTTTTTGTGTTTTTTGTTTTTTTTTGAGTTTTTAGAACCAAACAATCCTATCCTATTGCTATGGCTATTTTCTAGCCAAGTATCAAAGGAAGCACACTACTATGCCAGATGAGATGACACTGAGTTAGTGCCTAATAGAAATCCAACCCCTACTGAATTTTCCCACTTCAGCCTTTGCTATGGATATGTGCGCCACTAAGCGCAGAACACAGCGGTCGCAAGTCTCACTACAAATTGCTCAGAATTGGCAAGTACATGCACTACAGAAACTACAGCCACCAGCAGATCAACCAGAAATCAAATATATAGAACGCTACTGTAGGCTTCAAGAAGCTATTTGTATTCTCCTATGGCTATTTTCTAGCCAAGTATCAAAGGAAGCACACTACTATGCCAGATGAGATGACACTGAGTTAGTGCCTAATAGAAATCCAACCCCTACTGAATTTTCCCACTTCGGCCTTTGCTATGGATATGTGCGCCACTAAGCGCAGAACACAGCGGTCGCAAGTCTCACTACAAATTGCTCAGAATTGGCAAGTACATGCACTGCAGAAACTACAGCCACCAGCAGATCAACCAGAAATCAAATATATAGAACGCTACTGTAGGCTTCAAGAAGCTATTTGTATTCTCCTATGGCTATTTTCTAGCCAAGTATCAAAGGAAGCACACTACTATGCCAGATGAGATGACACTGAGTTAGTGCCTAATAGAAATCCAACCCCTACTGAATTTTCCCACTTCAGCCTTTGCTATGGATATGTGCGCCACTAAGCGCAGAACACAGCGGTCGCAAGTCTCACTACAAATTGCTCAGAATTGGCAAGTACATGCACTGCAGAAACTACAGCCACCAGCAGATCAACCAGAAATCAAATATATAGAACGCTACTGTAGGCTTCAAGAAGCTATTTGTATTCTCCTATGGCTATTTTCTAGCCAAGTATCAAAGGAAGCACACTACTATGCCAGATGAGATGACACTGAGTTAGTGCCTAATAGAAATCCAACCCCTACTGAATTTTCCCACTTCAGCCTTTGCTATGGATATGTGCGCCACTAAGCGCAGAACACAGTGGTCGCAAGTCTCACTACAAATTGCTCAGAATTGGCAAGTACATGCACTGCAGAAACTAAAGCCACCAGCAGATCAACCAGAAATCAAATATATAGAACGCTACTGTAGGCTTCAAGAAGCTGTTTGTATTCTCCTATGGCTATTTTCTAGCCAAGTATCAAAGGAAGCACACTACTATGCCAGATGAGATGACACTGAGTTATTGCCTAATAGAAATCCAACCCCTACTGAATTTTGCCACTTCGGTCTTTGCTATGGATATGTGTGCCACTAAGAGCTAAACACAACGGTAGCAAGTCCCCCTGCTAATTCCTCACAAAATGGTAAAAGATGCAAATTAAAATAAAAAAAGTAGAACGTTATTGTAGCCCTAAGAAGGGCTGTTGGGTTCTTTGAGAATCACTCCTGCCTAACAGTAAGCTAATAGAACACCCTAACGCTTTCCCTGACCAGCAGCAGCTCTCTCCCTAGCGGCATCCAGAGACAGAATGATCCGAGCAGCGCGGCCAGCGGCTAGTCTATCCCAGGGTCACCTGATCTGGCCAGCCAACCACTGCTATCGACGTGTAAGGGTACCACGTCATGCTGGGTGGAGTGCAGAGTCTCCTGGCTTGTGATTGGCTCTGTTTCTGGCCGCCAAAAAGCAAAACGGCGGGAGCTGCCATTTTCTCGAGCGGGCGAAGTATTCGTCCGAGCAACGAGCAGTTTCGAGTACCCTAATGCTCGACCGAGCATCAAGCTCGGACGAGCATGTTCGCTCATCTCTAATAACAATACTTCAAACCCAGCCTCCTCCATCCGGACCAGTCCATGAAAAGGAGACACTAGGTTTATAGCTTCCATCAACCAAACTTGACCCCATCTTAACATGCTTAACGCACCAGTCTTTCCAGCAGACAGTTACATAGTACAAGGGTAGTAGGTTCAGTACCATAATAAGTGATTAGTAGAATCTGGGAAGCACTTGTTTGGCAATCTGAGGTCCCCAGATGGCATAAAATCTGCTCATAGTTCCCTTTCCTGTACCCTCTCTTCTCCAGTTGAATAATGTGATTGATACCATACCGTAGGTGTCAGGCTTGTGAGTTGTGGATCCTCTGGACCACTGCAGACGATGACTCAAGCCACTATCTGGGACCGGAGTCTAAGTGGTACCCGGTTTTCACCAGAGCCCACCGCAAAGCGGGTTAGACAAGCTGCGGCGTGGTACCGCCAGGTCATTCCTCAGTCGTGACTTTTCTGCAGTGGCGGCCAAGGTTGAGGTACAAGAACGACAGTCAGTCTCGTGGTCAAAGTCCAGGCACAGGGTCAGGGCAGGCGGCAGAGATGCAACGTCAGAGTCCGGGGTCAGCAACAGGAGGTCCAAGCAGAGGGGTAAAGGAACACAGCACACAGGACAGCAGCACGGAGGATCACTGGTACACGGGAACACGGAGGAGCTCAGGTAACACAGGAACACAGGGGAACACAGTAACGCAGGAGACACAGGAACGCTGGAGACACAGGAACGCTGGAGACACAGGAACGCTGGAGACACAGGAACGCTGGAGACACAGGAACGCAGGAGACACAGGAACGCAGGCAAATCGTAATAGAGCTTTCTCTCAGGCTGTGAGGCACAAAGATCCGGCAGGGCTTGCAGGAAGAGGCAGGCTTGAATTCGGCAATAAGGGTAGCGCCAATGGAGATGAAGCCGCACTCACGCCCTAGCAGTCGGGGACGCGCGCGCACAGCGGAGGGGAGCGAGCCGAGAGCCGGGACAGGTGAGACGCGCTGGCGGGGGCAGAGCAGCACGGGTGAGCCCACGACCCGCGATATGGGCCGTGGGACCACCCGTGACAGTAGGTCTTTGGAGCATGATGGAACTTGTTGTATCCATCTATCCAAGTTTCATATAACATGCAGGAATTTTTTTTACGATAGTGAGGTTGAGATATAAGTCATCCTCCAGGAGGTCCAATAGACATACTCTCCGCTAAGATAAGGTTTCCTCTAGGAGGTCTAATAGACATACTCTCTGCTACTAGTCGTATTCCATAGATTTTGAATACCAGCTCCAGTATCCCTTTCCATAATGTTTTTTCAAACTTTTTATAAAATGTGTAATAGGAGTAGAAATCACAAAAGAGAATGGTAGCTGAACCTGCAATCACATCACACAGGCTTCATGGATACTTTGGGGTCCAGTTCAATTGAGTGGCAGGCATGTTTTGGGCATTTGTGCCTTTCATCAAGTACAAATAGATTATTTCTCTACCATTTTATACAATGTGGTATATAAAGTTATTCCATGTTTCATTAGATAGCCAAATATGGAGGGTATTCTCTGGTAAAAGCAGGCAAAATGCTAAGATGGGGTTCATGAATTGAGCTTCATTCAGCGGTTCCATGCATCGGCTATATTCCTTCCTTCCATATCCTCTCTGTATTATTCTCCTTTAATTTAATCTAATCTCATTAATAATGAATAGCACTCCATGAGAAACGGCAGATAGGTCTTCTTGGAAAAGATGAGCTTTTAAGCTGGACTTCCCTTTCAGAACACGAACCATCGCCCCATCTCCATTTACTGAACAGCCTGCCCTCAGATCATGCTCACACATAATCCTATTTAGTCTACTTTTAGGAAAGTTAACCGTTATCCATGGAAACCATTACATCATTAATCTATTGCCTGGTTAAACTTTCCAACTCAATAGCGTGGAGGGAGATGATCTTTTACCTATAAAGTCTTTCTAATCAAGGCTCGCTTGTTCTGTTCTGCATTTCCATTGAATGTTTCCCGTCTGCTGCGTAATAAAACCCCCCCCTATAATTATAACATTCAGCACCAAACTGTCTGATTATCCCATTTACATTCTGAATAATATTACATTAGCATACACTTCAATTGTTTTGGTGGTGTAATTACATAAGCAAAGTTGCTAAGTGGTTTATAGACATGAAGTAGAGATTTTTATTCTAACGTCAAATGTAAATTATAATTGTATTCCTTTTAGGAATGCTGGAGAATGATGTATGAATTTCTACCTTTACGTTACCATAATGGGAATTAGTATTTGTGTTTTGTAGTGTAGTCTCCTAAAATCAAGAGATCACTGCTGATTGAGCTTTAGGATCTTCGTGTTTTTGGTTTTTATGAAACCTTAGTAACAACCACAAAGGCCTCCATGGCTGCCCTACTAATATACACGATTAGGCTACATGCACACGACTGTAACCTTGACTGGTCAGTGAATGTTTCTCACCCCTCTCTTCTCCAATGAAAGATGAATGGCCCGGCCGAATAATGGTTCTGTCTGAAATATGGTCAATCAAACGAATATTTTCTATTAAAAAGAATGGGGCCCCATGCTAGCCATGGAAAAAATGATGCAGGATGGCTAGCACTATAAGAAAATAGGATTGTGTGAATGTAGCCAAACAACAGGGACCAGAGGGACCACACACCAGGGGGACCACACTAGGTTTTCTATCCGGGACAACAGTGCATGATAATGAAGGTGTTGCTCAATTTCAGCAAATAATTGATGAAAAGTTATACAAATTTCCTTTATACTATATGTAGCAATTGGTCAAAATGGTCAATGGTTATGTGATTTCACACAGGTACGTGGCTAGTTGGCACCATGCATCTGTGTGACATCAAATGATCATGAACCGGTTTTAATCCCCAGGAAGTAAGAAACGAAGCTCCTGTTGAATGGAGGTCATATAATAAAGATTTTCTTTCTCTAACGTCAACTAGTTTGCTGCCATTGTCAAGCTTCGGGTTTTTCCAAGTAGAAATAGCTCAAGATTCATTTTGCCTAATCCATGCTTTATTTCAAAATAAAATTGTCCTTTGCCTCCAGGAACAAGTTGACAACATTACTTCTCCCATGATCCATGTGCCAATTTCTAAATGCGGAGACCTCGATATTGTGCTGAATTATAAAGCTTCAAGTCAAAAGCTGACTGTAACCGTTGTGGAAGCCAAAGATATCCCAGATAAAGATCGTAGTGGAGTGAACTCTTGGCAAGTCCATATTGTCTTACTACCAAACAAGAAGCAAAGAGGCAAGACCGCTATCCAGAAAGGACCACAGCCAGTTTTCAATGAGATCTTTACATTTAACAAGCTTGAGCCTGAGGAAATAGCAAACAATGCCCTTCGCTTCCGCTTGTATGCTGTGCACAAGAGGATCCGGGAGAAGATGATGGGGGAAAAGTTGTTATCCTTAAAAAAGGTCAAACCAGATGAGGAAATCAGAAAAACATTGGTTTTAGAACCAAGGAGCAACTTAAGTGTAAGTGTATATGTATTGCATTACAACCCTTGTGTTGTGCCTGATGTATCCAGATGTGAACATATGAAAACATTGCAATTTTGGCACAAAGCGAGGTTAAAAAGTCACAAATGAACTCTAGTCCTGACCAGGCGTGGGGAAAACTTTAAAAGAAGTTGCAGAAGAGTTTAAGACATTTGTGCGTGTATTTTCTTGTTTTTTTTTACAGGTTTTGGACTTGTTTGATTTATCTTACAGGTTGATATATCAAGCAGCTGTGTCTATGGGGTGTTTGCAACTCTTTAATAAAATGTTGCAAAAACCCCATAGATACAGCTGTTTGATATATCAACCTCTAAGATAAATCAAACAAGTCCAAAATCTGTAAAAAAAAAACAAGAAAAGACACGGGCACATGTCCTAACTAAAGATAAATGACACCCAATGTCTCATTTTCAGTACTTGTAGTGAAACCCATGTGCCCGTATATCTCTATTGACTACTTTGATGTTAACAACATATTTTGGGGTAGGGTTGTAGTCGTAAACAGTCTCCTATAATTTTGAGGTTTTGATAATTACCGGAATAAAACAATTTGTGCAATAATGTTGCAGCAATTTTGTTCCTATTCAAAGTGATATTTTCTCACTTATGGAAAGACAGGATTTCAATGTTAATCCAGTGGTGATGTTCATAGCTATAACTTCTGCATATCAATTCCACAATTCCATCCATGTCTCTAGTCAAGGATATAAATCATAAGACAGACATCTTATAGATAAAGTGGTCAGACCTTTATTGATTCCGAGCCCCTACTATTGGGTGGGTTTACTGATAGTAGTTCAAGGAATCCCCATTCTTCTTATTGATGTGTGTGTGTGTGGGGGGGGGGGGGGGGGGGGGGACAAGAACAAGAATTGACCTTTGACATGCAGCTAAGTGATAAGACTTTTAATATTCATAAAACCCCATCTTGTGGACAAAGGAGGGGTTGGCCACAGCTCTATTAAATCATGTGTAAAACCTTGACAAGTGATTAAATATTTGTAACTGCTGAGAACATCCTCTTAGTTGGTTTGATGGGTGATATGGTATTTGCCATACCAACTACAACATTAAAAAAATATTCTTAATACACAAACATAAAAAATGGAGCAGGCAGGCTCACATGTGAAAATTTATCACAACTAGGGTCGCCAGCAAATGCGGGTGTAGTGTGACTGTGCTCAGGGGTCCCACGGAGGAGAAAGGGCCCCAAGTCACAGAAAACCCTCCTCCCTTCTCAGGGGCAGGGAATTCACTGTGCACACAGGGTGGATTATCAGAGGGGTGCACAAAATTTGCCAGTCAGCTGGCCCAAACTACCTAGTGGTGACCACAACATACAGATATAGAACACAAAATAAATTACTAAAACTTTTTTTTAATTAAATTAATTAAGATTTTATGTTGATTTCCCTAAAAGTAACAAAACTGTCAAAAAAGATGAGGAGGATGTTTGAGGCAAATAGGTGCAGGTTGGGATCCAAGAGGTTGGCTCATGCCCTGACACTGCTTAGGAAGGGTAGTGAATAGAATTAGGAGGTGGGTTCATACCCTTTATGGTTGGGTATGTCATGATGGATGAAAGGTATGACCATTTTGGTCAAGTTTGGGATACATTTCAGTTTGATACTAACCCACCGTTCTCTTTCTTCCACTAATCTTATCTCTGGTTCTTTTCTCAGAGCGGTGATTCCCAGCTTAGTTTCTCTGCCATCTCTCACAGTGACAGTGTCTCCTCCACCCAATCCCTGTCACACGGCGGGGTGCCTGAGCTCTTAGTAGGGCTGTCATATAATGCAACCACAGGGCGGCTTTCTGTACAGATGATCAAAGGAAGTCATTTTCGCAATCTCGCTATCAATAGACCACCTGGTAAGTAGACACTCAGCTAATATCAACATAATATGTAACAGTGCATGAAAGGATACACTGTTTACCTAAGGGTAAGAGAAAAATTACATTTCACGTTACAGGACCAGAGTGCGTTGATGTATAACACATTGGGGTCTGTCATATGTCTGTCAAGTATAGGCCCCGTACACAATTGTCATTCTTAAAGCTTTATTTATATAATGTGTTTAGGCTGTTGAAAGAATAGGTCAGCAGCACAATATCCTGGCGTATACCCTAGGATATCAGGCTCCTATGTGAATCAAATGTATACCACGCAATATAAGTTTAATTGCCAAGACGCCTAGAAGACTGAGCTTTTCTGTACGGCAAAACAAAGCTGTATACTGACATATACAATCCTATTTAACGATGTATAATATGACCGTAGCCAAAAAGTATTTAAATTATAATGCCATTTAGTGGCAAAATAATAATGTTATATAGTAATAAAATAACAGTGCCATACAGTGCCCAAAGAATAGTGTAATACAAAGCCATACAGTGAATAAACAATTTTGTAATACAGAGGTAATATAATAGTGATAAACCGTGCCTACATACTAGTGTTCTATATTGTCTAAAGTATTGTGTTCTATAGTGGTAAAAGAAAAGTGCTTTATATTGTCCAGTAAATAGGGTTTTATAGTGCTATTTAAACCCAAATGATGTACCTGAATAGTGGCTCTCATAGCAGAAAAAAGCCCCCATATTACAAAAAATATAAGCATCCTATAGCTTGTAAAATGTGACAATGAAATTCTGCTCTGGATGGCGCCTCCTTCCAGTCTATACCCTATATAAGGATGGGTTGGCTAGATTCTACGGGCGCTGACCACCGACTGAGAGTATCAGCGAATGTATCACTGGTTACAAATCCAAATAATTTATTGATAAAACCAGAATGGTAAAACAAAAGTACAGGAATGTATAGTATATCCTCCTAACGCGTTTCGGGTCGGACGACCCTTTCTCAAAGATAGGAATGCTGTAATGGTAAGTATACAGGTATTTAAACAGGAAATCACATGTCTAGGACAGCTGGACAATTAGTGACATCACTTACAGGTAACCAATCAATGGTGTACTGGTCATAATTAGCATATGTAAACAGGAAATCAGGAGGTTGCTGGCTGACGAGATCGGGCTTCTGATGTGCATGTGACTCTTTTGAACTAATCTGGTGTATTGCAACGCTTTGGCTTTGGACTGTTGCCGTGAGTTGTTGAAGAATTTTACCACGAGTTGTTCAGAAATGTGTGATACCGGGAGACGTTACTTTGAACGTGAACGGACATTTGCGGACTATACCGGATCTCTATCGGTTGAATCGTTAAATGGTCCAAAGGACACTAATAATGATGACATTGATAATCGTGATCTTATTATGAAGTATTTGTTTGATTTAGAAAAAGCACTAAAAAGTGAAGCTCTACATCATCTGGATAAAATGTTCCTAGACTCATACATAAAAGAAAACATCATACCTAGGGGTCTAAGATTATTCCCAGAAGCAGCATTCAAAGATGATAGTAAGTTTTGTGAGGATTGGGATGCTACTTTACACAGATGTTCCATCACACTACTGGAAATTCTAAGTAAAAAAAGATCTGCACTATCTCTGAGTTTCTCCAAAACTGTAGACACGATCATGCATGATTTAAGCCCTTATAGTAATACCAACACATATAAACAGGGCCATAAAAATCTCATGTGTAATTTAGAATTAGCAGAAAAAGAATTATTATCGAAAAAATTTAGTAAACTTAAAAGAGATAGACAGGATTATGCCTCTGGCAATATAAAAGACTGGCACAAAAATAACTCCCATCGTAAAGTCTCTGAACAAACTACCCGTACGTATAACCCACCTGAGGGAAGAAAGAATCCCAGAGAATCACATACCAAACCCTATGGTATTGATCCAAGACAATTTAATAAAGGGAAAACAAATACATATGCCCGGGATTCAAATATAAAACATCCTTCAAAATCAAGTACCAATATAATAAAAACAAAGACCTTCTCTCGTAACTTCACTCATTCAAACCAGCACATAGGGGAGCAACAAGTTAATGAATTTGGAAATAATAATGTTGTTAAGGTTATACATACCACACCAAAAAATAAACAGGTGACTAATCCTGTTAATAAGATTCCTATGCAGAAAAACACAGAGTTGGTAAAAATGTGCCCTGCACCTACAAGTGGTTCTTTATACAACGCATTGGGCGCAAGACCGAAAAACGAGAAAAATACCATCACTAATTATTTCCACTCGTCTCAAAAGACTAACCCTGTTGCCAACCCTACATGCACTTCCACACTGCCATCTGGGAGGTATGAAGATCTAAATAGCTCTACTTTCACTGTACATCCCAATGAGCACAATTTAGATAATTCTTTGGATGAAGTTCCCACGGTCTCTTTCTTCACTCCACTCACGAACCCTAACAATGAGCTTTTAGAAACCTCTAGATCCATCTCCCCTAAAGATATGGTTTCTTTTTTAGGGTTACCTCATTCAGTCGATCGAACCCCCTCATACCAGATAGAACCAATCCAGGTGCAATTGAAAGAAATAATACACCAAGCTCCCCCCTTGGTACCCAAAAGTGTGAAAAGAAAAAATTTAGAAGAAGAGGCTGTAGAGGAGGATTACGCAGAAACAGACGATTCCGCACAAGAGGATTCACTAACCCTAACTCCAAAGAACAAGAAAACCCGGTAGTCTTTCCTACAAATACTGACTCTCCCCCAGTTTCAATAGACCTTAATAATGTCAATGGGAGTAATGTAAAACAAAACCGTAATCAAATTAAGATATTCAATTTATCTAACCACACTTTGTCCCCATCAGAAACAGATGTCTTAGAAAAAGGACTATCCTTTTGTCCAAACTCATCATCTATAGATTTTGATCTTTTTGTGGATCTAAACAATTTTATTAGAAAACTTACTCTAAAAAGACATTTTAGCCTTACTGCTACTAAGAGCACTAGTATTTTAGAGCCGATGTTTCCATGTACGGTCGAACCAGACAGTTTCACCCATACAGGACTCAAACCTAAGTCCATTTTCTTCCCAACCCACCACAAGGGAAATTTTATTGAAACCTTTTACACTCTTGTATCCACAGAGTTCAACACCCTGCATCAGCGAAAGCAAAACCAGGTTAAGAACAACCTCACACATAAAGAAAAAATAGCCCTCAAAACTCTAGCAACCAATGAAAACATTGTTATCAAATCAGCGGATAAGGGTGGCGGGATTGTGATTATAAACAGGGTCGATTATATCTCTGAGGCTCTACGTCTTCTTTCAGATACCAAATTTTATGTCAAACTAGACAAAAATCCTACTGTTGAATTTAAAACTGCTCTTTACAGACTCCTGGAGAAGGGACACAAAATAGGAATTCTGGATAAGAAAGAGTTCCAGTATCTAAGGATAGACGAACCATCAACTCCCTTGTTCTATTACCTTCCGAAGGTACATAAGGACCCTTACCATCCTCCGGGACGTCCCATCATCTCAGGGATCAATTCCCTAACCTCAAATTTATCGCACTATGTAGACATTTTTCTACAAAAATATGTGCGTAATCTTGATTCTTTTATACTGGACACTGCTGACCTGATTAGAAAAATTATTCCTATTCCCTGGTCATCAGAATACATATTTATCACAATGGATATCTCTTCCCTATATACTAATATTGCTCATGATTTGGGAACCCAAGCGGTTGCGAACTACCTATCAAAAGACCCTAACATTTCTACTGTCCAGCAATCATTTGTAGTTGAGTCTATCATGTTCATACTTCAACATAATTATTTTTCATTTTTGGACAACATCTATCTGCAACGCAAAGGGACAGCAATGGGTAGCAAGTTTGCCCCTAGCTTCGCTAACCTGCTTGTAGGCCATTTTGAAGAGACTTGTATCTACCAACATCCGTTATTCACCAATTGTGTTGTTTATAAGAGGTTCATTGATGATATTTTTATTATATGGAAAGGGGACCTTGAGAGCGCTAGAACCTTCATCCGTAACATCAATGACAATGAGTGGGGGTTAAGCTTTACAGACAGTATCACATATGATAATGCAGAGTTTCTGGATATTACTATTTTCCACACGCCAGACAATAAGATCAATACAAGGACTTTTTTCAAAAAAGTAGACAGTAATAGCTACTTAGACTTTAGGAGTAGCCACTATAAGAAATGGTTATTGAACATCCCATTTGGCCAATACAAACGCATTAGGCGTAATTGCACATCAGATAAAGACTATGCCGATCAGAGCACCATTCTTACTGATAGGTTCAAAGCAAAAGGTTACCCACATTCCCTGATTTCGGCCGCTCATCAAAGAGCAGGCACACTCAGCCAACAAGAATGCTTAAAACCAAAAATCTCCCCTGAATCCCCTAAGGACTACCCACTCAATTTTATTACCACTTATTCCCAAGAAGGTAAGACCATAAAAAAGATTTTGCAAAAACACTGGAGCATTCTGAAACATGATCCTTACCTTAAGGACCTGCTACCACAGAACCCAATACTCACGTATAGGAGGTCCAGATCGCTGAAAAATATCTTAGCCCCCAGTCGGCTTAAAAACCAAAAAAATAATCCTACCCTATCCCTTTTTCCCAAAACCATAGGGAGTTTCAAATGTGGACACTCCCGTTGTAAATGCTGTGATAATATACAGCATAGGAGGAGTACATTCAGATCCGAAGTGACAGGAGAAAATCACACAATTAAAGAATTCCTAAATTGTGGCTCCAATTACGTAATATATCTATTGGAATGCTCTTGTAAGCTTCAATACATAGGAAGAACCATTATGCCGCTGAGGGAGAGATTTAATAAGCATAGGAACAATATAGAACACGGCTTCCTAATGCACAGTGTTTCGAGGCATGCTGCTATGTTCCATGATAAAAACTGCAAAGACTTTGCACTAACACCCATTGAGTATATCAAACCCAGTGTGCCTCATAGGTTTAAGACTCTTAAACAAAGGGAGATGTTTTGGATCTTCAAAATGCAAACTTTAACACCCATGGGTCTTAACGAAAGTTTGGAGAGTATTTGACCAAGGAGAGACACCAGCGTCCCGATCCTCCATCATTACATTCCTCCCGTCCTCTTTCCCAATAACCTTCTTTTCCCCCTTCTGAGAGAAATATTACACATACGCATATATGTATACCATCTCCACAAAAACATTCTCTTTTTCTGGTTTTATATTTTCTGTATGTCAATTTATGGTGTAATTTATTATATGTATTTTATTCTATTTATTTAATTATTTATATATGTTTACAGGGATTTAATATGCAAAGTATTTGTGCACATATGCTTATATTATATTTTAATACACTTTTTATATCCTTTTTTATATATATAATCATACGATTTGATCCCTTGTCACCCTCATAGGCCATACACCTATTTTATATATTATTATAAAAAAACGACATAATTATTGCCGTTCCCTACACATTATCATGTGCATCATCACCAGCACAACTGACATTCTTGTTTACACAGGCGCACCAGTGACTATGGCCCTTGCTGCGGTGCACGCATGCGCCAACACCAATACGATCTGCGCAGGCGCACTAGCGATCATGGCCCTCGCTGCACTGTGCGCATGCGCCGCCTCGTACACCTGGGCGGGCGCCTACCCTAATTATATCGAGCTGCCTACGCTATGATCTACTTCCGGTCCTGCGCGGAGGTCTCCCAGCTTTGGTCTAGAACAGTAACAGGAGCGGTAAGCACCAAAATCTTTATTTCTGCCCTTCCAAACTGAAACATCTGCACATACCGCCGGAACCCTATACTATGCTGTAAAAGCAATAATGGGATTTGATTGTTTATACGTGTAGGTATAAGGCCTGTTTATGTACCAATGTAGAGATGTTTACATATGCTAATTATGCCCAGTATACCATTGATTGGTTGCATGTAAGTGATGTCACTAATTGTCCAGCTGTCTTAGACATGTGATTTCCTGTTTCCTGTTTACATATGCTAATTATGACCCGCACACCATTGATTGGTTGCCTGTAAGTGATGTCACTAATTGTCCAGCTGTCCTAGACATGTGATTTCCTGTTTACATATGCTAATTATGACCAGTACACATTGATTGGTTGCATGTAAGTGATGTCACTAATTGTCCAGCTGTCTTAGACATGTGATTTCCTGTTTCCTGTTTACATATGCTAATTATGACCCGCACACCATTGATTGGTTGCCTGTAAGTGATGTCACTAATTGTCCAGCTGTCCTAGACATGTGATTTCCTGTTTACATATGCTAATTATGACCAGTACACCATTGATTGGTTACACCATTGATTGTCACTAATTGTCCAGCTGTCCTAGACATGTGATTTCCTGTTTAAATACCTGTATACTTACCATTACAGCATTCCTATCTTTGAGAAAGGGTCGTCCGACCCGAAACGCGTTAGGAGGATATACTATACATTCCTGTACTTTTGTTTTACCATTCTGGTTTTATCAATAAATTATTTGGATTTGTAACCAGTGATACATTTGCTGATACTCTCAGTCGGTGGTCAGCGCCCGTAGAATCTAGCCAACCCATCCTTATATATTGTATACCGCTGACTCCGCTTCTTGGAATTGGCGTCTTCGTTTTTGGGCTAGAGGAGCAGCAGACTGGGACCGCGTCCATTCCCTTGCTACCCTGTTAAAGGGCTTGATGCATACTAGCCAAGGTGGCTAATGGTGAGCACCCAATTTGGGACTTTCTTTACATTCACTAATTGCCTTACGATATCACCCGAGGCGCCGCCCTCCGTTGTCTCTGTTTTTTGTCTTTATTTTTTATTTTTTATTTTTTCCAGTCTATACCCGTCCGTGTCCCCATACAGCAGTTTACCAACACATATGGGGTGTCTACATATTCAGGAGAAATAGGGTATTACATTTTGTGGAGCTTTTCGTTATTTAATCCATTGTGATTTTTCATTTTATTTTTGGGCCAAAAGGAATGTATTGTCCAAAAAAATTACAAATTGTAATCATCCAAACAGTTTGTCTTAGCTTTGCATATATACATCTACATACACATCATCTATTACTTTTTATATTTTGTCTGGATTGCCTTTATATTCATGTCTACTACTTTTCCACCAGCTGTAAGGTACATTTTATGTTTGGACATACTCTTTTTTGGTGGGGATCTAGGACATTTGCAGTGGTACTTACACTTTCATATGTTTAGTCCCTGCTTTTCATTAGGTGGTTTTTTTTCACCTTTTAAATTGGTTTTATTGCTCTCTGCTGTAATGTTTATATATTTGAAGAAAATAATTTTCCACACGCCTGAATGACACATTCTTTTTTTCTGAATGGTTAGACATTGGGGCACATTTACTTACCCTTCCGGAATAGTTCACTTAAAGTGGATTGTCCGGCAATAATGCACTGTGCCGCGATTCACTAAGATCGTGCGGCCAATATCCTGCATCTGTCGCTTCCCCGCTCAGGTCCGCTGGAGTTCACCTTCTTCCTGGTGCATGTAAGTGCTTGATCTTGTGACACAATTTGAAAGTTAAATCCCACGCTCAGTCCGAATCAGTTGGGTCGTCCGACGGCATGACTCCCGATTTCTGTCGCACGAAAGCAGCGCAGCTGCACCAAAATATGATCGCGCATGACACAATCCCTGGTTAAATACCTTCCACAGCCGTGTAATCCCTGAAAACTTGAAAAATCAGACGATATTGCGACCGTGGACCCTTAGTAAATAAGCCCCACTATGTACATGTAGCCCAGTATCTCAAATTATATCTTCGTAAAAATGGGAATGATATTAGTTTGTATGAGATCCATCATAGATTTGGTTCTAGCAATCTAACAATAGAAGTTAAAAAAACCCTGCTTTTTAGTACTTTTTTTTTTTAAGTGCTTTTACTTTTTATACACAAGTAAAGTAGTCATATTGGTAATAAAGAGCTTAGTTGAAATAAAATAACAGAAATATTTTATAAAACCTCATCGAACATGTTTATTTCAGCTTTCACTCAGAACAGGAAAGGACGTTGTTTTGTTTAGGGCAAAAGAATTGATTGTGAGGAGACAGTGTTCCCTATAGAAGAATGGATAAATACTTGGCTGAATGGTTGTATATTAGAAAGCGATGCTCAGGGCCGGCATACAACTAAGATGACTCATGCTCCTTTTTTCTAACCTGGTCTTTTTTCGCTGTCCTTGTATATCGACCTTGTCTGAATAGTTTTAGAAGAATGTATGAAGCTGGGCTCACCTGAACCTCCTAGTTGGCCCCTGAGCTAGATGGGCCCCCAGCTAACACATGAGCGGTACAAGACAGTCCATAGAGATATTTTCAGAGCTATCATCCATCCATAAAACAGTATGGTTACATTATATATCATACTCCATAGTTTATTTTTCTATACTATATTTGGAGACTCAGATGGCATCTAGATGCAGTGTCTCACCAACCGGTATCATCACTGGGCTTCACCTAAACCACGTTGTGAGGCCTTAATAACCAGTTATCTTGGAGCATGTTTCTTCTGCCTGAGGCCTGCTACGTTATGGACAAGTATCTATGGCTCACAGAACTAAGAAGGTCTAAGTTCAAGACAAGAACCAGTCAGCAGGTTGCTGACAAGCCCCGATGACCATATCAATCTCTGGAAAGGGTAAAAAGTAGTGATGAGCGAGTATACTCGTCCGAGCTTGATGCTCGGTCGAGTATTAGCATACTCGGACCGGCTCGTTGCTCGGACGAGTATTTGCCCTGCTCGATAACGAGCATTTAATTAAAAAAAAAGAAGTGAAGAACAGTAAAAAAATACAATTAAAACATTTCATTTAATCATTTAATTGAAGAAAACAGTGAAAGAACACAGTGCAGAATAGATTGCAGATGTTCGGGAACATCTGCGATCTGTTCCGGAGACACGCGTGCAGAACGGTGTTCTCCGCAATAGTATTTGAAGAACAATATGTGTGAAGAACACATTAGAGATGTTTGGCAACATCTGCAAGTTGTTCTCTACACATATTGTTCTTCAAATACTATTGCGGAGAACACCGTTCTGCACGCGTGTCTCCGGAGCAGATCGCAGATGTCTCGGAGACACGCGTGCAGAACGGTGTTCTCCGCAATAGTATTTGAAGAACAATATGTGTGAAGAACAACTTGCAGATGTTTGGAAACATCTGCAAGTTGTTCTTCACACATATTGTTCTTCAAATCCTATTGCGGAGAACACCGTTCTGCACGCGTGTCTCTGGAACAGATCGCAGATGTTCCCGAACATCTGCAATCTGTTCTGCACTGTGTTCTTTCACTGTGCTCGTTCAGTTTATAATTTTACTGAAAAATGCTCGGGTCTCCCATTGATTTCAATGGGGCTCGTTACTCGAAACGAGCACTCGAGCATTGGGAAATGTTCGGCTCGAGTAACGAGCACCCGAGCATTTTAGTGCTCGCTCATCTCTAGTAAAAAGCAAAAAAACTACTACTGAGAGAATTGTGTGTCTTCCACATTTTTGCACATGGCAGTCAGGTCATATTTGCATGTCTGTAAACAGACTGACTAGTTGTCACTCCACCATTATTGGGTCTGAGGTAGAGGTCACAGATTTCCATGCTTCTTGGTATACAATAGCCACAGAGCAGATGCACTTTTGTTATATACTGTTGTTTTGCTCAGCTGTATTACACTTTATGTGACTTAATAGCTTTGATTGTAGATTCATTCATTAGCATGTATTACAGTTGTTAGGTGAAGCAGACAATACATGGCCAGAAATATCAAAATCCATCCATTTTTGGAGATTTTATGATAATCCTCTGCTCATTGTATGAGGATAGAAGACATAAAGCACCAAAAATACTATTGAATCAGTTTCTGTTTCTGCAGTTTTGCACTTTGAATACTAGAATATCCTTTTTAGACCTTTCTTCACAGGTGTCACAGGAAGCGAGACTGGAAGTGTTTTCACACTTTTTCAGTGCATAATTCCTGGCACAGTGCAACATTGCACTTCATACCGAAATAGAAAAGGATAAACAAAAAGACGTAAAACATCGCATGTATCAAAGGAATGTTTTTGCAAACTTCTTGTGCTGAAGATACAACAGAAGATGTTGGAGCATGCTTCATATTCCAGTAGAAAGTGAAATTTATCAGATGCTAGAATATAGTGGCTGAATTTTCGACAACTTCTTTAGCCTTTCTATTGCTGTAGAGTTGTCGCATCTCCATCATATAACTTGCTAACTCCACGACTTGTGACTGCTGTTGGCTAAGGACTTGCCTAATCTATCTGCCACATTGCAACGCCACCTTCTTTGTTCTACTCCTTCCTCCATAAGCACGCTCAGTGGGAGCGACATGGAAGGAGTGGAGGTATACAATATTGACCTCCTGTATCAAATTATACAGTGGGTACAGAACACCATAGTCAACAGGAGTAGAGACTCTAGAGAGGGAGGAGAGCACACATATCAGAGTCAGTAGGAGAGGTAGGATGTGGGTAATCACACACTGTTAGCATTGGCACCACAAGGCTTAACTTGCTTATTGGTGGGGGTCTCAGTGATGGAACCCACATGGATCACAAGAATGGGATTCCGTATTATCAAAATGAATAGATCAGCCAGTTGTGCACGAGCTCTATTCATTGCTATGGCACTGATGAAAATAGGCAAGTGCTTGGCTATCTCTGTCATGTGCCTCTCTATTCTTTTTGGGTGCAACGGGGGTACATAGGACCCAAAGGGGATCCAAAGGGGTCCGATCACTAATCAGCAAATTTTCCCTTGTCTGGTGGATAGCGATAACCTTTTTGTCACTGGTTTAAGCAGAAGATAAAGAGGAGATCGCTAAGGGTTTGTTCTTAGAGGGGGGCTCCTATCCATATGCCCTTTTTGAGATCATACATTAGGGCATCGTAGGCATCATCACCCGACACTCACTTTAATTGTTCTATGCATCTTAATTTTAACAAACACTTAAAATTCATGACCTAATATCAAGTAGCATAATCTCCGGATATTTTTATCTCCACAGATACCTATGGAAAACTCTCACTCTTAAATTCTGTTGGCCATGAACTTTCACGCTGTAAAACATCCATACGAAGGGGCCAGCCAAATCCAGTCTACAAAGAAACCTTCATTTTTCAAGTGGCTTTGTTCCAGCTTACTGACGTCACACTGATGATTTCCATTTACAACCGACGCACCATGAAAAGAAAGGAGATGATTGGCTGGATCTCTTTGGGTCAGAATAGCAGTGGAGAAGAGGAGCAAAGTCATTGGTTGGAAATGAAGGACTCGAAGGGTCAAGAAGTGTGTCGATGGCATACTCTTCTCGAAGCCTAGTAAACTTTTACAGTTAGTGGGACGCATACAGAGATATAGAAATATTAAGGTGCAAATTGCAATGGGAAGCAAGTCTAAAGGCACAATATATTTTAACTGTACTCTGGTTTTTAGAAGAACATGTCATGTGATATAGAATTAGCACTTTTCCAGATTAACAGTGGACCTCTTGTGCCAGTACAAGTCAATGGTTAGCACGTGATACATGATATTATGAAGCAGGCCCTCTACAATGATTATGACAATACCATAGAAGTAATAATTGATATGTAGTAAATTGCCACCATTATTTTTCTAAAAAAAATCATAAATCGAAAAATTAAATCAAAAGCAGGCACAGATGCAAGAAAAAAAAGTACTGGGAAATAACATTCGATAAGAGACCAACACAACCTATCTAATGAATAACAAACAAGCGGCTGCACTGCTATAGTATTTTGTGGTGCATATTGAGTAACTATCCACAGCGCAGGGAGAAATGGGAAGCAAACCTTTAATTGTAGAGGGAATATGTCAGCAGGGTCATCCAAACACAGCTGCAGTGTTGGGTATTGGTCATGGAGATCTTTATAAATATACCTTTGTGTGTGCTTTTGGTAGCAGCAGCAGGACTGTGGAAAATGCAAGTATATTCCAGGATCGTAGCTGGAATTAGAGATCTCTTCACTCATCACAGCCCCCCCCCCCTTAAGTAGCTATTGTAGTATTCAGAGTTGCCTGCTACAGTGATAACTCTTAGCAGAAGGGAGGAGCTGTCCAGCAGGACCAGATCTCCCACTCTGGTGACCCAGGGGGCTTCGAAGCAGGGGCGTAACTTGAGAGGGTGCGGTCGCAACCGGGCCCAAGAGGTTTAGGGGGCCCCTATGGTGTCACTTTCCCATATGAGAAGACTATTACTATAAACCATACATTATAGTGGGGGGCCTTGGGCAGACTTTGCACTGGGGCCCATCGGCTTCAAGTTACGCCACTGCTTCTAAGTTTCTTAAAGGGAGCGTTATGGTCTGCAAACGTTGTAATTATTAAGGGAACAAGGTACAAATTTAGGAAGAATGTAGAGGAAGCAGCCAGTGACCTCAAGCTAAACAGATGTTGGTTATTGCAATCACAGAGTAACACAAGTAAATCTATTAATAAGCTGTGGTATGACCTAAAGAGTATAGTGCATACAAGGCATCCTGGAAATATTAATGATCTGAAGAAGGTTGTTCATGCAAGTCTTCTCATAGATAAAATTTGTAGGGAGGAATGGAGGAATAGTCCCAAATCTAAAGGTTAATACATTTAAAGGTTCACTTATATTTCTCCCTGAATTGTGAACTTGTATGTCATGCACTTGATAAAAGTTATGAACACTAGGTGTATGCTTATGTTAGTTACATTATATGGTAATTAATGGAGAATCCAGGCTATTCCAAAGGGTTAATTTTTTCTTGCATCTATACCAGTGGTGGATAACCATTGGCACAGGTGCCGCCAGAAGTGGCACTCAATACTCTCTCTGTGGGCGCCCAGGCCATCACACCTGCCAGCCAGGGTATCCTGCTTTTCCAGGTATCCTAGGACATGCCGGATTCAGCGCTGTTTAAAGGGACACATCCTGGGCTTCCTGAAAATGCAGGAAAATTCCTGCTCTGAGCCAAGCAATTCTTCCTGGAACCTTCTTTCTATTTTATTGGTGTCCTCAGGATGCTGATACGATTAAAAGCTGTGACAGGGCAGGGAGCTATGAGTTACTGCTTACATTGCTTTGTTGACAATTTGAAAAAAATAAGTGGGTTTTGTTTTTTATTTGGGCACTTGGTGCCTAACAAGTTCGCCATCACTACTCTTTTTCATTGGCACAAAGAAAATTCATATATTAGTAACAAAAAGTATCATCTCAGCTTTTTATGTTAAATTCCAGGGATTTGCATTTTGAATTCTTGAATGAAAGTCAAAAAACTAAATTCATGCTGTTCCTAATATGATGGGATCTGTATGTACAAATTCTTCTCCCCTATAGATTTTATAAAAGTTAGAACATACATAGGACTTTTCCTCAGCACATGAATAAAGAATCATTAGACATTGCATGGTAAAATATGTTTTCTCTATGTATGGCTCAAAGACATGACTACTTCCTTTCAAAAACAGCGCCACACTTGACCATGGTGTGTTTTGGTATTGCAGCTCAGGTGTATAGAATTGAATGGAGCTAAGTTGTAACACCACACACTTTCCATGACCATGCAAGGAGCTTCCGTGTTTTTCAAGCACCAGACAACCCCTTTAAAAATTATTCAAAATAAAGCATCATAGGAGTCATGCTACAAGCAGATACTGGAGGCTGGGAGTAAGCAGGTATAGTATGTATCAGTAAGCACAAAGTAGTGAGTCTGTAGCGTTTTCCAATCTGGCTGGCTAGCAGAACATACTGGGAGTTGTAGTTTTGGAACATCCGGAGATACATGGCCTTTAGACGGTCGTGTACTTAGTGCGTGATGTGTCCATTATTTCTTCTACAGAGCCACTGTTGGTATTTGCTGACATCTAGTTTTTATGTATATAAGCACAATGTCATCCCGTGGACACAAAATACATTGCATTTAAAAATATTGGTACAGTATATAGAGGTTGAAAGAAAATAAAAGGGGGACAGAGATCTACAACATGGGGTCTGGTCACAAAAATTGCATATATATAAGTGATGACTATAACAATAGCTACTGTCATATAGTAGCGTATATATATCACTGCATGAAACATTGTCTCTACACTAGTATTTTTAATGATTTGGAATGTCTTTGATACGGATTTAGACTGGATTCTATATTTTCAAGCTGCATGGAAAGCAATAAAGAATATAATTTACAAATTTGTTTTTTTATCATTACTGTATAGAAGAGAAACTTTCACCACCTCCACTATCTCCAACATACTATAAAGGGCAACTGTAAACTTTCTAAAGTTTTATCCCTAGCTGCAATAGCTGAAAACTAACATTTTTCCAATATAAATTCATTACCTTATTGCAGCTGTTTCTCTGCTATCATCCTGTTTCAACTATCTCTCATCAACCTGGCATTCTGGTTGCTAAGAATGATCTGTAAAGTAAAAGAGGAGGCAACGGGAGATGGAGTCTACAGCTTGAGAAGTCACAGAAGGGAGAGGTGGTGGGGCTATGCATTGAGCTAGTTTTGGTTCCTGCTCAGATTACAGGAAGCAGCAGCAGCTCCATCATGTCTGCTCTGTCTACACTCTGCTTTCATGTTCCCAAACACAGTCAACTTCCTCCCCCTGCAGCTGCTCAGTTTATTTAGGAGCTATTATCATCATTTTCCGCTTTCCCTGCACACACCAACTTCTCTCCAGGCTTTGACAAAACTGTAGTTGAGTCCATGAAGAGAAGGGGGTAAGTTCAGAACAGTCTGATATATAGGATGAAACCTATTCACTTCTGTATGTGCTAAGTCTCCTCCGTTCTCTGTACTCCCCATCCCACATTGTCCTTGGATGAGTGGAGAGTAATAGCATCTGCTGAACAGCCTGTCTGACTCATCCATCATAGCAGATAATAAGCATAGTAGTGATAAGGCTGTATTAGATTATAGGTCTATGTGTATAAATTTAGGGTGTATATGTGTGGGCAGAGACAGATTATGGGGAGGGCTCCTGGCAGGGCCGCATCTGCCATGAGGCGAGATGAAAATCTCGCCTCAGGCGGCAGAATGCAGAGCCCTTTAAAGGGCGGCGAAATTTGCCACTCTAATGTGGGCGATTCGGGCGCCTGTTGTCGCCCGAATCGCCCACTAGATAAATAAATCGCACCTGTCTCTTTAAGAAACAGGTGCGATTTACATGCGGAGCAACGCAGCGCCTTTCTGGCTGCTGGCTTCGCTCCGTACAGTGCAGCGTTACAGGCGGCGGCGGGAAGATTAAGCTGCCTGGAGCCCTGGGGGTGTAACACACTGGATCCTCACCAGCCGCTCTCCACGTCCTCTCCTAAGCTGTTTGAGCCGCCGGGGACCATGGAGCTAGAGACCCGGAGAGACCAGCAGAGAGGAGACCCAGAGGCTCCAGGAGGACCAGCGCTACTCTCGGTCTGTCAGGAGAGCGATCTACTGTTGCGGCCCGGAGAGAAGATGGAGGTCAGAGCAGCTCTATAGGGCATATACACGTGTACCCAGCATCTGTATGTACCCCCTCCCCCTCGGCGTCTGTATGTGCCCCCCCCAGTGCCTATATGTGCCCAGTGTCTGTATGTGCCCCCCCAGTGCCTATATGTGCCCAGTGTCTGTATGTGCCCCCCCAGTGCCTATATGTGCCCAGTGTCTGTATGTGCCCCCCAGTGCCTATATGTGCCCAGTGTCTGTATGTGCCCCCCCAGTGCCTATATGTGCCCAGTGTCTGTATGTGCCCCCCCCAGTGCCTATATGTGCCCCCCAGTGCCTATATGTGCCCAGTGTCTGTATGTGCCCCCCAAGTGCCTATATGTGCCCAGTGTCTGTATGTGCCCCCCCAGTGCCTATATGTGTCCAGTGTCTGTATGTGCCCCCCCAGTGCCTATATGTGCCCAGTGTCTGTATGTGCCCCCCGCCAGTGTCTGTATGTGCCCCCCTCCAGTGTCTGTATGTGCCCCCCTCCAGTGTCTGTATGTGCCCCCCTCCAGTGTCTGTATGTGCCCGCCAGTGCCTATATGTGCCCAGTGTCTGTATGTGCCCCCCCCGTGCCTATATGTGCCCCCCCCCAGTGCCTATATGTGCCCAATGTCTGTATGTGCCCCCCTCCAGTGTCTGTATGTGCCCCCCCCCCAGTGTCCAGTCTGTCAAGTTTAATAAAACTGATTTGGGGCAATTAATATTTTGAGGCCTGGTAGTAATTGAACTTTGGGGCACTATATGGGAGGCTGTATATAATTTAACTGAGGGGATGGGCTATATATTGGGACCAGAAAGTAATTCAACAGGCTGGTGGACTATATTCAGGAACTGGATTTTAATAAAACTAGTGGTCAGCTGTATTTGGGCTGCAGTATATAACTAACCTGGGAGGGCTGTGTATGTGGGGCCAGATTTTATGTAAGATGGAGGAGATCTGTATTTGTGAGCTGTGTATAATTTAATAGAGGGGGTGTTGTATATTCAAGCCTTTAAATACATTAAAGGGGGGCTGTTTAGAGAAAATTATGGGAAATATTTATTAAGGGGTGCTGTATATATTGATTGGTCAGGGGGACACTATAAAATGATTAGGGACCTGGGACAGGATGGGATACAGTGTTGTTATCTAGGAGACTTTATACTGTAAGTGACTGTGGTATTTTTAGGGACGCCGGGTGGAGATGCTGCACAGAGCTGAAGATATCTGCCAGTGAATTCAGCCGTGATACGTCATGGATTGGAGAACCCGGAATAAAGTCCTTTCCATATGGAAGAGATTGTCATCTATAAGGTACTAGATGCAGCCAACACCTCTGTCAGTCAAAGAGTATCTGTGATCCCTGCTTGTTGGAAATGTTAGTATAGTTTTAAACATCCTGAACAGGATATGGAAACGTTTAAAAGATTTGTTCCTGTTCCCCTGCCACATATATAGCAGGGGAATGGAGGTAGGCTACTGAAAGATTAAGGTTTTTATTTTTTTTTTGGGGGGGGGGCAGCATTTTAATTTTCGCCTCAGGCAGCAAATGTGCTAGAATCGGCCCTGGCTCCTGGGGTATGTGACCATGGCCCCATCAATTTGCTCCTAATGGGGCCCACACTAACCAATGGCTGATTACACTGTGGGCAATTCCATCCCAAATCTCCCACTAGATGTGCAGGGATTGATTCTAGGCCGGTGCATTCCAGAGGGACACCCGGAACCCCACATATGTGTGTTTATGGCAGAGAGAGGGAACTACTAGGGAATGTCTGACTACTAGAAGAGGAGGCAGCTAGGAACTGGGGGAACAGGAGAAGGTGAATACAGTTTTATTGTTTTTTTTAATTTTATTTGGGGGCTGTATATATTCATTATTAGAGGCTGTATGTATTCATTACTAAAGGGGTTGTACATATTCATTACATGGTGTTGTATTTATTTATCACTGGGGGGCTGTACATATTTATTACTGGGGGCTGTATATATTTATTACTGGGAGCTGTATATATTTATTACAGGGGGCAGTATATATTATTTACTGGGGGACTGTATATATCTATTACTGTGGGCTATATATATTCATTACTAAAGGGGTTGTATATATTCAATACAGGAGGCTGTATATATTTATTACTGGGGGTTGTATATATTTATCACTGGGGCTGTATATTTTACTTACAGGTGGCTGAATGTATTAATTACGGAGGCTTTATATATTTATGTTCATTATGGCAGCTGTATGTATTTATTACAGGGGCTGCATATATTCATTACTGGGGGCTGTATACATTTATTACTGGGGGCTGTATACAGGGCCGATTCTAGCACATTTGCTGCTTGAGGCGAAAATTAAAATGCTGCCCCCCCCCCCCAAAAAAAAATAAAATAAAAACCTTAATCTTTCAGTAGCCTACCTCCATTCCCCTGCTATATATGTGGCAGGGGAACAGGAACAAGTCTGACAAATCTTTTAAACGTTTCCATATCCTGTTCAGGATGTTTAAAACTTTACTAACATTTCCAACAGGCAGGGATCACAATTACTCTTTGACTGACAGAGGTGTTGGCTGCATCTAGTACCTTATAGATGACAATCTCTTCCATATGGAAAGGACTTTATTCCGGGTTCTCCAATCCATGACGTATCACAGGGGAATTCACGGGCAGATATCTTCAGCTCCGTGCAGCATCCCCACCCGGCGTCCCTAAAAATACCACAGTCACTTACAGTATGAAGTCTCCTGGATAACAACACTGTGCTCCTAAATATTATATACCCCTCACAACACAACTGACCGCACGCTCCACACATATAAAACATCCCTTCATTATATACTGTAAATATATATAAATAGTAATGGAATTATAATATGCACAGCACCCCAATAACATATATATAGAACCCCTTAGTGTGGTTCAAACTATTGTATCCCATCCTGTCCCAGGTCCCTAATCATTTTATAGTGTCCCCCTGACCAATCAATATATACAGCACCCCTTAATAAATATTTCCCATAATTTTCTCTAAACAGCCCCCCTTTAATGTATTTAAAGGCTTGAATATACAACACCCCCTCTTTTAAATTATACACAGCTCACAAATACAGATCTCCTCCATCTTATATAAAATCTGGCCCCACATACACAGCCCTCCCAGGTTAGTTATATACTGCAGCCCAAATACAGCTGACCACTAGTTTTATTAAAATCCAGTTCCTGAATATAGTCCACCAGCCTGTTGAATTACTTTCTGGTCCCAATATATAGCCCATCCCCTCAGTTAAATTATATACAGCCTCCCATATAGTGCCCCAAAGTTCAATTACTACCAGGCCCCAAAATATTAATTGCCCCAAACCAGTTTTATTAAACTTGACAGACTGGACACTGGGGGGACACATATAGGCACTGGGGGGGGGGGCACATACAGACACTGGAGGGGGGCACATACAGGCACTGGGGGGGGGGGGCACATATAGGCACTGGGGGGGCACATACAGACACTGGGCACATATAGGCACTGGGGGGGCACATACAGACACTGGAGGGGGGCACATACAGACACTGGAGGGGGGCACATACAGACACTGGAGGGGGCACATACAGACACTGGGCACATATAGGCACTGGGGGGGCACATACAGACACTGGGCACATATAGGCACTGGGGGGGCACATACAGACACTGGGCACATACAGACACTGGGCACATATAGGCACTGGGAGGGCACATACAGACACTGGGCACATATAGGCACTGGGGGGGGCACATACAGACACTGGGCACATATAGGCACTGGGGGGGGGCACATACAGACACTGGGCACGTATAGGCACTGGGGGGGCACATACAGACACTGGGCACATATAGGCACTGGGGGGGCACATACAGACGCCGAGGGGGCGGGGGTACATACAGACGCTGGGCACACGTGTATATGCCCTATAGAGCTGCTCTGACCTCCATCTTCTCTCCGGGCCGCAACAGTAGATCGCTCTCCTGACAGACCGAGAGTAGCGCTGGTCCTCCTGGAGCCTCTGGGTCTCCTCTCTGCTGGTCTCTCCGGGTCTCTAGCTCCATGGTCCCCGGCGGCTCAAACAGCTTAGGAGAGGACGTGGAGAGCGGCTGGTGAGGATCCAGTGTGTTACACCCCCAGGGCTCCAGGCAGCTTAATCTTCCCGCCGCCGCCTGTAACGCTGCACTGTACGGAGCGACGCCAGCAGCCGGAAAAGGCGCTGCGACGCTCCGCATGTAAATCGCACCTGTTTCTTAAAGAGACAGGTGCGATTCATTTATCTAGTGGCCGATTCGGGCGACAACAGGCGCCCGAATCGCCCACATTAGAGTGGCAAATTTCGCCGCCCTTTAAAGGGCTCTGCATTCTGCCGCCTGAGGCGAGATTTTCATCTCGCCTCATGGCATATGCGGCCCTGGCTGTATATATTAATTAGTGGGGGGCTGTATATATTCATGCCTGGGGCTGTATATATTAATCACAGGTGGATCTATATATTTATTACTGGGGGCTGTATATATTAATTAAATGTGGCTGTATATATTCATTACTGGGGGGCTGTATATATTCATTACAGGACTATATATATTCATTACTGGGGGTTTAAAGATATACAGTACAAGGAAGAAGCCAGAAGCATGATATAGGTATCATTGAAATTGATGGCAAAGGCTCTCTCCCAAATTGCTAAAAGTATTTCTGGTCAGATAACTTGGAAATTATACTTTAATGGGTGCATCTCCACTGATTCCGGGACAGATGGAATATTTCCCTAGCTTGCACTGTTCCTGAGAAAAAGTGCTGCTCATTTAATTAGAATATCAGCAAATAGTAATCTTTTTTTTGATAATACAATTTAAAAAGTGAAACTCATATCTTATATAGAGTCATTACAAACAGGGTGAACTTTTTCAAGTATGTATTTATGTTAATGATGATTATGGATAACAGCCCAGAAAAATCCAAAAGTCATTATCTCTGAAAATTAGAATAAGTAACCCAAAGCACCTGCATTTTAAAATGTCCCTTAGTCTGGTTCAGTAGGCGACACAATCATGGGGAAGACGGCTGACTTGCCAGTTGTCCAGAAGGCAGCCATTGACACTCCACAAGGAGGAGCACTCCGGCCTTTTGATCTATTTAATGGGGGCCTGCGCTAGACCCTACCTGGCATAGAAATAAATTCAGTCTGTGAATTTTCACTTATGAAAATTTGCTGACTACAGCGACTGTGCAGGTGCAGGAACGCCATGCGCTGGCCCACTCACCTCCCACCTGGCCCACCCTCAGGCTGGCCGCCCGCCCTTCACGCAATAATCCAGCATTTGCGATTGTTTCAGAGTGGGATGCAAAAGCCCTGATAAATAACCCCCCAATTACTTTTTGGGTTTTCCTTGGATCTTTCTTTGACTTTTACTTTTTTAATTGAATTACTGAAAAAAAAATACCTTATGCTGATATTCTATTTGGCCGTGATGTAACTGCACATAACCTCAGCCACACTGAGATGATGTCTCACCATAACACCGGCCATACCAAATGTATTCCATACTTTGCTGGTGAACCATGCACCTACTCCTTCCAAATTCAGAGGGTGATATAATCTCAAGTCATAGTCATCTAGTCACATAGCTGGTTTCTCCTCTAGCTCATAAACATGCTTACATCTGCTATGGGGAACCATGATCCCTACACATTACAACATGCGAGAGTCACCAGCAGAAAGCAATGGCTGGAAGGGATGTGATGACATTATCACGCAGTGTAACCTCACCTTTAAAGGGGTTATCCGGGTTTAAAACATTTTTTATGGCCGGGCTGGGGAGGGCTAGTTAAACATAATAAACATGGACTTACCTCCTCCGGCGCCGCCGATGTCCTGCGCCGCGGTCACTTCGATCCGTGCCCCTGTAAACAAACAGGGGCACGGAAGCCGCACACAGGGAGCTTCCAGTCCGCGTTGTGGACGGCTCCTCCCATCCGTCCCTATCTCTCAGCGTTGTAAGCGCTGGGAGATGGTGCACATGGGAGCATCCGGCCGGCCGGAAGCTCCCTGTGCGCCGGTGTAATGAAACCGGCACACCGAGAAGAAGGGCTGCGGCGCGGGACATCGGCAGCACCGGAGGAGGTAAGTACATGTTTATTATGTTTAAATAGCCCTTCCCAGCCCGGACATAAAAAAATTTTTAAACCCGGATAACCCCTTTAATACTACTTTGATAAATAAATACATGGATTAGGTGTAACATGGAAGGGCATTGGGTTTATATGAGTCATAAGATAGAGACTAATCCGCAGACAGTCATGTTCTCTTCTGAGCCATTTTTACTGTGGTTTCCATGGTTACTGAATGAGATGTTTGAGTTTTCCTTACAGAACCAAGGGAACACGTAATGATATGATGGTATAAACAGTGTTTTCTCCTTGGTCCTTATTACAGCTGGCATATTGATGAAACCCCGATCCTCTGGAGCCACACTACACCCCTATGCCGGGCCCTGCCTCGTGTAGATTCAGGCTAATAACCACCAGCCCTTAAACTTGAAAGCATTAATGCCCCGCGCCGGCCCATTCCGGGGCCAGCTACACCCCAGTCATTACCCACCATACCCCTCAGCCATGGAGGTGGTGAAAAGGGGATAATAATCACAATAGTGACCCAGTGACTTGATTCAGTAACTTTCAGGGCGATTTGGGACACTAAACCACCCACAAGTTGTGGACCAGTGGTTTAGTGTCCCAAATTGCCTCTCTAGCAATTCCCTCCATTATCACATCATTGGACCCATCTGTCGGTAAGTATAGGGGCGCTGTCCCGCATTGTGTTTTGGCTGCGTTTGCGGCTTCATTGTGCCAGCGCTGTAACCACAGAACATGCACAGTGAAGTCAGGGTGCAGTGCGCTGACTACACTTCTTGACTGCGCAGGCGCGGGGAGCACCGAAACCAGATAAGTATTGTTTATTCTTTTAATAGCAGACTAGCTAAAGGGGATGTGGAACCCTAAACCACACGTGCATACGGTCCTGTAGATGGTTTAGTGTCCCAAATCACACTGACAGGTTCTCCCTAAGCTGCATACATATTTGTGGCCAGTGCGTGTTCCATATCTACAACAATCTACACATGGACCCCCAGCATTGGCATACCGCTATGCTCTAACCCGTTTCTCTGCATGATACACAACTTGATGGTCTTCAAGTTGATCCAGTAGTTGCAGATGACTTGGACCTGTGGACATATGGTCTGGATACAAATCCCATTTTGCTCTGGATGTAACTTTTCTTTATTCATCCGGCATTTGAATAAGGGCTAATAATCTCTTTGGATTGACATGTGGCATCATGAAAGCGACTAATCAAGGAGTCATATATGTTATGTATGGAAGTTTTTCTTCTCAGACATTGCTCCTGTCCACATCTTGTCAAGTTATGAAAGAGCTGCAGCACCAGGCACAGCCTGCAGATAATTCTATACAATACTATAGAATTATAGCTGCGTATCCTTCTGCTTCTTATTTTTGCTATAAAAATTAAATCTTTAAAAATCAACTTTTAAAATGATTCTAGTTAGCCAGAAGGGCATTACCAGAACCCATGTGTAATGCAGCTTCAAAGGCTGTTACAGTATGAGGAGCACTTCCCCACTCCCACTGTGTGCTGGAACATCCTCTGTTGCAATGAAATTACAGCAAGCAGAGGGAGGGGGAGTGCTGAGGGAGCAGGGGGAGAGACAGGGAAGCAGCCTGTGAAGCTGCAGCAGGTAATAACCACAGGAGCTCTTTTAGACCATTAACATAATCTTGAAAGTTGATGGATAACATTTATAAGAAGGTTACCAGGCTCACAGTGTCTGGATTTATGATCCATTGCCCCTGGTTTATTATGCTTGATTTTGATGGTAGATTTCCGTTTAATGGAGAACACAGCCAACGACCATGTATTTAAATGAGGGACACAGGAACTCCACTGCCATAAGTTTCAGTTCAGCAATTATCCTGAATCTGGCGCCCCCTGCACACTACACAGGCAAACTGCATTTAGTGCAGTTTGCACTCTGCTTAGACTTACCCGTCTACTGCGCTCACCGCATTGTGCATTGTCCGACGAGAATGCACTCTGCCACGACTCACTAATACCATGCTCCTGATATCCTGCATGTGTCGCTTCCCCGCTCAGGTCCGACAGAGTTCACCATCTTTTTAGTGGTTCATGTAAGTGCATTGTCTTGCAACACAATTTGAAAGTTAAATCCCGCGCTCTGTCCGAATCAGTTGGATCGTCTGGCGACACCAGCTCCCCCCCACCCCCGATTTCTGTATGAAGCCAGCGCAGCTGAGCCAAAAACGATTGCATGCGACACAATCCCAGCGCAGAAACCTGTTAATACCTGTCAAAGCCGCGCAAATCCTGAAAACGGTTAAAGTCTGACGAAATTGCAATGTGCAATGTGCAATGTGCTTTGTTCCTAGGAAAATGGGTCAAGGATGGGTCATGCCCGCCTTGTAACATAGCCCTCAGGCACACCATAGTCACTACAGACCGCTGGCCACCTGCATGTGACTAAGTATAATAATCTTTATTTATATAGCTCCATCATATTCTGTAGCGCAGTGCAAATCATATATAAGTAAAATACTACATTATAGAGTCATATGTAACAATAGCAGGGAGGGTCCTGCTCCCAAGAGCTGACAGTCTATGAGGAGATGTCCAGCTCGTGTATAAATACATGACTCAGACTGTGTGCGGTGCCGCAGCCATTACTGAGCAGATGTGAAGGCTGCGCCCGAGTTAAACTTGGCAAAACCTGGGAATATCTTGTGAGAATATAAAAGCGCTTGAAGCCTTGGGGGAAAACACCTCCTCCGCTCTCATCCCGGGTGTGTGTCACTAGCAGCAGCTCCTCAAGATGCTCCTGGGATGCGCTCAGCGTCACCATCGCTAAGAAACGCATCGGATAGAACGCAGCTTAGCAACATAGTAACCGCAGCCCCGCCCCCTGGGCCAATCAGCTGCCAGAGAGCGGGCAGAGAGCAGGAGGCAGCCAGAGCCGGGCGGACACGTGCGAGCAATGACAGGACGGGTCTCCCAGGAGCTGACACACTACCAGGTATGCCCTGTGCCCACCTCTGCCACTTCTCATGACTTATGTACATCTATAGAGTAAATGTAACCCTGAGGCTACCACTGTGATTCATGTAAGACACTGAGCTGCTGCAGAACTTCTTGAGAGACTTCACTTATTGATGGGGATGTTCATAGACATTAGAGCTGGTGGTTTAGGCAGGATATCATGTGATATCACATATATGTAATGCCCACATGTCCATTTTTATAGTAAATGTAACCCTGAGGCTGCCACTATGCTTCATGTAAGGCACTGAGCTGCTGCAGAACTTCTTGAGAGACTTTATTTATTGATGGGGATGCTCATAGACAGGAGAGCTGGTGGTTTGGGCAGGATATCATGTGATATCACATATATGTAATGCCCACATGTTCATCAGTAACCCTCACCCTGCCATTATGCTTCATTCACCTGCTCACTATGAAAGTCTTCATTTATTCATTATCTTCATTCATTAAGCTAGAGAGCTGGTGGTCTGGTAAAGCACTGATGTAGATGCTGCAGAACTTCTTGGAATTTATCTCTGTATTCAGGGTCTATTTTTATAAAATGAAGAGCTGGCAGAAGGGTCAGAATATCATATGATTTCACATATATGTAATGTCCACATGTCCATCTTTATAGTAAATGTAACCCTGATGCTGCCACTATGCTTCATGTAAGGCACTGAGCTGCTGCAGAACTTCTTGAGAGACTTAATTTATTGATGGGGATGCTCATAGACAGGAGAGCTGGTGGTTTGGGCAGGATATCATGTGATATCACATATATGTAATGCCCACATGTCCATCAGTAACCCTCACCCTGCCATTATGCTTCATTCACCTGCTCACTATGAAAGTCTTCATTCATTAAGCTAGAGAGCTGGTGGTCTGGCAAAGCACTGATGTAGATGCTGCAGAACTTCTTGGAATTTATCTCTGTATTCAGGGTCTTGTTTTATAAAATGAAGAGCTGGCAGAAGGGTCAGAATATCATATGATATCACATATATGTAATGTCCATCTTTATAGTAAATGTAACCCTGAGCTTGTCACAGTGCTTCATTCATCTGCTCAATAAGTAACTTAGCTGCTGCAGGACCTCTTGAAAGACTTCATTTATTGATTGTGATTTTCATAAACTAGAGAACAGGTGGTATGGGCAGGACATCATGTGATATCACATATATGTTTTGCCCTGTAGTCCATCTATAGTAAATGTAACAGCACATCTGTATTTAGATTCTGTTTTTCTGATGAGCAAAGCACTAATTTAGCTGCTGCAGAACTTCTTCAAATTTCTCACTTTATTCAGGGTTTTTTCATAAACTGGAAAGCTGGTGGTTTGGACTATGTCATATCACATATATGTAATGCCCAATTGTCCATCTGTATAGTGAATGTAACGGTACACCTGCATTAGGGCACAATTTGGCTACTTAGCAAAGCACTAACTTAGCTGCTGCAGAACTTCTTGAGAGTCTCCATTTCTTTGGGGGGTTTTCAGAAACTGGATAGCTAGTGGTTTGGGTAGGATATTCTGTGATATCACATGTATGCAATTCTTTGATTTAGCAATGTCCATATGTATAGTAAATATAACAGTCAATCTACATTTAGGTTCTATTTATTTACCGAGCAAGGCATTATCTTAGCTGCTGCAGAACCTCTTCAGTCTTCATTTATTTACGATAATTTTTATAAGCTAGAGAGCTTGTGCCTTGGACAGAATACCAATTGATGTCACACATATGTAATACTCAGTTTAAATAATACCCATCTGTACAGTAAATTCAACTTTCAATCTACATTTAGACTATTTGTCTAACTTAGACTAACTTAGTGAATTTTAAGAAGTTCTGCAGCAGCTAAGGGTCATTTTTATACCACATATGACAGGTACATGTAATACCAAAACTGAATAATGGCCATCATTATAGTGTATGTAACTGTTCATTTGCATTTAGGCTGCATTCATCTGTTCAGCACTAATCTGCTGCTGCAGAACTTCTTGATTGTATTAACTGATTCAGTATAATTTTCATAAACTGGTAATTTTGTTAGGATTTCCTCTGGTATCATATATATTTGCCAAACCACAGATAATGTATATGTTATATTTCCTTTATCACTGATACAGCTGCTTCTTGATGATATATAGTTCTGTTTTGTTTGTTAATTTAAATATTTATAGTATGTGATCATTTTTTCCAGTTGTGTTGCTGCTGTTTATAGAAAATAATACATACAATATACCAATGTATTTAGTATGTGTGTGATTTTCTCTATTATGTTTCCCTTAGTATCTAATTCTCATTTCTGACCAATAGAATAGATTTGACCTGCTAAATTTGCCCTCTGTTTCGCTGTGATTTTTCTATAATTCAATTAGAAATAAGGTCAGTTTTAACTATTTAATGGGCAGGTGAGAAATTTGTTGACCACAGTTATACATATTCATTCTAAAGCAGCTGCTGCAAAACCTCTTGAATGAACCTCTTCAGTAATAAAAGACTCTCGGCTTCAAAACTCTCGGCTTAAAAACATCTGCCCCTTTGTTTCATCTATTATAATTTAACAATTATTAGGTCAATCTTAGATATTTCATACTAGTCCATACTGGTTTCATACTAGTGGAGCTGTGTGGCAGCGGAAGACCACACTTTTATTGATAGTTGACCATTGCCACATTCATAACCAGCCTCATTGGGAGACTCCTCCAGATGTAGATAGATCATTTTATTGCTGTCCAAACAAATCCTATTCCTTGTACATAATAAAACTTAATATATGTGTTATATCACTCCCTCACTGTTTCCAAGATCCTAAGTTAGTAGTTGCCGCTGGCCATGTGATGATCACACAGATGCATGGTATGGCATGTCTATGAGCAGGCCCTGCACCTGTGTATCTATTACATGCTCAGCACAGCTTTTTACTAAAAGTAAACCAAAGAGATTCCTATCCAATAACACACAGCAGAAATTTAAGAAATGATAAAAATGTGATACACAAAGCAAAATGGAAGATGTAATATATTGTTTTATATAATCATAACACTCCTGTATGCATGTGAATTATTTCGCGTAAATTCATATATTTACATTATTTCCACGACACACACATATATATTTCTATATACTCTCTATATATAATCTATGTATATGTGATATATAAGAATATGTTTTCATAACTGTGCACTGGAGGTAGGGTTAATTTTCCGTCACATTTTACCATTCTCTGGGCCTTTATCATTGCACTATTGGTTGCTTTATCTAGATACAATCATTTGCACAGCTGCTGGTAGATTCAGTTCACACCAGGGTTGCTAAGTTATGGGATGGATAAAACCTCAGCAAACCTCGCTATGTAATAAAACCCTTCTATAAATACACTCACAGGTCACTTACACAAGTGCATGTATGTGATGTGCTATCTATGATGCTTGCTCTACCGTACAGCTTTGTATCTGGTATTGGTGACACTGTCTTTTACTAGGAACTACACAGCACAGACAGGAGTTGCTTTATTTATAGGAAATGTATTTACTCTTGTTACTGATGGAAGACATAATACATCAAATAATATATATAAGGATATAAGGAGAGAAATTGCAAAAGAGCCTTTAGAGCATTTATTCATTTTTATTAGGTAAATAAATGGTTATTACTTATTGGCCATTGAGTTAGTATTTAGAAAGAAAGGCCTCATTTTGTTTTGTTTTTTTGTGTGATCCCCTTTTTGGAACCAACCTGCCAACCTGCAAAGGAATCAGACATAGTATTAAGGGCATCGGTAAGCCACCTTATGAGATCAAATTGTCTACAATTATTACAAAGGTCCCAAGACAAACCTGGAATATGTTCCCCCTCCCCTTGTCCCATGTGCAATGTCTATGATAAATGCACCCTGGGCTACATAGTTACATGGTTAGTGTATAAAAGGAGATGTCTACAATAGAATATGCTCTTCTCCCAGATTCATATTGACTCTGGTTGTTATATAATAATTCTTTATTTATATAGCACACAGATTACGCAGCGCTTAACAAATCGGTCCCTGTCCCCATGGGGCTCCCAATCTAAACAACCTACCAGTATGTTTTTGGAGTGTGGGAGGAAACCCAAGCAAACACGGAGAGAACATACAAACTCTTTGCAGATGTTGACCTGGGTGGGACTAGAACCCATGACTCCAGTGCTGCAAGGCAGAAGTGCTACCCACTCAGCCACCGTGCTGCCTGATAAATGTTCAAGATCATCTAATTTGACTTTCATCACATATACAGTTTGGTCCATTTAGGACCACCCTAACAGTAAAAAAAAATACATCTTAGCACAAGCAATGAAGGCTAGGGAAGGGATGTAAGGGAATATAATTCTATATTATAACATAATAATGTTAGAATGTTATTTGGTTATAGAGAGTTGGGGCAGACAAGGACTAGAATCAAGACTGGACCCTATAGAGAACGTCATAGTAGAGAGATGGCTCTGAGAGTAGACCTTATCTACTTTCCTCATGGTTGGAGGTAAATAGGAGTTGGCCATACGTTCACTACTGTACTATAAGAAAGAGCTTTGTAGTAGACAGTTGTGGAGCCCTTTGATTTTTTTTTTCCGCTACAATCCTGCTATAATAACTATGTATTCAGGGAGATGCAAAGATATTGTGAGGAGACAATCTACATAAGAAGATAATAGTCATTACAATGAAATTGTTGTTTTCACAGTGATAACTCACATCAGGCACATGTGACTGAGCAGTCATTACCTACACCAGTTCACAGGTAGAAATCAGTTTCACAGCTCATTACTGTTATTCTGCTGTCACATGGGGCTTGTTGCATCACCATTTTCCTATATGGTTTATTATAGCCTCTACAGTTACCTCATTTTTATTCTCAGCAGGCGAGCTTTTAAAGAAATGTTTACTTGGCTATGCAAATGGCTAAGAGGGATCATTGATGACTTCTGCGCGAGTCGTATTGCAGACTGAACTGTGACTTTCAGGTGGGTTACTATTTTATCTATTTTCATGGTTCGTCATCTGTGAAACATGTCAGACTCCAAATTCATTTTCACTTTTCTAGCCTATTTTAAGATTGTATAAAGACATAGGGGTATTGGGTGCAGAGGTGGCAGTCACACCTGGCCCTGGTTCCTGTATCTATCTGTGTGCAATGTAAGAGGTGTCACCATGGTGTCACTGAACAAATGTGACTTGGACTTACACCTAGGGTTAATGAATAAGTGGTTGTCTTGCCTCTCCGCAGGGATCTGAACTTGGCTGTGGGGAAGACATCAAGGTGTTACCTCTATGAGTAATCTATCTTAATTGATAACTTAACCGGTTCAAGTAGATTGACATCAGCAGCATTAAAAAAAACAGCCTTAGAAATGTCCACTTGAAGAAATTATGTCAGAGCAGGTACATTTGATTTAATCCAATGTAAATGAGGCCCATGAGCACAGATAATAAGTTATAAGCACAACTTCATATAAACTAGCAACCCTTAGTGCAAGCACTACGGAACCCTTAGCTCAAGCACTACAGAACCCTTAGCTCAAGCACTACGGAGCCCTTTGCTTAAGCACTAAGGAGCCCTTAGCTGAAGCACTACCGAGCCCTTAGCTGAAGCACTACCGAGCCCTTAGCTCAAGCACTACGGAACCCTTAGCTCAAGCACTACGAAACCCTTAGCTCAGGCACTACGGAACCCTTAGCTCAAGCACTACGGAACCCTTAGCTCAAGCACTACGGAACCCTTAGCTCAAGCACTATGGAGCCCTTAACTCAAGCACTAAGGGACCCTTAGCTCAAGCACTACGGAACTCTTATTTCAAGCACTACGGAACCCTTAGTGCAAGCACTACGGAGCACTTAGCTTAAGCACTATGGGGCCCTTAGCCCAAGCACTACTGAACCCTTAGCTCAAGCACTACGAAGCCCTTAGCTCAAGCTCTACGGAGCCCTCAGCCCAAGCACTATGGAGCCCTTAACTCAAGCACTACGTAACTCTTGGGTCATGCTCTACGGAACCCTTTGCTCAAGCACTATGGAGCCCTTGCCTCAAGCATTACGGAGCCTTTAGCTCAAGCAATAAGGGACCCCTTAGAGCAACCAACTTTCAGTTTAGAAATGTGTTCTGAATTAATCTGCAAGGTTTAAACGCCATTATAATACCCCTGCAGTCCCACTGCGAGAAAGAAGAGTGAATTTGACAGAAAGGGGTTTTATGTCGCAGTCTGGAGTCCTGTTGTTATTGTTATTTTATGTGAAACTGCAATTCTAAAGTGAGGAGAAAAACAGGTGAAAGGTGAAGTGAATGTTTCAGCAGTAGAAGTTTAAGTCCCCTTTAAACAAAATCAAATTTTTATTGAAAAATACAATTGTTGCCAATGTTACTTATGGCAGAACATGGAACAAGGAAAATCATCTGAAGTCTCCATTTTAGAATAATTTACCTTCTGTACACTTTATTTTTCTATACTATCATTCTTATAGCTAAGAATATGGGGGTATTTATTGTGGCCTATGCACCACGCCAGTAGCGGGAGCCCTGAAACAATCGCAAATGCTAACTTATTGCTAACGCTTGCGATTTATTTTCCCCTTTCTGCCATCCTTCATGCCAGGGGGGCATGGAGGGGCATGAAGGGGGAGTGTGCTCGGCCAGAGAGCGTTCCTGGCAAGACCTGGCATGGAAATAAACGCTGCACAGGCGGCTGACGGATACATGAAGAGGCCGAAGCCCTTTTGATGTATCTGGCTGTGCTAAAGCGGCGGCAGAGCTATCATATTCCAGTGCACGAGTAACCTCGTTTGATAAATAACCCCCTACGTGTCTATGTGGATTCAGAAAAAAAGTTTGTGTGTTCTTTTTAACAGATGCCAGACTTCTCTAGTGCTGCACCTGTACCCTGGATGTACTACCCCCAGTCAGACCTTTCCCTGTATTTCTATATGTAGAAAGGTCTTGACTAATTACTCTTCTCTACTTTCATGGGTTGAGTTAAGAACGCTGCATAAAAGGTAAAGCTATGTGCAAAAGGTGAACACGTTTTATTGTTGTGTAGGATTAACAAAAGTCCTTCAGAAAGTAGAGTTCAGTGCACACTAAATAACACCATACAGTGTCTAAATTCACATAGTTACCAAATAGGACTGAAATAACTGCTATGATGTGTACAAGCAGCAGCACATCTACCCATAATCTGCCCTGTTCAATACAACTGGCATCACCTTGATACATTTTATAATACTGCAGGACAGGGTTGTCATTCTGAAGAGTAATCCAAGACCCCGAGGTTATATATTACTTTCACCAAACCAATACAATATTAATACAATTAGGAATATCCCTATAAATGGGGTTCCAGTGAGCCCCCCCACCTATACACACAGCATGTTTTCCTCTGCTAATGCGAGCTACTATTCCCTTAGAGGCAAGCTGTGCTATTAAAGCATAAATAATCGGATAGGTATACAAGAAAAGCTGATGTCACCACCCCTCCCCCATAGTAATATTAATAGTAATATAAGCGATAGAGCGCCACAAAACAGATGGTCCTGTGTGCTGTTACTCTGTATACGCTTCCATGATTTGCTTCCATACTGATACACAGAGTCTACTCTCCTTAACCCATATTCATTCCACAGCCAAAATGAACAGATTGATTTTCCAGGCAGAAACATTTTCTGGAGGATCTTAGATGCATTCTCAGTGTTCTACCTTGTAGTATCCATGAATTTCTTGTATTTCTATGGGCCCCCATACACTGCAAGATCTCAAAGGTCTTCTGCTCTTAAGGACCTATTAGAATTCCTTATTATATAGTCACATCTTTATTTGAATGGCCACCACGTCAATATGATTTTTTTGGCAGGGTAAATGTGTGAAATCTAGAAGCTAATGTGCATCTGCATTTGACGAGGGGTTGTACGATGTATTTTCACTGAAAAAAGTTTTGGTGTATCATTCGGCCAATACCTCCTTAGATTGTATTGTATTCATTGGGGCACATTTACTAAGGGTCCAAACGCGTTTTTCTGCTGGGTTTACCGAATTTTTCCGATTTGCGCCAAATTGACCCAGGATATTGGTGCACGCGATCGGATTGTGGCGCATCGTCGCCGGCTTTCAGACAGAAATCGGGGGGCCTGGCCGTCGGTAAACCCGACGGATTTGGAAAACCCGCGGAATTAAAAAAAAAGTTTGTGTCGCAAAAATAGCACTCACATACACCGAGACAGAGGAGGTGAATTCCGGCTGACTTCAGCGCAGCAGCAACACCTAGTGGACATCGGGCGCACGACCTTAGTGAGTCCGGGCAGAACCCGAATCATCGTCGGAGAACGCGGTGCTGGATCGCGACTGGACCGAGTAAGTAAATCTGCCCCACTGTGACTGGAGATATTTTTCTTAGAAATTATAACGTAGCTTTTATTTCACATGTAAAAAAAATAAGTGAACACAATTGTGACATGAATGCTTGGTTTATTTTTGTTCATAGTGGATGTAAAGGTAATGCATAGTTGCATCCTACTCCAATTATTGCATTGTTGTTTGCAATGCTTGGAACAACAAAGCATTAAAATAGTTTCTAAGCAGTGCGGTGGTGTGGATATAGTGTTCTCACCACCAGGGGCGTAACTAGGAAAGATTTTGCCCCATAGCAGACTTCTGAATGAGGCCCCTTCCCCCTAGGCTAGGCAGTCTTATTATCCCAGGGTGAGGGCACTCAAGTAACTGTAGACCACATGCGGGAAGTAGATGGCAGGAAGCTAGAGATGAGAGATTTCAATTCTTATCTGAGTTCCCGACTGTGTACTGTAGAAGATTTCACTGTTATATACATTTTATTACGTACAATTTGCAGCATTATATGTATTAAATGGTGCACATTTGCCATTCTTTATTGTGCCAAGTCAGATGCCGGGGCCCCCTGACAATTCGGGCCCACTGTAGTTACGCCCCTGCTCACCACCACTCAGTAATTGGGCAGGATGGCTAACAGCAATCTTAGATCTGCTACTTCTGCACTGATGCACCAGTTGGAGTTACTAGATGGTTTCCTTTTTATTCCAGGCTGGCTATGACTGTACTTGCTAGTGCTAATGTGGACTGGCTAGGGGTATTAGCGTTACTGCCCTAGTACTTTCACATTTGCACAGTAATGTTAGACTTATCTACTGCATTCCTTGTATCACCATTCACACATTTTACTCCTGGCTAAATAAACTGATGTAGCATTAGCAATCTGTATTGGCTGTATCTGTTCCCATCAACACTCAATTGACCCTAGGACCCAACGCGTTTCATTTTGCCAAAACTCATCAGGGATCTGTAAAGGATGGCACACTTTTCTATGTTGTGTTAGGTCTGTGCGGTATGCAGGTCGGGCATAGTGCTAGCCGTGGCGCGCACCGCATCTATCCCCTTTTAAATCAAATTGTGGATTCGCCATAGTCGGCGAGCCTCCCTCGGCAGCCAATCCTCTGAAAGCGTGTCAGCCATGACACTTTGCTATGGGTCAGACTGATATGTCGGGTTGGAGATATGCGTCGCTGAGCCTGCTGGTTCAGCAGCGCCCACGATTGCCCTCTCAAGTTGCTGGTACCCTGCTCCTATTTCAGTGTGAAATATATCCACTGGATGCTGGAGTTTTTTTTGCAGACAGAGAGTACAAATTTCAGGTGTTACAAAGCCCGCGATGGGGATTAAAAGTGCCCGTACATCTAGATACCAGCGTATAGATGCCCTGCATATGGGTGATGGTTTGGTCATTGAACTCGCGGAGACGGCTTATTTCACAGTGCCCACGATTATATGTGCCACCTTTATATTCCAGTGATTCATGTGCCAGGCACTGTATTGTCCCCTTACATCTGATTATCGACACGTATGGCCTGGGTCAGGGATAGGCATTGCGGAGTCTGCTTGCTCAGCAGTGCCCGCGATTTCCCACTTCACATCCTTCTGGTTGTCCTATGTACTCTATACCACAAACTATATAATTTCTCTTTTCCAGATTGACATTGCAACTCATGGAGCCAAAGGTGTAGTGCAGCTACAGTAAAGTTAGATGACACGGCATATAACGCGTTTACTGATTGCCAAAGGGAGCTGAAGTGTAAGCAGACAAGGCTGGGGGAGCAAGGACAGTTATTCCCAGCCACTGGCATCTATCTGTCTCTATCATCTATCTAATCTATCATTTATCTCTATTTTATTCATATCTATCTATCTATCTATCTATCTATCTAACATCTATCTCAAATTCAAATCAAAGAAGTTTTATTGGCAGGACTAAATACAAGGTAGCATTGCCAGAGCATTTATAAAATATGGGATTTTGGAGAATAAGATGGGGAACAGGGTCATGGGGAACAGGATGAAGGGGGACATGGGGAGAGGGGTTTTTATAGTGCATGGTATCATATGTCTCAGTCCCTGGTTCTCTCAGCCTATGGCAGACAGTTACAAATTGTGTGGCTATGGCCATTGTGGTCTTCTCTTCCCCCAGCAGGATGGAGATCTTCTCTTACTCCTCCATGGAGCTGAAGCCCGGGAGGAGATTTGAGAGTCTCCTGAAGTCTGCTCTCCCTGGGCACGTACCTCTGTCTGTGCCGCCCGGACTCCATAAACAGGTTGTGGGCACTCAGTTTGTGGCGGCTCAGGATCTAGCGGTCTCTGGGGTCCGGTAGTTTCTTCAGGTACAGGGGCCAGTCTATAGTCTCTCTGTGGACTCTAAGGTGGTCCTCCAGTCAGTGACATGTATGTATGTATGTGCAACATCCCCCACCGGGGCCTAGCCTTTTCTTGGGGCCTGGAGTCAGCCGGGGCCCGCAGTACCTGAGTGGCTGGCGGTTGCGGCCTAGGCACGCTAGTGTCACGGTGCTTGGTATGGGGAACTGGAGGGCTGTCCTACAGCCTGGCAAGTCTCCAGCAGGGTGGTGTTGGCAAGAAATGATGAGGAAGAGGCTGCTATAGCAGTTCTCCCTGGGGCAACCCTTTGGGGTCTGGAGTATGAATCCCAGTGTAGTGGATAGGGTGCCCGTGATGGTGACAGCCGTAGTAGCAGGGACCAGACAGAGGCAGACGTTGTACAAAAGTAACTAACAGTTCTTTATTGGAACCGACAGGAACAGTAGCAATGTGCCTTAACAGAATGGTGGAATGCTGGAGATGTAGTTGGAGGGAGCCACAGGATGGATCATCAGCCTGGATGCAAAGGGCAGGCTGGGAGATAGCTGTGTCCTAGTAGGATGCTTAAGCTTGTCCTGGATTGCTTCAGGTATCACCTTTGAAGGTAGGATGACATCCCTTTCCTCTCACTAGCTAGCTCTTAGCTCCACTCTTCAGGCAGGGAGCTGGGCTCACCTGCTCTGGTCTGGTGTGCTGGCTGCACAGACTCCTCAGAGTCTCTAATCTGATCTGTTCAGACTCCTAGGTCTGACTGACTGCTTCTTCTGGGGTTTTGTTACTCCCACTGGTCAGGTGGTGGCTACTCCTCCAATTACATCTCAGCTCACAGAAACAAAGTATAACACCTGTGATTGGTTGCTGGAATTACATCACAGAAAACAATTAACTCCTGCCTTACCAGGCAGGTTCTACCACTGCAGTGCTCATCTGTGTGATGTAGTTGTTATGTAGTGACATGCTGTGGGGTTGATCAGACCCTTCACAGGCTGCAAGCTACATGGTGGGTCGTATTCGCAACAACCACTCTGCCTTGCATCGGCGAGGGTGTTGCATATGTATGTATGATCTTCAAAAATAAAATCGGTATTTCTATCCCTTAGTATATAATGTTGGGGAATAGGGAGGGCATAAGCCTGGCTCCAAGAACTGTATACATGGGTCATGTCAGTTACTGAAAAGTACTGATGAAAAAAAGTTGGATAAGGTCCCAAGCAAAACCTGTGCCCTGGGGTCTGTGAATCTTTAGTTTCACCCCTGGGTATAGGCCAGCAATGTCACTCTGTAGGAAGATAAAAGTACCCAATTGAAGATTTGATTGATACCTGGTTGCTTTGTTATTATTGTAGGCAGATTGTAATGGATTGCTTTATACTACTGTTCTTATTTAGAAAAATCTATTGTTCTGACATTTTTTTTTATCAACTTCTTATCTGATAGTTTAATGCAGTTTCTTTCAGTGGGCTAAGGTGGACCTCTAGTGGTTTTATTGGAAGACTGCAATAAATGGGGGTTTCAGATATAGTGAAACCTTTTTGCATGTAAAAGTTTTCAGCTTTTTTAAAATTTCAATCTTGTACAATAATTAACTACCGTACCATCAATCTGTACTCAATACCCCATAATGACAAGGTAATATTTCTAATATTAGAAATCATTGATAAGGAAAAACTAAAATGCTGCAATGAGATAATTATTCATACCTGTTACACAGTAGAAGCATTGTGTTATGGCAGCCTTCAGTCTCTCTTCAAGATGTTTCTTCACTTTTACTAGTCATCTACATGTGCTAAATTCAGATAACTGGATATGATGTGGAAAGACACATCTATGGTGGGGAAAAAGTTGAGAGAGGCCTGTAATTGACATCATAGGTAGAACCTCAACTATGAGACAAAAAGTGAGAACAAATCCTAGAATTTAAATTGTCTGATTTGTAAAGAATTTATTTGCTAATTATGGTGGAAAATAAGTATTTGGTCAACAACAAAAGATCATCTCAATACTTTGTTATATCCTTTGTTGGCCACTACAGAGGTCAAGTATTTTCAAGTCTTCACAAGGTTGGCACACACTGTTGCTGGTATATTGGCCCATTCCTCCATGAAGATCTTCTCCAGTGAAGTGATGTTTTGGGGCTGTCGCTTGGCAACACAGACTTTCAACTCAACGTAGGTTTTCTATGGGGTTGAGATCTGATGACTGGCTAGGTCACTCCAGGACCTTGAATGCTTCTTAGGAAGCCACTTCTTTATTACCCAGGTGATTGGCTTGGGATCATTGTCATGCTGAAAGATCCAGCCATGTTTCATATTTAGTGCCCTTGCTGATGGAAGGAGGTTTGCACTTAAAATCCCACAAAACATGGCCCCATTCATTCTCTCATGTACACGGATCAGTGGTCTTGGTCCCTTTGCAGAGTAACAGGCCCTTGTCATGATATTGCCATCCCCATGCTTCATAGTTGGTTTGGTGTTATTCGGATGCAGCTCAGCGTTCACTCTCTTCCAAACATGATGCATTGTGTTTCTACCAAACAGTTCTACTTTGGTTTCATCTGACCATAACACATTCTCCCAATACTCTTCTGGAACATCACAATTCTCTAAACTTCAGACAGGCCCATGTATGTACTGGCTTATACAGGGGGACACGTCTGACACTGCAGGCGTAGTGTTTTACTGATGGTAGCCTTTGTTATGTTGGTCCCAGCTTTCACAGGTAATTCACTAGGTCCCCCATGTGTTTCTGGGATTTTTCGATCACTGTTCTTGTGATCATTTTGATCACAAGGTGTGAGCCCCTTATCAAGGGAGATTATCTTGTATGTCTTGTATGTCTCCCATTTTCTAATTATTGTTCCCACACTTGATTTCTTCACACCAAGCTGCTTGACTATTACAAATTCAGTCTTCCCAGCCTGGTGCAACAATTTTGTTTGCCATCGTGGAGTTTGGAGTAAGACTGTTTGAGGTTATGGACAGGTGTCTTATATACTGATAACAAGTACAAGCAGGATCCATTACTACAGGTAATGAGCGGAGGACAGAGGAGCCTCTTAAAGAAGAAGTTACAGGTGTTTGAGAGCCAGAGATCTTGCTTGTTATTTTCAACCAATATTTGCAAATAAATTCTTTAAAATACAGGTTGTCATTGGGTTATAGGCAGGTCCTTGCCCTGGGGCATCCATTTTGTACACCACTAACCAAAAGATCATTGCTTTAAGTCATGGAATGAGTGCTTGATGTATAATGAAATAAAAATATTCCATTTTATGTATATAAAATATTTTTGGGCTGAGAGTGTTTTTGTGTCTATGACAGGCAAATCTCTAGAAAGACAAATCCATTTCAACAACGTCGAAAGTAGCCTACTTCAAGAGGAAATATGCAGAAGAAGAAAATTTACATCAGGGTTACCAGGGGTGTTTTCCAAAAGTAAGTTTTTCAGAAAAATTTATATTGTATTTCCAAGGAAGGGTTTACTTCTCACACCAATCTTGAACTGCAGCATTGACTACTAGTTTACATGCACCACACATTATTTTAAAAGTGGCTCCTCTTGGGTTCCCCCATACATTAAAGATAATTGCTGGTGATGTAGCAGGACACCTTCTGATCAGCGTATCATGAAGATACCCAATAGGGATTCTCCATATTTGATAACCTCTTCAATGGACATTTTCCACCAGGATTATAAACCAAGCTGTTAGGATCAGTGGATCCTCTGGACCACCGCGGGAGATGTAACTAGCCAACACCCGGAACCGGAGCCTAGCGGCACCTGGTATTCACCAGAGCCCGCCGCAAAGCGGGTTGGACTTGCTGCGGCAGGATACCACTAGGTTGTTCCCAGGTGTGACTAGCCCATGGTGGCAGCCGAGGTCGAGGTACCTTAGCGGATGACAATCTCGTAGACAGGTCCAGGCACAGGGTCAGGGCAGGCGGCAGAGATGCAACGTCAGGTCCAAGTCCGGGGTCAGCAACAGGAGGTCCAGGCAGGTGGGAACGGGAACACAGGCACACGGAACACAGCAACACGGAGGAACTCAGGTAACACAGGACACAGGAGCGGGAACACACAGGAATACACGGGAACGCAGGCATACACAGGAACGCAGGAATAATCGCTTGTAAGCTTTCTCTAAGGCTATGAGGCACAAAGATCCGGCAAGGGTAACAGGAAGAGGCAGGCTTATGAAGAATTGGGCAATATGGCCAGTGCCAATTAATGGCGTGCTGGTCCTTTAAATTTGGAGAAGGTGCCGCGCGCGCGCCCTAGCAGTCGGGGACGCGCGCGCACAGCGGAGGGGAGCGAGCCAGGAGCCGGGACGGGTGAGTTGCGCTGGCGGCGCGCTGGCGGGGGCAGGGCGGCACGGGTGAGCCCGCGACCCGCGATGTGGGTCGCGGGACCACCCGTGACACAAGCGCACTTACATAATATTGTGTGCCTCTTCTTTTAACTTCTTATACTTTTATTTTGCAAAAAAATATGGAAATAAGCCTGAGGGGCTATGGGCTCAGTTAACAGTTATGAAGCCCAGGGCCCCTCAAGCTAATTTGCATATACTGTAAAAACAAGGGCATCAGAAGGTAAAAGAAGAGCAGATGCTACCAGTGGCAGCTCACATCTGCATGTAAGTGTGCTTGGTTTACAATCCTTAATCCTGGTGGTAGATTTAAAAATCCCTAATCCATATACTAGTTATTGGCTAGTCAAAACAGATAACAGCAGAGGATCTGTCACAGGGTAATCACGATACCACTCAGTAGGAACAAATAGAGCATAATGATCTTTAAGTAGAAGGACAGGAACCCTCAAAACACTCTGACTATCAAAAAATTGGCAATAAAAAAAAAGCAAGAGGTAAGAGCGTGACATGTGAAATACCGTAATTGATCGCAATGGAAATTCCATTGTTATGACTGGAGTATCCCTTTAAGACCTCCACATCATAGCACCACAACGACTATGCTTTCATTTCTCTACAATCCATCGACTCAGTCTCATTTGTAGTTAACTCTAATGAGCTATTGTTCCATAGAGACTTGTCAGTGAGAAACAAATAATAGTCTTTATTATCCAGAAAATGGACATGTCACTGCCTCATCTGTTGTGTTATTATGGCTTTTTATGTTTGGCTTACGGGATGGAGAACATTGTACAGAGAAACATGCAACTATTTGGAAACTAAGTACCACAAATAAGACTTCTTAAGCTTCTCCAGATATGCATTATTGACACTCAATAGTGAACTGTAGGAAATTGTATACATCAGCCAGGAAGAATCACCTTCTATGCCTCAGATTTTAATCAGATTTTTCAAAAGAAGTGAGGAGTGAAAAATATAAAATATTGTTTAAAAATACAAATTTGCTCCCAAACATCTCCAAAACATATAATGCCAGAATTCTAAATGTTATACCTCCATGATATGATAAAAAATGCCTAACAGCCACAGGTTTGCCATTGTCATTGTCAGTTATTGTATCTTTAGTAGGATGGGAGAATTGGCTGCCCATGAGCAAGTTTGATACATCCAACTCACATCAAACTCCCATCGTGTGATTGCTGGAACGTCCGGCCCGAATGCTTAGCATGTCAGTTCAGTTCTGGTTGCTGATCTTTAGGCCGGACATTCGAGCAAGCACACGATGCAAGTTTGATGCAAGTTGGACGTATCAAACTTGCTTGTGAACAATAGGCCTAAGAGTGATTAAAGGGGCAGTGAAAACCGGCAACGGGTGTAGCAGGCCAGAATAACCCTGTAATAAAAACGGACAATGCTCCACTCCTTTAAAATCAGCAGTAAAATTAATTGAACGTCACTCTCACCACACCGGTATGGTCAAGGATGGATAATTTCCTTGTGGTGTTTCATGCATTTCATGCACTAGTCGTCCCTGCGTGAGTTGTCTGTTGTGAACAATAAGCTCGATGGTCGTAGCTTGTCTTGGAACCTATACATTTGGGGGCAAGTATATACTGAAGATCACACAAGTTTGGAGTAGGTCCTTTTTTTTTATTAATATACTCACAAAGGAAGTTAAAAATTTGCATAATAAAAGAACACCAGACACCTCGCCTAACCAGGTTTTGCCTCTTCAGACTTCTTCCGGGGCATCATTCTTCCATTGCCCTGGAAGAAGCCTTCCTCCTGCCACTCCACCCTGCATTACAAGACCAGCTCAGACACAGGCACTTCCTGCCGGCAATTAGCGTACAAAAACTAATCATCTCCTATATCAGATCTGTCTCATCTCTCTTTCTATGTGTCAGATATAAGTAGAATGTGCACAAGCTAAAGGAAAGTGTAGCTAAACCCTGTACCCTGATAATCTTAGCACATTGTCACCACACAACATCTCATAGCACAGAGGAATCAGGAAGTGTCTGCTTAGAGAGTCCCCGCCCACACTCTGGAATCTTACACTGACCACCACTGAGTTATAGGAACTAAAACAGCAATAAAACTGAGTTCAACTGTAAAGTAAGGGGTTAAAAATTATCTTTATTGTGTAAACGTCACTAGGGGATTAAAATTTGAGAACTTTCTTTCATGGGCAAACCCTACGAATTCTATATTAAATAATGTAAACTTGTGTACCTCTTGTGTATATTACATATTACTGATGGGGGTATAAAATGGTCCAGTCTACTTTGTACCTTGGGATATAATCTGATCTAGGCTAATTTAACCCTGGGTATAGTATGGGTTGGGGGTATACTCTGACCTGCTATATTGCTATCGGCAATACCTACCTTCCTGTATGGCCATATTAACCCAGTTTTGGTTGAGGACATCTTTAAAGGACATCTACCACCAGGATGAAGAACTGTATGCAAATGAAGCTGAGGGGCTCCATTAACACTTTAGGAGCCTGGAGGCCCTCAGGCTCATTTGAATATAGTCCTTCATCCTGGTGGTAGATGCCCTTTAATACCTCACTGATGATAAAATATTCCCTTCTCATGTATTAGAGAACACTCACATTGATGTAATATATCTTTTTCCAGCACTTGATAATACCAGAAGACCGGACCTGTATCCTCAAGCTGTCTCTAGAAAAGCTTCGCTTCCTTGAAGACCCAGAGATCTACTTACGGAGATCAGTGTTGATCAATAACTTACTCAGGAAGATCCACCTGGAAACAGATAAAGAAAATTATGACTATTACAGGGGAAGCCCTAGCAGCAGGAACCCATATACAGATGCTAGAAAACGGGTGAAACTCATGGTGAAAGGTTGTTGTTCCCAATCTCTCCACTATGAGGAGTTGTGTTCATATCATATTGTGCCTTATGCTGCTGAAAATATTATGTATCCGATTGGCTATTCAAGCAGTCACCTGACACAGAACTCTCCTCTGCTGATATACAGGATGAAAGAGTGACCTCCGACTTGTCTCTTCAAGGTCAATGGTGTCCTGAAGTGGAAAATGCCATAATTTACAGGACAGCTTGCGAGAAAAGACATAGCAGATCAAAAGCGATCGGTAAAATTAGCTAACGCAAAGCAGTTTGTTATCCTTTGTGATTGTACAAAATTGCATTGCTTTTTTCTGAACCGTATGCATACGACACACGTGTCTTATCACTGATGACGCTAGATATTGTATGAGAGATCATTGCAGTTTTAGATATTTTTGGATATTTACTTTTAGACTCCACCGAACACTTACAGATGAGTTTCAGCTTTATTCTTAGCATTTGAATAGAGTTTTGTCACCGGGCAGTGTTTTTAATGCTATTGAAGTCTTTATAAGCTGATATTTTTCAGGTTGATAGTTTATGAGGATGTTAGGTGGAATTCACACTTGCAGTAGAATACTGTGCGGTATACTGTGTGGTACTTGGCATGGTTGCTGCCAATTGGATATGTATTATCACATGGTACGGTGAGCACAAACTTGTGTCACTGTATCGTGCTGTCACCCAAAAAAATTTGCTCCAAATATGGCACAGCTGCACGTCTCCCAATGGAAGGGCTTAGCTGGACGTAGCATACATTCTATACATTGTGCATGAAGCCTTATGCCTAAACAGGTTTTTGCAAGTAAACTGGAGAACCCTGAGGTGGATGGGGTAGGGGTGGCAAAAAATAAAAGAAAGTCCACTTGTTCTATTGCGGGTTCAGTTCCTGTGTTAATTCGGCTTTTCCAATCTCCACCCTGCTGGAAGTGCTGGGGGTTCACAGGGGTCCCTGTGGCCAATCACTGCACAAGTGGCCTCCCGTGGTCTGAGGAGGCCATTGCTTAACCAAAGTCGGTCCTATTACAGCCATCCCACCCCCCGCGGGAAACTGGTAGTGCCAAAGTGACAAGGGTAACTGGATACAGAGCTGGGTTCGTACAGTTTGTTTTTCCCTGACACCCTGCCCTGGCCCCTTGGGGAAAACTGCATTAATGCATAGCCTGAGTTAAAATGTATCAGTTTCAGAGGATTTGTTCCTTTAGAATGCTGGAAGGGCTATTCTCTTCTGGGCAATGGCATTAAATTCATCTGCAATATGGATATATTGCTTCAATTGGAATGTGATAAGATAATTTCCCATGAATGTAGCCACGTTGTCCCTTAGAAACGAGATAGTTATCCTTGGATACGACCACCACTGTTGGAGGGTTAGCAGAAAAAAACTAATTGTATATGAAATGTTTGGGAGTTACTACATGTCAGCCGACTACATTGTGGTAATGATAGCTGAAACCAGGTGGTCGGGCAGGACTCAATAGCGCATGTCTGGCCACCACTGTTAGGGTGCCTTCACATAGGTACATTTTTTAAATAACATGTAATTGTAGAAATGTTTATATATGGCAGATTAATTCATTTAAATGTGTATGCCCAGATGGGAATACATACATCCCCACCCCTGTGAATGAGGCACACTATTTGGGGTGTGCAAGGTACCCCAGGTATACCGTACTACGTTCTAATGGAAGTGTGAACAAGGCCTTACTTTGAGGTAAATCATGTCTGACGTGATTATGTATAGTATAATATGCCTCTATTTTCCTTTCTTCAAAAGAGAAGCAGTTATTTTTGTAAAAAGAGTAATTATTTCAAGAAATAATGTGTTTTGAGGGTTGATCCCCATTGATATCTTGTATATGTGATGGATTTTTAATATAGCTTGACAGCACTGTACTAATGTTATTATTTATTTCCTATAAGAAATGCCCCTACTGTTTTTAAAGGAGTTTTCCACTTTTACATATTATTGAGCTCTCATTTGGGTAGATTATCAATATTAGATCAATTGGGTCTCTGCTCTGTTCATCAGCCGAGTAACACAGAGAAAATAGAGAATGTGGTCGGAAGAACAGCTCCATTCTCTGTGTAGTGGCTGGTCCTTGTAATTGCAGCTAAGCTGAAAGGGAGATGAGATGCAGTGACATAACTCAACCACTACACAGAATGTGTCTATGCACGTACAGCTCTGTATTGTTGAGTTTATCCAATCAGATCTGATATTACTGAAAGTGGAAAAACCCTTCAAAGGGAACCTATCACCATATTTTTTCACAAATACAGCTAATTACAGGTTTCCATAGAGCCCTATTAACTAACTCTTCTTTTAGCTACAAATTGTTTCCCTCGGATCCCCATAAAATCAATTTTATAACCTTGCCTTGCATATAGCCACATTTAATGTCGGTCAAAAGCGGCGTGGGCTCCTCAGGCTGAATCCAGTAGCTCCTCCACATGCCTTCTCAGCATTGGCAAGTAATGTCATGTGATCAGAGTGACATCATCCTTTAGCCTTATAACATTAGCAAACTGTAACCCATGCATATATCTGATGACATGAAATTGAAGCCGCCTCTATGGAAGATGGGTAGCAGTAGAAGTCCATGGAGACTGCTGTGATGTGATTAGATATGTGCATGGGGTACAGATTTCTAATGGTAGGAGACAAAATGATCTGAATGAAACTATTTTTATGCTAAAAGAAGGCTGTCAGTTAGTTAATAGGGTTTTAGGGAAACCTGTCATTTAGGGAATAAATGTGGTGACAGGTTCCCATAATGTCCCATAAATACCCTATAACATAAATCATGGGCCTAAATTGGAAGTAGTAATTGCCAAAGGAGGAAAAAAACAACATTTTAATACCAAAGACATATCTGGAATTTAAGCAACCATGCAAAGAATATAGGTCTCCTTGAGTTGTCTGCTTCTGTTTCTAGGTAAGCTGCAGGTAGGTGCTACCTACGAACGTATCTCTGTGACGGCTTTTATAAGGCTGTCCATCAGGGCAGTACACATGGTACTGTGGTCAGGAACCCGTGTCAATTAATTTTACAAGACCCAATGAGTCTTTGGTCCAAATGCTAAAACATGTATGTAATAAAGAATACTTCTGTTATACCACAAAGTCAATGCTTAATGCAGTATGCAATCTTCATGGAGGAAGCCACAGCACCAAGGATTAAATTCCAAAAGATTTATTTACATGTGCATCCAAACATGATAAGCGCGACGTTTCGATTCGCAATGAATCTTTATCAAGCATTGCATACTGCATTTATAATGCAGTATGCAATTAGCTCTGAAGCTCCCCCTACCGGTGGCTGATGGTAGCTAACATGCATAGGCTAAATGGGAAAGTACCTACGAGATCCTGACAATTTCACCCTATAAAGCCTACACAACATTTCTCTTTCTTAGGATTCAGATGAAGACAGCACAAGGTCTCCTATTTCAAGTAATTTTTTTTAATGTTCAATGGTAAAAGTTCTTTAACAAGGCAATGCAGGGACACTTTGCCATCACTTGGTTTCGGAGCGCACTGCCAACATTTAAGCGGAATCTGTATTGGAGAGGACAGTTTCTGTGTAGCTTTATAGTTCATCTATTTTCATGTTGTAAGACTAAAATATATTTTTGTTTGGAGGCTCTTTGGGTGTGTGTGACTTTTCTTTGAATTCTGATGCTTTTATGATGAATGTTGAATTTTAGAAATGATAAAATATTAAAAGGGTTGGCCCCTTTAATGGTGACCCTTAAAAGATTACTCATATTATACTTACCCACAGAGCCACAGGGCCCAGGGCTGCTGGGGGGGGGGCCCACTTAAGGCTGTGCATAAGAAACCCATGGGGGTGAGTGGGGCTATTTATAATTAATCCATTGGGGGAGAGGGGGGCTTTATATAAAATAACCATGAGGGTACTGTACATAAAATAACCATTGAGGGGCTATTTGGGATGATAAACTAGGAATATTTTAGTGAACAAAACTTCCCTAACTATTTAAGTTTCTGAATTTTTAATGCCGCCACGTGAGTTCACTGCAAAGGGGCCTACAACGGCTCTTTGGCCCCGGTGGCTACTGAAACCTGGAGCCGACCCTACTTACACTTCATACACACAATGTTGCCCGCCGTACCGTAGTACTGCAAGCAAACATTGGCGCTGGGGAGATGAGGAGGGGGAGAGCGTCGCTCACCCCCGCCCCTCTCCATATTTTAACATACAGGCTGTCCTATATTTCAACAGGCTGCAGAACGGTACGGTGCCGCACGTGTGCTGATCCGCACTTCTCCCGTACGGTGGCGAGAGGCTATTGCCATATATAGGCCATTTATACGTCCCCCATACATTTGTGTGAACACTGGTAAAGTTTGTAGTTTGCAATGTAACAGGGTGGGGCTTGTGCCTATCAGATGGGTAACAAGTACCACATGGTTTGCCCTGATTCAGTGGAAATGCAGATGCGATCAGCACAAGCCACTCCCCATTCCAGTTGCATTGCATTTCAAAACACATTACAAGCGGAACATGTAACCCCGGTCAAAGTGCTTAGTCACACATTGGGGCTCATTTACTAAGGGTTGCACTGCTCACTTTCATTGTGTAGCACGCGTTCGGCTTTTGGTACAGTTGTACCGGCTTTCATGCAACAGAGATGGGGGGGCGTCGGACGATCCGATTTGGATCGGTTCGGATTGGGAATTAACTTTCAAATTGTGTCGCACTTATATACACCAGGAAGTAAAAGGTGAACTCTGGCGAACCTGAGCGGGGAAGCGGCACATGCAGGATATTGGGCGCCAGTCTTATCGTCGGACAATGCACTTTAGGTGAACTCCCCCGGACGGGTGAGTAAATGAGCCCCTATGTATGTAGTTGTATTTTTTTTTGGTTTGTCTCATAATATTCGTTTTGTTTTTTGTTGCAAAATGTTCTTTATTTTGGTGCACATGTCCCTCTAAGGCCGGTGGCACATGTGGCGTTTTGAACCCATTTTTGGGCCGTTTTTAAGCAGTCTGTTAAAAAAACGCATCGGTTTTTGACAGGTTTTACCAATAATCTTAATTAAAAAGGGTAAAAAACAGATGCATTTTCAAAAAATGTATGCGTTTTCAAAAAACGCATGCGTTTTTTAACGGACCGCTTAAAAACAGCCCAAATACGGGTTCAAAGCACCACGTGTGCCGCTGGCCTAAGTAGCAATTGGTCTTGATAAATTCTGGAGTGGTTTTTGTCCTATTTCTACGCCATGGTGTGACTGGAAACATTTTGCACCAAAACGTGCGCCTAAACGACAATTTGCCCAAATAGCAAATCGTGAATTTAGCTCAGTATTGTAAAACTAGTCTAAGCAAATAATGAATTTGGTTCGAACAGGGTCTATTTTAAAGGGATTTCGCACTATCCCATGTTCTTTTGGCACAATGGAAAGTCACAAAACAGATACTACAACTGCGCCAAAACAATGGCAAACATAGACAAAAAAAACAATGATAAATCCCCCCCCCCCCCTCACTGACTTTTATGGTGTCTGTTTGGTCACTGGTGTAGAATTTGTAAAAGACCCCTTTTTGAGTATCCAAGGCTTTTTGAGATGTTTTTCTTTTTATTTGCCTTCAAGCCTCATCTAAAGCCTCTCACTCAGCTAAACCAGTTCCCTGCACTGTACTGAACAGACACAACCAGTGCCATCTACAGGTGGGAATCTGTTCCTTTTGAAATAGATATACTGGTTTGGAATGTTCCTGAATGTTATGCTTGATGGTAAGGGGCTGCCTTACAATGTAGCAAAAGAGGCAATGTTTTTCATGTCCCATTCTGGAAAATGTATGTGTGTATGTCCCAAAATGTGGACATACTGTAAGTCTCCACATTCTTGCAAGTCGGCCTTAATTGGCAGTCTCTGTAAGAAGAACTCTTACTGATTTTTCCTATTTATGTGCTAGTGAGGACCTCTAGTGGCGTTATTTGCAAACTGCAGACAAAAAAAGAGCTCTGAGTTTATGTGTACAGTATAATATGCTTTTGATATGATAGTGACACAGTGGGTACGGAAAGTATTTTGACTCCTTTAAAATTTCCACTCTTTGTTTTATTGCAGCCAATTGGTAAAAAGTATTTTTTTTGGTTCATTAATGTACACACTGCACCCATCTTGACAGAAATGTAGATATTTTTGCTAACTTATTAAACATGAAAAACTGAAATCACATGGTCATAAGTATTCAGACCCTTTGCTCAGTATTGAGTAGAAGCAGCTTTTTAGCTGGTACAGCCAGAAGTCTTCTTGGGAAGATGGAGCAAGTTTTTCACACCTGGGTTTAGGTCCGGGCTCTGTCCGGGCCAGTCCGGAATGGTCACATATTTGTTGTGAAGCTACTGCTTTGTTATTTTAGCTGTGTGCTTAGGGTCATTGTCTTGTTGGAAGGAGAACCTTCTGCCCAGTCTAAGGTCCAGAGCACTCTGGAAGAGGTTTTCATTGTAGATATCTCTGTACTTGGCTGTGTTCATCTTTCCTTCAATTACAACCAGTGGTCCTGTCCCTGCCCCTGTAGCAGTGATGACAAACCTTTTACACACCGAGTGCCCAAACTACAACCAAAACCCACATATTTTTTTTGCAAGGTGCCAATGCGAGAAATTAAGCAGTAACTTATTACTCCCTGCTCTTTCAGAGGTTTAAATTGAATAGGCACCTGAGGCCACCAATACAGTAGAAAGAAGGAGAAGAAATTTGGATTATCATTGTAGCTTCCTTCTAGGGTCCTGGGCTGCCTGGGACTGCAAGAGGTCTTGAGTCCTGGTTTGCTCCACACATACCGCTTAGAATTGATAACAAAATTTCAATCTTCTTTTCAGCAGACCAGAGAATATTATTTCTCATAGTCTTGGGGTCCGCCATGTGTTTTTTTGCAAACTGCGGCTTTTATATGTCTTGCACTAAGGAGAGGCTTCAGTCAGCACTCTCTGCCATAAAGCCCTCACTAATGGAGCTGCAGTGATAGTTGCTGTTGTGAAACTTTCTGGACATCTCCCTAATGCATCACAGGAGCTCAGTGCCACACCCCTGCCAATACATAGGCAGGCTGGTAGTTGCGAATAGCACCCTCTCCAGGTTAGGAGCTGTCAGACGGAGTCATGAACCCTCTACTGAGTTTCTAGCACTTAGATATTATGTAATAGCAGTTGTAACCTCCGCCTGGAAAGGCAATAGTTAAATGGGTGTAAGATGTTATCCAATTATGTGGCTGTATTGTAAATAAGAGTGTGATTGGAGAGGTGCCACCAACTGACCAGGGGGAGTATAAAACCCCTTTGCAGGGGGAGCACATGTTTTTTTGAGCACATGGACATAGTGAACAGAGATCCAGTGTGTAGCACAGCTTTAGTGCTGCCTCAGAAACCATTCTTAGGAATTGAGTAAGGAAACTCTAATCCAGAGCTGCAGCTTCCACAGTTTGGACACAGCTCCATCTCAATTATCCCAGCCTGCATCTACAACCAGGCCTTATCCTGTGGACCCCTCTCCATAACCACTCCAGTACCAGTAATCTGAATCTGCTGTTTGTCCATTTTGGCCCGTTGCCTGCTACCTGTTGTTCAATAAAGAACCCTGAGTTCATTTGCACAATGTTGCCTCCGTCTGATCCCTGGAATCAGACACTCAGGGGTTGCCCCTGGGAGAACCGGTACATCAGCCTCTCCCTGCATATTTCTTGCACACACCACCTAGCAGGCTGTGGGACACCCCTCCGGTCCCCATACCAAGCACCGTGACATCAGCACGCCCTAGGCCACAATCGCCAGCCACTACGGTATTCTGGGTCCCGGCTGTCACCATCCCCCAGTGGGGGATGTTGCATCAACCACAGTGATCTTGGGGTTCTTCTTTACTTACCACAGCAGTGGTCCCAGCTGCTCATAGCCACTGTATAGTAGTGATAGATTTCCTACCGCAGTTTCCTACTCACAGTTCCATCCACAGGACTGGCACAATGCAAAGGTGGTGCCAATATTTAAAAAAAGGTAAAGTGATCCTGGAAAATGTAGACCTGTGAGTTTAACATTGGTTGTTGAAAAAAGAATGGGATACCTCATTATAGTGTATAAATACCTGAATGGTCAGTACCTCAAAGTAGTTTCTGTTGATCCAAGGAGTTATTCTGACCACCATATTAGGGGTCAGGAAGGAATTTTTCCCTGCTCTGTGCAAATTGGTATCAGCCTTGCAGAATTTTTGCCTTCTTCCGGATCAATGCTATATAATTTAATAGGTTGGACTTGATGAACTGATGTCCTTTTCTAACCTTATTTACTATGATACTATCTGTGCGGAGCTAACCTGCAGTATGGATTGATCAGCAGCTGCCAATTTGTTCACTAGATTTCAATCCTTACTCATTTTATTGTGGACCGCTCATCTTCCCCTCAGATTGTGGGCCTCCTCTTATCTCCCCTCTCGTTTAGTGGGGGATCAAAAGTAAAGGGACATGCCTTTACATCTTGGAAGCAGCCAGGGCCTAGAATACCAGAGTGGCTGGCGATTGCGACCTAGGGTGTGCTGTTGTCACGATGCTTGGTGTGGGGGAGGGCTGATCTACAACTTGGCAAGTCTCCAGCGGGTGGTGTGTGCAAGAAATAAGGAGGGAGAGGCTGATGTATTGGTTCTCCCTGGAGCAACCCCTTAGTGTCTGTAAGATAGGTCCCTGGATAATGGATGGGGAACCCGTGGTGGTAGACAGCCGTATCCAGGTATCAGACAACGTTGTGCAAATTAACCCACGGTGCTTTATTGAACATGTTGCAGGCAACAGACCTAAATGGTTAAGAGCAGATTCTGGTACTGGAGGTGTCGTGGAGAGGGTTCTCAGGAATAGTGCACCAGCCTGGTAGTAGATGCAGGCTGGGATGGAGCTGTGTCCAAACTGTTGAAGCTGCAGCTCTGGATTTGAGTCTCCTGACTCTGGTCCTGGGATTTGGTTAAGTGTCAGCACTGAAGGTGTACTGAACACTGTCTCTCTCTTCACTCAGTCCATGTGCTGAGAGTCCTGATGGTAATGCATATACTCTCCAAGAGAGGTGGTGGGAAATAGGCCTGTGCTCACACTGCAAAGGGGTTTTATGTTCTCGCCTGGTCAGGTGGTAGCACCTCTCCAATCACAGTCCAGTTTACAATACAGCCAACTCAATGGCCAATAACTAACACCCACTTAACTATTGCCTGTCCAGGCGGAGGCGCTGCATTATCCCTTTGATGATTTGATCAGACTCACTGTATGGATCCTGACAGGTAGACGGCCTTATTCGCAACTACCCCCTTGCCTATACGTTGGCAGGGGTATGTTGCACATACATTGCCGCCCTCACTTCCTCCCTACAGTATGCCCCATCCCAGCTCTTTCCTTCCCATATCCCTGTGGTATTCAACTCTATCTGATGCACATAAAGTTGAAGAGAACCCGTCAGGGAAATTAACCCCCCAGACTATATATATTTTTATAAACTGCCATTAGAAAGCATTGTTTTTGTCCCTTCATTGTCCCTTTACATGCCTGTGACCTTAAACAAATGGGTACTAAAGCTGTATGCACCCAAAAGAGGTCCAGTGAATCATTATCATATTTAACAGTCCAGCCTATTTATGAGTGGGAGGCACCATCCACATCCCCTAGTGCTTGACTGACAGCCTGTATAATGATGTAACACTCCTGCTGCTGGCTGTCTCTATGTGCTTCCTGCTGCTGGCGCCCCCTGCAGTCTATGTGTGTGTAAGATACTCCTATACACATTACTGACAGCCTGTATAATGATGTAACACTCCTGCTGCTGGCTGTCTCTATGTGCTTCCTGCTGCTGGCGCCCCCTGCAGTCTATGTGTGTGTAAGATACTCCTATACACATTACTGACAGCCTGTATAATGATGTGACACTTCTGGTGCTGGCTCCTCTCTATACTTCCTGGTGCTGGCGCCCCCTGCAGCCTGTGTGTGTGTAAGATACTCCTATACACATTACTGACAGCCTGTATAATGATGTGACACTTCTGGTGCTGGCTCCTCTCTATACTTCCTGGTGCTGGCGCCCCCTGCAGTCTATGTGTGTGTGTAAGATACTCCTATACACATTACTGACAGCCTGTATAATGATGTGACACTTCTGGTGCTGGCTCCTCTCTATACTTCCTGGTGCTGGCGCCCCCTGCAGCCTGTGTGTGTGTGAGACAACTGCTCTAGGATGCAAGCATGTTATAGCAGAACTTGCCAGGCATTTTTGTAGCTGATGTCTGTGTCTCTCACATGTATATAACAGAACATGTCAGGTACTTTTGTAGCTGATGTGTGTGTCTCACATGTGTATAGCAGAACATGCCAGGTCGTTGTGTAGCTGATGTCTGTGTCTTTCACATGTGTATTGCAGAACATGCCAGGTACTTGTGTAGCTGATGTCTGTGTCTCTCACATGTATATAACAGAACATGTCAGGCACTTGTGTAGCTGATGTCTGTGTCTCTCACATGTATATAACAGAACATGTCAGGCACTTGTGTAGCTGATGTCTGTGTCTTTCACTTGTGTATAGCAGAGCACAGCAAGCCAGGTACTTGTGTAGTTGATGTCTGTGTCTCTCACATGTGTATAGCAGAACATGTCAGGTACTTGTGTAGCTGATGTCTGTGTCTCTCACATGTGTATAGCAGAACATGTCAAGTACTTGTGTAGCTGATGACTGTGTCTCACAGATGTGTATAGCAGAACATGTCAGGTAGTTGTGTAGCTGATGTCTTTGTCTCTCACATGTGTATAGCAGAACCAGGGCCGGATTAAGATTGGTGGGGGTCCCTCTACAGAATGTAGCCCAGACAGGGTACACATCTAGCATCCATATAATAGGTAGGGTCCCCCCATAGTCAGTAATCCATGTAAGACAGGTTTCCCCCTTAGGCATCATGCACAAAAATGTAAATGGGACCATGATCGCACAATTTGACATAGATGTCTACAGCCCCCAGTAATTCATACATTTACAGCGCCCATTCGTAATTCATAAATGTACATTCCATAGTAATTATTATATACATTCCCCCAATAATTAATAGATATACAGTCCCCAGTAATAATATATACATCCCCCAGTAAAAGATATAAAGCCCCCAGTAATTAATAGATACAACCCAGAGTAATTCATAAACGTACATCCCTCAGTAATTAATATATACAGTCCCCCAGTTTTACATGCAGCCCCCAGTTATATATATAGCCCACTGTTATTTGTACAGCCCTCTGTTGATATATAAAGCCCCACAGTTATAATTACAGCCACCCAGTTATATATACAGCCCCCAATTTATTTATACAGATCCCCAGTTATACATACACATCCCCCAGATGTATATACAGCTCCCCAGTAATACAGAGCAGCCCCCCATGAATATACAGTCCCCCATTTATACATACACCCCCCAATTATATACAGCAGCCTCCCATGAATATACAGCATCCCCCCATGAATATACAGCCCCCATAGCTATGAATAGAGCCCCCCAATAGTATACAGCTGCTCCCTATGAATATACAGCCCCCTGTTATACCTACAGCCCCCCAGTAATATACAGCAGTCCCCCATAAATATAGAGCCCCCCAGTTATAGATAAACCCCCAATAATTTACGGCAGCCCCCCATGAATAAACAGCCCCCCAGTTATACATACAGCCCCGAATAATATACAGCAGCCCCCTATGAATATACAGTAGCTTCCCATGAATATACAGCCCCCCAGTTATACATACAGCCCCCAAATAATATACAGCAGCCCCCTATGAAAATACAGTAGCCACCCATGACTATACAGCAGCCCCCCAATAATAAACAGCAACCCCCCTTGAATATACAGACCCCCCAGTTATACATATAGCCCCCCATGAATATAAAGTAGCCTCACATGAATGTATACCAGTTATACATACAGCACCCCCAGGTGTGTATACAGCCCCCCATAATTCATAACAAGTCCCCAGTAAAATAATAAATCTGAACTCACCTCCCATTCCCACGATGCGCAGCAACCTCCTGCTCCTCTTTTGGGATGCCGCCAGTACATTTGTGTCTATGGCAGTCCCCATAAAACACAGAACACAGGATATCGGCATCCTCCTGCCGGAGTGTGAAGTCACATTTCGCGCCACATGCACAACGAAGCCGACATCCCGTGCGCTGTGTTTTATGGCAGCTGCCATAGACACAAATGTACTGCCAGCCGCCGCTACCGCTAGGGCGGCGCGGCAAACTGGATAAATAACGGAGCACATAGTGGGCAATTGCGGGCAATGTGACCGTCCGAATTGCCACACTTGGTGGGGGCCTGTTTTAGGGGACAAAGTGATGGGGGCCCCAGGGCACGCGCCCAGTGCTCCCCCCCTTTAATCCGGCTCTGAGCAGAACATGTCAGATACTTGTGTAGCCGATGTCTGTATCTCTCACATGTGTGTAGGAGAACACAGCATGTCAGACACTTGTGTAGCTGATGTCTGTGTGCAACATCCCTCACTGGGGCCTAGCCTTTTCTAGGGGCCTGGAGGAAGCTGGGGCCCAGATTACCGGAGTGGCTGGCGGTTGTGGCCTAAGGCACGCTGATGCTGATGCACGGTGCTTGGTATGGGGACTGGAGGGCTGTCCTACAGCCTGGCAGGTTTCCAGCAGGTGGTGTGTGCAAGAAATATGGAGGGAGAGGCTAAGGTACTCATTCTCCCTGGGGTAACCCCTTTGGGTCTGTAAGATATGTCCCTGGGTAATGGATCGGGAGCCCGTGATACAGCCGTATCCAGGGAACAGATGGAGGCAACGTTGTGCAAAATAACTCACGGTTCTTTATTGGAACAACTGCAGGCAACAGACCAAAACGATCTCAGAACATATGCCGGATTGTTGGGGATTCCGGATTACTGGAGTGGTCATGGAAAGTGATCCTCAGGAGTAGATTCACCAGCCTGGTAGTAGATACAGGCTGGGATGGAGCTGTGTCCAGATGTGGATGCTGCAGCTTGTCCTGGGGTTAGCTGTGTGTCTTTGCTAGTGTTGCATCAACGCCGTCTCTAGTCACTCAGTGTGTTCTAGAAGGTGTAGTAGGTGTGCTCTTGTGTGAGAGCTGGGGCCTAAGAGATGCTCATGTGGTGAGAGCATGTGCTCAGAAGCAAGGCTCAGGCCTAAGAGACCTCACCTCTCTGGTAAGAGGTGGCTGGTAAGAGACCATGCCCCTTCCTGTCCAGGGGTTTTGTTGACTCCTGGTCAGGTGGTGGCTCACTCTCCTATCACACTCCAGTTCACATAAAGGAATACAATTGGATCAGGTATCACACATCTCTTAACCCTTGCCTGTACAGGCAGTATCTACAACTGCTGAAGTACAATGACTGTACTATCTCTAAGGCGAGTTGCGCAGGCTCACCTGCTGGGAAGATACAGATAAAGGGCCTCATTCGCAACACTCCTCTGCCCATGCATTGGCAGGGGTGTTGCTTATGTCTCTCACATGTGTATAGCAGAGCACAGTGTAGTTGATGTCTGTGCCTCTCACATGTGTATAGCAGAACATGTCAGGTACTTGTGTAGCTGATGTCTGTGTATCACACATGTGTATAGCAGGACACAGCATGGCAGCAGATAAAACACAGACACTAGCAATGCTTTACTATACATTACACACAGACATGAGCAGGGGGAGGAAAGGGGAGGGGGAACAGGTATGACATCTCTTTCTCTCTCCATGTGACCAGCCTCATTTACATAATAAAGAATAGATGATTTTACAATGATTAATGTATGAATTGACTAGATCAAGGCTGCAGTGGAGTCCTTGTGAGCTGCTCCAACAGGTAGTGGTGACAGAAATAGTGACAGAGACCTCATGACAGGTGTCCTATAAAGGCATGATAGAAGCCAAAATCTGGGAATGTTCCTCTGGGAATCGGAATGTTTGGAGGTATGTGTAACTTATCCTAGTGCACTATATATGTTTAGCCAGCCGACAGCAGGGAGGAGAAGGAGGGGACTGCAGAGAGGGAGCATCTACAGCATGGAGGTATACAAAATATTATCTACATCTGTGAGGAGGGTTAATGTAAACTTATGTTCTTGTTATTAACCCCTCCCACCCAGAACAATTAGAGGGCACAGTTGCTAAAAAATTTGACACTTGTCAAATATTGAATGATCATTTATTTTTAGTCAATGAAAATTTGATCCTTTGTACACCGTCCTCTGAATGGAGTTCAGACATGGGCGTTCCTTAGGTCGTTAAAGATTCAGGGCACGGACCTCAGTTCATATGTACCAAATTTTCATTAGTGTCCACTCCTGTACATAACCCCCCTCACATGCCCTCACCTAATAATACCCACACTAGATAATGCCCCCCTGCTAGTATATAATGTCCCCATATCACCCAGTAAGTAATGTTCCTCACAGGATTTTTATCCAGGGCTCCAAACAACCATCTAAGTTTGTAAGGTGATCTCCAAATTTATAGGTCTTTGTTCCCAGCTCTGAGATACATAGCACAGAAAATGACACAGAAACCTAGCCATAAGCTGCACTAAAAGAGGGCATGAAAATGTGATAAAATACTGAAATGCAATAAGTTAGCTTGAATATACGAGAACCTCCCCTTTAAGCTATTTTCCACATTAACTTTATGTATAATTTCTTCTGGAAAAACTAGACTTGAGGGAAACAAAATGTTTTCACTACCCCAGCTACAAAATGTACTGAGAAGGCTCTTTAGTTGTCAAAATAAGATAAGCAGAAGAAACAGACTGAAGAACAACTATCTCTAACAGAGGTCAAGGACAAACAGGCAAATTACACAAGATGGCTGAATCATGAAATGGATGACAGTGGACAATATGGCTTGTGGCCAAACAAGATGAGATGGTGTCTGGGTGAACAAAATGGCATCTGGAGAGAAATATAAAATCTCTAACACAGCCCCCACTAAATAATGTCATCAACACAGCCCCAGTAAGTGATATGCCCGAGTAAGTTGTGTCCTCTCGGCCCCCAGTAATGTCCTCACAGCCGCCAGTAATGTCCCTACAGTCCCCCACAAATGTCCTCACATCCCCAAGTAATGCTCTCCACAGCCTCCTAGTACTGTTCTCATAGCCCCAGTAATGTCCCCACAGTCCCCCAGTAATGTATCCCACACCACATGTCCTCCACAGTCCCCAATAGTGTCTATACAGCCCGCCATAATGTCCTCATAGCACCCTGTAATGTCCTCATAGCCCCACTAATGTCCCCACAGCCCCCCACTAATGTCCACCACATCCCCTCTAATGTGCTTCCCCCTCACTTTGTTTAATAACAAAAATAATACTCACCTGCTTTTTGTTCCTGCTTCTCCTCTTCTTACCGATGTGCGGGACGAAAGATGGTGACATCATCATATCGCGCCTCCTGCTCAGTCAGTTGAAGCTGGAGATGTGGTGTAATGACATCATTGTATCTTTTGCAGAGCTCACAACCCTGTAATTCTCTACAGTACTCACCTCCATCTGCATCCAGAGGATACATATAGAGGTGAGAGTTTGTAAGTGCAGCACAAACAGCGGGTCAAGAGCCATGCTGAGCCGGGACATGCAAGGGACCTACCAAAAGATCCGGGGCTAGTTCAGAGCTTGTGAGCCACACACAGGGCTGCCTCGCTGGAAGCTTATTGGCAGCTGCCTTGCAGTATCTGTTTCCTGGAAAGTTTTTTTATAAGCTCAGTGTAGGTCTCAGCTGGTGATTGAGTGATATAGGGCCTGTAAGCTGCTAGGGTGACATCCAGGCACTCGATAAATGGATAATCAGGGCTGCTACTACTGTCTGTTTCTGTTTTGCTACACCTGAAACCCTTTGGTTGGATTCCCATGTGGCGTTTTTGTTGTGTTTTTAAACATATCCAAAACACAAGTGGGAGGATGTTTTGCCAAAATACATATGCGTTTCCCATGGGAAATGTGCAAATAAATTATCCAGGATCGGACAAGAAAAACAATGCCTCTTTTTGCTACCTGGAAAGGCAGTTTCCTACACTGTACTGAAAAGACACAACCACACTGAAACAGCGCTGCCTACAGTTGGGAATCTGTTCTACAATAGATATACTGCTTTGGTTACATTCCATTTCATGTCTTTAAGCTTCTTGAAAGTCATGCTTGGGGTTAATGGGGGGACGGGTGGGCGTGCCAGGCAGGCAGCAATGTCAGAGCAGAGCTCCTGTAAACAAACGGGCGGTGTGGGAGCACTGAGGAAGGTAAGTATAGGTTTAGTTTTTTCACAGTCCTCCTAAAACCCTTGCAAAAGAGAACAAGATGGAGAACATTCAATATTCATTCATAAATTATATTCCCCTTGCAGGATGTCCTATAGATGTTTAAAAGAAGTTGTAACAGGACCTTAAAGAACAACTGCAAATTCTAACAATGTTTGCCTAACTCTGCACTAAGCTAAAATAAGCAATTCTGGAACTGACTCTCATTAGCATATCTGCAGCAAGAAAAAATCTCCAAGACCGTGATTGATGTCACAACCATGTCACATGCTTCTAGAGGACATGTCAGCCCCCAAAAAGACTCCCACCAAATATGCCCCCATAATCCTCTCCCCAGCAGCTTTCAATTTATAGCATTTATTAAAAAATTTATGTTGCGAAAGTTTGTTTAAAACGATCCAAACTCTTACCAAATAAGAGGTCGGATCCTTGTATCTTGTGAGCAACAGTCGGCCGTATTCATGAGGGGGCTGGTCGACACCCCCCGCAATCGCTGCAGGCTCTCTGCAATACGGCCGCATAGGGGCTTATTCGCAGAGAGCCGTCAGCGATTGCACAATATATGCGCTGCTGTATTCACATGCGCTGAATTGCATGCATGTAGCAGAGCTGGCTGTGTATTACATGCATGTAGCAGAGCTGTCAGTATATTGCATGCATGTAGCAGAGCTGGCTGTGTGTTACATGCATGTAGCCGTGCTGGCAGTGTATTGCATGCATGTAGCAGAGCTGCCAGTGTATTGCATGGATGTAGCAGAGCAGGCAGTGTGTTACATGCATGTAACAGAGCTGGCAGTATATTGCATGCATTTAGCAGAGCTGGCAGTGTATTGCATGCATGTAGCAGAGCTGGCAGTATATTGCATGCATGTAGCAGAGCTGGCTGTGTGTTACATGCATGTAGCAGAGCTGGCAGTGTATTGCATGCATGTAGCCGTGCTGGCAGTGTATTACATGCATGTAGCAGAGCTGGCAGTATATTGCATGCATGTAGCAGAGCTGGCTGTGTGTTACATGCATGTAGCCGTGCTGGCAGTGTATTGCATGCATGTAGCAGAGCTGCCAGTGTATTGCATGCATGAAGCAGAGCGGGCAGTGTGTTACATGCATGTAGCAGAGCTGGCAGTGTATTGCATGCATGTAGCAGTGCTGGCAGTGTATTGCCTGCATGTAGCAGAGCTGGCAGTGTATTGCATGCATGTAGCAGAGCTGGCTGTGTATTGCATGCATGTAGCAGAGCTGGCATTGTATTGCATGCATGTAGCAGAGCTGGCAGTGTATTGCATGCATGTAGCAGAGCTGGCAGTGTGTTACATGAATGTAGCAGAGCTGGCAGTATATTGCATGCATTTAGCAGAGCTGGCAGTATATTGCATGCATTTAGCAGAGCTAGCTGTGTATTGTATGCATGTAGCAGAACTGGCAGTGTATTGCATGTATGTAGCCGAGCTGGCAGTGTATTGCATGTATGTAGCCGAGCTGGCAGTGTATTGCATGCATGTAGCAGAGCTGGCTGTGTATTGCATGCATGTAGCAGGGCTGGCAGTGTATTGCATGCATGTAGCAGAGCTGGCAGTATATTGCATGCATTTAGCAGAGCTAGCTGTGTATTGTATGCATGTAGCTGAGCTGGCTGTGTATTGCATGCATGTAGCAGAGCTGGCTGTGTTACATGTATGTAGAAGAGCTGGCAGTGTATTCCATGCATGCAGCAGGGCTGGCAGTGTATTGCATGCATGTAGCAGAGCTGGCTGTGTTACATGTATGTAGAAGAGCTGGCAGTGTATTGCATGCATGCAGCAGGGCTGGCAGTGTGTTGCATGCATGTAGCAGAGCTGGCAGTGTATTATTGCATGCATGTTGCAGAGCTGGTTGTGTGTTACATGCATGTAGCAGGGCTGGCAGTGTATTGCATGCATGTAGCAGAGCTGGCAGTGTATTGCATGCATGTAGCAGAGCTGGCTGTGTGTTCACATGCATGGATGTAGCAGAGCTGGCAGTGTATTGCATGCATGTAGCCGAGCTGGCAGAGTATTGCATGCATTTAGCAGAGCTAGCTGTGTATTGTATGCATGTAGCAGAGCTGGCAGTGTATTGCATGCATGTAGCTGAGCTGGCTGTGTATTGCATGCATGTAGCAACTGGCAGTGTATTGCATGCATGTAGCTGAGCTGGCTGTGTATTGCATGCATGTAGCAGAGCTGCCTGTGTGTTCAAATGCATGGATGTAGCAGAGCTAGCTGTGTATTGTATGCATGTAGCAGAGCTGGCAGTGTATTGCATGCATGTAGCTGAGCTGGCAGTGTATTGCATGCTTGTAGCAACTGGCAGTGTATTGCATGCATGTAGCTGAGCTGGCTGTGTATTGCATGCATGTAGCCGAGCTAGCAGAGTATTGCATGCATGTAGCAGGGCTGGCTGTGTGTTACATGCATGTAGCAGAGCTGGCAGTGTATTGCATGCATGCAGCAGGGCTGGCAGTGTGTTGCATGCATGCAGCAGGGCTGACAGTGTATTATTGCATGCATGCAGCAGGGCTGGCAGTGTATTATTGCATGCATGTAGCAGAACTGGCAGTGTATTGCATGCATGTGGCAGAGCTGGCAGTGTATTGCATGCTTTTAGCAGAGCTGGTTGTGTGTTACATGCATGTAGCAGGGCTGGCAGTGTATTGCATGCATGTAGCAGGGCTGGTTGTGTGTTACATGCATGTAGCAGGGCTGGCAGTGTATTGCATGCATGTGGCAGAGCTGGCAGTGTATTGCATGCTTTTAGCAGAGCTGGTTGTGTGTTACATGCATGTAGCAGGGCTGGCAGTGTATTGCATGCATGTAGCAGAGATGGCCGGAAATTTGGTGTCCTGATTGGCTGGGCCGCTTGTTGATGCCCTTAGTGTTGTGGCCTCAGATACATGTACAGTGGTGTTGCTTTGCCTTGCTTGGTATATTATTTGCAGCAGTCTGGGTCCATGGGAGCAAAATCTGTGGTGTGTGGGTTTCAGCGGAGAGTATAAGAATAACATGAATTGGAGTATAGAAGTGTCCAGAATAGAAGTAGGAATAGTGGGGTGCAGAATGAGAGCCATGGAAGGTATTTGATATAGAATCAGTGCACTGACTGCAGGCCCTACAATTGTCCTGTTGATGCTTTCTTCAAGGGTTAAAGTTCTGTTTATACTAAAAGTATCTCCCTGCCAGATTCCATGCGTTCTGATTGGCTGACAACGCAGAGTGTCTAGACAGAGCAAGTCTATAAAAATATAGGTGGAGATTAGAGATGAGCGAACATACTCGTCCGAGCTTGATGCTCGTTCGAGCATTAGCGTACTCGAAACTGCTCGTTGCTCGGACGAATACTTCGCCCGCTCGAGAAAATGGCATCTCCCGCCGTTTTGCTTTTTGGCGGCCAGAAACAGAGCCAATCACAAGCCAGGAGACTCTGCACTCCACCCAGCATGACGTGGTACCCTTACACGTCGATAGCAGTGGTTGGCTGGCCAGATCAGGTGACCCTGGGATAGACTAGCCGCTGCCCGCGCTGCTCGGATCATTCTGTGTCTGGATGCCGCTAGGGAGAGAGCTGCTGCTGCAGGGAAAGCGTTAGGGTGTTCTATTAGAATAGTGTTAGGCAGGAGTGATTCAACAAGAACCCAACAGCCCTTCTTAGGGCTACAATAACGTTATACTTTTTTTTTTTAATTTGCTTGTGGCTGGGCTTGCTGGCACTAGTAGTGCAGCTAGTACCATATTGTGAGGAATTTGCAGGGAGACTTGTGTTTAGCTCTTAGTGACACACATATCCACCTCAAACACCAAAGTGGGACAATTTATTAGGGGTTTGAGTAGAATTAGGCAGAGTCTGCTGATTTTTTTTTTTTTAACCTTTATTTCATTTTATAGCTCAAACTCATCTTGCAAAGCAGTGTGCTTTCAGTGTAGGCTACAAAATAGCCATAGGAGAACCCCAACGGCTTACTTAGGCCTACAATAGCGTTATATTTTCCTTTTTTTTGTTTGCTTGTGGCTGGGCTTGCTGGCATTAGTAGTGCAGCTAGTACCATATTGTGAGGAATTTGCTGGGAGACCTGCTACCGTTGTGTTTAGCTCTTAGTGACACGCATATCCACCTCAAACACCGAAGTGGGACAATTTATTAGGGGTTTGATTAGAATTAGGCAGAGTCTGCTGATTTATTTATTTTTTTACCTTTATTTCATTTTATAGCTCAAACTCATCTTGCAAAGCAGTGTGCTTTCAGTGTAGGCTACAAAATGGCCATAGGAGAACCCCAACGGCTTACTTAGGCCTACAATAGCGTTATATTTTCCTTTTTTTTGTTTGCTTGTGGCTGGGCTTGCTGGCATTAGTAGTGCAGCTAGTACCATATTGTGAGGAATTTGCTGGGAGACCTGCGACCGTTGTGTTTAGCTCTTAGTGACACGCATATCCACCTCAAACACCGAAGTGGGACAATTTATTAGGGGTTTGATTAGAATTAGGCAGAGTCTGCTGATTTATTTATTTTTTTACCTTTATTTCATTTTATAGCTCAAAGTCATCAGGCACAGCACAAAATCCAGTTGTGTGCTGTCAGTGTAGGTTAGAAACTAGCCATAGCAATAGGATAGCATCATTTTGTTAAAAAAAAAATAAAATAAAAAGTTTACACTTTAATTTGGAAAATGTTTAACCCGAGGGCTAGGGATAGAGGACGAGGGCGTGGACGTGGGCGTCCAACTACTGCAGGGGTCAGAGGCCGTGGTCCTGGGCGGGGTGAGACACCACCTGCTGATGAGGGAGCAGGGGAACGCCGCAGAGCTACACTCCCTAGGTTCATCATGTCTCAAGTTACTGGGACTCGTGGTAGAGCACTGTTGAGGCCAGAACAGTGCAAAGAGGTGATGTCGTGGATTGCGGACAATGCTTCTAGCCATTTGTCCAACAGTCAGTCTTCCACGCAGTCCACCCATGTCACTGAAATCAGCACTCCTCCAGCTCCTCCACCTCAGCCTCCTTCCCCCCATTCTGCCCCCTCCCAGCAAAATTTGGCATTTGAGCCGGCATACTCTGAGGAACTGTTTTCTGGACCCTTCCCACAGTCACAAACCACTTGTCTGGTTGCTGCTGAGCAATTTTCCGATGCCCAGGTTTTCCACCAGTCGCAGTCTGTGGGTGATGATGACCTTCTTGACGTAGTGGAAGAAGTGTGTAAAGAGGTGTCGGACGATGAGGAGACACGGTTGTCAGACAGTGGTGAAGTTGTTGTCAGGGCAGGAAGTCCGAGGGGGGAGCAGACTGAGGCATCGGAGGTTGATGAGGTGACAGACCCAAGCTGGGTTGATAGGCCGGGTGAACACAGTGCTTCTGAGACGGAGGCGAGTCCTATAGCAGAACAGGTTGGAAGAGGCAGTGGTGGGGCCAGATGGAGAGGCAGGGCCAGAGCTGGTGCATCAGCGCCAAATGTTGCCCGTAGTCAAGCTCCTGTGGCGAGGGCTAGATTTTCAGAAGTCTGGAGAAACACCGGATGACCGACGGACTGTGGTGTGCAACCTTTGCCAAACCAGGATCAGCAGGGTTCCACCACTACTAGCTTAACTACCACCAGTATGCGCAGGCATACGAATGCTAAACACCCCACTCAATGGCACCAAGCCCATTCACCTCCGGCCGGGCACACCACTGCTCTTCCCCTGTGTCATCTGCTAGTCAGCCCCCTGCCCAGGACCACGGCCCAAACACCTCCCGTGCGAAAACCCCATCTTCGCCTCCACGATCCTCCACAGCATCCACCAGCGTTCAGCTCTCCATACCCCAGACGCTGGAGCGCAAAAGGAAGTATAGCGCAACCCACCCACACGCCCAAGCCCTCAACGTCCACATCTCCAAGTTGCTTAGCCTGGAGATGCTGCCCTATAGGCTGGTAGAGACCGAGGCCTTTCGAAACCTCATGGCGGCGGCCGCCCCTCGGTGTTCGGTCCCCAGCCGCCACTACTTTTCCCGATGTGCCGTCCCACCCCTGCACAAGCATGTGTCAGAGAACATCATCCGTGCCCTGACCAACGCTGTTTCTGACAAGGTCCACCTGACCACGGACACGTGGATGAGTGCTACCGGGCAGGGCCACTATATATCGCTGACGGCACATTGGGTTAACTTGGTGGAGGCTGGGACCGAGTCTGACCCTGGGGCTGCTCATATACTGCCGACGCCGAGGATTGCGGGGCCTACCTCGGTCCAGGTCTCAAAGGCCTACTATGCCTCCTCCTTCTCCCACCCCTCCTCCACCTCCTCCGAATTACCATCCGTGGGCATGTCGCCATCAGTCGGTAGCTCTAGGCACAGCAGCAGTGCCATCGCTAAGCGACAGCAGGCGGTGCTCAAACTGCTGAGCCTAGGCGATAAAAGGCACACCGCCCAAGAGCTATTACAGGGCATCACGGCGCAGACTGATCTGTGGCTGGCACCGCTGAACCTGAAGCCAGGCATGGTTGTGTGTGACAACGGCCGTAACCTGGTGGCGGCTCTGCAACTCGGCAGACTGACACATGTGCCATGCCTGGCCCATGTGTTAAATCTGATAGTTCAGCATTTCCTCAAGACATACCCCAATCTGTCTGATTTGCTCACGAAGGTGCGCCGCATCTGTGCGCATTTCAGGAAGTCCAGCACAGATGCTGCCACTCTCAGGGCAGCGCAGCGCCGCCTCCAACTGCCCGCTCACCAACTGTTGTGCGACGTGCCCACGAGGTGGAATTCAACATTAACCATGTTATCCAGAGTTTACCAGCAGCGCAGAGCGATTGTAGACTGCCAGATGTCAACTTCCACCAGAACTGGTAGTTAGGTCAGTCAGCTTCCTCAAGTCTACAATGAGGAGTGGACGTGGATGTCTGATATCTGTCAGGTGCTGAGTAACTTTGAGGAGTCAACACAGATGGTCAGTGGTGATGCCGCCATCATCAGCCTCACCATCCCGCTGCTTGGCCTGTTGAAAAACTCTCTGGTCAGCATGAAGTCGGAAGCTTTGCGCTCGTCACAAGAGACGGGGGAAGAAGATTCCCTTGTTGATAGCCAAAGCACCCTTAGGTCTGTTTCTCAGCGCATATCGGAGGAGGTGGAGGAGGATGAGGAGGAAGAGGAGGAGAATGTTGGCGAGACAGAAGAGGGGACCATTGTTCAGTCCTTCACTGTTCAGCGTGTATGGGCAGAAGAAGAGGAGTTGGAGGAGTTGGAGGAGGAGGAAATGGGCTGTCAGGCCAGTGAGGGGAGTGAATTCTTGCGTGTTGGGAGTCTGGCACATATGGCAGATTTCATGCTAGGCTGCCTATCCCGTGACCCTCGCGTTCAAAGAATTTATTCCAGCACCGATTACTGGGTATTCACTCTCCTGGACCCACGGTACAAGCAAAATCTTTCCACTCTCATCCCTGGAGAGGAATGGAGTGTGAGAATGCATGAATACCAGCAGGCCCTGGTGCACAAGCTGAAACAGTATTTCCCTTCTGACAGCGCTAGCGGCAGAGTGCGTAGTTCTGCGGGACAAGTAGCGAGGGAGAGTAGGCGAGCAGGCAGCTTTTCCAGCACTGGCAGGGGTACGCTTTACAAGGTCTTTGCCAGTTTTATGTCACCCCAGCAAGACACTGTCACCTGTCCCCAGTCTCGGCAGAGTAGGGCTGATCTTTACAGAAAGATGGTGAGGGAGTACGTAGCTGACCATACCATCGTCCTAAATGATCACACAGCTCCCTACAACTACTGGGTTTCAAAGCTGGACATGTGGCACGAACTGGCGCTGTACGCCTTGGAGGTTCTTGCCTGCCCTGCCGCTAGCATGTTGTCCGAGCGGGTTTTCAGTGCAGCTGGTGGCATCATCACCGATTAGCGTACACGCCTGTCGACTGACAGGCTGACGCTTATCAAGATGAATAAAGCCTGGATTTCTCCGGATTTTCATTCTCCACCAGGTGAAAGAAGCTCAACCTGAATAATGTATGCACTCCTCCTCCTCATTGTCCTCCTTCTCCTCCTCTTTGTACACTAAAGCATAGGAAACTGGCTATTTTTTGCCAGGGCCAACTGGCTCTAGCTATAGTACTCTATGTATTTAATTTTTCTGGAGGGCCACCTACCCGGTCCTCTGTTTTAAGCAATTTTTGGGAGTGCCACATACAGGCACTCAATCTATTTAATTTTTCTGGAGGGCCACCTACCTGCTCCTCTGGTTTGAAAACTTTTTTGGACTGCCACATACAGGCACTATCCAAATTAAATTGTCTCCATAGCAGCCTCCACACGTCATCGCCATAGCTGCCTCCAAAAGTCGTCCATATAGCTGCCTCCATACATGGTCTCCTTATCAAACGAACTGTGTCAGGCAGAATTTTGGGTTGTTTTCATGGATTCCACATCAAACTTGTTAACTTTGTTGCCACTCTGCTGTGTAATCCACAAAATATACTGGCAAACTTTTATCATTTACCGATATTATTTCAACGCTTCTTTCGCATATGTTTACATTCCCCTCACCCGCCATATCCTAAACCTATAAGAACGCTACTACACTTGATCTTATACAAAAGGTTCTTAGAAGTGCTGTTTGGGGAGTAGCCTAGAGACAGGGGCTTGGATTGGCGAAAGCTCGCCTGGCAGCGGAGCGCCAGCTCCATCTCAAGATCCAACTAACATAGTTTTAACTGCAGTACCTTTAATCTACTACTAGTTCACTGCCTCCATACATGGTCCCCTTATCAAACGAGCTGTGTCAGGCAGAATTTTGGGTTGTTTTCATGGATTCCACATCAAACTTGTTAACTTTGTCGCCACCCTGCTGTGAAATCCACAAAATATACTGGCAAACTTTTATCATTTACCGATATTATTTCAGCGCTTCTTGCGCATCTGTTTACATTCCCCTCACCCGCCATATCCCAAACTTATAAGAACGCTACTACACTTGATCTTATACAAAAGGTTCTTAGAAGTGCTGTTTGGGGAGTAGCCTAGAGACAGGGGCTTGGATTGGCGAAAGCTCGCCTGGCAGCGGAGCGCCAGCTCCATCTCAAGATCCAACTAACATAGTTTTAACTGCAGCACCTTTAATCTACTACTAGTTCACTGCCTCCATACATCGTCCCCTTATCAAACGAGCTGTGTCAGGCAGAATTTTCAGGTGTTTCACCAGATACATAGTGGAACTCGGCCCATCTGTCGCCGCCATGCTGGAGACCTGAAGTTGCAATCATAGCAGCGCAATATGGATGCCCCATACTGTCGCTCTTAATCATGGAACCATTTCCGTAAAAACAATTAAAAATAGATCCACTATGCTATTCCATTATTCCTAGGTGAAATATTCAAACGACCCGGCCTGCTTTGAAAATTATAATTTTTTCAAAGTAAACGCTTCTGGCCCCCAGGCCCATTTTGGGTGGGGAGGAGCCGAGAGACAGGGGCTTGGACAGGCGAAAGCTCGCCTGGCAGTGGACCGCCAGCTCCATCCCAAGATTAGGCAGCCTCAGAGGCATCCATGCATTCTGCCCCTGCTGTTTCCTGTCCATTTTGCCTCCACGATCCTCCACAGCGTCCACCAATGTCTCATTTCAACTCTCTATACCCCAGACGCTGGAGCACGAGAGGATATGCAGCACATCATCCCCTTATCAAATGAGCTGTGTCAGGCAGAATTTTCAGGTGTTTCACCAGATACATAGTGGAACTCGGCCCATCTGTCGCCGCCATGCTGGAGACCTGAAGTTGCAATCATAGCAGCGCAATATGAATGCCCCATACTGTCGCTCTTAATCATGGAAGTCGTCTCCATGGCTGCCTCCACATGTCGTCCCCTTATCAAAAGAGCTGTGTCAGGCTCATTTTTTCGGGTGTTTCACCAGATACGTTATGGAACTTGGTCACTATGTCGCCACCATGCTGTGTTATCGACTAAATATACCGTCAACCTTTTGTTCACATAGGAAATCATTTCACCTCCTTTGGTGAAACCTGAGTCCATTTAGGGTATGTCGCCATGACACTCTCTAGCCTGCCACTGCTGCCGCTGCCTCTGCATGCCGTCCCCTATAGTGTCAGGGTCAATTATTGCATGCTTTAGATGCTATCTAGCCTCATTCAGTCACTCTGTCATGGCCATGCTGTTGCCCATAATTTTGGCATAACGGTGCGATTGAGCATCCTCAGAGGCAGGCCCGGCGTCAGCACCCGGCTGACCCGGGCAAGTGCCGGGGCCCCAGAGCTCCAAGGGGGCCCACGACGAGGATGTGGCGCCATATTACGGGGCACAGGTTCGCAGCTGACTGCAGGAGGTGGGCGGGGAGGTAGTGGGACGGGACGTCCCTTTAACTCCCTTGACTGCTGCTAAAGGAACTTAGCAGCCCCGCCCCGTCCTGCCCACCTCGCATATTGCCGGCTCGCCCTGCGCTCCCTGGCCCGCCCTGCGCTACCCGGCCCGCCCGCTTCTCATGCGTTCCGCCCGCTTCACATGCGGCCCGTCCCGCGCGCCTTCCATCTGACCTGACCTCGCATCCAGCCCCGTCTGCCGCCTCATGCCGGCCTGGCAGAGCGCCTCGCGTCCGGCCCGGCCTGCACGCCTGATGTCCCATCGGATCGCCCTCTCCTACCCGGTCCACTTCTCCTGCCACCAAGTCCCGACCGAGTGACATCCAGCTGGGGTGAGTAGAATTGATACATATGTAAATGCATGTATATGTGTGTTTATGTATGCTGTATATACTGGATGTGTGTGTATGGTGTATATATGCTGTATACCAGTGTGTATGTGTTGTATATACTGGATGTGTGTGTATATATGCTGTATATCTGTGCGTTTGTGCTGTATATACTGGATGTGTGTGTATATATGCTGTATATCTGTGCGTATGTGCTGTATATACTGGATGTGTGTGTATATATGCTGTATATCTGTGCTGTATATACTGGATGTGTGTGTATATATGCTGTATATCTGTGCGGATGTGCTGTATATACTGGATGTGTGTGTATATATGCTGTATATCTGTGCGGATGTGTTGTATATACTGGATGTGTGTGTATATATGCTGTATAGCTGTGCGGATGTGTTTTGGTATTTTAAATTTCTGTTTTTTTAATGTCGCTACATAAGTTCACTGTTAAGGGGCCCACTGAGGCTCTATCGCCCAGGGGCCCACTGAAACCTGGAGCCGGCCCTGCTCAGAGGCATCCATGCATGCTGCCCCTGCTGTTTCCTGTCCATTTCCGTGGTGTTTCCATCCTTTTCTGAGGTTCCCAGGTGTTTGGCCAAGCTTCCCTGTGCAGAGCCTTGGTCCCCTTGAAAAATGCTCGAGTCTCCCATTGACTCCAATGGTGCTCGTTATTCGAGAGGAGCACTCGAGCATCGGGAAAAGTTCGTCTCGAATAACGAGTACCCGAGCATTTTAGTGCTCGCTCATCTCTAGTGGAGATTTATCAGTGCTTCTACACCAGTTTTTGAGGACTACCCCACATCCAGGAGAAGCTTAGCCACTGGCAAGGAATTTTGCTTTCCTTTTTGCCTGCATTATTTCCATTATGTTACCTTTGTTCCTTTTTTTCCACAAAAAAGTAAAGCCTAAAGGCTTTAACATTGGTTAGATAACATAACAACTGTTTTCTCAGCCATATCAGTGAAAAAAACGGACCTGTCATCACGGAAGTCATAAACTTCAATTGACTTCCGTGGTTACATCCGTGAAAAAAAATAGACATGCTCTACAACTTTTTCATGGATCAGTTAAAAACAAATGAAATGAGAAAACACCCATAGAATACAATGGCTCAGTAAGGCACCTGTGCAAATCACGAACATGAAAACGCCAGTGTGAAAGCGCCCCTAAAGAGACCACTTTACGTTGCATTCTTACCAGCTGTTCCACGTGCCCACAATTCTGAATTACAAGAAAAATAATTTTAAAAAATACTGACAATGTTATAAACCAAACAATATACATATATTTCACCTGAATGATGTAGTATATACCGTATATACTCGAGTATAAGCCGACCCGAGTATAAGCCGAGACCCCTAATTTCAACAAAAAAACTGGGAAAACCTATTGACTCGAGTATAAGCCGAGGGTGGGAAATGCATTGGTTACAGCCTCCCAGTATATAGTCAGCCCCTGTAGCATACAGCCTGCCCAGCCCCTGTAGCATACAGCCTGCCCAGCCCCTGTAGTAGGAAAAAAAATAACACGGTACTCATCTTTCCGACGTCCCCCATAGGTCCTCTTCTGTCTCAGACAGAAGAGGACCTACGGGTGACGTTAGAAAGGAGAGTTTTGTCTTTATTTTTTTAGTTGACTCGAGTATAAGCTGAGTTAGGGTTTTTGAGCACAAATTTTGTGCTGAAAAACTAGGCTTATACTCGAGTATATAAGGTACTCATTATTGCAATATAGGCGGTCCCCTACTTAAGAACACCTGACTTACATACGACCCCTAGTTACAAACGGACCTCTGGATGTTGGCAGTTTACTGTACTTTATCCTTAGGCTACAATAAAGAGCTATAACAGTTATCACTGGTATCTACAATGAAGATTTATTGTTAATCCTGGTTCTAATGACAATCCAACATTTTTAAAATCCAATTGTCACAGAGACCAAAAAAAATTTGACTTGGGTTACAATGATAAAGTATACAGTTCCGACTTGCATACAAATTCAACTTCAGAACAAACCTACAGACCCTATCTTGTATGTAACCCGGGACTGCCTGTACCTGCTTTGTACAATTCGCTGCTGCTTTTTCCATGGGGTAATGACTGACTCTCACCACTAGGGGGCACTGTGGGTTTCCTTTTGAAATAAGGAATGATGACTTTTTCCAAACTTTGAAGACTTAATAAAACACAGCACTTTACTCATCATCTGTGACGTATGAAGGTTTCCACAGTATCCTTTACAGATATTTATTGCTTTAATAAGGAACTGTCTTTAACCTTCACTTATGTAAGTCCACTGTTAGCACATTTCTCCAACGAAGCAACAGCCAAAGCTAAATATAGAGTCTAAGATAATGAATGTCACAATTGACTCAAACTAGACAATTTTACCATATGTATTAGAGGACTGAAGATTTTTTATCTGTATAGTTTGAGTTTTATTCTTTTAGTCTCATACATGGGAAAGGTTAGAAATCTTGGATACCATTTAAAGTCGGTCCCCTACTTAAGGACACCCAACTTACAGATGACCCCTAGTTACAGATGGACCCCTCTGCCCCCTGTGACCTGTGGTAAAGTTTTCTGAATGCTATTTCTTTAGTCCCAGACTACAATGATCAGCTGTATGGTGTCTGTAATGAAGTTTTATTGATAATATTTGGTCCAATCACAGCAAAAAATGTTGAAACTCCAATTGTCACCAGGGCAAAAAAATGTTTTTGTCTGGATCTACAATAATAAAATATACAGTTTCAGCTTAAGAACAAACCTATGAAACCTATCTTGTACGTAACCCAGGGACTGTCTGTATAATGATAATTATACTATATGGATATTTATCCTCTGCTATCCAGACATATATTGGTTTTTCAGCTGTTCGTCCAAGAGGGCTCAGGCCGTAAGCCATCTTCATACAGCCTCCGCACCTCTGCACCGTACATATATGGCGCAGAGCGTAAAGTGTTTAGAAAGAAGAACAATGAAGCTCATTTACTAAGGGCTCCGCGGCCGCACTTTCGTTGAGTTTCCCAAATTTTTTGCGGTGAATTCCTCCGGGATTTTGGTGTAGTCGCACCGGCTTTCATGCGACAAAAATTGGGGGGCGCAGCCGTCGGGCAACCCGACGGATTCGGAAAAACCGCAGAATTTAAATAATAAGATCAAGCACTTACATGCATTAGGGAGAAGAAGGTGAACTCCGACGAACCTCGGCGCAGCAACGACACCTACTGGATATCGGGCACACGACCTTAGTGAATCCCGGCAGAACCCGAATCCACGTCGGACAACGCGCGGTGGGGTCGCGACAGGACCGGGTAAGTAAATGAGCCCCAATATGTCAAGGGGCCCTGTATATAAACTGGAGTTCAAAATTAGAGAACAATGTAAGATGGGTGGATTTTTTGCTAAAATAATGTAATCTCTATTGATCAACATTTGATGGAGTTTTGAAGGGGTACACAATGTCACTAGAACTATAATGAAGAAAGTAAAAGGACGGCACTCACCAAGTTCGTGCAGGAGATTTATTGAAGTGTGCAGAGTACAGACGTGGACATCTTGCAGACCGCGGCAAGCGACGGGCCGTTTCGCGCCTGTGTGGCGCTTTCTCAAGCCGGGGAGACATCGGCTTGAGAAAGCGCCACACAGGCGCGAAACGGCCCGTCGCTTGCCGCGGTCTGCAAGATGTCCACGTCTGTACTCTGCACACTTCAATAAATCTCCTGCACGAACTTGGTGAGTGCCGTCCTTTTACTTTCTTCATTATAGTGGTACTGCCTCTTTAGCTATCTCAGTCGAGCACCACCATAGTGCAGCCTAACTTCCTGACTGGAGAGGACACACAGGGGAGAGTATCCTCAAGGGGGTAGTGCAGGGTGACTTACTCTATTGAAAACACGAACCACACAATGTCACTAGAACAGTGTTTTACAAAATGACCAAAGTATACAGGGAAAGATTATCATTTCATTTTCTTAGGGTTACACCAGTCCCCCGTCAGTAGGAAGTGCACAGGACTCTGCTGTGAATGACTGCAGCACTGACCACAGGACATCACTAGCCTCTTATTATTTTGGTCCTGTCTTCTTCCTGTCTTTTTCACACTTCTTTGATTGTTATTAGAGATGAGCGAGTATACTCGTCCGAGCTTGATGCTCGTTCGAGTATTAAGGTACTCGAAACGGCTCGTTGCTCGGACGAGTATTTCCCCTGCTCGAGATCGAGCATTTAATTAAAAAAACACAGTGAAGAACAATGAAGAATAGAATAAAAACAGTGAACACAGTGATTACAGGATCATTTAAGTGAAAAAGACAGTGAAGAACACAGTGAAGAATAGATTACAGATGTTCGGCACATCTGCTTACTTGTCGGAAGATACGCGCGGAACGGCAGCAGGGAGACATCAAGCAGCAGGGAGACATCAAGCAGCACGGGGAGACATCGGGCAGCACGGGGGAGACATCGGGCAGCACGGGGGAGACATCGGGCAGCGGGGAGACATCGGGCAGCGGGGAGACATCGGGCAGCACGGGGGAGACATCGGGCAGCACGGGGAGACATCGGGCAGCACGGGGCAGACATCGGGCAGCAAGGGGGAGACATCGGGCAGCACGGGGGAGACATCGGGCAAGAAAGGGGGGAGACATCGGGCAGCACGGGGGAGACATCGGGCAGCACGGGGGAGACATCGGGCAGCACGGGGGAGACATCGGGCAGCACGGGGGAGACATCGGCCAGCACGGGGGAGACATCGGGCAGCACGGGGAGACATCGGGCAGCACGGGGGAGACATCGGGCAGCACGGGGAGACATCGGGCAGCACGGGGCAGACATCGGGCAGCACGGGGGAGACATCGGGCAGCACGGGGGAGACATCGGGCAGCACGGGGGAGACATCGGGCAGCACGGGGGAGACATCGGGCAGCACGGGGAGACATCGGGCAGCACGGGGGAGACATCGGGCAGCACGGGGGAGACATCGGGCAGCACGGGGAGACATCGGGCAGCACGGGGGAGACATCGGCCAGCACGGGGAGACATCGGGCAGCACGGGGGAGACATCGGCCAGCACAGGGGAGACATCGGGCAGCACGGGGAGACATCGGGCAGCACGGGGGAGACATCGGGCAGCACGGGGGAGACATCGGGCAGCACGGGGAGGCATTGGGCAGCACGGGGAGACTTCAGTGGAAGAAGAGGAGCGGATCCCGGGACAGCGTATCACCCCGACAAGTAAGCAGATGTGCCGAACATCTCTAATCTATTCTTCACTGTGTTTTTCACTGCGTTTTTCACTTAAATGATCCTGTGTTCACTGTTTTTATTCTATTCTTCACTGTTCTTCACATCTGCTAACTTGTCGGGAGATAATATACGCGCGGAACAGTGAAGAATAGATTGCAGATGTTTGCATACATCTGCTAACTTATCAGAAGACATTCTTTTTCAATTAAATAACACATTTTATTCCTGAACCATGGTCCCTTTGAAAAATGCTCGGGTCTCCCATTGACTTCAATGGGGCTCGTTATTCGAGACGAGCACTCGAGCATCTGGAAAAGTTCGTCTCGAATAACGAGCACCCGAGCATTTTAGTGCTCGCTCATCTCTAATTGTTATGGGATTCTTGCCTATAACTTTGTCATCAAGAATTTCCCAAGGGTTTAGATCAGGACTCTGGGCTGGCCATTTCATTATTTCAGTGTTTCCTTTTTGAAGGATCTGCATTGCCGTTTTGCTGTGTGACTGGGTCAATGCATGGTGGGCTTTCGGTCCAAATGCTCTTAACCGGACGCTGTATTCTTGCTGAATTGTCGAGAAATTCCAGCTACGGTGCAAAAGCGATTACCCATGTAGATTTTCTGCATTATCCTGTCCTCTCTTGCATTTGTGTTTCGAGGGCGACCAGCCTTTTTGTGGACTTGAATGAGTTTGTGATGCTGTAAAGATGCAATATTCAAGAAATCACCTGCTTTTGCTACAGCCGATAGGGTCACCCTTTGGCCTTCATCTGGACAACTTGCTGACGCAGGGTTTCAGTGACTTTATAATGGCACACCAACCTGGAAAGTAGGGCTGTCAGTTACAGAGGGTTTGTCATATAAGTAAGGGACTTAGCAGGTGGCAGATTAACCCCAATCTCTTGTAGGAAACTGAAAGTGTTCTCTAATTTTGCACAATGGGGCACATTTACTAAGGGCCATGCACCAGACTTTGCACCTTTCTAATAGTGGAAACTGCTTGCTCAGTTATTTAAGAAGAGTCCGCCCCACATTTGTGTCACATGCGACCCTTTTGTGGCACTGCCGCACTAGGTTTCATGCAACACAAATTAGGACAGGTTCTGTACGTTTGTTCTTAAGTTGAATTGGTATGTAAGTCAGAACTGTATATTTTATAATTGTAACTGCAGCCAAATTTTTTTGGTCTCTGTAAAAATTGGATTTTAAAAAGGACCAGGAGTAACAATAAAGCTTCATTGCAGACACTTTTGATAACTGTTATAGCTGTTTATTGTATACTAAGAGGTAAAAGTACAGTATATATAGATCTATCTGCAATGGGGGTATTATTTTAATATTTATTGATCCCTTTTGGAAGAGTATGTATAGATCTCTCTGTATATGCATAGAGCCCAAGGCTGTGAACATGCACAACTACAGACACAATGGGGCTCATTTAGTAAGGGTCCGTCGGACGCATTTTCGTCAGGTTTCCTCACAATTTCCGTTTTGCGATGAATTCCCCCGGGATTGGCGCACGCGATCTGATTGCGGCACATCGGCACCGGCTTGCACACGACAGAAATCCGGGGGTGGGCCGACGGACAACCCAACTGATTCGGACAAGCCGTGGAATTTAAAAAAGGACATGCATTACTGTCATGTACTGCTACACTGAAGGACGGAGACACCATTCCCGGGAAACATGGACCTGATCCATGAAGAAAAGTAAATATGAAACACTTAGAAACTGAATGGACACCTCTGGAGGAGAATAATCCACATCATATGAATGAGGGACTAGAGTGCAATATAGAATTATACTGCAGTAATGTACATCCTGTGACTATTGGAATAATCCTGTGACAGCTGAAATAATAACATATGAGATAGTACCTAACAGTGATTATTACCTGATGCAAGTTTTCCTCAGATCTTGGTGCTTATCTGCTGTTTATATCAAGTCCATGTGATTTGTGACTATATGTCCGCCACAATATCTGCAAGTCTGTGAGAGTCTGAGACACGCCTCCTCTTTTATCATTGGTTCACCCTTTTGCTCTACCGCCTTGGATTCAGGGACGGCTCCAGGTTTCAGTAGGCCCCTGGGCAACAGAGTCTCAGTAGGCCCCTTTGCAGTGAACTCACATGGCAGCATTAAACCTACACAAACTAAAATAGTTCCCTGTTCCCTTTTAATTTCCCCTTAGTTTATTATCCAAAAAGGCCCCCTCATAGTACAGCCCCCTCATGGGTTATATTATATACAGCCATATACATGGTTCTATTATATATAGCCCACACACGGTTCTTTTATATAAAGCTCCCTGAAAAGTTACATTATATACAGCCCCCTCATAGATTCATTATATACAGACCCACATGGTTATATTATACACTGAGATTGCTGTGTGGGCCCCTGACACTTGCCCGGGTACTCCGGCACTGACGCCGGCCCTGCTTGGATTGGTTGCTGTGTATTAACACAAAGTATATTTACCTTTTTTATTTTTACATTGCACCAGAGAAAATGTGGACATCCCATTTCATTACATGGTCTATGGTTATATATTTTTTCTGTATTGTAGATTCAGATTAAAGGATAGAAACTATTAAGAAACACATTTGGTAAAATATTTATGCAAAAAGTGTTTTACAATCCAGTATAAGTTATATATTCTTGATTTTTTGCTTTGATTGCAGATTTTTACAGTCTTTACATTCTCTCAATTATCTTGAGGTAGTCTTCATGTTAAAGGTATGCATTGTACCCCTATCAGTTGTGATGTGCTGAGGTAGGACCGGTACATAGGGGATAATTCATTACCAGTGGCGTTTTGAACGCCAGTGTTAAAATTCCCCACACCTGTGGCCTGGCAACCATATTCACTCTAGCCTCTTAGGGTATATGGGCCCAAACTCCGCCAGTTCTGACTTGTAGACCAGATGAGAACTGGCTGAGCTTTTTTGCTATCGTAGGATAGGATTAACAATAAGGCCTCATTGCAGACTACTTCGATAACTCCTTTTTTGACTATTGAACTGTGGGGGGCTAAAGTTAAGTAAATTATCAGCATCCAGAAATCTTCACCAAAGGTCACAGTGGGTAGAGAGGTCCATTTGTAACTAGTGGTCGTATGTAAGATGGGTGTTCTTAAAGGGTTATTTTGTTTACACAATAAACACAATTGTACTCAGTTTTACTGCTGTTTTAGCTAATATAACTCGCATGGTTTGATTTCATGTGATCAGATACATACATGGGGTACTTTTTGCTAATTTTAATGGGTAAAGGACCTGGTCACATAAAATGAAGTGCTAAATAATGTGAAGGAGCCATGGGATAAGGGGAGGAGCCACTGGACTTGGCTGAGCAGGATACTTCCCCTCCAACTCACAGCTGTATGCCAGGTTGGTAAGATACCAAAGTTGATTTTATGGGGATGTGAGGGAAACAATTTTTAGCTAAAGGAAGGTTGTAAAATTTGCTGACAGTTTCCCTTTAAAGTCTTGTTTCTCATCTTCACAAATAAATATGACTAAGCTGCAATTCTGGAAGCAGTCCATAGACAACAGTGGTCCTTTACCCTATCTTTCTAATTTGGACAAGCTCTAACAATACTTGCAAGATGGTGCTTCACATATTTCACTTCTGGCTAGTCCTAGTGTGGATGTCCCTACAGCAAATAATGGGTTCTACGAGAATATCTGTTGTCTATATATGTTACCTACTCTAGAGGGGTTATCTGCAGGCTGGTTATGTAAATATATTTAGGTAGAATTTACTTAGAGAATAATACCAGCTGTTTCATCTACTAAATGCTGTCCAGGAATAATTTGCTGCCAGTGCATATCCAGAAGCCTCTGGTGTCCAGGAAGACACATCTGATATTCTAGGATCCAATCAGTTTTGCTCCGTCTCCAGGAGGAGTGGTGCCAAGTCATTTGGAAGTGTAACAACATCAACTCAATTCTTGATTACAGTTGGGCCAAATTTATAAGAACAAACTCTTTCAGCTCTAATTGCATTGGTGTAAATTATTGTCCAAAGTGATTCTGCGGTGAATTGTTCTGTTGCCCCCAGCCACCTGGAAATAGTCAGAATTGTCCAGATAAGGTTTTCATCAAAAATGCTGACAATGCTTAATCTAAAACTCATGTGCTGGGTTTCACCAGGTCCTGCATGTTTCAAATCCTTAAAGAACATCTGCCATCAGGATGAAGGATTGTAAACCAAGCACACTGACATACTAGTTTGGGCTCCCATTGGCAGGATCGGCTCTTCTTTAAGCTTTTTATGCCTTGGTTTTTAAGAAAAAAGTTTTATTAAAATTTATGCAAATGAACCTGAGGGGCTCCAGTCTCCATTAACACCTATAGAACCTGAAGCCATTCAGGCTCATTTGCATAATTTTAAAAAGGGCATACGAAGCTAAAAGGTGAGCAGATCCTGCCAGAGAGGGCACACACCAGTATGTCATTGTACACCTTCATCTTGTGGCTCACTTTTACCATTATGTATAATCATGTTTTCCAGTACACAAAGAGTTGATGACTCTTTCTAGTGCAAACTGCTTGCACATGTATTTAAGAAGTGTCCGTGTCAGATATGTGGCTCGCAAACCTTTTGTGTCATGACAAAAATTTCATAATCAAAATGGGCGCTCATTCAGACCGTGCACCACATTTGTTATACAAAGTCTGACAGAAATGTGTTGCACGCCCCGTGTTTAGAGTGCACTAAAACAAAGTTGAAGAATTCTGTCTGACTCTGTTCTTTTAGGTGCAAACTGCCTGCACAGATATTTAAGAAGTGTCTGCACTAGAGATGAGCGAACATACTCGCCCGAGCTTGATGCTCGTTCGAGCATTAGCGTACTCGAAACTGCTCGTTGCTCGGACGAGTATTTCGCCAGCTCGAGAAAATGGCAGCTCCCGCCGTTTTGCTTTTTGGCGGCCAGAAACAGAGCCAATCACAAGCCAGGAGACTCTGCACTCCACCCAGCATGACGTGGTACCCTTACACGTCGATAGCAGTGGTTGGCTGGCCAGATCAGGTGACCCTGGGATAGACTAGCCGCTGCCTGCGATGCTCGGATCATTCTGTGCCTGGATGCCGCTAGGGAGAGAGCTGCTGCTGGTCAGGGAAAGCGTTAGGGTGTTCTATTAGAATAGTGTTAGGCAGGAGTGATTCTACAAGAACCCAACAGCCCTTCTTAGGGCTACAATAACGTTTTATTTTCCTTTTTTTTGGTTTGCTTGTGGCTGGGCTTGCTGCTATTAGTAGTGCAGCTAGTACCATATTGTGAGTAATTTGCAGTGAGACTTGTGTTTAGCTCTTAGTGACACACATATCCACCTCAAACACCGAAGTGGGACAATTTATTAGGGGTTTCATTTGAATTAGGCAGAGTCTGCTGACTTTTTTTTTTTACGTTTATTTCTTTTTAGAACTCACAGTAATCTGCCAAAGCAGTGTGCTTTGAGTGTGGGCTAGAAAATAGCCATAGGAGAACCCCAACGGCTTATTTAGGCCTACAATAGCGTTATATTTTCCTTTTTTTGGGGGTTTGCTTGTGGCTTGGCTTGCTGGCATTAGTAGTGCAACTAGTACCATATTGTGAGGAATTTGCAGGAAGACTTGTGTTTAGCTCTTAGTGACACACATATCCACCTCAAACACCGAAGTGGGACAATTTATTAGGGGTTTGATTTGAATTACGCCGAGTCTGCTGATTTATTTTTTTTTACGTTTATTTCTTTTTAGAACTCACAGTAATCTGCCAAAGCAGTGTGCTTTGAGTGTAGGCTAGAAAATAGCCATAGGAGAACCCCAACGGCTTACTTAGGCCTACAATAGCGTTATATTTTCCTTTTTTTTGTTTGCTTGTGGCTGGGCTTGCTGGCATTACTAGTGCAGCTAGTACCATATTGTGAGGAATTTGCTGGGAGACTTGCGACCGTTGTGTTTAGCTCTTAGTGACACACATATCCACCTCAAACACCGAAGTGGGACAATTTATTAGGGGTTTGATTTGAATTAGGCACAGTCTGCTGATTTATTTATTTTTTTACGTTTATTTCTCTTATAACTCAAAGTCATCTGGCACAGCACAAAATCCAGTTGTGTGCTGTCAGTGTAGGTTAGAAACTAGCCATAGCAATAGGATAGCATTGTTTTGTTTAAAAAAGTTTACACTTTAATTTTGAAAATGTTTAACCCGAGGGCTAGGGGTAGAGGACGAGGGCGTGGACGTGGGCGTCCAACTACTGCAGGGGTCAGAGGCCGTGGTCCTGGGCGGGGTGAGACACCACCTGCTGATGAGGGAGCAGGGGAACGCCGCAGAGCTACACTCCCTAGGTTCATCATGTCTCAAGTTACTGGGACTCGTGGTAGAGCACTGTTGAGGCCAGAACAGTGCGAAGAGGTGATGTCGTGGATTGCGGACAATGCTTCTAGCCATTTGTCCACCAGTCAGTCTTCCACGCAGTCCACCCATGTCACCGAAATCAGCACTCCTCCAGCTCCTCCACCTCAGCCTCCTTCCCCCCAGTCTGCCCCCTCCCAGCAAAATTTGGCATTTGAGCCGGCATACTCTGAGGAACTGTTTTCTGGACCCTTCCCACATTCACAAGCCACTTGTCCGGTTGCTGCTGAGCAATTTTCCGATGCCCAGGTTTTCCACCGGTCGCAGTCTGTGGTTGATGATGACATTATTGACGTAGTGGAAGAAGTGTGTAAAGAGGTGTCGGACGATGAGGAGACACGGTTGTCAGACAGTGGTGAAGTTGTTGTCAGGGCAGGAAGTCCGAGGGGGGAGCAGACTGAGGGATCGGAGGATGATGAGGTGACAGACCCAAGCTGGGTTGATAGGCCGGGTGAACACAGTGCTTCTGAGACGGAGGCGAGTCCTATAGCAGAACAGGTTGGAAGAGGCAGTGGTGGGGCCAGACGGAGAGGCAGGGCCAGAGCTGGTGCATCAGCGCCAAATGTTGCCCGTAGTCAAGCTCCCGTGGCGAGGGCTAGATTTTCAGAAGTCTGGAGGTTCTTTAAAGAAACACCGGATGACCGACGGACTGTGGTGTGCAACCTTTGCCAAACCAGGATCAGCAGGGGTTCCACCACTACTAGCTTAACTACCACCAGTATGCGCAGGCATATGAATGCTAAACACCCCATTCAATGGCACCAAGCCCATTCACCTCCGGCCAGGCACACCACTGCTCTTCCCCTGTGTCATCTGCTAGTCAGCCCCCTGCCCAGGACCACGGCCCAAACACCTCCCGTGCGAAAACCTCATCTTCGCCTCCACGATCCTCCACAGCATCCACCAGCGTTCAGCTCTCCATACCCCAGACGCTGGAGCGCAAAAGGAAGTATAGCGCAACCCACCCACACGCCCAAGCCCTCAACGTCCACATCTCCAAGTTGCTTAGCCTGGAGATGCTGCCCTATAGGCTGGTAGAGACCGAGGCCTTTCGAAACCTCATGGCGGAGGCCGCCCCTCGGTATTCGGTCCCCAGCCGCCACTACTTTTCCCGATGTGCCGTCCCAGCCCCCTGCCCAGGACCATGGCCCAAACACCTTCCGTGCGAAAACCCCATCTTCGCCTCCACGATCCTCCACAGCATCCACCAGCGTTCAGCTCTCCATACCCCAGACGCTGGAGCGCAAAAGGAAGTATAGCGCAACCCACCCACACGCCCAAGCCCTCAACGTCCACATCTCCAAGTTGCTTAGCCTGGAGATGCTGCCCTATAGGCTGGTAGAGACCGAGGCCTTTCGAAACATCATGGCGGCGGCCGCCCCTCGGTATTCGGTCCCCAGCCGCCACTACTTTTCCCGATGTGCCGTCCCAGCCCTGCACAAGCATGTGTCAGAGAACATCATCCGTGCCCTGACCAACGCCGTTTCTGACAAGGTCTACCTGACCACGGACACGTGGACGAGTGCTGCCGGGCAGGGCCACTATATATCGCTGACAGCACATTGGGTTAACTTGGTGGAGGCTGGGACCGAGTCTGACCCTGGGGCTGGTCATATACTGCCGACGCCGAGGATTGCGGGGCCTACCTCGGTCCAGGTCTCAAAGGCCTACTATGCCTCCTCCTCCTCCCACCCCTCCTCCACCTCCTCCTCTGAATTACCATCCGTGGGCATGGCGCCATCAGTCGGTAGCTCTAGGCACAGCAGCAGTGCCGTCGCTAAGCGACAGCAGGCGGCGCTCAAACTGCTGAGCCTAGGCGATAAAAGGCACACCGCCCAAGAGCTATTACAGGGCATCACGGCGCAGACCGATCTGTGGCTGGCACCGCTGAACCTGAAGCCAGGCATGGTTGTGTGTGACAACAGCCGTAACCTGGTGGCGGCTCTGCAACTCGGCAGACTGACACATGTGCCATGCCTGGCCCATGTGTTAAATCTGATAGTTCAGCGTTTCCTCAAGACATACCCCAATCTGTCTGATTTGCTCACGAAGGTGTGCTGCATCTGTTCGCATTTCAGGAAGTCCAGCACAGATGCTGCCACTCTCAGTGCAGCGCAGCGCCGCCTCCAACTGCCCGCTCACCGACTGTTGTGCGACGTGCCCACGAGGTGGAATTCAACATTAACCATGTTATCCAGAGTTTACCAGCAGCGCAGAGCGATTGTAGACTGCCAGATGTCAACTTCCACCAGAACTGGTAGTCAGGTCAGTCAGCTTCCTCAAGTCTACAATGAGGAGTGGACGTGGATGTCTGATATCTGTCAGGTGCTGAGTAACTTGGAGGAGTCAAACAGGCTGCTTGGCCTGTTGAAAAACTCTCTGGTCAGCATGAAGTCGGAAGCTTTGCGCTCGTCACAAGAGACGGGGGAAGAAGATTCCCTTGTTGATAGCCAAAGCACCCTTAGGTCTGTTTCTCAGCGCATATCGGAGGAGGTGGAGGAGGATGAGGAGGAAGAGGAGGAGAATGTTGGCGAGACAGAAGAGGGGACCATTGTTCAGTCCTTCACTGTTCAGCGTGTATGGGCAGAAGAAGAGGAGTTGGAGGAGTTGGAGGAGGAGGAAATGGGCAGTCAGGCCAGTGAGGGGAGTGAATTCTTGCGCGTTGGGACTCTGGCGCATATGGCAGATTTCATGCTAGGCTGCCTATCCCGTGACCCTCGCGTTCAAAGAATTTATTCCAGCACCGATTACTGGGTATTCACTCTCCTGGACCCACGGTACAAGCAAAATCTTTCCACTCTCATCCCTGGAGAGGAAAGGAGTGTGAGAATGCATGAATACCAGCAGGCCCGGTGCACAAGCTGAAACAGTATTTCCCTTCTGACAGCGCTAGCGGCAGAGGGCGTACTTCTGCGGGACAAGTAGCGAGGGAGAGTAGGCGAGCAGGCAGCTTGTCCAGCACTGGCACGGGTACGCTTTACAAGGCCTTTGCCAGTTTTATGTCACCCCAGCAAGACACTGTCACCTGTCCCCAGTCTCGGCAGAGTAGGGCTGATCTTTACAGAAAGATGGTGAGGGAGTACGTAGCTGACCATACCATCGTCCTAAATGATCACACAGCTCCCTACAACTACTGGGTTTCAAAGCTGGACATGTGGCACGAACTTACGCTGTACGCCTTGGAGGTTCTTGCCTGCCCTGCCGCTAGCGTGTTGTCCGAGCGGGTTTTCAGTGCAGCTGGTGGCATCATCACCGATAAGCGTACACGCCTGTCGACTGACAGGCTGACGCTTATCAAGATGAATAAAGCCTGGATTTCTCCGGATTTTCATTTTCCACCAGGTGAAAGAAGCTCAACCTGAATAATGTATGCACTCCTCCTCCTCATTGTCCTCCTTCTCCTCCTCTTTGTACACTAAAGCAGAGGAAACTGGCTATTTTTTGCCAGGGCCAACTGGCTCTAGCTATAGTACTCTATGTATTTAATTTTTCCGGAGGGCCACCTACCCAGTTCTCTGTTTTAAGCAATTTTTGGGACTGCCACATACAGGCACTCAATCTATTTAATTTTTCTGGAGGACCACCTACCTGCTCCTCTGGTTTGAAAACTTTTTTTGACTGCCTCATACAGGCACTCAATTTATTTAATTTTTCTGGAGGAACACCTACCTGCTCCTTTGGTTTGAAAACTTTTTTGGACTGCCACATACAGGCACTATCCAAATTAAATTGTCTCCATAACAGCCTCCACATGTCGTCTTTTTAGCTGGCTCCACACGTTGTTTCCATTGCTACCTCCACACGTCATCGCCATAGCTGCCTCCAAAAGTCGTCCATATAGCTGCCTCCATACATTGTCTCCTTATCAAACGAACTGTGTCAGGCAGAATTTTGGGTTGTTTTCATGGATTCCACATCAAACTTGTTAACTTTGTCGCCACCCTGCTGTGTAATCCACAAAATATACTGGCAAACTTTTATCATTTACCGATATTATTTCAGCGCTTCTTGCGCATCTGTTTACATTCCCCTCACCCGCCATATCCCAAACTTATAAGAATGCTACTACACTTGATCTTATACAAAAGGTTCTTAGAAGTGCTGTTTGGGGAGTAGCCTAGAGACAGGGGCTTGGATTGGCGAAAGCTCGCCTGGCAGCGGAGCGCCAGCTCCATCTCAAGATCCAACTAACATAGTTTTAACTGCAGTACCTTTAATCTACTACTAGTTCACTGCCTCCATACATGGTCCCCTTATCAAACGAGCTGTGTCAGGCAGAATTTTGGGTTGTTTTCATGGATTCCACATCAAACTTGTTAACTTTGTCGCCACCCTGCTGTGTAATCCACAAAATATACTGGCAAACTTTTATCATTTACCGATATTATTTCAGCGCTTCTTGCGCATCTGTTTACATTCCCCTCACCCGCCATATCCCAAACTTATTAGAACGCTACTACACTTGATCTTATACAAAAGGTTCTTAGAAGTGCTGTTTGGGGAGTAGCCTAGAGACAGGGGCTTGGATTGGCGAAAGCTCGCCTGGCAGCGGAGCGCCAGCTCCATCCCAAGATCCAACTCACATAGTTTTAACTGCAGTACCTTTAATCTACTACTAGTTCACTGCCTCCATACATGGTCCCCTTATCAAATGAGCTGTGTCAGGCAGAATTTTGGGTTGTTTTCATGGATTCCACATCAAACTTGTTAACTTTGTCGCCACCCTGCTGTGTAATCCACAAAATATACTGGCAAACTTTTATCATTTACCGATATTATTTCAGCGCTTCTTGCGCATCTGTTTACATTCCCCTCACCCGCCATAACCCAAACTTATAAGAACGCTACTACACTTGATCTTATACAAAAGGTTCTTAGAAGTGCTGTTTGGGGAGTAGCCGAGAGACAGGGGCTTGGATAGGCGAAAGCTCGTCTGGCAGCGGAGCGCCAGCTCCATCCCAAGATCCAACTAACATAGTTTTAACTGCAGCACCTTTAATCTACTACTAGTTCACTGCCTCCATACATCGTCCCCTTATCAAACGAGCTGTGTCAGGCAGGATTTTCAGGTGTTTCACCAGATACATAGTGGAACACGGCCCATCTGTCGCCGCCATGCTGAAGACCTGAAGTTGCAATCATAGCAGTGCAATATGGATGCCCCATACTGTCGCTCTTAATCATGGAACCATTTCCGTAAAAACAATTAAAAATAGAACCACTATGCTATTCCATTATTCCTAGGTGAAATATTCAAACGACCCGGCCTGCTTTGAAAATTATAATTTTTTCAAAGTAAACGCTTCTGGCCCCCAGGCCCATTTTGGGTGGGGAGGAGACAGGGGCTTGGACAGGCGAAAGCTCGCCTGGCAGTGGACCGCCAGCTCCATCCCAAGATTAGGCAGCCTCAGAGGCATCCATGCATGCTGCCCCTGCTGTTTCCTGTCCATTTTGCCTCCACGATCCTCCACAGCATCCACCAATGTCTCATTTCAACTCTCTATACCCCAGACGCTGGAGCACGATAGGATATGCAGCACATCATCCCCTTATCAAACGATCTGTGTCAGGCAGAATTTTCAGGTGTTTCACCAGATACATAGTGGAACTCGGCCCATCTGTCGCCGCCATGCTGGAGACCTGAAGTTGCAATCATAGCAGCGCAATATGAATGCCCCATACTGTCGCTCTTAATCATGGAAGTCGTCTCCATGGCTGCCTCCACATGTTGTCCCCTTATCAAAAGAGCTGTGTCAGGCTAATTTTTCGGGTGTTTCACCAGATACGTTATGGAACTTGGTCACTATGTCGCCACCATGCTGTGTTATCGACTAAATATACCGTCAACCTTTTGTTCACATAGGAAATCATTTCACCTCCTTTGGTGAAACCTGAGTCCATTTAGGGTATGTCGCCATGAGACTCTCTAGCCTGCCACTGCTGCCGCTGCCTCTGCATGCCGTCCCCTATAGTGTCAGGGTCAATTATTGGATGTTTTAGATGCTATCTAGCCTCATTCGGTCACTCTGTCATGGCCATGCTGTTGCCCATAATTTTTGCATAATGGTACGATTAAGCAGCCTCAGAGGCATCCATGCATGCTGCCCCTGCTGTTTCCTGTCCATTTCCGTGGTGTTTCCATCCTTTTCTGAGGTTCCCAGGTGTTTGGCCAAGCTTCCCTGTGCAGAGCCTTGGTCCCCTTGAAAAATGCTCGAGTCTCCCATTGACTTCAATGGGGCTCGTTATTCGAGACGAGCACTCGAGCATCGGGAAAAGTTTGTCTCGAATAACGAGTACCCGAGCATTTTAGTGCTCGCTCATCTCTAGTCTGCACCACAAATTCCTGCACTGAAGGGGATTTAACATGCAAAGTCCAACAGAATTGTGTTGCATGCCCTATGTTAAAGGTGCACCAAACAAAAGTTGGTGCACTCTGTTGGGGCAGTGCAGTTTCATGAAGAATGTGCGCCAAAAATCCTGAATCTGCCCCCCCCCCCCGCACACTACACAGGCAAACTGAACTGTTCTTAGTAAATGTGCCTCAGCCTCAGGTAGAGCAACAATCACAACCTTCTCCGCTTAGTTGACTGAACTCTCTGGTACCCTGCACACCAATTCAGACCTGGCACTCCAGTTCTTATACTTTTTGCAGGAACCTCTAATCAGGGGCCTAATAAAACAGATTTTAGGGGCTATGAGCCATAACTTCCTAGAATCCTTTTAGCACCATTTTAATTCTTTTTTTTTGGGGGGGGGGGGGGGGATTTTTCATAGCACTTAACCCCCCTTTCCACGCCCACTTGGGGGGGGGGGATAAATTATCTCAATTCCTTATTGCAGAAAATTGGCATATAAGCCCTGATAAATCTCATGCACCAGCACTCATGTGCCAGTGTATGGCTGAAGCCCTGTCTCTGCCAGCCACCAAAATGATGCCAGCTGCTAGGTCTAGGTAGGTACCTGCCCACTTCACCACCTGTCGCCAGTTCTTTGGCCGCCAGGTGCCAGTTTTCAGGCACAGAAGCCTTGATAAATCTCCCATATTGACTCAACTTTTTACTTCCTAAGATTGTGGATATCGCGGTACCATTCTAGCCTAGTTGAAATCAAAGTCACAACTTCATTATTTGCGCTGAGCTTTACATATCTCTTGAGGTTCCTCATTTCCAGCGCCAAGCTTATTCTGCACAATACGCTAACTGCAAGTGTATTATACACAGATTTTTTTTTACTTATCCAAATTCATCTGCAAAGAACAGATCTAATGTCAAGAATCTCCCAGCTCAGCGTCATGTTGTATGCTGAGATAAGTATTCAGCAGTATGGGAGAAGGTCGCTCATTTGTTGGCTGTGCATATTCTTTTTTACAGAGCCATCCTTATGTCTGTGAAAGCTGATCTTACAACAGCTTGAAGATGATTTTTAATGAGTAAAAGTATTTCACCTTTCCCATCCACAGCAGCGCCTCAGCCCCAGATAATTACTTAGATGGAAGGGTTGCGCTTGGTATTCTTACGGTCTCTTACAGTCAGCTAGGATCATGTGCACCAGGTCAGCGACCTCATCAGCTCATCGACCTCCTACATTTAGGGCTCACCGATGGGACCAGATAGTTGACTTTATAATGTTCCAGGATTATTTCAGCTGAATTCCCAAATTCTTCTTATTAACAGGTAGAGCCGCAGAAGATATAATATATGCTGTGACTCAAGAATAATCACTGTTAACCACAAGTGCTGCAAAACCACAGGTGATTTTCTTTAGGACTATAGATCTTTATGGCTGTGGAGAATAAGAACCAAAGGTGTGTTATAATTTACATCTTTATATGTACAGAGGTACAGTTTATATCCTGTCTTCATTAGGGGTATTGCTTCTATATAGGGCATTAATGTATGATTGCTGGTAGTTTGACCATAAGGACCACCAAGAATATGAGAACAGGAGTTTGCAAGTGTCCAAGACACACATTTGTGGGGCACATCACCCTTTTGTGTGTTGTGGGTGCACTATTCTTCACACGAATTTTGACATTGAAATGGGGGTTCCAGTGCACAGTTGAATCGTGCGCCATGTTTTACATGCAAAGTCCGATAAAGGTATGTTAAACATCCTATGTTAAAGGTGCACCATAAAAAGTTGGTGCACCCTGTTGAGGCAGTGCAGGGAGCACCAGATTCATGAAGAACGTACACAAGAAATCCCAAATCTGGCTCCTAAATGTATTGCCACATCCCTAACAAGCTAAGCTACAAAGTGACTGCCTAATTTTACCTTCTTGGTACAAGGCGTAAAATTAAAATATATATATATATATATATGTACATATATATATATATATATATATATATATATATATTGTTTTCAACCCCCCACAGAAAGAGGTAACACAAGTTAACTAATGCATTTTATGTATCTCTATGTGATGTCACTGAAGAATTGTCAGGCTTAGAGGTTGTGGATCCTCTGAACCACTGCGGACGATAACACAAGCCACTACCTGTGGACCGGAGTCTAAGTGGCACCCGGTTTTCACGAGAGCCGCTAGACAAGCTGCGGCGTGGTACCACCAGGTCGTTCCACAGGCGTGACTGCAGTGGCAGCTAAGGCCGGGGTACAGGAACGGAACGAGCCGGGACTCGAGAGCGGGAGAGGTATGTGGCGCTCGCGATGCGCCTGCTGGGAGCGAGGGTTATGGGTGAGGCCGCGACCCGCGACACCTGTGACAAGAATACAACAAGGATACAACATATCCCACAAAAACACAAGCCCACACATACCGTATATACTCGAGTATAAGCCGACCCGAGTATAAGCCGAGGCCCCTAATTTTACCACAAAAAATGGGAAAATCTATTGACTCGAGTATAAGCCGGGGGTGGGAAATGCATTGGTCACAGCCTCCCCAGTATATAGCCTGCCAGCCCCTGCCCCAGTGTATATAGCCTGCCAGCCCCTGCCCCAGTGTATATAGCCTGATAGGCCCTGCCCCAGTGTATATAACCCCCCCCGTTGTGCAGCACAACAATACCATTGTAGCGGATGGATCACACAGAAGATCTAAGGGGGCCACCGGAAAGGTGAGTTTTGATTTATTTTTTTGACTCGAGTATAAGCCGAGTTTGGGTTTTCCAGCACATTTTTTGTGCTGAAAAACTAGGCTTATACTCGAGTATATAAGGTATATATAGATCAACGGAAAAATAACAAGTATGACTTTCTAATGTAGGGATGAAAGGAATGATGGTGTGAAACTCACTATCTTTCTGCAAAATTGCTTCTTAGGATGATGAACTTGTGAAAACAATAGTCTTTTCACAATGGTGAAAGGTAATGGAGAAATACAGAATAAAGAAAGATAACAGTAGAAATCAATGGCTGTGTCCTCGGCAGACATAGAAATAAGGCTCAGCAGTGTAATAAAGCTAGAACTTTAGTTGCTTGAAAAATTAATTGAAACTCATAAGATCAGCTTAACTCCATCCTATATCTTTCCCATGCACAGTTTTGAATAAGCAAATTTGTGTCATTGGGAACCAGATGCTCGCTGGGTTTGTGATGATGTAGACTCTCTGATCCAAGAAAATTTCACACCAGATGAGTACAAAGCAATATGCTAGAGGAGCAGGGGGATTTTTAGCTATCAGAGCAAGCCTTGTCATAGCAGGCCACCTGCTTGGCGCCAGATGTTACATGAACCTTAGTGCAGCAATACTTCACTCTTTGGACTCTGTGGACAGTTTTTTAAGGTGCTGTTGGTTTTGATTCCCCAAATTAAAAAAAAATTTACACATTAAACAAATGAAAAACCCCTGTTAAAGTATACAAACTAGATGTGCTTCTCAGGATTTCTTTTATAATAACTCCATACATGACAATAGCAGCAATATAGAGTTGTAAAGATTATGCAAATCCGTCTGGGGTGGTCCATCTATGTCACCGGAGCACCTCGTATTATAATTTATTTACTACTCCGTATGATATAAATCTTGGGACCAAGAGAGGCTTGTATAGTGGGGTGGGTAGGGATTAATAAATTATAACACAAGGTCTGTCTGATGCGCTCCAGGACGAAGCTGGAGTGCCCGAAACTGATTAGCATAATTTTTATAACTCTATATTGCTGCAATTGCAATAATAAAAATAGCACCGAATAACACCAAAGTAATTTACCAATAAACACCCATTAATAGTTCTGCAAAGAGAAGCCTTTTACCTCATCGGTCAGTAAATCCTGTCCATCAAATGGCTACAGATGGAGGATCATGTGATCCCTATCGTTCCATAAGCAATCGCCCTGCCAGGACCATATGATAGTATTCATGAATATAACATCAAGGTCCTGGCAGGGTGATTGTTCATGGACAGTTAGAGATAACATGATCCTCCATCTGCAGCCATTTTATGGACAGGAATCTCTGGATGATGAGGTAAAAGACAGGATACTTCACTTTACATATAAAGAAAGCAGTGAAGAACTTCTTATAGGTGTATATTGGTAAATTACCTAATATCCTGCCCCTGACACTTACACTTTACAGAAAACATGAGCTGAAGTGGCCAACCCCTTAAATAGTTGTAGGCAGACAGAATTTTATTATTTATAGAAAACCTCAAGGGAGGTGAGACGTTGGGCCCAGGGACTTTCAGGGGCCCACTGAGTAGCTTTCAGCTCTGAGTCAATTGCAGGGACTAGTGTTGCCCTGCTTTGCTTTCTATGGTAATACATGTTTGTTACACACATGTATTACTATTAACCTTTCAGGACCTGTTAGACAGGTCCTGTTCGTGCAGCACTGCTGAGGGGAGACTGAGCACATGTGTGAGGTAAGTGGTATGTGTTTCTAACTATGTCTTTGTAACTCATTCAGAAGAGGCTCCCACTTCTGTGACTAACTGGACAGCAAGAAAAAAGAGAGACAGAACAATGAAAATTACCAGCCAGTACCAGTTAAAGGACACCTGTCAGCAAATTAAACCGAACGAGCTGCACATACTTATTAAAACAGATCCCTAGCCTTCTTCCAATTATGGTACTGTGGAAAGCCTATCTATATCGGAACATACCCTAAAGCTCAGCCACAATGTGGCACGTAGCAGTCCGATCAACTGACCCATCTTCCGGGGGTCCGAAGTATGCGTTAGGGGGCGTTCCAGGCACTCCTCTCTCTCTTTAGCTTCTCCCCTGAACCTCAACTCCCACACCAGATGCCAGCGTTGACTGCCTTATTCGAAGCTGTAGTCACCGCCTTCTTAGAAGGCCGCAGACTACCCCCTCATGAATACACCGGACCGCTGAAGGATAGGTCTGTCAATTGGAGGGATTCGGTTGACGAACCTTGTTTGGTTTAATTTGCTGACAGCTGTCCTTTAAGTATATTAGAATTTGTTACAAGCCAGTTAAGGCTTCTGCAAATGCCTGAAAGTTCCAGCACCGGGGCAGCACCATGATCTGACTCTTTTACAGCAGTACATCACCCTGAACACCTTAATGTTTGAGGCCAGGGATTAGCTTAAATGTTATGTGTGGAATGAAAGTAACAATATCATGGACAGTCAATTGGCAACGGAAACACCAGGGAATTGACGGCAGGGATACGTATATTTTTATGTTCATTCATCATTTGGGTGAACAATGTCCTGGAGTTTTCCGTATAAAACAGAAAATCCCTTTAAGTTTGTTCCTGGAGTGGCTCAGGGTGTTAAAGGCACACATTAAATATACCATTCTGCATATAACCTTAGCCAAAAGATAGAGCTAGATATACAATGTATTTCTCCAGATATAGATTCAATGACAATAGTTATGCTGTTTACTTCACAATATCTGAAGAAAAAAAAACACAAGTGGAGCGTCTTCCATCAGTTTGTCATAGAGTGAGGTGTCGGCCAAGCTTCAATGAGTTTATAATCGGTTTTGGATGTTGCCCGATTCCCCTGCTGTGCATATAAAAGCTTTACAGCGGATCCCATAGCTCAAACCTATCGAAACTAAAACTAAAGCCATTTATCTCTCTGAGTTTGGTTTCCTGTTAATCAGATTTTTCATTCAATGAACAAAAATGCAAATAAATGGAAATGTATAACAAAATATTAGTGGTTACATTATTTACCGGGACTTACCTTGACTGGCACCTTCCTCACCATGTACATAATGATTTACATTCCATTTCTAGAAAGGGTTGGAACATCCAGTACATATGGGTAGGTGATGTAGAACCTTTTCCCCAGGTCACTGGCTGGGTCCTGGCATCACTGAGGGCTTCAAACAGAAGTCCATGGTAGGGTTTGTGTGGAGTATCCAAAGACTGAACAAGACATCGTCAATGAATCCTGAGCAGAATAATATTTTGTACTACTAGTATTTTAAACCCTATAACATGCAGATTTTTTTGCTTTTAGCATTTTCGTTTTTTAACTTTCTGCATTTCAGAATGACTTTTTTATTTTTCCATTTATTATTCCATTTCAGCTCCACAAAGCCTTAAACCCTTAGTAAGGCTCTGGGAGATCTTGTAGTCTCTACCCTTCTTGCAATATGAAGTTTTAATGGATTTATAAAGACATTTTGGATTTTACTATGGATGTACTACAGCCTTTTCTTGCATATTTCTGGATTACCAATTGGTCAGAAGCTGGCGCACACTCCTGAAGCATGGACTTCACCAATAATTTTGGATGAAGTAGAGACTTTTATCAATTTTTTTGTCTGCCTTAAAAAATAGAGGTTCTGTATTGTCATTTTTACCTATGTCACTTTTCACAATTCTGCATACAAAGCTGGGTAGGGCATACTTTATAATACAGCAGCCACCTTCCCTGTATGGAATGGGCTCAGCTTATGAGCATAAACCCCATGTTGTATGGAGGGGGTTAATGTCAGCAGATATCTCCTTTCTCTATGGTAAAGAAATCATCTGTGTAACATGCTGTTCAAGCTGGATGCAAATGTGAGTTGAATATGAATGTATCACAGGAGATATTTCACAACTGGTGCTAAGAGATCAACCCATGTGCATTCTCTAAGGTAAATAGTGTAGTTCCCTACAATCAGTTTTGACCATACAAAGATGCAGACAGGCTTCTGGTTATATATTACAGCAGATGAGGAGCAGTATGAATGCAGAGATCTTAGAATACAGATGTCTTAGACACTAAGTCCATCTACAATCCAGGAATATAAATGCATTTGTCACAGTACTGCTGCTGCTAACAACACACAGGAGGGTATGCTGTACTGTAAAATCAAGAAAATTCTTTGGAATAAGCAAGCTCACCCTTTCCTCATGGATACTATATCTAGGTAACGGCAAGTGCACAAGAGATCATCCAAAGTCCACGGACCACAACTTGTGGCAATGGGAGTAAGAAATTCACAACACTTGACCACGCTGTAGTATAAAGGCTGATACTTCATCATCTGGATCGACGTGTTTCGACATATAAATGTCTTACTCATGATCTGTTTCCAACAAGTTTAAATAGAAATGTTTGTTTGTTGAAAACAGATCATGATTAAGACATTTATATGTCGAAACACTTCGATCCAGATGATTAAAAAGTACCTGTTTTTACAGTATATCAGTGTTTGTTTTACTGAAATAAAATAAGAAGAAAGCACGTTTCTACTCCAGCGTGGTCAAGTGTTCTGCATTTCTTACTCCCATTGTAAAAAGGTATGCTGTACTTACTCACATCTCCAGGGCCAATGCCTAACACTGCTTTGTATGGCGATAACTGCTGGCAGATTATCTTAAATTCAAACCTACAACAACAATTCTAATTAAATGTACGCATATGTAACAACCCCCAGAAAATAAATACAAATAAATCTTAAAGAACGTGAACAATAGGTGAATTTTTTATTAGATGTTCTTGTTAATACGGTTTGTTCTTTAATCACAAAGAAACAGTCATCTGGCTGTTCAATGACTGTCATCACCCCTTCCTTTGATTTTTGCCTTTTTTGGCAAATACTGAATACCAGGACTCCAGCTTAGCAATTAATCATTTTTGTCAGGCTTGCTACAAATGTACTCTAAAGACAGTCTTCTGTTCCTAGTGATGTATGCAGAACATTGGCTTGCACTGGAGTCTTTCTATGTATTTCCATACAGTAACAGCCATTATTATTGTCATGCAAAAAGAGGGAAAGAAGAAACATTTATTTGCCATTATACAAGCTACATACTTAAGGGATTTTTTTTGTGCACAGGATAATAGAAAACAGCATTTATGGTGTAAATGATACCTGTGTTAAGCTTCTGTATTGTAAATATAAAATGCAGCCATTGGTACTGTCAGTGTGAATGGGAAATCTATTGTACGTGCCTAGCTCTCACCAAGTATAATTGCTCCATGCTATTCAAGTAACTAGTGTGACTGTTTAGTATAGCGCTCTTATTGTTTCTTAGTGCTTATGCTAGATGCCAGGATTCTGTATGGTAGCACAATGATAGAAGGTTGGGCTTTACAGCTTAGTTTTTCTTGCTGCTTATAAAATTAATGGAAACTTTTGTTCTCTAAATTTATTTTCTAAAAGGGTAAAAAGTATGACGACCCATCAGTATTCGTCTCGAACCTGGAACCGAATCCTAACACACACTATGGTACAACAGGTCTTTGAAATCAATTCAGTAATGTAATGTAGTTGCAAAACTTGTGAAATTTGGTTTAAATAAAGTATTACTTAATAAAGTATGCTTTCAGTATAAATGCAGACATTTGTCATTAGACAGAAATTTCACACAATTATTGTTGATGTTCTGTAGTTATGAGCAGAGCTGAATCCATTAATGTATTATAATACAGGCGGTTTGGAGGGTAGCCCAGGGCCCAAGCCTTCTAGTCCACCCAAACCACCCACCAAATTTCACCCATGAATTCCTTGTTCATCTGTTTGTGCTCTCAATACACATCAAAGGGATTAGATATACTTAGGGCCACATGCCTGGTCTGGACCTATAGTGTTACTATCAATTTACAAACTTTGCATTTCTGCAAACAAGGAGGTCCTTCGACCTATGTTAATGAGGATTCTGTTAAAATGTAACTTTTATTAATCATTTATTTAAACCATAAGGAATATTTTCCCAGTGTGTAGAAACAAACAAAAGAAATATTAAAAATAGGAATGGTGGGAAAAGAAGTTGATTTTTCCTTCGGAGCAAGGAGAGGAACGTGAGGAGTTTGAGGTGAGTTAACGTTTTAAGTATGGAATAGGGAGTTAGGAACCCACAGGTAGGTATTGAAGGGTTCGCTATGTTGAACACAGGTAGGTATAGAAAGGTTCACTGTGCTGCGTGCACTCTTTTTAGTGTAGTTACACAGCTACACAGTGATAGATTGAATAGCAAGTCTTGACCACATTTGCATCAGGGTGAATATGGCCTATTAGGAGTGTAAATCCACACTCTCAGACTACCCTCTCACTTTGGGGTGCTTTTTCCATATAATTTCCCAGGCTGCAGTCACTTGAAAATCGAGGCATTGAATAGTAGCAATATTAGGAGAAATTTGAGCGTGACTGAGTTTTTGAATGAATGACTAACTGGAAAAACACCCAAGGGAGCGAACTCAATGTGTGTCTACAAACAGAAAGCTAGTGTTTAGCACAGATTCACCTTGAGGTCATCGCATGTAATCACGTATGGTTAAAAACATTGCGCACACATAGCAAGTGACTGCAGCCTGGGAAATTATATGGAAAAAGCACCCCAAAGTGAGAGGGTAGTCTGAGAGTGTGGATTTACACTCCTAATAGTCGATATTCACCCTGATGCAAATGTGGTCAAGACTTGCTATTCAATCTATCACTGTGTAGCCTCTAACTACACTAAAAAGAGTGCACGCAGCACAGTGAACCTTTCTATACCTACCTGTGTTCAACATAGCCAACCTTTCAATACCTACCTGTGGGTTCCTAACTCCCTATTCCATACTTAAAATGTTAACTCATCTCAAACTCCTCACGTTCCTCTCCTTGCTCCGAAGGAAAAATCAACTTCTTTTCCCACCATTCCTATTTTTAATATTTCTAAATACACATCTACACAGGAGCCATTTCAGGACCTTTGAAGGTCCAAAGGTCTTGAAACCGCTGATTGAAAGTAGGCAGAAGGGACTCATCTTCCATTCCCCATGCAGCTTGATTCTAGTACCATATGTAGGATGTGAATTTTAGACTTGTAGAGGCTATAATATTCATACAGCTCTGGGCCCTTGGCATTCTTAATTGGCCCCTGCCGAACCACAATGTGCTCCACCATTTTCCCAAGGATCATCACTTGTCATGGCGTCACAGGGAGTGACCAAATTGCTGCCAAAATGGCATTGCCTTTTACATGCTACAGGCGATGGTTAACTGCCGCAATCAGTGCAAGCACCACTCGGATTCAAATACTGTATCCGGGTACTGGTCTGACAATCACTACCGTTCTGTTATCAAACTAAATTCAGACTGTGAATGGCTAAAAAAAATTGGGACAATCTACAGATTCTTGTGCAGTCATTTTGAAGACAAAAAAACTGAAGTTAATACATTGATACATCCCCTCCAATGTATTTGAAAACACTACTGATTCATCTTCTTTTAGATAGAAGCACTTAAAAATATAGTTTGTTAAAACTACCTTACAAGAATTCTCTAAAAGTTGCTCAATAAGGTACAAAACATATATGGTGCTCTTAGCTTTTCATACCACCATATTCACACTTTTTGCAAACGACCCTAATATCATAAACAATTAAGCACTCCCATGCACCAGGAAGAAGAAGGTGAACTCCGGCGGACCTCAGCGCAGCAGCGACACCGGCTGGATATCGGGCACACGACTTTAGTGAATCCCGGCAGACCCCAATCGTCATCGGACAACGCGCCGCGGGATCACGACTGGACTGGGTAAGTAAATGTGCCCCAATATGTACAGTCTATGGCAAACGTGGGAAACTATGACAATGTTTTCTGTAGTGTAGGGGGGGGGGGGATTTTTTTAAATTATATGGGGAAAAGTATTTTTATGAATATTTATGAATATTTTTTGTGTATGTGTATTTTTACTTTATATGTCCCCCATGAGGTCATAATAGACCCCTGGGGGACATTTTCATTTTTTTCTTTTACAAGTTTTCTTCTTTAACTGGGGCATCTATAAGAGCCCTAGTTACAGAGGAAAGCCCCCAACTGTCACTGGTGGTGCTGAGACCAGGTCCTGCTCCCCAGACGCTACAGACTCCCGACTTCAGACGGGCCGGATCTTCAAGTCCTTCCACTGAAGTGAAAGCCCTCCGTGTTTCCTGAGCTTTTCCAGACACCTCCATGTTCCTGGGCATTTCCAGATGTCTCTGTGTTTCCTGTGTTCCTGTGGTATTCCTGTGGTCCTGTGGCATTCCTGTGTTCCTGTGGCATTCCTGTGTTCTTGTGGAATTCCTGTTTTCTTGTGGCGGTCCTGTGTTCCTGTGGCTGTCCTGTACTCCGGTGGCCATCCTGAGGTCCTGCCATCCTGAGGTCCTGCCATCCCGAGGTCCTGCCATCCTGAGGTCCTGCCATCCCAAGGTCCTGCCTTCCCAAGGTCCTGCTTCCTGAGGTCCTGCCTGCCCTGTGTCTCTACCTTGGCTGCCACTGCATGCCTAGTCGCATCGGTGGAGCGACCTGGTGGCTCCCCGCTGCAGCAAGACTGTCCTGCTTTGCGGCGGGCTCTGGTGAAGACCAGGGGCCACTTAGACTCTGTTCCCGGGTTGTGCCTACTAATATCTTTCCCTGCGGTGATCCCGGGAGTCCACTGACTTTAGCCTCAATAGACTCTCCCAAACCCCCGTGCGTGACAACCATATTCACACTTTTTGTAAATGACTCTAATATCAAAAACAATGGAGGATCCCTTTACTATTTTAATGGAAGTTGTTAAGATTTGTTTTTTCTTTCAATTAATATGTTTCTGTTGATCAAAAGACTAATTGTACCCACTGCGTTTAAAGACTGAAGGTTGGGGAGTGCTTATTTAGGTACTTTGTCAGAACTTTAATTTAGACTTCTTGTACTTCTGTGCTCTGGGAGCTCCACAAGAGCGTTCCCGCAATTCATGCACAGTTTCGTAAACACACTATATAATTATTCTAGTCTACTGCTATTTTAGACCTGTGGTTTTTCCAATCTAATGGATCACTATACAAAATGTACGAGGTACATCTGTATGGTGAGAACCACTCTATTTTCAGAATGGAGAACAAAAATTCCAGATGGTAGCATTTAAAAGTAAATTGCAGCTGTAGGGAAGATTCTGTACGCCGCATGGGGTGAGTTTTCACTTGACCGCTAAGGGATAAAGAATCTGTGTACTTTTTACCAATAAATTTCTTGTTTTTTCTTTTTATAACAAAAGACTTTCTTATCTCATGATATAAGAAAACAGTTATATTATATTGCTATTAGTAGCACAGTTCAGTACTGTAAGGGCGGACATTTAGAATTTTTAAATTGTTGAAAAATGTTACTTTGAGTAGTTGTATTAACATGCAACTTTACATCCTTCATATGACCTCACATGCTCTAAACCTGACCTAGTGGTTGGGGGACCGTTGCTTGTCTTATCACTAAGAATATGCCTCACCTAAATAGGGCATCCATCAAAAACAGGAGTGATAAAGCATGGCCCGGAGAGGATGCCATGTCATTCTGTAAGCCAAGGGGCAGATCACCAACAGTAAATTACTACTTGCCACTGGTTCTATAGATACAATTTTTTCAATGACCGGAGCTCAGTAGAAACTATTTTTTCAATGACCAAAGCTTTATTCTATAGATAGAATAAAATCAGACAAGCTAGAATTTGATACATAGCTCAGGAAAAAGATTGAGGGGCAGGGAACAAGTTGTGAGTGCTTTAACTCATAAAACATAACTTTTATTGTCTCTCATAAAAATGACTTTTTAAGACTAAGGCATCTGTTCATTAAAACTTAAGGTGACATCTTATGTATTATTTGTTAGATACAACTGCTATATCTGTAGCTTGCAGGTCCTCGGAGGAGAGATCCTTCATATAATGTATTTATATATAATATATAGATACATTAGATCCCTCATATAACGTATGTTAAGCAGACTGGGTTTCCGATACTCCAAGAGCAATTTGGCATCGGGACCCACAGACAAGCAAACAGAGGTCAGATCTTACAGTACCATAAAACCCAGTCTGCCACCTGCACATGCTCCGTATTGCACTGCAGATGGTAATATATAAGAAATACGTTATATGAGGGATCCCTCCTTAGAGGACCTGCAAGCTACAGATATAGCAGTTGTATCTAACAATTAAAGGTTACATCAATGCTTAAGATGTCACCTTATGTTTTAATGAACAGATGCCTTAGTCTTAAAAAGACATTTTTATGATAGACAATAAAAGTTATGTTTTATGACTCAAAGCACTTACAACTTATTCCCTGAGCTATATACAGTACATAATGGTGGTGCACGCCGTGGGGCATATCTAAGAAATTATTGACACTATTAGTAAGCTAGAATTTGAGAAATTGACAAAACCCCATAAGACAACTGTTTGATGTTTGAAGTAATATTGTGATCTGAAACACCATATTTAATGTTGTCAGAATAAGTTTCCATTTCTAGCCCTTTTTAGACTTCATCAGGCTGGCTATCTCTAATGAGATGTTTCATTGCCTCCCACACATACTGAGCATTGTGCTTTGTTCGCCCGCAAGACACCTGGAATTGTGGTGCTCACTCCACGTGGCAATCAGCAGGGATCCTTCACTGATCCAATGTTAGGTATGAGATGTAGAAGAATGGGAAAAACAAGTGTACGTCTGTGTGACGGAGCCAGGAAAGATGAAACCCGCTTGTGCGAGACATTTCCTGCCATCCACAGTACAAGGACACAATAAAAATAGACCATAGACATTGTCACAACTAAGATTCCCTTATACATCTTGATGGGACACATCACTCATGACATCTAAGGTTTTTTTCTATAACTGTGTATGTTTTGCTAGTGGTGTGAATTCCAAAAATGCAACCTGTGCAACTACTAACTCATAGTTTCCCTTACTTATGAAGTTTATAGATGGCAACCTACTGTCCTTTAGCACAAGGCCCCAGTGATGTCAATGTTAACGTGTTTTATATGTTTTTTTTAATGTCTTTTGAATGTTCAAAAGGCAGAGGAAGGTTTAAAAAAATGGTCTGATTTACAATGACCACCATCAGTAGCTGAGACTTTAAAGTAACACTACCATGAGGAATCTATCATCAGAAGAATCTGATGGTAGATTCCTCCTCTACGCCTCTGCCCTAATTTGTAATTGAATAATCTTGGAAGCAACTTGTTAAAAACTTTATTTTAGTAATATGTGAATTAACTGCAGAGGCTACAGGGATGTGTACTAGCCTGGCCGGGCACTGGGAGCTACGGGTACTACACGCCCGAGTAGAAAATAAAAATAAAGTTTTTATCAAGTTAGGTTAGGTTCCAGGATTATTAAATTACGGATTAGGACAGAGGCAGGGAGGAGGAATCTACCATCAGATCCACTTCCTATGAAAGATTCCTCATGCTGTACATGCATCCAAACCAAAGCCCAAGCCCTGGGACTACACAGAGGATTCTGTCAGGGTGCAAGGTAAGTTATAACACACAATAATATTGTAAAGCAAATGCTTAGAGAAAGCAGTAAGGCAGATGTGCAATGCAGGTGTAATGGGCTTCTGCAACCTGTTTTCAGTAAAAATGAGGTCCCTGGCTATGTGTTCTCTTTAGAAAAATGGAGAACATATTCTGTGCTGCGAGTAAAATTGGGCTTTTCCATTTTTTTATCCTTTACATATTATATCTCTGTTGATCCTGTGGTTGAAATAATTCCATGAATTTCACTTCTTGGTGTTACAATTTTAATGTTGGAGTATATATTGTAAGAGAAGTTGGTTTTTAAGTTTAAAGGAATAGCACCAAGTGACCACAATTTTCTGTGCCAAAAAGGTTACATAAAGGAAGAAATCAAAGTGCCCTTCTTGCTGAACTATATGGTAGGTTAGCAAGAATATAAAAAGATGAATAAATGTAGGTTCAGACTACACAGGTAGGCCCGATTTTATAAAAACTGGTGCAAACTGTCTTTGTGCAGTTTATTTCACTGGAGTGCAGGTTGCAGCAGATAATTCAATAGTGGCGCATGGTGTTCAATTATCTGGTGCACTCTTCCCTGCTATGGCAAGTGTGAACACAGTTGCACCTTTTTATTTTTGGTGCACTTACATTGTAGACTGTGTGCCAGAACTGTGTCGCATTTCTAACATAAATGTGGCGCAAACTCCGAATAAGCACTAAGGCCCTTTTGGTGCACAGATTTGTTGACAAAGTGCTGGAGCAACCCCAATCTGGAGCAAATGCACTATGTCCATATTCACACAATGCAATTGAATTGCGTATTAAAATGCATTTCAAGCACACATGTTTTTTTTTTTTAAATGGTAAAATCCATGTTGCTACTTACCAGACACCAGCATTTAGCTATGTTCACATCTATGTTATCTGAGGCTGTGTTTACACTGTTTGCATTGCATTTAATAACACATTGCAAACACAACAGGAAAATTCAGCTAAAAAAAAAATGTGTTTTTACCATCATAAATACTGATATTTTTTGGGATTCCTTTTTACCTGATGCATTTGCAGGCTGTTTCAAAACGGAATGAAAATGCATTGTGTGAATGCGTCCTAAAAATGTACAAGTAATATTTCTGTGTAGCAGTAGGTGGGCCCCCAGAATCAATTTAAATGGTGGACTCTAGGACCCCGTTCCGACCCCATCTGTAGCAAAGGAGACACATGAGCCTATATAGGAGTTGAACACAGAAATATAAACCATTTTACAAAGACTACTAGGAAGATCGCTTTATTTTCCATTTAACATGGGTTAAAATCCTCAATGGTTGCAAACCAGACATTGTAATTTTTATTTCAATGGAAAGAATGTTTTTTATTACTTTATATATTTATGTCTATATTTATGTTTGAGAATAACACATAATCAAAGAGCAAATGCAAACCATCTCTCCATAGGTAGATGTCAGGTAGACATCCAGTTACTTTCACCCTTCATGTTGCAACATGTCAACCAATTTGTACCTTTGGTTTTACCCCATACTGAGGACTGTGCAATAACACCAGCTCATTATATCCATAGAGAACAATGTGCTTACCTTCTGTAACTCTAAGAATAAATAGATATAGGCTGCCACACCAATTGCTTTCCCTTTAGTAATTGTACAGGCGCTTATGCTTCAAACACCGTGGAGGTTGTCAATGTCTCCGCTAACAACATTGATTTTCTTGGCAAAATAGCAATTGCATAAATGATTCTTCATTTACATAAAATGTACATAATTCCCTATTACATATTACTCAGATCTTTCCATTTAAAAAAAAAAAAAAATTTAAATGTATTTTTATTTTTGACCTTAGAAATAAGACTGTTATCACAATTAAGTTTCATTTATACAGATATACGGTAGATGTACATTAGTAAAACCATTTCACCGAACACATAAATTGGTTGGTACCTTCCTTGTTCTTATTGGATTTCATCAGTTGAACTCTAGTTTGGAATTTTATGCTATTGTTATGCTCCACAAATTCCTGACAGGTTACCTCATTAACAGAAATCCATGTGGCGTATTTGTTTCACACATGATGGCAGGCATCTGTTTTCTTGCGCTATGTTAGCGGCTACATGATCGTCTCTGTACCGTTATGACACATCACCCAGAATAATAAATCATTGCTAGGCGAGCGACGCTTCATTCAGGGTTCAAAGCGCCTATTTCATCATAACTTGGATCAAGTTTGCTGTGGTAGAATTGCATTAAGTATATTCAGAAATTGAGTTTTCTTTCTAACTCTTCTAAACAGAGATCGGAAAAGTGTTTTCAATGCTCAAAAATTGCATAAAGTTATTTTTTGGGCCAATATTTAGTGTAATGATCAGGTTTTTTTTATACCTAGAAGAATTGAATGACTCACTCATTAGACAACCACAAGCAACCAGTTTGGACTACTTTTACATCACTAGAATCCACTGAATGGCTAACCTATTAGAGGTTAGTTTGGCAAAGGTTGTCAGCTGGTCTTAGTCCAGTCTGTGATTCTTGCCAACTTGTCCAAAAAAAATCCCTACATTTTATTGCCCTTAATCTGCCTATATCTATCATGTTCAGCGCTGCTATTTTTAGTAAATAAACATGTGATTTATTGGATACGGGTTTGAAACCTATGTCCACTTGCATAAAACACCATGCTTCAATATGTATGTTCTCGAGTGCATCGGTAACCTGAACAATGCAAAGGATATCAATTCCGCTACAATTACTTCAAGAATTATATCCAGCAAGTCACTAACACTGTAGAATGGACAGTTATGGTTGGCACTAGTTGGGAAACCAAATACCTGCACAGGTAACGTTGATTATGTGTCCGACACTCACAAATTGTTCCTTTTTTGGGAGTACAATTTGGGCGCCACTTAGGAATCCAAACCTTTTGTTGTGCATCTACTTTTCAGACACTTTTTTTGGCGCACACTTAGAGCAGCAAAAGTGGGTCTACAGTATTCTATTTCACCTTCATAAATGTGGAAAGAGTTCTAAGCATTTTTGGACCTGTGTCACTTCAGCAACCGCTTGCGGCGTAATCTAACATCCCAGTGAAAATTATTGCACAAATTGTGAGCCAAAGACAAGGACCCCGTACCAACATGGATTAATACCCCACATGGTATGCAATTTGTGCGCCTAGTTCATGTACAAGGAAGCCTAAAATAAATGCAAGAATAATCAAGCAAACCAAAGGTCAAAAAAAGACCAGACAGGATCAGGATAAGATTCTGTGAAAGCAAAAACACACAAGTAGGATTAGGATAAAGTACCACACTGTAGTTTTAAGGGTAGTCACACCAGCTAAGGGTCAGGTTGGATCATGATTCAGAATTATGAAGAATCTGAAGAGTAACCATGAATAATCTAATGAGTATCCCTGGTCACAATAGGGCACATTTACCATCTGGACTGTCTGACGAGGATGAACTCTGCCACGATTCATGAAGATTGTGCATGTGTCGCTTCCCCGATCAGGTCTGCCAGAGTTTACCTTCTTCTTCCCAATGCATGTAAGTGCCTGGCTTGCGCCAAAAAATGTAAATGTTAAATCCCGCGCATAGTCCGAATCCGACGGAACGCCCGACGGCATGCCCCCGATTTGTGTCGTGTGAAAGCCAGTGTGATTGCGACAAAAAATTTTCGCGCACGACACAATCCCCAGCGCAATCCTATATTACAAAACCCTTATCCCAGACAACCCATTTTATCTTACTATTACTGCAACTGATTTTTTTTAGATGTGAAGGCAACTTTTGTGGCTTCTGTGCTCAACTTATTATCAAAGGTCATATATTTTGAAGATGTAATGAAGACAGTTTGACAATCACTTTTATACAAATTATAAACAATCAAATGATTGAGAGAATAGGTAATTTCAAATGTAAAAGTCTGTCCAAAAAGTATTCTTGTGCAGCATTACCCGGATTAGCTGAATACAGCATAAATGTCACAATATTTTTTCTCCTTTATTAAACATTTATCATGTAATATTATAATGAGCTCTGCCAAAGGCCTTGGGGCATAATATGACAGTATTTTGTTTGCCAATAGCTTTAAGACTGAGAGAGACTAAAAGTCGGAGGAACCAAGACAATTACATTTATAGAAATAGTCATATGGTAGCACTAGGTGACAAATGTTATAACGTACAAACTAATATTCTAAAACATAAAGTAGACTTTGTACAAATGATAAGCTTTATGGCCTAGGTTCTCAACCTGTGCAGTGTATACCATAGCATATATTATTTGTAAGGGGGTACTAGGTTGTAGATATTAGAAAACAGCTTTAAGTATGATTATCTCCTTTGAAATGTTTTCTGTTTGTTACAGGGAACATCTTACATAGTTTAGTGACCATAGTCCTGCCCATTAGAGAATTTGACAATAATTGTTTAAAAGTTTTTAAACTTTTATTCACATATGAGTCATGGATCGTGATTCTTTTCTGACAACTCCCAGGGGCTATAAGTTTCATTATATGTAAAGTACAGTAACTGACATGACAAGGGCCAGCTGGTTTGGAGACCTTAACCCCTGCAGAATGAGGACAGACATGCTGATAACTTAGTAGGCCCAAGCCTCATGGCAAGTTCCCTTTACAGTATTGAAAGTCTCTTTTCCAGAAAGAATGTCATGCTTATGTCTTATGAGTTTAAAGTGTAGCCGTCATTTGAGATAATTTTATATACTGTGTGTTGGGAAGTGGTGAAGATTTTTAAAATATACTACATTAACAAATTCTGCTTAGTTTGTAAAAAAAAACAAAAAAACAAGTGACTTCCTCCCTGACTTGCCACATTTTGAGATGAGGCGCCGGTGCGGGATCTTCTAATGTGAGTCTGATGTGTCTCATTGGACTCACATCTAGGTAAGTATAGAAGTATATATTTTTCAGTTTTCTCCATGTACAGACTTCAAAAAGGTCGATTTCTGACCTAAATCACAGGTCCACAAAGACCTGTAGTTGGCTTAGAATTCCATTTTGACATGACATGATAGGTCTTCTTGAAGAGTATGGCTAGTTCAATTAGCCTTTGTTTACTACTTAACTCCAAAACAAGGACCATTGTGCTTTACTAGAAGGAAGCGATGAAGGTGAGTCTCGGGCATGAATGTGGACTTGTTAATAGCAATAGGGGAGAAGGAAGGCACTCTTGCACAGATATACCCCAACTATTGACCAATGTGCACTGTGCTGCAGGCAAATGGTAGCTGCCCCTAAGCTGCAGGAAAGGAATTAAATATAAGTATAAAAGAGACTGGCACTATTGGGCATGGTAAATATGTAAAATATGATCATTCGAATACAAGCGGACATGGTAAGAGGTTACGCATGCGCTATGTACTGACATCAGTCCAGTGCAGAGTGCCAGCAGACACGTACAATCACCAACACGCTAAAGTAGGGTGGACAACTCAGCACATATACATTGCAGTGACTTATAGCTTTTGTGTGGGCTTACTTAAAGGAAACCTACCACTACAGATCTACCTATTAAGGTAGATCCGGTGGTAGGTGCATCTAAGCATAGCACTTTTTAGGGCTAATCCTTTGCTCCCCTCTATCTTTTCTAATCTTTAATCAGAGTAATATGCACATTTTCTAAAGAGGCTACTGGGAGAAGCCGGAGCTGAGGCTATACGGTGCTGCTACTCCACACCCCAGTAGCCTCTTTGATCCTCCTACCCAGACATCTTCAGCGTGCAGCTACGCGAAGCCGGAGTTCTGCGCATGCTCCTTGTAGCTGTGCGCTGAAGGCTACTGGGGCATGGAGTAGCCGAGACGTGTAGCCTCAGCTCTGTCTACTCCACGCCCCAGTAGCCTCTTTGGAAAATTTGCATATTACTCTGATTAAAGTTGAATTCCAATTTGGTGAAATAGGTAACAGTTCCCATACTGTATAGAGCTATATTTTCTATTAGGTCTAGAAACCTCAACATTTTCTTGTAACATTTTCCGGATATTGACTCATGAGCCAACTTTGAGCATTTTTGAAGAAATCTTTCTTTCTCTCAAACTTTAATAAACAAGAAATGATGTAGCCATATCTCTGAAATGACACATTCTCTTTAATGATGATCAGTTGTCCTGACGCATTTTATGCTAACATGTCACGACGCTTGGTTAACTAACTATATCAAATTACTTCTACCTGTGGCTGATCCTCTAACGTTAAAAGGTCACCACTGAATAGTGAGTCACACCATCTGCTATTTCTTCATTCTGCCGTGTCTGTTCACTTTCAGGTAATTGTCTAACAACTTTGCGGTGGCAAAAACTGACTTTTCTTTCGGAACATTTGAACGTGCAATGTAATATGGATTAATATAAGACATTTTGTTATTGATTACAAATTTGTCATCATACTGATGCTTCTACTGACGTGCTAGTTTCTATTCTCTGACCTGCGTGGATGAATTAGTTACACAGAACATTACTACTAAGATACTACCACTGACAAAGTAGACTTGATAATATTTCACAACCCTTACATCCGACACCCAGTCTTTGTCTCTCATAAACAGGGGTATAACTAGGAGAGGCAGGGCCCCATAGCAGACTTCAAAATGGGGCCCCCCAACCCCCTCAGAAAAAATACTGTATACTCACACATTTATATACTTATGCACACACATTTATACACTTATGTACACACATTTATGCATTGACATACATTTATACCCGAACACATATCTGTCCCAGTAGCAGCTGACCACATGGAAGAAGTAAAGAGCAGGAATTAGACATAAGAGATCCTTAGTCCTTTCGTTATGCCGTCCCCTCTATCTCACTCAACATTTCAGGCTGTGTACTGTGGAAAATGTAAGAACCAAATATACCCTCCAAAAGGAGGGAAAGAAAGGGCACTGATGCAGAATGTAATGATAAAATAGAAAAAACTTTTATTCATGCAAGGTACATAACACAATTAAAAAACCATGAAATCAATAACTGTGGCCTCACCATAGAGGATATCCACAGGATGCAGTATAGTACCGGGTGGTACGAACACAGAGACGGAAAATGGCGATCTAACACCGGGCTAAGTGGAGCTAATATATTCGAATATGTATATAATAACTGTTGGTCAAGGGAAAAAATGTATACAATATGCAGAATTATATTTACAGGCGGTCCCCTACTTAAGGACACCCGACTTACAGACAACCCATAGTTACAGACGGACCCCTCTGCCCACTGTGACCTCTGGGAAAGCTCTCTGGAAGCTTTATTATTGTCCCAAACTGCAATTTTCAGCTATAAGGTGTCTGTAATGAAGCTTTATTGATAATCCTTGGTCCAATTACAGCAAAAATTTTGAAACTCCAATTGTCACTGGGACAAAAGATAAAAAATTTGTCTAGAACTTCAATTATAAAATATACAGTTTCGACTTACATACGAATTCAACTTAAGAACTTTAGAACAAACCTCTGGACCCTATCTTATATGTAACCTGGGGACTGCCTGTATATATATATGGTGCACATCATCCATTAGTGTGTCAAATCTGATGCCAGGGCCCTCTGACACTGCGGGCCCGATAGCAGCTACTACAGCGGCTACCCCTGTAGTTATTCACCTGCTCATAAACATACATACAGTATCCATTTCCGCTTTCTTCAACAAGGTGCAGAAATTCCGGAGAGAAACTGTTGCCACACAGGATTCTATGATTTTCTTTACCACTAGTATTTTTTGATTTTGCAATGCTCTGTATATGGATCCAGGATTTGTGCATCTGTTACAGCAAAATGTCATAAGATGTTTATAACTGCTGGACAGACATAGCTGATAAATGTGAATTAACTCTTAGACTATCTGCACGCGATCATGTGATGTTCTGCTCACGTGCCAATGACATTGAAGAAAGAACTGAGCCGGAGCCACAAACACAGACAATCGGACAGCTTGATGAATCTACCCCTCAGTGGAGGAGGAAATATGGACTTTGCCTTTGTATATTATATTCATAAAGGAAATATTTATGGCAGCAGGGATTTAAATGGGCTCAGCAAATGTAAACCCCATGGGATCGTTCTGGTGGCCAGACATATGTTTGGTCGCCGTTTCTGCATAGGTTAATTGAATATAATATAAACATGTTGTGAAATATCCACAACGATGCAAATCACTGTGCACCATGAGATCTCACTGTGTCTTTACTGGTCCCTCTTACTGATGTACTTGGCAGAAAAGAAAGTGTTATAAAACCTGAATATGAGATTTGCTCTCTGCACAAAATTTTATAGTTGACAAGAAAATCTTCTTTACCTGACAAGAAAATATGTTTCTGAGTATATAAAATTTTCCGCAGTCACTAAACTTATCTTTTATTTATATAACACTTGGAAGAAACAAACAAGGAAAAGTAAAGTTTTACTTTATTTTCAGGATTTTTCAGCTGACACCCTAGACCGCTATGTGCGATGTCTATGGAGACGCACCAAAAACGCATTGCACTCTGAGACACATGCAAGTGCAATGCGTTTTTCACTGATCGATTGCCATAGAAAAGAAAGAGCTCAGTCCTGAGTCCTTTTCATGCGCGTTATATGGGCGTGAAAAACGCACTGAAATTGCATTGAAAATGCATTAAAAACGCACGTGAAAAACTGAGACACTGAACAAACTCTGACTGAACTCTGATGAAAAACTATGATCGCAGCCTGATCAGACTCTGACATGATCTGCAACGAAAGTGTGGAAGGGGCCTAACTTTCTATTGGCTGACAAATCATAGAGCAGGTCCTCATTCGCTGCTGAAATGCAGGAATAGGATTCAATGTTTTTATGCATAGCACGGGGGGGGGGGGGGGGGGGCCTGAATTTTGCTCTGGGCCCAGAGGACTCTAGTTACGCCACTGGGCAGCAAGCCCCTTTTCCTTCATACCTGGTGACATTCCTTTTATGTATTTGTATTCAGTGATGTTTGACCCTTAGTGTTACTGTGACATTTGATCTACTGTGGTCTCTGGGGGATCTTTATAGCTTTTACCCCAGTTTTTGGCTTGTATTGGGTCCACATAGCTACGTCATTGCAAGCATTCACTTGTTTTAGGCCAGGTTTGGGCTACACTAGCTTAGCCCAAACCTGGGAACATGAATTCATACTTGAATGCTTTGTTATCTCAATAAAGTTATATTTGTATTTTTGTAATGAATAAGTATTTCATTATTGAGCCATTTTCTCTTGGCTTTCGGGTCAGTAATATTTTGTGGATGTGCGGCCTCTGAAGTCACTTTAGGTCATATAGATATCATCCTGATCATGTAACATGAGTCTGGCCTTACACATGTATATCCGCAGAGCTTGACTATCATCTCATGTAAGGATGGCCACACACAGTACATGTACAGTACGTCAGCAGTACATGAGGGTAAGGATGACCATATACATCAAATTTACATGTATATCAGCTGACTGTGCTCATCTAATGTGAGTCTGGCCATAGACGTCAAGTGTAAGGCAGCAGAACCTGATGTCATCTAATGTAAGGGTGGACACACATCAAAAGTATGTCAACAGAACCTGAAGATCATATACAAATTGTAGTCCATTAATAAAGTTGAGTTAAAATAAATCTACCACCAAAATCTATCATTATAAACCAGGGACACTTACTCATACATCCAGGCAATGTGACTATGGAAATCTTCAAATATTTGTTATCCATGGCCTCCTTGCTTCTCAAATAAACTAGAGGCCCTCCATGGTGCCAAATCGTACAGAAGCACTTTCTTCTTCAATTTCTGCTGACGTAAGATTACATCAGGCAGGGGTGGAGTGTTGAGGGAGCAGAGGGGGAGGGTAAGACAGTGTAACAGTCTGTGAAGCTGCAGCATGGAGGGAGGGCACTGGTATTATTTTAAAAGTTTACTTTAGATGGAAGGAGGCCATGGATAACAAATATAAGAATATTACCACACTCATGGTGCCTGGATCTATGTCTAAGTGTCTCTGATTTATCATGCTGGACTTTGATGGTAGATTTCCTTTAAAGGGCACCTACCACCTCGATTCTACCTATAAAGGTAGAAGGGGTGGTAGGTGGATGAATGGGACGTGAGGATAGCCCTTTTTTTGGCTAATCCTCACTTCCCGGGCGTCTTTTACAAAACTTTATTACATCTATATGCAAATTTTTTTATGCGGCTACTGGGGCGTGGAGTAGCCGGACATGAGGCTACTAGTCGCGGCTACTCCACACCCCAGTAGCCGCGTTACTCTGCCTACCAGATAATCTTCGTCGCGCAGCTCCTGGTAGCTGCGCGCCCTCGTCCGGGTCCCGTGCGTTCTGCGCATGCATGCGCAGAACTCAGGCCTTCGGCTGCGCGGCCGCGGCTCCTGGGCCGGAACTACTGTGCATGCGCAGTAGCCGGGGGACTTGGACGAGGGCGCACAGCTACCAGGAGCTGCGCGCCGAAGATTATCTGGTAGGCGGAGTAACGCGGCTACTGGGGCGTGGAGTAGCCGCGACTAGTAGCCTCATGTCCGGCTACTCCACGCCCCAGTAGCCGTATAAAAAATTTGCATAAAGATGTAATAAAGTTTTGTAAAAGACGCCCGGGACGTGAGGATTAGCCCAAAAAAGGGCTATCCTCACGTCCCATCCATCCACCTACCATCCCTTCTACCTCGGAGGTAGAATCGGGGTGGTAGGTTCCCTTTAAGGAAAGTGTAGACACATCTGTGTTTCAGTGCAATTTGAAAATGTTTTCATTTATAATCCTAAAGCGTTTGTTGTAGATTCTACATGTACAATAACTCACTAAACAATATCCATAAAGTGACATTGATGCTGTTTTTATGAAACATTTGTACTTGGGTCTTAGGCTGTAAAATTGCATTTGGTGTTGGAAACTTAAAGAAGCGACACTTCTGATAGATTGGATTAGCTCTGAAGCTCGTAGTGTCGTGGTGTCACAGATGTATGGGCAATATTGTTTCTCCCTAAAGAGAAAATGTGTTCCATATAGACTATATGGTTATTGTAATTCACAGAGAGGATTTTATATCAGCAGTAAATGTTCTGGGTAACAGCGCTTGGCAGGGCTGATGAGAATGAACGGCTCCCATGACTGCCTGGGAACACAGCAATGGAAAGTCCTCATTGCTCTTCTTGCACAGTTAACGTTCATAGATACAAAAAAAAGTTTTCCAGCTTTGATTGACTTGGATGGATTGAAGGCATCCGGCAGCATGAAATAATAAGGAGCTCAGTATTTTGATTAATACGGAGCAGTGGTTGAGGTTCCTGTATTCTTTGAGATACAGCTCACAAATGATATTCTGACATGTCATAAATTTCCCACATAGTTGGATAATGCTGATGGAACGTGGGATTCTATATTAAACCTGGTTAAAGAAGGGCAGGATAGATGAGCCATGACACAGTACATTGACAATGTTTTCAATGAACTCAACGTTTCATCTAAGGAAAAAGTACTTTACTATTTTAGTACTTTTGATAGATCATCAGTGGATTAGAAATTGAGATTTTCAGGCAGTGATATATAGAATTCAAATTAATTTCTGAAGGACTATTGTACATTTATTAAAACGCCACGAATGGCCATAATATTGTGACGGTCATGTGTACATTATTGACTGCATGTGGGCAGGGTTTTGTACCCATCGGGTAATGTCTTCAAACAAGGTGAAGTAACTAACATTAACTAACACCATATTTGGTGCTTTATAAAGTAGTCAGCATGGGAACAATCACTTGATTTGTTATAAGTAGGAAAAATTGGAAGGATCTAACTTGCCATTCAATGGTACCAGATACCAAAAAAAACCCTTGTCCATGTCACAATGGGGTACATGTCAGGGCTGTCAATGCAATAGCATTTTATTTCTTTAAAGGGCAATTTATGTAAATTCCTGTAATAAGGCGATACATTTAAGATCTACGTAGTTCTGGGACAAGGCATTTTGGTGCCCTATACAGAAAAGGCAATGGCTCCCAGCCCCCACATAAGCTAAAGGGGTATTCCCATTTCGGTAAATTAATGTGATTGTTTGTATTATAAAAAACTATACAGTATTCCATTATATGTTCTGTATCAACAGTTTTATAGATCTCTGTTTGTTGTCATTTCTTAGGAAGCTTCTATGTATATTTCCAGTGGACCGAAATCTGACCATGGTCACACAGGTGCACAGCTCGTTAGTGTCATAGGAGTAATCAGAGCTGTGTTATATAACGAGCCGTGCACCTGTGTGACCATGGTTAGATATCGGTCCACTGGAAATAAACATAGAAGCTTTCCATAGCAGGGCAGCAAGCAGCAATCTAGAAAACTGTGAGGAATTGATACAGAAAGTATATTGGAAAATTGTATAACTTTTCATTATTCAAACAATAACATTTATTTGCTGAAATGGGAATATCCCTTTAATGACATTACTTATAGCGACCTGCTGCAGTTCCCTCAGTAACCCTCCACCCCAGTGATTCAAAACACACTGCTGGCAGGTAGCCAGGTAATGCAAAATAAAGTTTTATAAAGCAGTGGAAGTATTTAGAATGCCGACAAAGGCATTTTTTAAATCAGCACTACTTCCATTAAGGGAATCTGTGAAAAACAGCAACTTCTCTTTCTTTACACTGCTAGCAGTGATCCGCCTCTTCTATCTCCTGTCCTCACTGCTACTCCCTGTGTGAAGAGGAGATGGCAAAGGGACGGTTAAGGCGGAAATGCCAGTTTTTCAGTATCAAGGTGCAGTAAACTCTGCCAGTAGACTAGCTGCTGCTACTCATATATGCATGGGTATCCCCTGATCCTGCTGTATCTGCCCCATGTATGCCTCTAGAAGGCAGTATGCCAATGGCCTGGACCACGTATGGACATGGGGGCCCTCAGTTTTGGCCATGGTCCCTTTCCAACAAAGTTTCTCACCTCAGGACTGCTCATCTGCTCTAATACACTACATACAGCCTCTTGAACCCCCCCTGATTGCAGGGGAGTGAGCAGAGCGCACACGCAGGAGGCTACCAGGGACCTCAGTACTTGGGTGAAGGTGGAGCGCAGGAGCTGGAAGTCACAGCACTGAGAATTATGGGTGCCTCGGTGCACCTGCTGATAAAAAAATCTGTGCAGCTGCTATGCAAGGGGCCAGGGCCGGATTATAGGCGGGGCTCCCACCATCTTGCCCCCCAGGGGGCCCCCACCAGATCGCGCCTCCCGGGCCCTTCCTCCTCAGCCGCCACCTGCCTGAGCCGTCCGCCCGACCCCGGCACAAGTTACCGCCTCCCCGCCCGCCCTTCAGCTGCATGGCCGAGCCGTCCGCCCCCTGGCACAGGTACCCGCCTCCCCGCCCTCCCATCCTGCTGCATGGCCCGGCCTACCCACCCGCTCCAACCCCGTTCGCGCTCCCTCCTCCCACGCTCGCGCTCCCTCCTCGAACAAGCAGACGTCCTCCGCTGCCCCCCCCCACGCCCGAACAAGCAGACGTCCTCCGCTGCCCCCCCCCCACGCCCGAACAAGAAGCTGCGCTCTGCTCCATCCCCTTCGCGGCCCGAAGAAGCAGCCGTTCTCCGCTACCCCCCCCCCGCGCCGAACAAGCAGCTGTCCTCCGCTCCATCCCCCTCGCCGCCCGAAGAAACAGCCGTCCCGCTCCCCCCGCCCGAAGAAACAGCCGTCCCCGCTCCCCCCGCCGGAAGAAACGGCCGTCCCCGCTCCACCCGCCCGAAGAAACAGCCGTCCCCGCTCCCCCCGCCCGAAGAAACAGCCGTCCCCCCCCCCCCGCCCGAAGAAACAGCCGTCCTCCGCTCCCCCCCCCCCGCCCGAAGAAGCAGCTGTCCTCCGCTCTCTCCCCGCCCGAAGAATCAGCTGTCCTCCGCGATCCCCCCCCCCCCCCGCCCGAAGAATCAGCTGTCCTCCGCGATCCCCCCCCCGCCCGAAGTAGCAGCTGTCCTCCGCGATCCCCCCCCCCGCCCGAAGAAGCAGGTGTCCTCCGCGATAAACCCCCCCCCCCCCCCGAAGAAGCAGGTGTCCTCCGCGATCCCCCCCCGCGCGCGCGAAGAGACAGCCGTCCTCCGACCGAACCCCCCCCCCTGCCCGTACAACCCCCCCTCCTGTCGGAACAAGCAACCGACAGACCCCCAGACCCCCCCCCCCCCCAACACCAGCCTGACGCCACAGCCGGTCAACATAAAAGGGTAAGTATATACATTAAATACAATATGTATTTATCTGTGTATATATGGTGTATATTGTGTTTATATATGTATATACAGTATATATACTGTGTGTATATACTGTGTATATTGTGTATATACTGTATATATGTGTAACTGTGTATATACTGTGTATATACTGTATATATGTGTAATTGTGTATATACTGTGCATTTATGCATCTACTGTGTATATAATGTTTATATACTGTGTATATGTGTATATATGCATCTACTGTGTATATAATGTGTATATACTGTGTATATAATGTGTATATACTGTGTATATGTGTATATATGCATCTACTGTGTATATAATGTGTATATACTGTGTATATGTGTATATATGCATCTACTGTGTATATAATGTGTATATACTGTGTATATGTGTATATATGCATCTACTGTGTATATAATGTGTATATACTGTGTATATGTGTATATATGCATCTACTGTGTATATAATGTGTATATACTGTGTATATGTGTATATATGCATCTACTGTGTATATAATGTGTATATACTGTGTATATGTGTATACATGCATCTACTGTGCATGTAATGTGTATATACTGTGTATATGTGTATACATGCATCTACTGTGCATATAATGTGTATATACTGTGTATATGTGTATACATGCATCTACTGTGTATATAATGTGTATATACTGTGTATATGTGTATACATGCATCTACTGTATATATAATGTGTATATACTGTGTATATGTGTATATATGCATCTACTGTGTATATAATGTGTATATACTGTGTAAATGTGTATACATGCATCTACTGTGTATATGTGTATACATGCATCTACTGTATATATACTGTGTAAATGTGTATACATGCATCTACTGTGTATATAATGTGTATATACTGTATTTATATGTATATACTGTGTATAGTTGCATATACTGTATTTATACACGCATATATTTGTATAAGCATATATATGTGCACATTTAAATATATATGATTATGTTTATATGCTGTGTATGTGGTATGTATGTATATGCTCTGTGTACTGAATGTGTGTGTGTGTATTTCCTGTATGTGTGTGAAAATGCTGTATATACTGAATGTGTGTGTATTTGCTGTATGTGTGTATATGGTGTTTTTATACTGCATGTATGTGTATATATGGTCAGTGTATATGTGTGTGATGTATATATACCGTATGTGTGTATATACTTTATGAGTTTGAGTATACTCTGTGTATTAGTGTATAAATGTATATGGATACATAAATGTGTGTGTATACTTGTATATATATGGGTGCAAGCATACCAGTGTAGAACTTTATGTGTGTATATAAAGGTGTGGATATATCAGTGTATAAATGTGTGTAATTGTATAAACTGCAGGACTGGGTGTCTGGTGCGGGCTGAGGTGTATGTTAAATGGGACTGCATATCTGGTAGGGGTGTATGTAGCTGTGTTACAGGGGATGAGGCGGCTGTATGTAGCTGTGTTACAGGGATGAGGCGGCTGTATGTAGCTGTGTTACAGGGGATGAGGCGGCTGTATGTAGCTGTGTTACAGGGGATGAGGCGGCTGTATGTAGCTGTGTTACAGGGGATGAGGCGGCTGTATGTAGCTGTGTTACTGGAGAGGTGGCTGTATGTAGCTGTGTTACTGGGGGCCAGGCGGCTGTATGTAGCTGTGTTACTGGGGGCCAGGCGGCTGTATGTAGCTGTGTTACTGGGGATGAGGCAGCTGTATGTAGCTGTGTTACTGGGGATGAGGCGGCTGTATGTAGCTGTGTTACTGGGGGCGAGGCGGCTGTATGTAGCTGTGTTACTGGGGATGAAGCGGCTGTATGTAGCTGTGTTACTGGGGATGAGGCGGCTGTATGTAGCTGTGTTACTGGGGGCGAGGCGGCTGTATGTAGCTGTGTTACTGGGGGCGAGGCAGCTGTATGTAGCTGTTTTACTTGGGGCGAGGCGGCTGTATGTAGCTGTGTTACTGGGGATGAGGCGGCTGTATGTAGCTGTGTTACTAGGGATGAGGCGGCTGTATGTAGCTGTGTTACTGGGGGCCAGGCGGCTGTATGTAGCTGTGTTACTGGGGGCCAGGCGGCTGTATGTAGCTGTGTTACTGGGGGCGAGGCGGCTGTATGTAGCTGTGTTACTAGGGATGAGGCGGCTGTATGTAGCGGTGTTACTGCGGGGATAGTGGATAGTGAGCAGGAGGACGAGTATGCACGCTGCACTCAGTGGGGGCCTCCACCAGATTTTGCGCCCAGGGGCCCCCCCCACCCTTAATCCGGCCCTGCAAGGGGCTATGCAAGGGGCTTCGCCCCGGTGAATGGAGCGACTGTCCTGTCCTAAATAATTTTCTAATCAACTTCAAAAATTATGAGAATACGGTCCCATAGAGTTTAAATAGTGAACATTGATGCATTAAAGGAACCTCTATTCTTGCAAACATTGTAGGGCCCAATGTTTGGACTGATTTTGACATCTCTCAGTACTGCAGACTCCTCGCATAGTCAACATATTGATGATGATGGTGCCATCATAAATCGGGATAGGAGAAGGCTTGACCACAATCTGTCATTAATAGAAAAAAAGCTGTCTGCTCACCCAATCACATAAGACCTACTTTCGGTAATTGTGTGGGAGTGGTGCACGCTCTTTAAGACCCTCGACCTCCGGGTCAAAAATGCTTTCAAAGACAGGAATTGGCAGCACTTCATACACCTCCACGTATTGACTTCATTAAAATTCTTCTTTATTTGAAATAATCGCACACATAGGAATTGACAATACAAAGAACTACGTGTTTCAACGCGACAGCGTCTTAGTCATTACTCTTATATCATTAGCACAATGTGATCAGATGAACATAACATATTTGGCGTTATTACACCTATGGCTTCTCTTTCTTTGCCTGAATATCTAAAGGTATTCCATTAGTTCCATTTTCCGCATATAAAATGTCACTGCCACATAAGACACCATTGTTATAAATAAGACATAGTACATGCTGTGGGGATCTTTTTGGTACAAATGTGGCTAATACCCTTTGTCACTGGACAGCCCTTTTATCTTTAACCCCACAAATGTTTAATTGTGATTATATTTTGGCATTTAGCTATTGCTCTCATACACAGGTTCATAAATGTACAAAATAAAAATGTAATTCTAGAAAAAGTCATATATTCCTACAGTCATCTACAATGATGAGAAATAAAAAAAACATTCTCCCTAATTTGAAAGTCTGTAAATATTGTAAAGGAAAGTTCATGGTGGAAACAAATTGTTCTATGAATAAACTGAATAGCAAGTGAAAAGTTGGAATTATAGTTTACATAATGTAGTCTCCAAATATCTGGTAAATGTAATATATCCAGCAAACAAAGCAAACAAATCAGCATAATAGTAACCCTGCATATAAACAGTATGAATGTTTACTTTTCATATATTCTTTCTATAAGTAGAAGGAATATTATGCGATATTATGTATATATATATATATATATATATATATATATATATATATATATATGCGATATTATGCCTATATATATAGGCAGTCCCAGGTTTTCTACGAGATAGGTTCTGTAGGTTTGTTCTTAAGTTGAATTTGTATGTAAGTCGGAATTGTATATTTTATAATTGTAACCCCAGACAAATTTTTCTGGCCTCTGTGACAATTGGATTTTCACATTGTAAAATATCCATCCAAAGGTCCGTTTGTAACTAGGGGTCATCTGTAAGTGGGGTGTATATATATATTTAGAAGATTGCATCATTTCACTATATAAGCCGGCTCTTTTTCTCGGTTCTTTTTCTCTTGGTATCTGTATAGAAACCAGCTATTTAATCTTTCAATCTTGTCCTATTTATACATATATACAGCACTTACTTAAGTGCAATTATGTTATACAATTAATAATTTGTTTAATAACCTATATGTATATTTAGGTAGCAATCTAATATTCTGTTTCCACCTGTATTGATAATCAGAAGTGGAATTTTTCTTTTAACATTGCTTGTACTGGAACCCTGTTCTTATTGAATTTTTGAGCTGTCCTTATAGGTCTTGTCAGAGCCATCCAATACTTTTACTTTACACCATGTTGCTCTTTAACCCCTTTAGGACGCAGTCAGTTTATAGCTAAAACGGTTGTACGACTGTTTTTAAAATTCTGCAGGCAGGTTGGAGAGGGATTTTTTAAAAAACAAAGCTGTACTTACCTCCTCCATCACTCCCGATGTCCCCATATCTCAGGGCCTGATACAACGCTGGAATTGGGGGCAGGTTTGGGTGCCCGGGACGGCTGGAAGCTGAACTCCGCCCAGCTCCTGTGCCCCTGCAAACAAACAGTGGTGCGGCCTGGAGACACGTCAACGTGGGACACTGGAAGCGACGGAGGAGGCGAGTACAGATTTGTTTTTTTTAAAAGCCCCTCCCGCCTGCATACTTTTAAAAACTGTTGAACAACCTCTTTAAGACTCTTCCCCAATTTTTGTAATCTGACATTGATATATGGTTATAACTTTTGAACATTTTAACTGATTAAAGTGATTTTGAGATCGTTTTTCATCATATGTTGTACTTCATGTTAGTTTATTTCTTAAAAAATGTAAAAAATGGCAAAAAATTTTCTTTGTAATTTTACAGATACAAGGTTACGGTGACCCCCGGCCTAGGACATTACCACCCGTGGCTACACCTATACTGTAGTGACATCTATTATCCATAGAGTACTGTGTAGAACCAGTATATACAACTATGTAGTCACTAAATGCGGATACTATTTTTATACCTGGGTTTTTGGATCAGTTGGAGTAACTATTTACCCTTCTCTGTGCTATACCATGTCAAATACAGCCCTGGGACTGTAGTGATGTATAAAAGAGTCTAACGTAATCTAAGCACTGACTTGACTAAAAATTACTGACAAACAAGATATCTGCATTGCATAGTGCAAAAATGTAAATGTGGAAGTTTAGTCTCGTACTATTCCAGAATATAAATCAACACGGTGAGCAGTATTGTCGAATTATGTATTCCCCGTACTAATTGTGAATATATAATATTTTACATCCTGACTAAATTGACCTTAACCATTCTGCTATGCTGTTAAAATTCTGTCCAGAAGCTAAAGCAACCATATAGGATGTACAGAAGAATTCATAGTATTTGTGAGAAAAATACCCCCATAACTATGCTACCAATAATGATTCACAATATGTGATATCGTCAATATATTCATAAAGGAACCTACAATCAAAAGCCTGTATGATAAACCAGGGACAGCTATTTATAGACCCAAGCACCGTGACTGTTGTAACCTCTTATATTTGTTATCCATGGCCTCCTCCATTCTAAAATTAACTTTAAAAATTATGCTAATAAGCCAGAAGTGTGCTGGAGGGCGTTACCAGAGCCCCTCTGTACTGTATAATCACTGGCTATTATAGAGAGCAGGAGCTCTTCCCCTTCCCACTGTGTGAGATTACATCAGGCAGAGAGTGGAGGAGGGGGAGACAGTGTAACATCATGTGAAGCTACACCACAAAGAGGCTCTTGTAACAACCCCAGGGCCCTTAATATTAAAAGTAGATTTTATAAAGAAGGAAGCCATGGATAACAAATATAAGAAGATTACCACAGTCACTGTGCCTGGATCTATGAGTAAGTGCCCCTCATTTATCATTATGGGTTTTGATTATAGATTTCCTTTAATAGTTTTCCTTTTCCAAGAACTTAAAGAGAATCTGTAATCGGTTTTGACTAGAGATGAGCGAGCACTAAAATGCTCGGGTGCTCGTTGATTATAGATTTACTTTAATAGTTTTCCTTTTCCAAGAACTTAAAGAGAATCTGTAATCGGTTTTGACTAGAGATGAGCGAGCACTAAAATGCTCGGGTGCTCGAGACAAACTTTTCCCGATGCTTGAGTGCTCGTCTCGAATAACGAACCCCATTGAAGTCAATGGGAGACTCGATCATTTTTCAAGGGGACCAAGGGTCTGCACAGGGAAGCTTGGCCAAACACCTGGGAACCTCAGAAAAGGATGGAAACACCACGGAAATGGACAGGAAACAGCAGGGGCAGCATGCATGGATGCCTCTGAGGCTGCTTAATCACACCATTATGCCAAAATTATGGGCAACAGCATGGCGATGACAGAGTGACCGAATGAGGCTAGATAGCATCTAAAACATCCAATAATTGACCCTGACACTATAGGGGACGGCATGCAGAGGCAGCAGCAGCGGCAGTCTAGAGAGTGTCATGGCGACATACCCTAAATGGACTCAGGCTTCAAACCAATGGGTGGCAGAGAGGAACCAAAGGAGGTGAGCAAGAAGCGCTGAAATGATTTCCTATGTCAACAAAAGGTTGACGGTATATTTAGTCGATAACACAGCATGGTGGCGACATAGTGACCAAGTTCCATAACGTATCTGGTGAAACACCCGAAAAATGAGCCTGACACAGCTCGTTTGATAAATGGACGACATGTGGAGGCAGCCATGGAGACGACTTCCATGATTAAGAGTGACAGTATGGGGCATCCATATTGCGCTGCTATGATTGAAACTTCAGGTCTCCAGCATGGCGGCGACAGATGCGCCGAGTTCCATTATGTATCTGGTACTTTAGCCTGTCCAAGCCCCTGTCTCTCGGCTCCTCTCCACCCAAAATGGGCCTGGGGGCCAGAAGCGTTTCCTTTGAAAAAAGTATCATTTTCAAAGCAGGCGTGGGCTACAAACAGCACTTCTAAGATCCTTTTGGATAAGATCAAGTGTAGTACTGTTCTTATAAGTTTTGGTTATGGGGAATGTAAACAGATGCGCAAGAAGCGCTGAAATAATATTGGTAAATGATAAAAGTTTGCCAGTATATTTTGTGGATTACACAGCAGGGTGGCGACAAAGTTAACAAGTTTGATGTGGAAGCCATGAAAACAACCCAAAATTCTGCCTGACACGGCTCGTTTGCTAAGGGGATGATGTATCGAGGCAGCTATATGGACGACTTTGGGAGGCAGCTATGGAGATGATGTGTGGAGGTAGCAATGGAGACAAAGTGTGGAGGCAGCTATAAAGACGACGTGTGGAGGCTGCTATGGAGACAATTACATTTGGATAGTGCCTGTATGTGGCAGTCCAAAAAAGTTTTCAAACCAGAGGACCGGGTGGGTGGCCCTCCAGAAAAATTAAATACATAGAGTACCTGTATATGGCACTCCCAAAAATTGTTTAAAACAGAGAACCAGGTAGGTGGCCCTCCAGAAAAAATAAAAACATAGAGTACTATACCTAGAGCCAGTTGGCCCTGGCAAAAAATAGCCAGTTTCCTCTGCTTTAGTGTACAAAGAGGAGGAGAAGGAGGAAAATGAGGAGGAGGAGTGCATACATTATTCAGGTTGAGCTTCTTTCACCTGGTGGAGAATGGAAATCCTGAGAAATCCAGGCTTTATTCATCTTGATAAGCGTCAGCCTGTCAGTCGACAGGCGTGTACGCTTATCGGTGATGATGCCACCAGCTGCACTGAAAACCCGCTCAGACAACGCGCTAGCGGCAGGGCAGGCAAGAACCTCCAAGACGTACAGTGCCAGTTCGTGCCACATGTCCAGCTTTGAAACCCAGTAGTTGTAGGAAGCTGTGTGATCATTTAGGACGATGGTATGGTCAGCTACGTACTCCCTCACCATCTTTCTGAAAAGATCAGCCCTACTCTGCCGAGACTGGGGACAGGTGACAGTGTCTTGCTGGGGTGACATAAAACTGGCAAAGGCCTTGTAAAGCGTACCCCTGCCAGTGTTGGACAAGCTGCCTGCTCGCCTACTCTCCCTCGCTACTTGTCCCGCAGAAGTACGCCCTCTGCCGCTAGTGCTGTCAGAAGGGAAATACTGTTTCAGCTTGTGCACCGGGGCCTGCTGGTATTCATGCATTCTCACACTCCTTTCCTTTCCAGGGATGAGAGTGGAAAGATTTTGCTTGTACCATGGGTCCAGGAGAGTGAATACCCAGTAATCGGTGCTGGAATAAATTCTTTGAACGCGAGGGTCACGGGATAGGCAGCCTAGCATGAAATCTGCCATATGCGCCAGAGTTCACTCCCCTCACTGGCCTGACTGTCCCTTTCCTCCTCCTCCAACTCCTCTTCTTCTGCCCATACACGCTGAACAGTGAAGGACTGAGCAATGCTCCCCTCTTCTGTCTCGCCAACATTCTCTTCCTCTTCCTCCTCATCCTCCTCCACCTCCTCCGATATGCGCTGAGAAACAGACCTGAGGGTGCTTTGGCTATCAACAATGGAATCTTCTTCCCCGTCTCTTGTGACGAGCACAAAGCTTCCGACTTCATGCTGACCAGAGAGTTTTTCAACAGGCCAAGCAGCGGGATGGTGAGGCTGATGATGGCGGCATCGCCACTGACCATCTGTGTTGACTCCTCAAAGTTACTCACCACCTGACAGATATCAGACATCCACGTCCACTCTGCATTGTAGACTTGAGGAAGCTGACTGACCTGACTACCAGTTCTGGTGGAAGTTGACATCTGGCAGTCTACAATCGCTCTGCGCTGCTGGTAAACTCTGGATAACATGGTTAATGTTGAATTCCACCTCGTGGGCACGTCGCACAACAGTCAGTGAGCGGGCAGTTGGAGGCGGCGCTGCGCTGCCCAGAGAGTGGCAGCATCTGTGCTGGACTTCCTGAAATGTGCACAGATGCAAATCAGACAGATTGGCGTATGTCTTGAGGAACTGCTGAACTATGAGATTTAACACATGGGCCAGGCATGGCACATGTGTCAGTCTGCCGAGTTGCAGAGCCGCCACCAGGTTACGGCCGTTGTCACACACAACCATGCCTGGCTTCAGGTTCATCGGTGCCAGCCACAGATCAGTCTGCACCGTGATGCCCTGTAATAGCTCTTGGGCGGTGTGCCTTTTATCGCCTAGGCTCAGCAGTTTAAGCACCCCCTGTTGTCGCTTAGCGATGGCACTGCTGCTGTGCCTAGAGCTACCGACTGATGGCGCCATGCCCACGGATGGTAATTCGGAGGTGGAGGAGGGGTGGGAGGAGGCATAGTAGGCCTGAGAGACCTGGACTGAGGTAGGCCCCGCAATCGTCGTCGGCAGTATATGACCAGCCCCAGGGTGAGACTCGGTCCCAGCCTCCACCAAGTTAACCCAATGTGCCGTCAGCGATATATAGTGACCCTGCCCGGCAGCACACGTCCAGCACTCGGCAGCACGTGTCCGTGGTCAGGTGGACCTTGTCAAAAAACGGTGTTGGTCAGGGCACGGATGATGTTGTCTGACACGTGCTGGTGCAGGGCTGGGTCGGCACATCTGGAAAAGTAGTGGCGGCTGGGGACCGAATACCGAGGGGCGGCCACCGCCATGAGGTTGCGAAAGGCCTCGGTCTCGACCAGCCTATAGGGCAACATCTCCAGGCTAAGCAGTTTGGAGATGTGGACGTTGAGGGCTTGGGCGTGTGGGTGGGTTGCACTGTACTTCCTCTTGCGCTCCAGCGTCTGGGATATGGAGAGCTGAACACTGCGCATGGAGACATTGGTGGATGCTGTGGAGGATCGTGGAGGTGAAGGTGTGGTTTTCGCACGGGAGGTGTTTGGGCTGTGGTCTTGGGCAGGGGGCTGACTAGAAGAGGCAGCAGGTGACACAGGGGAAGGAGCAGTGGTGTGCCTGGCCGGAGGTGAATGGCCTTGGTTCCATTGAGTGGGGTGTTTAGCATTCATATGCCTGCGCATACTGGTGGTGGTTAAGCTGGTAGTGGTGGAACCCCTGCTTATCCTGGTGTGGCACAGGTTGCACACCACAGTCCGTCGGTCATCCGGTGTTTCTTTAAAGAACCTCTAGACTTCCGAAAATCTAGCCCTCGCCACGGGAGCTTGACTACGTGAAACATTTGGCACTGAAGCACCAGCTCTAGCCCTGCCTCTCCGTCTGGCCCCACCACTGCCTCTTCCAATCTGTTCTCGTCGAGGACTCACCTCCGTCTCAGAAGCACTGTGTTCACCCGGCCTATCAACCCAGCTTGGGTCTGTCACCTCATCAACCTCCGATCCCTCAGTCTGCTCCCCCCCTTGGACTTCCTGCCCTAACAACAACTTCACCACTGTCTGACAACCTTGTCTCCTCATCGTCCAACACCTCTTTACACACTTCTTCCACTACGTCAACAATGTCATCGTCACCCACAGACTGCAACCGGTGGAAAACCTGGGCATCGGAATAGAGCTCAGCAGCAACCGGACAAGTGGTTTGTGACTGTGGGAAGGGTCCAGAAAACAATTCCTCAGAGTATGCCGGTTCAAATGCCAAATTTTCCTGGGAGGGGGCAGACTGGGGGAAAGGAGGCTGAGGTGGAGGAGCTGGAGGAGTGCTGATTTCGGTGACATGGGTGGACTGCGTGGAAGATTGACTGGTGGACAAATGGCTAGAAGCATTGTCCGCAATCCACGACATCACCTGTTCGCACTGTTCTGGCCTCAACAGTGCTCTACCACGAGTCCCAGTTACTTGAGACATGAGCCTAGGGAGTGTAGCTCTGTGGCGTTCCCCTGCTCCCTCATCAGCAGGTGGTGTCTCACCCCACCCAGGACCACGGCCTCTGACCCCTGCTGTAGTTGGACGCCCACTCCCACGCCCCCGTCCTCTACCCCTAGCCCTCGGTTTCAACATTTTCAAAATTAAAGTGTAAACTGTAAATTTTTTTTGAGTTTTTTTGGTGTTTTTTTGTGTTTTTGTTTTTTTAACAAAACGAAGCTATCCTATTGCTATGGCTAGTTTCTAGCCTACACTGACAGCACACAACTGGATTTTATGCTGTGCCTGATGACTTTGAGTTATAAAAAAAAAGAAAAGTAAAAAAAAAAAGAAAAAGCAGACTGTGCCTAATTCAATCAAACCCGTAATAAATTGTCCCACTTAGGTGTTTGAGATGGATATGTGTGTCACTAAGAGCTAAACAGAACATTTGCAAGTCTCCCTGCAAATTCGTCACAATATGGTACTAGTTGCACTACTAGTGCCAGCAAGGCCAGCCACAAGCAAATCAACAAAATATATATATAACACTATTGTAGCCCTAAGAAAGCCGGTTGTGTTCTTGTATGCCTAGTTTCTAACCTACACTGACAGCACACAACTGGATTTTAAGTCACTTTAAGTTTAGAAAAAAAAAAATCATCAGACTGTGCCTAATTCAATCAAACCTAAAATATAACGTTCGCAAGTCTCCCTGCAAATTCCTCACAATATGGTACTAGCTGCACTACTAGTGCCAGCAAGGCCAGCCACAAGCAAACAACAACAACAACAAAAATTTAACGCTATTCTAGCCCTAACAAGGGCTGTTGGGTTCTTGTAGACTCACTCCTGCCTAACAGTAAGCTAATATAACAGCCTAACGCTATTCCTGCAGCAGCAGCAGCAGCTCTCTCCCTAACGGCATCCAGACAGAGAATCATGCGAGCAGCGCGGGCAGGGACTAGTCTAATCCAGGGTCACCTGATCAGGCCAGCCAACTACTGCTATCGACGTGTAAGGGTACCACGTCATGCTTGTGGAGTGCAGAGTTTCCTGGCTTGTGATTGGCTCTGTTTCTGGCCTTCAAAAATCAAAACGGCGGGAGATGCCATTTTCTCGAGCTGGCGAAGTATTCGTCCGAGCAACGAGCAGTTACGAGTACGCTAATGCTCGAACAAGCATCAAGATCGAACGAGTGTGTTCGCTCATCTCTAGTTTTGACCATAATAAACAAGGTATCGGCACTGGAGAGCTATGTAACTTGTAGCAAGTAGCAGCAGGACTGTGAAAAGTAAAATTGTAAAACAGTTTTGCAACTCATGCAAGTGCTAAAGGGAGGGTCTTTCCACCTGAGGAGCTTTCTGCTCCTTGCAATGAACAGTTTCACAGCATCTCCCATCTAATCTGAGTGACTGCTGCAAGCATCCAACTAAAATCTTGATAAGGTTCTACTTATAGCAGAATGGAGGGGCAGTGGAGCAGCACAGTGCAGAAAGCTCTTTAGGATGAAAGACCCACCCAGATCCCTTGCAAGAGCTGCAGAGCTGGATTGAAACTTCACTTTTCACAGCCCTGTCACTTAGGCTACATTCACGCTACAGTATGGGGGGCGTATATACGGCCGACGTATATGCGGCCGATATACGTCCCCCATACACTTCTATGGGCTCACGGCGCCCTATGGGAGCGGTACGGTGCAGCACACGTGTGGCACCGTACCGCTCCGTAGCCCGGGAAAAGATAGGACATGTCCTATCTTCTTCTGTATTACAGCGCCGTGCGCCATTACTTCCTATGGAGAGGGGCGGGGGTGAGCTGCGCTCACCTCCTCCTCCTCTCCCCACGCTGCCGTGTGTCCGCCGTGCTACGGTGCGGCGGGCTAACGGCAGTGTGAATTTAGCCTTAAAGCAACATATACAAAGGTACACAGGTGTCCAGTGATAACGCTTACCAGTGTCTACAGCTTAGTATGGTCACAGATTTGCTTTAAAGGCCTACCACCAGTTTACTGATGGTAAAGTGTCCTAAATAGGCTGCTCGGTATGTCTAGGGGATGGGGGACCATTGTTAACATCTTTATTAATGAAGTAATAACTTTGTAAAACACCTGGACGTTGCCTGAGCCACTCTCGGCTTCCGTGGCTTCCCCGGCTTCTAATGCAGTGGGGTCGTGCACAAATTTTAAAGTCGGGGAAGCCAAGAGGCGCTCAGGTTACATCAAAGTTTTACAAAGTTCTTATTTCTTGAATAAAGATGCCCGAAAACATATTAACAACGCTCCCCCCATCTCATGGACTGAATGGGCAGTCTAATTAGGACACTTTACCACCAGTAAATTGGTGGTAGATGTCCTTTATCCCCTTCCTGATGCGCACACGTTGGGTACCGCTATATGGAGAGGGCTCTCCAAAGCCAGTAAGTCTATGCTTTGCAAAGCTGCCGGTGGCTTCAAGAAGGCGATCGGTCGCCATGACAGCCTTGGGTCTTCCAAAGACCTGAGGCGGCCTCGTTTTAACCCATTCATTACAAAGTGCGATTTGCACATTTTAATGAATGAGGTAGAAAATCCCCATATACTGCCATACTGTACTGTGGCAGTATATGATAGGATCGATCAGACAACCAAGGGAGTCTGAAAAATAGTAAAAATAAAAAAAGTTAAAATAAAAATAAAAATATAAATATATAATGAAAAAACCTTTGAACTGATATAAAAATAAATAAACTGTGAAAATCATAAACACATTAGGCATCACGGTGTCCAAAAATGCCCGAACTTTCAAAATATAATAACAGTTTTTCACTGCGTTTAACCTCGTAACATAAAATAGCGCCGAAAGTCGAAAATGGCACTTTCTTATAAACGGCCATTTTTAAAAATACAAAATTCAATTAAAAGTGATTGAAAGGTCATACAGTCCTAAAAATGGTAGCATTGAAAACATCATGAAAAGTTGCACAAAATGACACCATATACAGCTCTGTGAAAAAGTTATTGGCACCAGTAGATGGCAAAATCAAAAAACAAGTGAGATAGAAGGTTTTCATTTTTGTAAATGTATGAAAACATTATAAAATTTGTTATCCCCGTGATCGCACCGACCCAAAGAATAAAGTAGACCTGTCATTTCAGGCGCACTGTGAAAGCTGTAAAATCCAAGCCCACAAGAAAACGGCACAAATGTGTTTTTTCACCATTTTCACTGCATTTGAAATTTTTTTATCGCTTCACAGTACATGGCATGGAATAATACACATCATCACTATGAAGTGTAATTTGTTACGCCGCAGAATACAAGCCAACACAGAGCTCTTTACATGGAAAAATAAAAAAGTAAGAGATTTTTGAAGGTGGGGAGGGAAAAATGGAAATGAAAAAACAAAAATGGGCCAGGTCGTTAAAGGGGTTTTTATGCATGGCTACTTTCTGTTCTGTATTGAAGTGAATGTAGCTGAAGTGCAATATCACAAACAACCTGTGGACATGTGTTCTGCTTTTTTTTTTTTTTAAGAAATCAGACACATTTTTGTTATCTTATTTGGACTATCCACTAGAGTTTACAAAAAATTAACAAATTTTCAAGACAGTCTTGTACAAATAAGTGTAATATCCATATGTAATATTTTCACTGCTCGTTAATTATAACGAATACGTAGATGGTGAATGATGGATTAATCCTAATTTATTATTTCATAACACTTTTTAATTGACTGCCAACTACTATTGATTTTATGATGGCAGCTATTAATTATAGCATTTTCTACTTACCAAGTGGTAAAATATTCCCCTTGACCTTAGTATTCAGCGTATTACTGAGCAATTTGAAATATTCACATTTTGGCAGCAGTTCCCCATTTACTGTGGCGTTAAGCTGCTTGTTTAGATGTATTTTCCTCCATTACTTATATTGTATTCTGAATATAATGGGGATGTGGACTTGCCATGGATCACATAGAAACACATTTGATTGAAGTCAGTATAAGGCTTTGTTGTGTCAGGTTATAATATGAGTAGTTTGTGCTCAATGCTGATCGTGTGAACCTTTGTCTGGCTTAATCCCCTCCAACATTAATGTCTAGACATTTAGTAAGGAAAGGGACCTCCAGCCCTGGACCCAGGACCTTGCTCCTGCTTTAGGCTACATGTATTTGTGTATGTGTCTCTTTTTCACGGCACCACCTGTATAGACAGCACAGTACCACTTACCCTGTAAATTGTGTACAGCATGGGCGTTGCTAGGGTCATGGACCCCATGACCTAGGCATGGATCCCAATGCATCACCATGTCTTCTCTTCAGCCACATGTCCTTCCTGTGGAGTTCACCACACAGACAGCTTATGTTCTTCTTTGTCTACATCTTGTCCCCTAACACTGTCCCCCAAATACTGTAATACGACTACACAGAAATGTGGCCTAACATGTAATAAAGCACTTAAAACCTGTGGCCTCTGCTAATGCCCCTTCAATGTGACCCTTCACTCAATGCCCCTACACTTAATGCCTCATGATTGTGTCTCCTTTCTGATCATATGCAGTGAAGGGAGCCACCTAATAATACCCAAACTAAATAATGCCCCCCACTGAATAAGTCTCACCAGTAAGTCCCCACAGCCCCCGGTATATATTGTCCCACACAGCCCTAGTAGGTAATGTCCCCCTCAGCCCCCAGTAATGTCCTTACAGCCCCAGTATATAATGTTCCCTATAGACTCTAGTATGTAATGCTCCCTCAGCCCTCTGTATATAATGTTCCCCACAGACCCTTCTATGTAATATCCCCCACAACCCCCAGTATATGTCTCCCACAGACCACAGTATATAATGTCCCCTACAGCCTCCAGTATATAATGTCCCCCATAGTCCCCAGCAATGTCCCCTACAGCCTCCAGTATATAATGTTCCCCACAGACCACTGTTAAAGGACATATACCATCTACCATCAATTTCTTTATGCAAAAAGTGGAATTGTTTTAGTGCATAAAGAAACAACATGCTTACAAAGAAAAATTTTGTAAAAAATATGTAAATTAGATGGAGGCGCTCAGGTTGACGTCACCAGAACGCCTCTTGGCATCGCCAGCTTTTAATTTATTCCACCCTGCAATGTAATTGCACCTGCCCGAGTAGCTAGGGGAGCACTCCAGCCCGCTCTCATCAAGCCCCAACTCTCGGACATCAGTCATGACGTAGGGCAGGAGCAGGAGATACAATTACATTGTGGGGCGGAATAAATTAAAAGCTGTCGATGCCAAGAGGCGCTTTTTATTTGTAAGTGTGGCGTCTCTTTATGCACTAAAAACAGTCCCACTTGGGTGGGTAAGTGATGGACATCTACCATCAATGGTAATGTCTCCCCTAGCTCCTCCCAGCAAATGATGTCCTGCACAGGCAGCCCGAAATGGAAGTCCCTCACAGCCCCACTACAAGCAATGGATGTGCCCCACAGCCCCCAGAAATTAATGCTCCCCCAGATTCCCTGAAATTCATGTCCCCTATCAATTGATGTCTCCCCAGAAATTTATGCTCCACATAGCAAATGATCCCATCCTGAGCAATTAATGTCCCCCAAAAGCCCTACACTGACTAAAGAAGAAAAAACTAATACTCACCTGCCATCTTTCCTGCTTCTCCTCTATTTGTCAAAACGAGACGCAGAGATGTCATTATACCATGTCTACGGCTAAAAGCACTGAAGCAAGCGGCTTGGAGTAGGAGGCGCAGGGTAATGACATCTCCGCTCTTCATCACAGTACTCACTTTTATCTGTGTCCGGAAAGGACATGGATAGAGGTGAGAGTGGGGAGAGAGTGTGTGTGTGTGTGTGGGGGGAGGGATGATGTATGGACAGTGGGACAAGTGTCCCGCAGATCCTGGGCACAGACCAAAAGATGTGGGACACGGGCCTTAGATCTTTTGGCCTAGCGATGCCCCTGGTATACGGTACCACTTCTCTTACTATAGACACTGCATAATAAAAATGTACAGTAACACTTCTCTTATCCTGTATATATAATATAAAGAGTACACAATACTAGTTCTCTTAAATTGTCTACAAAGTACCGGCATATCATATCTTCTACAATGTACAGCCCACTATGAAGCCTTTCACAGAACCACTACTGTTACATTGGGCGCCTGGACAGTACCACATCTTCTGTATGTGGTCTTAGTACCACTACACTTGCTTTATTTGTTACAATATGACTTCCGTTATGCAGGATATGGATACTGCACTCTACCACTTCATTTATCCTTGATGAAGTATTTGGAAAAGGCAAAGTAGCACCTCCCTTATGCTGTATATGATAGAAAGTGTATTGCAAGACCCAGGACTCCGCTGTGAATATCAAACCAAAATCCTAATATAGCTCCTACTCGTAGCAGGGGGCAGGGGGCAGTGGAGCAGCATAGTGCTAAGAGCAGAAAGCTCTTCAGGCCAATAGAGCCACCCATGCCTTTGGCAAAAGTTGAAGAGCTGGAATCAGTGACGTAACTACAGGGGTAGCAGCTGTAGCAGCTAATATGGGGCCCACACCATCTGGGGGCCTCGACATATCGGGTATTGGATGTGAATATGCTATATGTTTGCATATGTGATGTGTATATGATGCATGGGTGTTTATGGTATTGTATGTATGTGTGTATATGCTGTATGTATGAATATATGGTGTGTATGTTTTTTTAAGGGGTAAGTGGGACCCTGTTCAGAAGTTTGCTATGTGGCTCTGTCTTTCTTAGTTACGCTACTGGCTGGTATACAACTTCACTACACACACAAAGGTATAGTTACCCTGCTTTTCTGGGCTGCTACCTTATGCATTTTTTATGCTGATGGAATATCCACGGGACATGCAACTAACAAGCTAGTTGTCTCCAAGTAATCAAAATATTGGGGGTCATTTACTAAGGGCCAGATTCGCTGTTACCCGAATATTTCCCATTTGCGCCGATTTTCCCTGAATTGGCCCGGGTTTTTGGCGCACGTGATCGGATTGTGGCGCATCGGCGCCGGCATGCACGCGATGGAAATCGGGGGGCGTGGCTGAACGAAAACCTGACAGATTCAGAGAAACTGCTGCATTTTTAAAAAAAAGTGTTGTGGGACACGGACTTACCTTCACCAAGTATAGGATCGTGAACTCCGGCGGGCCTCGGCGGACTTCCGCGCAGCAGCAACACCTGGTGGACGTCGGAGGAACTGCCTTAGGGAATCGCCGGATGACCCGAATCCACCACAGAGAACGCGCCGCTGGATCGCGAATGGGCCGGGTAAGTAAATCTGCCCCATTAAGCTTTCATCTGTCCCTTTATATATGTGGCCGATAGCTCTATAAACAGGATCTACTATCTATCCATTATCAATATCTCTGTGCTCAGGGATGCAGACGTAATATCATCCTGTCTTAAAGAACTGAGCTTCTTCTTTTTACTCGCAGTAGCAAGCAGTTCAGCATCACTCCTACAGAGCTGTAAGCACAAGGAGACATTAATGTGTTGGTGGTGATGCATTATCTTAATAATGGAAGGATGGCGAGGTCTTGCCCTGTCATATGTAATTCATTACTTCTAGAATTTCTTTATAATGTGCACACACTTAAGCCCTCCTAAATAACCATTCAGAGAAGTCTAAAAATAACTTCACACTGTGGAACTGGTTCCCAGAAAAATCAGGAATGATGCAACTTTAGTAATAGTCTTAATTAAAAATTTGCTATTATGATTGTCTACAGTTTCTATGTAGAAACATCCGTGCCTCTACGTTCACAGACTACAAGGTCTGTGTGAGCAAAGGGATTACTGAAAATAATATGGATCCACTGCATTGCTTAGGGATTCCTTTGTATTCACACTTTAATAGGAATATTAGGCAGAAGTCCAGCTGTATAGGACTTAAATGTATTTATATTCCAGGATTGCAGCTGGATTCAAAGTACTCTGGTGGAGAGCTCTTCACTGAGCACAGCTCCTCCCCCTGCTGTAACAGCCTCTATTTGATTGCAACAGGTGTTGCTCAGGGGAGGTACACGCCAGTTCACCAATGGGTTCCAAGTCCAGCAAAAACCTGGAATCTAAATGTCTTGCAGCTACATACAAGACACAGAAATGTATAGTTAACAGATCTCCGTGTCAAAACTGTATACCTCTTTAACCTCTGAATGCAAGATGGACAGTGATTAGGATAGGCAATGTCTATAATAGTGTAACCAAATATTTTTTCTAAATTTTATTTTTAAGAAATAAATAATAAATATTTCAGAAAAAAATTAATAACAGTAAACTCTTTAGTATACGTTACAAAAGCGAAATACTTTCCCCTATGTTTCTTCCTTCATGGCCGGCGTCAGCAATAGGCATACATGGGCAAGTGCTGGGGACCCACAGCGAATCTCTTTGTATAATATAACCATGTGGGCCTTTATATAATGAATCTATGAGGAGGCTGTATATAATTAGTTATAATATAATATAATTAAAGTTTTAAGGGAGCTTTATATAAAAGAAGCATGTGTGGGCTGTATATAATAGAACCATGTATATGGCTGTATATAATATAACCCATGAGGGGGCTGTATATAATTAAACTAAGAGGGGGCTTTTTGGGTTGATAAACTAGGGAAAATTATAGGGAAAATAGTGAAACTTCTTCACCAGGAAGTTATTTTCCTTTGGGTTTTAAGGACCTTTCAAGATGTCATCAAGGTGCGAAGATGTGAGGTGACATTTTGTAGATATTGTATAATTCCTTAAGTTTGTTAGTAAGTAGGAATAAGCATGCCAAAACATTGCAGGATCTGTTCTTCGAATCCGGATTTTAGTCAAAAGTCTTAGTTTGGAGTTTGGGCTCATTCACACCAGTAACACCCACGATTGGGGCTGGCATCAATCACAGGTGTTAACACTTTAAATGCTGCCTGCAAAGCTGTGACTTCATCAGGGAGCGACGCTCAGAGGGAAAATGCCACCACATTCTTACTTAACTCACACTACATTATCCATTACAATAATCTTTATTTATATAGCACCATCATGTTCCATAGCGCATTACAACTCAAAGGAACATGTACAAATAAAATACTACATTATAGAGTACAAACACTCATATGGAGCAATAGGAGTGAGTTCCCTGCTCTCAAGAGCTTACAGTCTATGAGGATGAGGGGGTGACACCAGAGGTATAAGAGCTTGTATAATGGCCCAGCCATTCTTTATAAGGGAACAGAATAAAAATAACTTAGTAAATAAAAATGCTGCTACTTGAACCAGCCATCAGCCGCCATCTAATATACAACGTCGAAGATGAATGGCAGAGATGGCATTACATTATGTAGCAAATTAAAGTTCTTAAGTTTGCTAGTTACACCACCTCCCTCTCATATATACTAAGTGCATAACTCTTAGTTTTACCCACCACATTGAGGTGCACACATCCATACTGTAGACCGAGGAGCTGATGGACCAAAAATGGACCAATTCTCCAAGAACCCAAACCCCTTCTACATCAGGTCTTGAGCCACTTTTTTTTTAACCTTCATTATATTTACAAAAGGTGGAAAGTCTCCCTAAGGACAATTGGGAAAATAGTAGAATAGCTCGAGTTCTGAAGATTTCTTGTGAAAGTATAATCCTTATCCTGGAAGTGCAAAATACATGTTATACATAGGTTTATGCATTTTGGACAGGTTTATAATCCCTAAGGACCTTTCATCTACCTCTAACATTGTCATTGGTGCCATTGTATACCATGACCACTGGGTCCTTCCAATGTGTCCCCCCCATTGAGTTCCTTCTCATTCAAATATGAACTGTTTCCAATGTTATAATGGCCATGAATAAGATATTTTGTTGAAAGCGTAGGCCTTTGCACATCTCTTCCATGTTATTGTTCTATTCTGTATATTTTTAATGATTTTTTCAATAAACATTGCAGTTTTTATTGGATTGTTGCATCAGAAGCTGGATCAAATTGTGTTCTTGGAGCATATTTGAATCCTTTGGCGGAGGCTAATCATTGCCATCCCTGCCCTCTGTATCCAGGTGAGATGACTTTTGCTTGTCTAGTCGTTCACATTTTAACTTATTAAAGTTGTGTGATCTGTAAATAAAACTCTTGAAAGTAGTTTGTGGGTTAAACATCTATTTTTCAAGAAATATTTAAATATATTGTCAGCCTGCAACTCCTTTTACAGAGCCTGATGTTAGAACCCAACATTATTGATTCAAATGAGGATAAGCTGCAATGCCAGGTACAGCCTCCTGAAAAGATTGGCGCCGATTCCTGATCCCAAATCGTGACTGATGTCTCAAAGCCAGGGATCATGACAAAGCAACTATGAGCAAGACGTGATAAGTTCCCTAAGCTTGTAAATGATCCCTGTCAGTCTCTGTAGATATTGCCTGGGGACAATAGACTAATACTGCATAAAATGTCTCTCCAAATTTAAATAAACCCTTATTAAAAATTCACAAAAGTTTGAAAATTATCCACTAGAAAATAAGTAACTTGTTCAAACTGCTGACCTGGAAAAATATGGAACATAAAAAAATTAGATATTTAAACTCAACATATGCAAGATAATTTTTTTATGTTAGAGAGAACCCTCAGGTTGACGTATTATGTTAATAACGAATGTTCTACTTTCTTTTCTCCTGAAGTTTATAATGCTGATAGAACAAAGAACTTGTTGCTAAGCAACAATTGAGAAAAAAAAAAGAATTCCGTACATTAAAAAGAAGCTGTGATAATGCATAATTTCCTACAGATGCGCCTGTAACCGAAATGAAGGAGTGGAAGTCAGCACAAAATTATTCTAAATTTTTCCGAGATTATGTAGAACGACAGCAGTAACCTAATGTAAAATTAAGTTAATATCAAGAACATCAATCATTTCCAGAACACAAGGCATGAAACAGAGGAACAAGCAGGAAGATTTGTTTAACGCTGCCAAATTGTTTAGCAAAAAAAGAAAAACACAAAAAGTAAAACTTCAGACAATTTTTAGATTGTGTTCCACATGGTCCTAAGTTCTTCAGATAAGTACTGTATATACTCGAGTATAAACCAACCCGAGTATAAGCTGAGACCCCTAATTTTGACACAAAAAACTGGAAAAACCTATTGACTCGAGTATAAGCCGAGGGTGGGAAATGCATTGGTCACAGCCCCCCCCCCCAGTACATAGCCAGCAAGTCCCCTGTAGTATATAGCCTGCCAGTCCACTATAGTATATTGCAAGCCAGCCCCTTGTAGTATATAGACAGCCCCCTGTAGTATTTAGCCAGCCAATCTCTGGAGTAAAGCCTTTCAACCCCCTGGAGTATATAGCTTGCCAGCCCCCTTGAGTATTGAGCCTGTCAGCCCCCTCGAGTATACAGCCTGCCAGCCCCTGTATGTATGGAAAAAAGCAAAGTGTACTTACCTTCCGACGCCCCCCAGAATCCATCGCAGCTGCGGGGGATGTCAAAAGGTGAGTACACTTTTTGTTCTTTTTTCTTGACTCGACTATAACCAAAATTTGGTTTATACTCAAGTATATACAGTACATGGAAAAGAGAACACTCGGAACACTGATACAGATACACAGGCAGGAGAAAAAAGGATTTATGGATTTTATAAGGCTGTTGGTGCGTAATGCATGAAAAAGTCTAATTTTCTGACACACCATTGAAATTGAAATTTTTAGTTGTCCTTTTGTTATATGCAGACCATTTTTTCAAACAGGCATGGTGAGGAGGGAACAAGGCTGGCCAGAGCACAGATGCCTTGCTCTGCCAAATTTACTTTAACCTGCAATGGTTATAGCTCAAGTCTTAGATAAGACTGGCATAGATTTCAGTGAGGTCATGCAAGGGTTGTGGCAGAATCACTAAGAGGTCAGAACATCTTAAAGGGGTATTGCCACAAAGACAAGTTTCTTAAATATACTCAGGATAACAGAATAACACATAATTTAATTCACTCTTATTAACAAAAGTAAAGCATTTCACAGATATAATTCCAACCTGTCTCTATCAGTCCTGGTGTATGGGTTGCTCTGGGATCCCACTGTAGATTTTTTGACTTAGGGTAGGGCATGGCAGATTCTTCTTATGATTATTTTCTCCTGTCTGCTTGCTGTAGTGTGTCTCTGCTTTGGCCCCCTCCCTCTGCGTTCCAGCGAGCTCAGACACAGACATTTCCTGCCAGCAAGCAGCATCGCGAGGAGACTAAATCTACAAACTACTGATAAGATGAGATCTTAAAGGAAACCTACCACTACAGATCTACCTAGTAAGGTAGATCCGGTGGCAGGTTCCTCTAATCTGAAGCAGGGCTAATCTTTTTGACCCCTAAATCTTTTCGAATTTTTAATGGCACTTACATGCAAATTTACTAAAGAGGCTACTGTGCATGCACAGAACTCGGCTTCGCAGACGAGTGTGCGCAGCTCCTTGTAGCTGTGTGCTGAAGATTTATTGGTAGGTAGATGGCAAGAGGCTACTGGGGCATGGAGTAGCCGCAACGTGTAGCCTCAGCTCCAGCTACTCCATGCCCCAGTAACCTTTAAAAGATAACCCCTAAAAAGAGGATTAGAGGAACCTGCCAACAGATCTACCTTAATGGGTTGATCTATGGTGGCAGGTTTCCTTTAATTACAAGGAAAGGAGTTATAGCTGGGCTGACAGTGTTTGTTATAGTGTAAATGTAGAAGAGCTGCAGTGTGTCATTGTGTGTTACATGCATCTCATGCATCTCATGAATCTCATGATCTCTCATGACCCTGATCTATCTCATCTCTCTTTTTCTATGTGTCAGCTACTGGTAGAATGTTTAGAAGATAAATGAAAGTGCAGATAAATCCTTGACCTTGATAATCTAAGCACATTGTCAGCACACAGCATCTCATAGCACTAGAGGAATCACGAAGTGTCTGCTTAGAGTCCCTGCCCACACTCTGGAATCTTACACCGACCATCACTGAGTGATAGATTGCTTGCTGTAACTGTGTGCTTGTCATTCACCTCCCTTTCAAATGGCTGATATGAAATAAAGAAGAATATTTGGTGCTACAGACTGTTTGGGGCTCATTTACTAAGGGTTCCCGGACCGCACTATTGCCGGATATTCCGACGATTTCTGATTTGCGCTGCATCTAGCAGGGATTTTTGGCGCACTTGATCGGATTTTGGCACATCGCGCCGGCTTTCATGCAACACAAATCAGGCGGGCGGGCCAACTGACTGATTCGAACTAAGCACAGTATTTAACATTTAAATTGTGTCGCAGGCCATGCATTTACATGCACCGGGAAGAAGATGGCGAGCTCCGGCGGACCTGATGTGACTATTGTGATATGAAGTCAAGTTACAACATACAAACTTCATGCAGGAGTTGTCTCGGCAAGACAACAGTGCTAACCGATAAGTCATCACGCTGCACAGAGATGAATTAAACTGCTGAAAGATAAAGATAGCTGATAGATTATCAATGTCTGATCTGTGACTGTGATTTCAGAAATATATGCTGTTTGCCATGAAAATTTCAGGGCCACCTTTAGGTCCACAATGCCTGTTTGTAAGGGATGGGCAGCAGCGCCGTGTCCTGACTCTTTATGTCCCTAATATACTGAGCTCACGTATGAATTGGTAAATAAGATGAAAAGTATGGAATGATTTTCTGAGCTCTGTGCAATAGTCACACCACAATCTCTCTCCTTAAGTGATATGTGCAACATTAGCTGCAAAGTAGAAGACGCTTCTAAAGATCAAGTCGTTTATATTAGAATACATCTTTGCATGGAAATTACTTTTCAGAATGAGTTGAACAACTGCTTCAATTCCAATACAAACAATGTCATTTCTTCCTATTTGCACAAATCTCTTGGGGTCAATTTACATGAAATGGCTCCATTGCAGACACAGCAGAAAGATCTGTATCTATTGACTTCTTACAATATTCAGTTATTTATGGCACAATGTGTTTATAGCGGCTCCCTGAATGTTATTTTTCTCTTCATTCTGCAAAAATCTATATATCTATTTTTAAAGGTGCTTTCCCATTCCTGGATGTTATAATGAAGAGAAATGTGAAAAAAAAATGGGATCTGGCTGACAACTCTAGAAAAAGTTTTTCTCATATGTTTGTAAAACAAACTGGAGGGGGAAATATCATTATTTGTTCCAAATCAAGGAAATGTGGGTGGTAAAGCCAATTGGTTGCATGCCTTTAAAGGACATCTACCAGAAGGATGAAAGATTGTAAACCAAGCATACTGATATACTGGTGTGTGCCCCTCTGGCAGGATACACTTCTTTAAGATCCTTATGCCCTTGTTTTTAAGAAAAAAGGCTTAACGTTATGGAAATGTGTCTGAGAGGCTCCAGACTCCATTAACACCTATGGAGCCCAGAGCCCCTTAGGCTCATTTGTATAATTTTAAAAGCCTTTTTTGTAAAAACCAGGGAATTTATTTTCATTATATAATCAATGACAAGCCACAACGGTGTATGACCGCACCAGTACATATTAAAAACAATTAAAAGGTAAAAAAGAATTTTAACAAATTGAAAGGTTGCTCTACCCTATGCAACCATTCTCTATGATTTCATTTTGGAAAAATAATTTTTTACCTTTTAATTGTTTTTAATATTTACTGGTGCGGTCATGCACATTTGTAGCCTGTTATTGATTATTTAATAAAAATAATGTCTGCTTCTTTCTTTACACATAAATTTTTTGTAGTGTGTTGGGACATTCATGTTACTTTGCTAGTGCCGATCCTCTTTCTTTGTCTTTATAAAGCATTTTACATATTACATAACTATAGCTTGATATATCTGAGCACAGCGGCCTCCTTCCATGGGCAGATATCGGCTGCCAGCTCTCCATTCTGCCGCCTTTGTATTTGTCTAATGTCAGAACAATTCATTTGTCGCTGATGTTCTAGTAAACACTGGGAGTTGTTAAGTGTTGGATTACTCATTATGCATCCTTTGGTTCAGGTCACAACATCAGCACATTCCTCCCAGCCTTGAAATTAAATTATATCACTTGACATTTGTTGAGAAGAGACGTTGCAGTCTTGAGAAATAAAGTGTCAAAAAGTGGAGTAATCTTCAGCCGCCGGTTGTTTATCATGTTGTCCTGTAATGATACAATTAGGAGCTACAATGTGATTATCTATCTGATTCATGATGAGAAATCAATTACATTGGCTGCACTGACCCTTGTCCTGCCCCAGTCATGTAACTTCAAGAGTCAGGATGTTTTCCTTGGCATCCGAAGGATTAATTAACCCCTGCCAATATACACACACGGTTTGTAGAGTTGATACAGAAAAGCTTCACTTAATGGCAATGAAAGAGTTAACTAATTTTTAACTAACAATGAAAAATGCAAATAAGCCTTTAAAGTTAAACCTGACAAAGCAAAATTAACAGCAAGTAGTAATGTATTGTAATATATGGATGATGTAATTTAATTGAAGCATCGCTAATTTCACAGCGGTACTATGGGATATGCTATGTGTTCACAACTTTTGTAAAGGAGTTTTTACATTCATATGTGAGCTACTCTCCTACATTGGTTGTGTGAATGGTAATAAGCTATTATGTTTAAGCTATTATCTGTCTTATGTACTAGACATAATGGGGCACATTTACTAACAGTCCGCACACCGCATTTACGTCAGGCTTCCCGACTATTTCCGATTTGTGCCGCATTTTACCTGTGCTCTTCGATCTGTCAGTTATATTAGATTAATCTCTTCCTTAATTGGAACCCCTCATACACGTCTCCAGGTCTTCTCCTCAGTTACAGCAATTCTCTGGAATGCCCTTCCCTGGACTCTCAGACTAATACCCACCCTCCAAAGTTTCAAACGTGCTCTTAAAACCCATTTCTTTAGGCAAGCCTATCACACTCACTAACTGCATGAAATGTTAACTCTCTCTTTACTAATCCATCCTATGTCCTCCTCCTGTCTTTTATCCGGCATACACCAGCTATATACAGGTTCCAGGCTACTCTGCAGTCACTTTCAGCTTGGACCTTGTATACAAGATGGCGGCTGATGGCTGGTACAAGCAGCAGAATTTTTATTTATTAAATTATTTTATACTGTTCCCTTAAAATGAATGGCATGACCATTATACAATCTTATACCTCTTGTGTCACCTCCTTCATCCTCATAGACTGTAAGCTCTTGTGTCACCTCCTTCATCCTCATAGACTGTAAGCTCTTGGGAGCAGGGCCCTCACTCCTATTGTTTCATATGAATGTTATTACTATGTAATGTAATATTATATTTGTATATGTCCCTCATGATTTGTAAAGCACTATGGGATTTAATAGTGCTATATAAATGAAGATTAATATTATATTATTAAATTGTGGACAAAGAGTGTGATCACAAAAACTAAGCAGGATATACCCCTGTTGGTTTTTAGGTGAATGTCCTACCTCTGGGAGGTTGTGGACCCTGTCTAGCAAATTCCTTATTTAGTTTAATGTATTTAGTAGACCATACATTCAGTGGGGGATTAAGTATCCCATGCGCTGTACACATGACCAGGGCCCCCTCAGTGTCCAAACCAACCTTGTGCCCCGAGGCCTAATCTCCTTTTCCTGATGACGCCACCGCAGCCCATACAGGCCCCCCTTTAATGAAATTACCACAGCAGAGCCCCACTTTAATGAAATGGCCACAGCAGAGCCCCCTTTTCATGAAATGTCCACAGCAAAGCCCTCACCCGTAAATGAAATGTCCACAGCAAAGACGTGGTATAACTGTGGTCCCAGGTTCACACATTGGGGGCGGGGGGTGATCAAGATCTGTGTTTTTCATGCCAGTCTTGATGCCTTTTTATGCCGACGCAGCTTGTGCCTAATTTATGATGAGATGCAGCCCGTTCGATAAATTGGGCTTCTGACTCTGGCTGGTCTTTCTATAGTTGACTCCAGTAGAGGAGTACTGGTGCTTTCATGCCAGTTTTCTTGCGTGAAAGTTTTTAGATCAATTTAGATCAATTTTGGGATTCAGGGGGTTACTTATCAAGGCAGCTACCTTGCATCCCCATCTTCTCTTACTTACCCAAGTCCTGGTGGCAGTGAAAGACCTTTTTGGCATAGATTGTACATCATAGGCTCAAAGGGTTGTCCAGTCACAATAAGTTATCCCTATCAACAAGATAGAGGATAACTTGCTGATGAGCGGGGGCCCCAGTTATCATTTTGAACCTTTTATACACTGGCATCATGGATATTGCCATGTTAAAGGGGTTGTTCTCATGATCCCCCCCCCCCCCCCCCCCCACGATCAGCAAGGTATCCCCTATCCTGTGGACAACAGCTTACTGGTCCATGGCTACATACTAATGGACAAATTCCTGTATTTGCTACACAGTTATATTTTTGATCCGGTAGCACCCTGACAGTAGGTTTTTACACATTAAATCATTGTTTTAATGCAAGGATCTTACCAGGGGTATAACAAGGTGAGGCAAGCCCCCCATAGCAGACTTTGGAATGGGGTCTCCATTAAAAATTACACACATGTCAGTTACAATTGCAGACAGTATATACACAACATATATACCTACATATATGCAGCATATACACACATACATACAGTACCATATACACTCATGCATAATATACACAGACACACAGTTTATACACATCACAAATGCACACACATATAGAGTATATATACAACACATACAGCAAATACACAAATACATAGAATACCATAGAAAGACATACACCATATACACACACATACAGTATATATACACACACACAACATGCACATACAAACCCAATACCGCAGATGCTATGGCTGCTATCATTGCAGTTATGCCCCTGGATCACACTCAATGTACAGTAATCTGAGAGTGTGGGGTCTCATCTCATGGACATGTGGATATTGTGGAGTAGCTCTAGAATAGGGGTCCCCCACATGTGTAGCCAATTATAGCTACCAAGTCACCAGTCATAACAGAAGATCAGAGGACATGCTCAGCTTCCTCAGGCCGCGCATAATATTATTATATAATAGACATATTCAGTTCCTTTTATGCTTTATATCTAAGTGTCTCTTGGGTTAGAGTGATTATATTCAGAGCATTTATATGCAGCATGCACACTTTTAATCTACATTACACACTGATAGGGGAGAATAGTTTAGAGTAATATCTGATGTATCTTTATGTCTCTGTTATTACTAATGTCTAGTTCTTAATGCCGAAAGCTGATTGAAATCAGTAAGAACAGACCCGGAGAAGTGCTACTTGTGATGGAATACACTTTTTATTTGTTTTGGCATTTTTCTTTCCAAAAGTGCAACTAAAACAGTAGTACATTGTATTTACGGAGGAAGTTTCTCTCATGATATGACCTAGATTTGGAGCTTGTACGCTATTTTTCACCAACTTTATCTGCTGTTGAATCAAATGCATAGAACAAGATGGAACTGTCAAAATGAGAAAATGGCACAAGAAGGGACCACAACTGCATCAACATGAAACAATCTAAAATGTATTAATAGTCGCTAGTTAATATTTGTTTGGTGGGGTTCAACTCCAAGAACTCCCAGCTTTAGATAAATGGAAGGGCTGGGGGTTATTTATTATAAGGTGGCTCCTTGGGACAGTTCTATTAAAGTGATTTTGGCCCTTTAGTAAAAGTTCTACTTTCTGTCAATTTTCTTTTCAAAAAGTCTCAAAATGCAAAAAAAAGTCCCAGCAACAGGGGACTGAATTAACTATGAGACTTTTTATGGGACTTTTTGCAAAGTCATGGATCTGGCTTTGCACAGTGATGTACTAGTAATAGTTCTATGTTTACACCAGATAAATGAAGTGGTGGAAATAGTCCTGTGAGACTTTTTAGCAATGAAAAGTCCCAAAAAACTTCAATACACCTTTTTACAGACTTTTTTAAGCCAAAGAAGCCTAGGAAAACCAGTGATAAATGGTTAAAGAACGGTATAATTACTCCTTCACTTCAAGGAGTTGCCCTAACAAGGTAACAACCACTGGGGCCTCTATGGATTGAGAGAAAGGGGGGTCATTTATTATGGCCTTTTAAACAGAAAACGTATGGGGGGTCATTTATCTTATCATTTATCTTATTGTTTTGGCTGGTTTTTGCCTATGGTTTTTTAGTCTGCTTCTTTGGTAATTTATCAATCTCACTTTTTCCTTGTGTTAAATGGGAGATCTTTTAAAGATCATTTTTTGAGACATTTCTTACAAATGTCGCAAAAATGTCTCACAGATGTCTCAAGTAATTTCTTTCCATTTTCTATGTTTTCCTTAAGTTTGGCTTAGTGTGGAGTTTTTTGTGCAAAAAAATGATGCAAATTTGAGACGATTTTGTCATTTGCGATATTTAGCACATCTGGAATAGAAGATAAATGTGTCTTACTGACGAAAAACAATGCAATGCGCCAAGAAATGTCTAAAAAAAGACAGAAAAACAGGAAGAATAATAATGATAAATGACCCCCATGGTGCTTTTTTTCCCTTTCTGCGCCTCTTACACCTGAATTTATGATATTGGTGTTTTTCGAGACTCTCTATTTTAGTGCACAAAAAGTTGCCGCTGCTTGTGAATGACCAGTTTTCTGGCGATTCTAATTTACCTGATACATTGTTTGGCGTAATTTGTTGCACAAAAAGAGAGCAGCTAAAAGCTGGTTTAGGGAGTTGTACACCTTTTAGTCCATGCATCAATTCATTAATCCTTTGCACCCCTCAGAATTTGTGAAGGTCCCTCTGTGCATGGATCACTGGTGCATATAATTGCATTCATCGCTAAAGTGTGGGCAGTGACATAGAAGTGAATAGAGTCCTGCACAATCATTGCCAACTGGTGCTCCTTAGTATATGGGATGAGTTAGAAACCAGAAAATATAAGATCTGATTGTCCCTCTGTGAGTAGAAGACCAGTTTGCTCCATACACATCTATGTGATTCCCATTACTTTTCTAGCGATGAATGGAGCACTGGCCATACTTTCTCACCAGTGCTCCATGTCTTTCTTCCAATTTACAAGAATACCTGTGATCTCTAACCTCTTCCCTATACTGTGAAAAAAAGCCTTTACAGAAGGCCATCAAAATTCTCATTTGAGAAAAACCCATTTAGAATATTTTCATCTCTGAGACATGACTTTTTCTGTATACAAATAGTGGATTATAAACAATCCCTCCTGAATCTTCGCATGGCATTTCTTTCCTCTCCCGCTGTTATTAATTAGGCAAATTCTATCCTACAAAAAAGGATTTCCCTGGATTGCAGGATATAGGTTTTTGTGCCGCAGGTGAAATTATTGATCTCTATTCGGGAATTAAAATGTCATGTTTAAGTCTTTGGATTACAATCACTCAGCTGTGTCCTGCCTGATTTTTGTACTTTAAAAAAATGTTGGGCTGTTCCTATGAATTTCATACATAGTGGAGCTGCTCTGCTCAATAAGGGATCACTCATGTCTATTGTCCTGATCACTAAATAAACTGCTGCTAGGGTAGTAATGACTGCAATCTCATACTTTATCTCTCTGGGCCTTCATGAAGATTATGGGGCACATTTACTTACCCGGTCCAGTCGCGATCACGCGGTGTATTGTCCGACGCTGATTCGGGTCTGCCGAGATTCACTAAGGTCGTGCGCCCTATATCCAGCAGGTGTCGCTGCCGCGCTGAGGTCCCCCGGAGTTCATCTTCTTCCTGGTGCATGTAAGTGCAATTTCTGTCGCGTGAAAGAACACAATCTGATCACATGGGCCAAAATCCCGGGGCAATTTGCGCAAATCAGAAATATTCGGGAAACCCTACGAAAGTGTGGCATTCGGACCCTTAGTAAATGAGCCCCTATATCTGAAGATCTTTCATCTGATCATCATTTTAAAAAATCAATAAAATATTGTTTAATTTTTTGACAAAGGTAAAGCTGCTTGTGAACATCAATGGAGCACCCATTATGTCAGAGCAGATATGTCAGAAAGTCAACCCCTAGTACAGTGATGGCGAACCTTTTTGAGACCGAGTGCCCAAGTTACAACCAAAATCCACTTATTTACCATGAAGTGCCAACATGGCATTTTAAGCAGTAACGAATTGCTACCTGTTCTTCCACATCTTTAAATCGAATCAGCCCCCTGAGGCCACCAATACAGTTGAAAGGAGAGCAAATACAGACTATCATTGTAGCTTCTCTCCAGGGTCTCTCTATAGAGGAAGAATGAAGGGTCCAGCAGGAGTACCTCCAAAGATAATGAAGCCCTGTGCACACCTCACAACATCTTTTAAGTTGCCTGGGACTGAAGTACAATTTGGTGGATTTGTTCCTGTCTGGTGAACTCTGTCCTGTGGTGACAACCTGAGTGCCCACAAAAATGACTCTGAGTGCCACCTTTGGCACGCGTGCCATAGGTTCGCCACCACTGCACTAGTAGGACTTATGGAAGCGATAAGAGGTCACCTACCCAGGCCTCCATTTTCAAGCCAAATCGAAAAGTAGCTGCGCATGATAACTGACGAAACTCAGTAAATATATGTTACAGGAGCTGGACAACTGATAAATACCGATTTTTTTCCTACAGGGGCTTTCCACCCTTGAACATTTATTACCTAACCACTAAATTAGTGATATATTCCAGACTGATGTGGGCTTGAACCACCATGATCTCTAGAACATGAAAGCCCAACCCCCCATATTTCCTTCAACTACATGACTATACCTGGAAGATTTTTTTTTAAACATTTTATTTGATTTTCAATAAACAAAAGTAAAAAAAAACAACATACAAATTTTGCTTGGAACATATTGAGGTTTGAATGTTACAAATCACCATGCAGTTTCCGAGACAATATAGAAGGAATATGTACACAGGTGTAGAGCTCCCAATGAAGAATTTTAAGTAAATAGTGGTCATACTTGCAGCCAGCAATGCGCTATGCATATTCCAGCAATTATCCCTTTTAAATAATCTAGTTGATTGGGTGCCTTTTTGACACCTTCATAAATAAAAATGTTTAAAGAGAACCTGTCATCAGAAACCCTTTTTCTGGCTCCCCTGTGCCCCCGTAGAGAATAGTGTGCACATTGCTAAAGTGTTTTATAATAACAATGTTTTTTTTAAAAATATCAATAAATGTTAGATGAAAGTTTTAGGTGGGAGTGGCCAGTGAGAAGCCATTCCCCCCACCCTCGTCATGCATCTATTTTAAACTAAAAAAACCTCCCATATTCCTCCTAAATGAAATAAACACATGATGGAGCGGCTACCTGAACGTGGCAGAAAACCGCTCCTGATGGCAGGTTCCCTTTAAATGGTGCATCTTTGGTATTTAGACCTTTTTATCGATAATGGTCAATTATCTGACTTTTTACCAGATATTGGGCCACATGTATCACTCGTTATTTCTGTTATTTTTGCGCCTTTTCATACCGGCGCACTGTTTTTGCGCCAAACTAACCGCGCAGCAAAAATAACCATGTTTCCCTCATCTATCTTACCAATCCAGATGTTTTGCTGCGCCTAATGATATTTATCACTTGCAACTTTTTCATTTGGGCGCAAAAACACTCCAGCCCGAAGGTGGCGTAAACTGAGAAGTGACACTGAGACCCTTTGCAGAGCAGCTCATTTCTAGCAGCAAAGCTCAGCCAGACACTGAAAAATTTAATACAGACATTTGATACTCTGCAGACGGGACCTGCAGGCTCTATTTACAGTTCATCACCTTCTATTTACAAAACATTCTGCAAAATCCTGAGCTATGAGCAAGAGCTGAGAACTTTGCAGAATGTTGCAGAGAGTACAGACAAGTGTCACCCTTGTAATTCTGCACAGTATCACCAGTGTGTCTGAGGGGGATACTGTGCAGAAATACAGGGGTGCACAGGAGATCAGCGCTGGGGGGTCCCTGCCAGGAGAAGCCACAGCTGAGGAGGTCACTGGGTGCTGGGTGTCACACACCTGGGTGCTGCTGTGTTATCTGCATTCTAGGATGTGGGAGAAGCAGAGAGGAGCTCGTAGGAGGATCACATGTAACTACCCAAATCTAACATTGCACCTTAACTGCGCCAAAATTGCGCCTAAACTGTGTTAAAGTAAAGTGATTAACAAGAGGCAGGAAATTAACTTATCACAGATTGTTGTAGCTTGTGATAATTCTGGCAAAACAGTGTGCCAGAATTTAGGCGCAACTACTACACTTAGGCGCACAAAAGTGATAAATGTGGCCCATTGTCCTAGTCACTGATGTCCTCTGATCAACATATTATACTTTTCCACAGGGCAGCGTTAAAAATGGTATTATGTGGAACCGCGTATTAAAACAAGAATTTTGAAATATATAAAACAGTAATTGATAAACGTTCTTCAAGCATTAAGACGTGGACCAACCCCTCTAATCAGGGTCGGACTGGGGTGCCTGGGGCCCACCAGAGAAATTGATTCTAGGGGCCCACCACACCGCTACCGCTGCATTGTACTTAGCACTACCTTACCAATAAGAATAACGAACTATAACCCTTCACCTCCTCCGTATGTTTTCTGCACCACATAAGAACTAGGTACTGACATTATAGAAATAGTCTAGATAGTTAGCAATTACAGTTACCAGACTCAGTGGGATTCAGTACCTCGCATGTCACACGTCTTCTCCTTTGGGTACTGAACTGCAGGACAATTTCTCCCTTTTTTTCTGAACAATGAAGAATTTTCCACCAGATACCTTCATCTCTGTGAGGCACATCTCCACACTGTGCAACTAAAAATATCACCGTCACTACAGCATATTGTCACTTGTATAACAATGTCCTACTCTGTGCTCCTAAATAATATTTACCACTCACAACACAACTGACCCCACTGTGCTCCACACAAATATCAAATATACCCCCATATCAAAAACCCTACTGCCCCCTCTCCATAAATCAAATATTGCATTGCAACTCCTCAGTATATTACAATACACACCCCTGAGTAAATAATATGATACACCTAATAAATTAAATTTGACATAATTCCCTTTAATTACATAATATATCATTTCCAATTAATCATTTCATCTATACAGTCTTACAGTGCTCCTACTTATTTATTATGTTTTATTTAATGCTCTCCTTAGTTATTCTTCTACTGTTTAGTGCTCCTCTTATCAAATATTTTATATAACAGTCCTAATAAATACTCCTATCCTGTATATATATAGGCACAGCACAGTACTACTACTCCTATCCTGTATATGTGGGCACAGCACAGTACTACTACTCCTATCCTGTATATATATAGGCACAGCACAGTACTACTACTCCTATCCTGTATATGTGGGCACAGCACAATACTACTACTCCTATCCTGTATATATGGGTACAGCACAGTACTACTACTCCTATCCTGTATATATGGGTACAGCACAGTACTACTATTCCTATCCTGTATATGTGGGCACAGCACAGTACTACTACTCCTATCCTGTATATATGGGTACAGCACAGTACTACTACTCCTATCCTGTATATGTGGGCACAGCACAGTACTACTACTCCTATCCTGTATATATGGGCACAGCACAGTACTACTATTCCTATCCTGAATATATGGAGACAGCACAGTACTACTACTCCTATCCTGTATATATGGGCACAGCACAGTACTACTACTCCTATCCTGTATATATGGGCACAGCACAGTACTACTCCTCCTATCCTGTATATATGGGCACAGCACAGTACTACTCCTCCTATCCTGTATATATGGACACAGCACAGTACTACTACTCCTATCCTGTATATATGGACACAGCACAGTACTACTACTCCTATCCTGTATATATGGACACAGCACAGTACTACTACTCCTATCCTGTATATATGGACACAGCACAGTACTACTACTCCTATCCTGTATATATGGACACAGTACAGTACTACTACTCCTATCCTGTATATATCGGCACAGTACTACTACTCCTATCCTGTATATATGGGTACAGCACAGTACTACTACTCCTATCCTGTATATATGAGCACAGCACAGTACTGCTACTCCTATCCTGTATATATGGGTACAGCACAGTACTACTACTCCTATCCTGTATATATGGGCACAGCACAGTACTACTACTCCTATCCTGTATATATGGGCACAGCACAGTACTACTACTCCTATCCTGTATATATGGGCACAGCACAGTACTACTACTCCTATCCTGTATATATGGACACAGCACAGTACTACTACTCCTATCCTGTATATATGGGCACAGCACAGTACTACTACTCCTATCCTGTATGTATGGACACAGCACAGTACTACTACTCCTATCCTGTATATGTATATGTGCAATACCCCACCCCCCACCCTCTATTACATATTGTGCCCACTTACTATACTATATATTTCCCCTATATATTGGCCTTTTATATTCCTGTAACCAGTCCCATTATTGTATATAGTTTTCTAGTGCCCCCTTGGAGTCCCTTATTATGTGTTTTCCCTTACCACTGTGACCCCCTATGATATATTTAGTTTAGAAAAAAAAAATAATAAATTTCACTTACCTGTCGCAGCGCTCCCGCGTCCTCCGCGTCCTCAGCGTCTCTTCTCCTGTCGACCGGGAACAAGGCGCAGAGCAGCGAGGCAGCGTGAGTGCATCATCACGCTGCCGCGCATCAGGGGTCACAGTGCGACGCGTGCCGGCAAAAAAAATGGCCGCGTCGCACATTCACAGCAACGGCCGTATATTACTGGTACTCGAGTGGCCGCGTACGGCCGCATGGAGTGCCAGAGCTATCACTCAGTGGCAGGGGCCTCCATCCCGGGGTCCACTGTGGGGACGGAGGCCCCTGCCGTAGTGAAGGTATCGGGGGCCCACCGGAGGATTCTCCGGTCCTCCGGTGGGCCAGTCCGACTCTGCCTCTAATCATAGAGAATGAGATCTATGATAGATGTTATCCATTTTAAAATAAGCTGAATATTGTACATCTCTCTGTTTATCTTTTTTTTTATTTTTTTTATAGAGACATAAAAGTTTATTACATCACGTCCATGGGCCATTTTCCTGCCTATAAATTTCAGTGACTACTGATTGAGTTCATTTTGCATTGAACTCCCATAATAGATGTTCCATGGCTGCCTTGTTTCTAAATACTGCACCGATATATACTCGAGTATAAGCCGACCCGAGTATAAGCCGAGGTCCCTAATTTTACCACAAAAAACTGGGAAAACCTATTGACTCGAGTATAAGCCGAGGGTGGGAAATGCATTGGTCACAGACCCCCCAAGTATATAGCCACCAAGCCCCCAGTAGTATATAGCCAGCAGCCCCCTGTAGTATATAGCTGCCAGCCAGCCCCCAGTAGTACATAGCCTGCCAGCCGCTGCCCCCAATAGTACATAGCCTGCCAGCCGCTGCCCCAGTATAGTCTGCCAGCCGATGCCCCAGTACATAGTCTGTCAGCCCCTGCCCCAATATATAGCCTGTCAGCCTCTGCCCCAATATATAGCCTGTCAGCCTCTGCCCCAATATATAGCCTGTCAGCCCCTGCCCCAATATATAGCCTGTCAGCCCATGCCCCAATATGTAGCCTGTCAGCCCCTTCCCCAGTTGTAGCCTGTCAGCCCCTGCCCCAATATATAGCCTGTCAGCCCATGCCCCAATATGTAGCCTGTCAGCCCCTGCCCCAATTGTAGCCTGTCAGCCCCTGCCCCAATATGTAGCCTGTCAGACCCTGCCCCAATTTGTAGCCTGTCAGTCCCTGCCCCAATTTGTAGCCTGTCAGCCCCTGCCGAACTATTTAGCCACCAGCCCCTGTGCCCTCTTAAAGAGCCGGATCCCCGGCCGGTTATGGAGCCGGATCCCCGGCCCGTTATGGAGGCGGATCCCCGGCCCGTTATGGAGGCGCATCCCCGGCCCGTTATGGAGGCGTATCCCCGGCCCGTTATGGAGCCGGACAGTTAATTAAAAAAAATAAAAAATCTAAACTCACCTTTCCGGCGGCTTCACGAGTCTTCTATGCGATCCTTCTGGATACCTGCCGGCACACACAATACGATCGCGCCGGCGGATGAAGTCAGCGACTGTGACATCGCACTGACCTGGTGCCGCAGCCAGAGGGATCGCATAGAAGACTCGAGCGGCCGCTGGAATGGTGAGTTTGGATTTTCTTTTTTGGTCGAGCTTTTTGACTCGAGTATAAGCCGAGTTTGTGTATTTCAGCACATTTTTTGTGCTGAAAAACTCGGCTTATACTCGAGTATATACGGTAATTAAACATTGGATATAAAATCAATTTATGTGTTACAAGCTCAGGACTTGCCATGCACTATCCACTTTTATGTATTTGTCTAAATATGCCTTAAAGTGCCCCTGTGTCAGGTTCCAATAGCCTATGCTATGCTTATTTGAGTCAGCATTCTGAATCAGCGTGTGGTGAATTGCCGGGGAAAGAGAGCACCTGCAGCCTGTGTCTGTCTGTGTCTCAGTCTCCTCATGCTTTCTTCCTCTCCTCCACACCATCCCCCTCCCATGCCTGCTCAATGCATATGACAGGAAGTGGGGAGCCGCATGAGTGTGGAGGAGACTGATACAGGCACACACAGGTTGCAGCTGCCCCCCTCCCAGGGAACTTACCGCATGCTACTGGCAGGGAACCAGGTAGTGTGAATTAAACTTATATAAACTACTGAAATGATTCAGAATACTGAAAAATTCATTTTTAAAATCCCCATAGCAAAGGTTATTGGAACCTGTTACCAGCTAAAAATCACTTTACTGGTGACAAGTTTGCTTTCAGCTTATTGATCTGCAGAAACTGAATTTGTGTCCAGACTTAAATAGTTGTCTATTTAGGAATATGCCATTAGAAAATACTGAGTTTAGGGGGTTGCCTTTTGAGTATTCTCTTCTCTTGGCCAATAGAAAGAGGCTGTAAAGATTATCTATCTCTCTGCAGGCTCAATGATTCAGGCAAGTCATTCCACTGCCAGACCCTCCTAACTGTTGTCCTGGAGATCAGGAGAATCTCTATCCCTCCCAACAGGATTATTAGCACAGGATCCAGAGTGATGTCAGAAGCATGTGACGCATCACATGCTTCCTGGATCACTGCAAGGTCCTTGAGCCCTTTCATGCTTTCAGGGGATGAAGCCAGAGAAGAAGTTTCAGCTGGGACTGGGCATGAAAAAGAACTGTATGAGTGAGAGTGAAAGGATGTGGCAATGATGAGTGTGTTCATGTGAGTACATGTATTTCGCTGACCTGAGTGAGTCAATGTAGCAATACATGTGCAAGTGAACGGATGCAGTAGAGATGTGTACGTGAGTAAATGTATGTAGCAGAGCAGTCTGCGTGTGAGTTGAAGTATGTGAATGTATGAATGTAGCAATGTAGCAGAGCTGTGTGTGCTTTGCTTGTATGTGACCAACAGGGAATTTTAATTAGCGTTAAAGGAAACCTACCACTTGAAGTGGCAGGTTTCAGATGGAAATACCGAGCACCAGATCAGGGTGAGCTGGTGCCGGAGCTTATTTTTTGTTAGTGTTTTAAACCGCTGTATCGCGGTTTAAAACACTTTTTAAACTTTATAGCCGGCGCGGGGAGGTGCGCGCTCGGCGCTTACCATGCGCGCGGCTACATAGGAAGTGAAGGAAAGCCGCGGGCATGGTCGCGCGCATGGTAAGCGCCGAGCGCGTACCTCCCTGCGCCGGCTATAAAGTTTAAAAAGTGTTTTAAACCGCGATACAGCGGTTTAAAACACTAACAAAAATAAGCTCCGGCACCAGCTCACCCTGAGCTGGTGCTCAGTATTTCCATCTGAAACCTGCCACTTCAAGTGGTAGGTTTCCTTTAAAATATTTATGACATAATCTGCGTTGTGTCTTATAGTAAGGTGCATTTTATATTCTGGGAAGTTGTATCTCCCATGGTCAGTATTGTCCTCTCTTGCAGCCTGCTCCATCTGTTTATTTGGTTGATCTTGATTAGAGATGAGCGAACACTAAAATGCTCGGGTACTCGTTATTCGAGACGAACTTTTCCCGATGCTCGAGTGCTCGTCTCGAATAACGAACCCCATTGAAGTCAATGGGAGACTCGAGCATTTTTCAAGGGGACCAAGGCTCTGCACAGGGAAGCTTGGCCAAACACCTGGGAACCTCAGAAAAGGATGGAAACACCACGGAAATGGACAGGAAACAGCAGGGGCAGCATGCATGGATGCCTCTGAGGCTGCCTAATCGCACCATTATGCCAAAATTATGGGCAACAGCATGGCCATGACAGAGTGACAGAATGAAGCTAGATAGCATCTAAAACATCCAATAATTGACCCTGACACTATAGGGGACGGCATGCAGAGGCAGCGGCAGCAGGCTAGAGAGTGGCATGGCGACATACCCTAATTGGACTCAGGCTTCAAACCAATGGGTGTCAGAGAGGAACCAAAGGAGGTGAGCAAGAAGCGCTCAAATAATATCGGTACATGATAAAAGTTTGCCAGTATATTTTGTGGATTACACAGCAGGGTGGCGACAAAGTTAACATGGAAGCCATGAAAACAACCCAAAATTCTGCCTGACACAGCTCGTTTGATAAGGGGACCATGTATGCTTACAGTTCATGCCAGTCGCTGCACTGGCTGCCAGTCTCCTTTCGAATACAGTTTAAAATAATAATAACCCTCATCCATAAAGCTCTGTATAATGCTGCACCCCCCTACCTCTCCTCTCTTATCTCAGTCTATCGCCCAACCCGTGCTCTTAGATCCGCCAGTGATCTTAGATTAACCTCTACCCTAGTGCGGACCTCCCACTCGCGTCTCCAAGACTTCTCTAGAGCTGCACCAATTCTATGGAATGCTCTGCCCCAGACTATCAGACTAATACCTAACCTCCAAAGTTTCAAACGTGCTCTTAAAACCCATTTCTTTAGGCAAGCCTATAACACTCATTAACTGCATGAAGTTTTAACTCTTCTACTAACCCGTCCTGTGTCGTCCTCCCATCTGTTATCCAGCAACCAACAGGCACCAGACTTCTCTGCAGTCCCATTCACCCTGGACCTGGTATATAAGATGACGGCTGAGTGGTTCAAGCGACAGCAATTCCATTTATTATATTTTTTTCTATTCCCTAAGAAGAATGGCTTGACCATTAAATATTCTTTTACCTCGTGTTACCCCATCATCTTCATAAACCGTAAGCTCTGGCGAGCAGGGACCTCACTCCTGTTGTTCCATACAAATGTTGTGCTCTGTTACATTACATTTGTATTTGTTTCCTATGATTTGTAAAGCGCTACAGAATATGATGACGCTATATAAATAAAGATTATTATTATTATTATTATGGAGGCAGTGAACTAGTAGTAGATTAAAGGTGCTGCAACTATGTTAGTTGGATCTTGGGATGGAGCTGGCGCTCTGCAGCCAGGCGAGCTTTCGCCAATCCAAGCCCCTGTCTCTAGGCTACTCCCCAAACAGCACTTCTAAGAACCTTTTGTATAAGATCAAGTGTAGTAGCGTTCTTATAAGTTTAGGATATGGCGGGTGAGGGGAATGTAAACAGATGCGCAAGAAGCGCTGAAATAATATCCCTAAATGGTAAAAGTTTGCAAGTATATTTTGTGGATTACACAGCAGGGTGGCGACAAAGTTAACAACTTTGATGTGGAATGCCCTGTAATAGCTCTTGGGCGGTGTGCCTTTTATCGCCTAGGCTCAGCAGTTTCAGCACCGCCTGCTGTCGCTTAGCGACGGCACTGCTGCTGTGCCTAGAGCTACCGACTGATGGCGCCATGCCCACGGATGGTAATTCGGAGGAGGAGGAGGTGGAGGAGGGGTGGGAGGAGGTATAGTAGGCCTTTGAGACCTGGACCGAGGTAGGCCCCGCAATTCTCTGCGTCGGCAGTATATGACCAGCCCCAGGGTCAGACTCGGTCCCAGCCTGCACCAAGTTAAGTGTAGTAGCGTTCTTATAAGTTTGGGATATGGCGGGTGAGGGGAATGTAAACAGATGCGCAAGAAGCGCATGATGCGCATGGAGCTGGCGCTCCGCTGCCAGGCGAGCTTTCGCCAATCCAAGTCCCTGTCTCTAGGCTACTCCCCAAACAGCACTTCTAAGAACCTTTTGTATAAGATCAAGTGTAGTAGCGTTCTTATAAGTTTAGGATATGGCAAGTGAGGGGAATGTAAACAGATGCGCAAGAAGCGCTGAAATAATATCCCTAAATGGTAAAAGTTTGCAAGTATATTTTGTGGATTACACAGCAGGGTGGCGACAAAGTTAACAACTTTGATGTGGAATGCCCTGTAATAGCTCTTGGGCGGTGTGCCTTTTGTCGCCTAGGCTCAGCAGTTTGAGCACCGCCTGCTGTCGCTTAGCGACGGCACTGCTGCTGTGCCTAGAGCTACCGACTGATGGCGCCGTGCCCACGGATGGTAGTTCGGAGGAGGAGGTGGAGGAGGGGTGGGAGGAGGAGGAGGCATAGTAGGCCTGAAACACCTGGACCGAGGTAGGCCCCGCAATCCTCGGCGTCGGCAGTATATGAGCAGCCCCAGGGTCAGACTCGGTCCCAGCCTCCACCAAGTTAACCCAATGTGCCGTCAGCGATATATAGTGGCCCTGCCCGGCAGCACTCGTCCACGTGTCCGTGGTCAGGTGGACCTTGTCAGAAACGGCGTTGGTCAGGGCACGGATGATGTTGTCTGACACGTGCTGGTGCAGGGCTGGGACGGCACATCGGGAAAAGTAGTGGCGGCTGGGGACCGAATACCGAGGGGCGGCCGCCGCCATGAGGTTGCGAAAGGCCTCGGTCTCTACTAGCCTATAGGGCAGCATCTCCAGGCTAAGCAATCTGGAGATGTGCACATTAAGGGCTTGGGCGTGCGGGTGGGTTGCACTATATTTGCGTTTCCGCTCCAGCGTCTGGGGTATGAAGAGCTGAACACTGGTGGATGCTGTGGAGGATCGTGGAGGCGACGATGGGGTTTTTGTGGCAGGGTCCTGGGCAGGGGGCTGACTATCAGCTGACACAGGGGAAGGAGCAGTGGTGTGCACGGCCGGAGGTGAACGGGCTTGTTGCCACTGAGTGGGGTGTTTAGCATTCATATGCCTGCGCATACTGGTGGTAGTTAAGCTAGTAGTGGTGGAACCCCTGCTGAGCCTGGTTTGGCAAATGTTGCACACCACAGTCCGTCGGTCATCCGGTGTTTCCTTAAAGAACCTCCAGACTTCTGAAGATCTAGCCCTCGCCGCAAGAGCCCTCGCCACGGGAGCTTCACTAGTTGACACATTTGGCGCTGATGCACCAGCTCTGGCCCTGCCTCTCCGTCTGGCCCCACCACTGCCTCTTCCAACCTGTTCTGCTAAAGGACTCTCCTCCGTCTCAGAAGCACTGTGTTCACCCGGCCTCTCAACCCAGCTTGGGTCTGTCACCTCATCATCCTCCGATCCCTCAGTCTGCTCCCCCCTCGGACTTCCTGCCCTGACAACAACTTCCCCACTGTCTGACAACCGTGTCTCCTCATCGTCGGACACCTCTTTACACACTTCCACTACGTCAAGAAGGTCATCATCACCCACAGACTGTGACTGGTGGAAAACCTGGGCATCGGAAAATTGCTCAGCAGCAACCGGACAAGTGGTTTGTGACTGTGGGAAGGGTCCAGAAAACAGTTCCTCAGAGTATGCCGGTTCAAATGCCAAATTTTCCTGGGAGGGGGCAGACTGGGGGGGAGGAGGCTGAGTTGCAGGAGCTGGAGGAGTGGCGATTTCGGTGACATGGGTGGACTGCGTGGAAGACTGACTGGTGGTGGACAAATTGCTCGAAGCATTGTCAGCAATCCACGACATCACCTGTTCGCACTGTTCTGGCCTCAACAGTGCTCTACCACGAGTCCCAGTAACTTCAGACATGAACCTAGGGAGTGTAGCTCTGCGGCGTTCCCCTGCTCCCTCATCAGCAGGTGGTGTCTCACCCCGCCCAGGACCACGGCCTCTGACCCCTGCAGTAGTTGGACGCCCACGTCCCCGCCCTCGTCCTCTACCCCTAGCCCTCGGGTTAAACATTTTTAAAATGAGAGTTATAACTTTATTTTTTTTTAACTTTTTTTTGTTTTTTTTTGTGTTTTTTGTTTTTTTTTGTGTTTTTTGTTTTTTTTTGAGTTTTTAAAACCAAACAATGCTATCCTATTGCTATGGCTATTTTCTAGCCAAGTATCAAAGCACACTACTATGCCAGATGAGATGACACTGAGTTAGTGCCTAATTGAAATCCAACCCCTACTAAATTTTCCCACTTCGGTCTTTGCTATGGATATGTGCGTCACTAAGCGCAGAACACAGCGGTCGCAAGTCTCACTACAAATTGCTCAGAATTGGCTAGTACATGCACTGCAGAAAGTACAGCCACCAGCAGATCAACCAGAAATCAAATATATAGAACGCTACTGTAGGCGTAAGTAAGCTGTTTGTATTCTCCTATGGCTATTTTCTAGCCAAGTATCAAAGCACACTACTATGCCAGATGAGATGACACTGAGTTAGTGCCTAATTGAAATCCAACCCCTACTAAATTTTCCCACTTCGGTCTTTGCTATGGATATGTGCGTCACTAAGCGCAGAACACAGCGGTCGCAAGTCTCACTACAAATTGCTCAGAATTGGCTAGTACATGCACTGCAGAAAGTACAGCCACCAGCAGATCAACCAGAAATCAAATATATAGAACGCTACTGTAGGCGTAAGTAAGCTGTTTGTATTCTCCTATGGCTATTTTCTAGCCAAGTATCAAAGCACACTACTATGCCAGATGAGATGACACTGAGTTAGTGCCTAATAGAAATCCAACCCCTACTAAATTTTCCCACTTCGGTCTTTGCTATGGATATGTGCGTCACTAAGCGCAGAACACAGCGGTCGCAAGTCTCACTACAAATTGCTCAGAATTGGCTAGTACATGCACTGCAGAAAGTACAGCCACCAGCAGATCAACCAGAAATCAAATATATAGAACGCTACTGTAGGCGTAAGTAAGCTGTTTGTATTCTCCTATGGCTATTTTCTAGCCAAGTATCAAAGCACACTACTATGCCAGATGAGATGACACTGAGTTAGTGCCTAATTGAAATCCAACCCCTACTAAATTTTCCCACTTCGGTCTTTGCTATGGATATGTGCGTCACTAAGCGCAGAACACAGCGGTCGCAAGTCTCACTACAAATTGCTCAGAATTGGCTAGTACATGCACTGCAGAAAGTACAGCCACCAGCAGATCAACCAGAAATCAAATATATAGAACGCTACTGTAGGCGTAAGTAAGCTGTTTGTATTCTCCTATGGCTATTTTCTAGCCAAGTATCAAAGCACAATACTATGCCAGATGAGATGACACTGAGTTAGTGCCTAATTGAAATCCAACCCCTACTAAATTTTCCCACTTCGGTCTTTGCTATGGATATGTGCGTCACTAAGCGCAGAACACAGCGGTCGCAAGTCTCACTACAAATTGCTCAGAATTGGCTAGTACATGCACTGCAGAAAGTACAGCCACCAGCAGATCAACCAGAAATCAAATATATAGAACGCTACTGTAGGCGTAAGTAAGCTGTTTGTATTCTCCTATGGCTATTTTCTAGCCAAGTATCAAAGCACACTAATATGCCAGATGAGATGACACTGAGTTAGTGCCTAATTGAAATCCAACCCCTACTAAATTTTCCCACTTCGGTCTTTGCTATGGATATGTGTGCCACTAAGAGCTAAACACAACGGTAGCAAGTCCCCCTGCTAATTCCTCACAAAATGGTACTAGATGCAAATTAAAATAAAAAAAGTAGAACGTTATTGTAGCCCTAAGAAGGGCTGTTGGGTTCTTTGAGAATCACTCCTGCCTAACAGTAAGCTAATAGAACACCCTAACGCTTTCCCTGACCAGCAGCAGCTCTCTCCCTAGCGGCATCCAGACACAGAATGATCCGAGCAGCGCGGGCAGCGGCTAGTCTATCCCAGGGTCACCTGATCTGGCCAGCCAACCACTGCTATCGACGTGTAAGGGTACCACGTCATGCTGGGTGGAGTGCAGAGTCTCCTGGCTTGTGATTGGCTCTGTTTCTGGCCGCCAAAAAGCAAAACGGCGGGAGCTGCCATTTTCTCGAGCGGGCGAAGTATTCGTCCGAGCAACGAGCAGTTTCGAGTACCCTAATGCTCGACCGAGCATCAAGCTCGGACGAGCATGTTCGCTCATCTCTAATCTTGATGCATCTAACCATATCTCTGCTACACCAAATGTGCTCCTCCACTGCCAGGACCTTTAGCTCCACCATTTAGTCTGAAGCACTTCTGACATTTGTGAACATACACATTTCTTTTAAAGGGAACCTGTCAGGAGCTCTATTTCTGGCTCTCCCATTTCTCTATAGTGTACAAATTCCCTAAGAGTTTTTATAGTAAAATTGGCTTTTTTCCCCCCCAAAAAATAAGTTAGATGAAAGTGTAGCTTTCTGTGGGAGTGGCTAGTAAGGAGTGGGGTAGACATGTTTCACATCCTGAGGGGCGAAGGGACGGGTGGAGGAGATATGGGGACATGGGAGGCTTGTTAAAATTTGAAATTGATGCATGACGGAGCGGTTTCCCAAGGATGGGGGGAAACCACTCCTCACTGGCCACCCCCATGGGACTAGGGACACAGCTCTGCATACTGAAAGGTAAACTTTGATCTTACTTAAAAGCCAGTTTTACTATAAACCTCTTTGGCAATGTGTACACTATACTCTATGGGGACATGGGGGAGCTAGGTTTCCTGATGACAGGTTCCCTTTAATTTTTGATGTAACGTTATGGGCACATATAACTTTACTATAGGTTTGGAACTTATGGATTTCCCTTTCCACTGCTTTCAACCGCTGCTTGAGCACAAGCTGTATTCATGCCACCGGAGCTCCGCTCATGTGCAGTGCCTCCTGCTCCAGTGCCAGCAGTTTAAATCAGTAGCAGAAATAGGATGTTCACCTAGTAGGGACAGCAGAGGCTACTGGGGTGTGGAGTATCCTTTGCTCCCACAGCCAGTAGAGGCTCCTCCACATCCCAGTAGCCTCTGCCGATAATTTGCATATTTTTCAAATAAAATTTAAATCTGGTTAGGAAGTGTGAAAGGATGACAGAAAGATTCCAAAGAGCAATCTATCATCAGATCTACCATAATAGTAAAATTCCTGATGCTAAGTTTCCTTTAACCATGATTTTTTTGAAACGTGAAATATCTGCTGCTTACTTAGCTGAACATTTGTAGTATTTACTTGAACAATGAGCCTCCTCAGCAGACAAGCAAATAATAAAAATAATCTGTACATTGCTAGATATGTAATTGCTATAAATATACAACAGATATTAATAATACATGGACCACTGCTACAATAGTAAGGAGAGGATGTCTCTAAGGAATACGCTGTTCTTAGAAATATGTGTAAGTCTATAGAAATCTCAAATTTAACAGTACATGAACCAATGCCCGCTAACAGAGTCCACCAATCCAATTACAAACTCTATAAACATTGTTAGGAACATTTGATGAATGTCATGTGCAAATGACACTGAGATATCATTCATCAAATTCCACAACTTGCTACTTTTTTGTTTGTTTTTGTTAAAAAAAAAATGAATAGCATACTGAATTCCGTTCAAAACTATATTGTGGCAGATTGGATGAGAAATTACTGAGCAGTGCCAAAGGGGTTTAGACACTGTTTAGTTACTACTGAAAAGAAGCAATGTTTTAGTTTAAATGGGATTCCTGGGAGAAAAATTGTTTCCATGGCTCTGAATGGGTTAAAAATACTCCCAATCTGTGTACGACAAACTAAAAACTTACTTTCATCTTAAAGGAAACCTTTCAGAAGGAATTGACCTAATAAAGCACAATCAGTAAGTTATCAAGCAATTTAACACCTTCAGGTCATGTTTCTTTCATGGCCCAGTGTGGAGACATTGGGGGTCATTTACTAAGGGCCCGCTTCGCGTTTCCCCGACGTGTTACCCATATATTTCCGATTTGCGCCGATTTCCCCTGAATTGCCCCGGGATTTTGGCGCACGCGATCGGATTGTGGCGCATCGGCGCTGGCATGCACGCGTGGGGGCGTGGCCGAACGAAAACCCGACGGATTCGGAAAAACCGCCGCATTAAAAAAAAAAAATGTCGCGGAGCTTGCACTTACCTTCACTCAGCCCGGCTCGGTGTATTCCAGTGCGTTCCGGGGAACTTCAGCGCAGCGTTCCGGGGAACTGTCTTAATAAATCCCGGCCGGACCCGAATCCAGCGTAGAGAACGCGCCGCTCGATCGCGAATGGACTGGGTAAGTAAATCTGCCCCATTATCCAGAAAATTATCTATGATGTGAGATGTAAATTGGTTATAAAAAGTCAAAGAGGCAGAGGAAGGGAGAGGAAGTGAAAGCTTGACTTCAGCACTGATCTCTCTGCCTCTGTAACTTTAGACAACCAATTTACATCTCACTTTATTTTCTGGTTGAAGCCACCATGCTGACAGTTTGTAGATTCATTCACCTTACTGAGCACATCTATGCAGGACTCTGCCTCCCTTTACTCTTCTCTCTCTTCTACCCTTTTGTCCTCTTTTGTATGGTTATTTTCTCTTCCATTCTATTTTTTAGACCATAAACAGAATAAGTAGGCAGATTCTTGTATTTAAATCACCATCCTAGAGTTGCATATTATTCATAAACCCTTAAATACTTATTGTGATGAACATAAAGGTATAAGGGGTATAAGGAAGCCACCCATATCTCTCACCTCCCCCCAGCTTCAACTTAATTGGCCTTATTGAGCTAGGTTGTTTATGATCACTCCAGGAGGGGTAGCTTCAAAGGATCTCTGCAGCCGAATCGTCTCCATGGATCCCCCCCATTTTCAAACAGGAGACAAAGAGTTATAAAAACTATTAAATCAATACATTGATTAGGGACAGTTATGAAGTTATAGTCTATCTCAGCCCAAGGGCAATTACATCTTTGGATTTCTTATCGTCAGGAAATCACAGTGGCCCAATTCTCGGGGCTCTAGCATCCTTGGGACCAGAGATATAAATATCTCTGGATATATACATAGAGAATGGGTCAGGTTTGGTATGAATGCGATCCAGGGATTCACCCGGATCCAATGATAAAAGAACCCTGAACCTATGACTCCCCCTTGAGAAGCTATGACTTCTCCATGGTTCTGGACTTAATAACAGGTAGGAGGGACCCATGACCTATCCTGGGGGTGGGCAGAGGTGTGTCTGTACCTAATATAATCAGACACCTCTGAATCCCCATTGTCTTTTGTCTGGGAACCCATTTTACCATCAAGTGCAGAGGAAGATCTTTAGGAAGATCTTAAGATCTCTCGGTTATATACATGCTACAGGCTTGGTTCCTCACCCTATATAATCCCGTTATGGACCAAGTTTATATTAAAGGAGAACTGGTTGCAGCTTATTTGGTTTGATAAGATTTGGTTTCACTGAGGCTAGTGAAAGGGGTCTTATAGCCATTCAGGGTTGTGATTTATTGTTGTTGTGCCGGAAATTGTCACCAGGAGAGCCATTTTTAGCACTCCCCCAGTCCCCACAGAGCATATTACATACACTGCCAAAGTGTTTTTGTATTAAAAATAGGTTTTACAGAAAAAAAGATATGTTATATTGCTGTGTGACTAGGCAGTTGCCAATTGGGAGGGGCTGGAAAGGAGCAGTTCCCCCTCCACCCTTGGGAAACATGTGTCCTTTTCTAATATATGAATAACTCCCAACACTCGGGATTGGCTGTAGAGGAGCAGGGGGCGTCGCTAAGCCCAGTGATGGGTGTTTTCATATATTTTAAAATATCACATGTTTCCCAAGGGTGGGGGGGGGCTGCTCCTTTCCAGCCCCTCCCAATTGGCAACTGCCTAGTCACACAGCAGATGCTAATGAAAGGTACAATATTGTTTATGGCACTTAGCTCTAGTATGTGCTCAATTCATTTCTGAGCAAACATGATAGCTACATGTATAGGCCCCTTCAAATAGGCGATAACAGGATATCAATAATAAGTGACAAAGGATGGGTCTCACCAATATATGACCAGGGCAATCAGACACCTGTGACAACCTATCCTTTCCAAAGAGACCCTAACCCCACGTAAAGCTCCCCGTCCTTACAAGGTAGGTCACATTACTCTCCCTGGTATGAACCTATTAAACCCTATCAGCAAAAGTGAAGCAGTTTAAATTCCAACGCGTTTCATGCACCAGTCATCGTGCAATCATCAGGGGATGCAAAGTTCTGCAAAATAAAGGACATTTTTTCCCCTGATGATTGCACTATGATTTGTGCATGAAACACATTGGGATATCTCCTACCTCACTTTTGCTGATAGGGTTAAATAGGTTGTTAATGATCCCAGGACACCTGGCACCACAGTCTCCCAGAAAATTATTGATAAGACATTCTGACGTACCCGCACGTTCTGCACTACCTGCAAGGTCACCCTGCTCATGACGACACATATGCAGGACTGTCTGAAGTTTGCCAATAACACCTGGATGATTCTGTAGGTGATTGGGAGAAGGTGCTGTGGTCAGATGAGATAAAAATTAAGCTCTTTGGCATTAACTCAACTCACCATGTTTGAAGGAAGAGAAATGCTGCCTGTTTCCTTCCCTTGTAGGTGGAAACATAATGTTTTGGGGGTGTCTCTGCAAAGGGCACAAGACTACTCCACCTCATCGATGGGAGAATAGATGGAGCAATGTACTGTAAAATACTCCTTCCCTTTGTTAAAAAAAATATTAAAAGTATTAAAAATGGGTTGTTGCTGGGTCGTTGTTATCTTCCAGCAAGATAACGTTCCAAAGCATACAGCCAAGGCAACAATGGATTGGGCAAGAGTAAATACACAAAATCCATGCTTGAGAATTTTATTTGAAATCCAAACCTGTCCCCACATTTTTTCACAAATACAGGTAGTGACAGGTTCCCAAAGAGCCCAATAACTAACTGACACCTTTCTTTTAGCTAAAAATTGTGCCCCTGAGATTCTCATATATTCAGCTTTATAGTTTCACCTGGTATCTAAGCATGGCTATAGCGAGTCGAGGTGGGCTTGGCCTCCTCGGGCTGAATCCAGCAGCTCCTCTCCACCCTATCTCTGTATGCAGCTGTAATGTCATGTGACCAGGGTGACATCATCGCAGGTCCTTTAGAGTTTTAGCATTATAAAACTGTACACAAAGCACATATCACATGAAACCACAGCAGCATGCATGGAGAGGAGTAGAAGTCCATGGAAGCTGCTGTGATTGTTTTATGTGGTCAGATATGTACATGGGGACAGTTTGATAATGTTAAGTAGTTAAAGGACCAATTATGTTGTCACCCTGGTCACATGACATTATACCACGCCCCTCGACTCGCTACAAAAATGCATAGATACCAGGCAAGATTATAACTCTGATTTTGTGGGGATCTCAGCGAAACAATTTTTAGCTAAAAGAAGGGGGTCAGATAGTTACTAGCAGGAACCTGCCACTAGCTGTATTTGTGAAAAATGTGTTGACAGGTTCCCTTTAATTCTGCAGCAGAAAATTGACATGTTGAGGATTTTAGGGCACACAACAAAATAAGCCTTTTTTAAAACTAATATCCTGAAATGGTCCTGTAAACTTTGCACCTAATCCCAATCAACTGTCCTGAGATATATACCATTTATAAAAGAATGACCCATCCCATAACATTAATTTGCTGAAAGTGAAAACCCCCTTATTTTGCAGAAGGTAATTTCTACAAGTAGTTACAGAACAGCATCCCCAGGTATCACAATAAGATCTGCAGCTGTGTTTAGACTAGAGGGCTGATGTTCCTTCTAACTCTTATTAGATAAAAGCAGCTTCCAAGAGAAGGACGGTAAGGACCAATGTTCTTTGTTTATCCATTTTATCTAGAAGGTAATCCTTTCAAGTCCTCTTCTAACACAAATAAGACATGTCCTTGAGGATGACTAATAGCTTTGGGAAGAAGTTTAGTTACCTTCAGAAGCAACTTCCATAGCTTGTGGAAATCCTAAACGGTAAAGTATTCAATCCGTTCTGTGATCAGAGTTTTTTTTTTTTAAAAGAAACATCATTAGAAAAGACTTCCAATATGTAAGTGATGGGGCTTGTGCCCATAGGAGGCCCTTAATAAATGCTTATACTAAAAGTAACTTTTTAGTTAACTTTTCAGAGTGATTTGCCATATGTGCCATATAATATACATTTCTCTTATATGAAACATAGCATAGTAGTAGTTTCCCCCTTTGAAGCCTCATTTCTACATGTAATATACAACATCCACAGCCTCAGCCAGGTCCAGCTTTATCCCATAAAATTAGGACTGTGTCAGTTGTGGGAAAGGAGGAGTCTGATTTCATATTTTTTCTCTGTTCCTCCTATTACATTCTTGTATTTTATTAAATTGATAAAAGGTGTCATTGTTTATAATAGATGTGCACCTTCTTTGTATAATCCCCAATATTATTTTTGTGTGCATAATGAAAAAGCCAGTTTCTAGGCATTATGTGACTTGTAAACCTAATGTTACAGCACTTTTTCCTTGCAGTCTGTATCTGTAAGTACTGACCTGGTGGATTAAGACCTAGTTGCTGTGGCTTGCTGCTCCAATCTCCTCTGCTTTTATATTATCTTCCCATCAATTACTTTCTGTCTGACCTGCTAGGAAGATGGAATGTATCAGAAAGAATTTGAGCATTTTATCTGACAGTCTTTGTCACTGACCTTCTCTGTCACTTTCAGTGACTGTCTCTGGCTGTCTCTTTCAGTTACTGTCTGTCTCTGGCAGTCTTTATCAGTGACTGTCTCTGGCAGACTCTTTCCAGTGACCGTATGTCTCTGGCACTCTCATTCCAGTGACTGTCTGATTCAGGCACTCTCATTCCAGTGACTGTCTGTCTCGGGCTCTCTCATTCCTGTGAATATCAGTCTCGGTCACTCTCATTCCAGTGACTATCTATCTTGGGCACTCTCACTAAGTAATAAGTGGATTTTGGAAAGCGTGCAGTGAAAATTTGGGGTCAAAACTTGGTCTATGACGTTCCCTGAGTCACAGAGAGTGAAAATTTGGTGATGGAAAATTCAACAAAGCAGATTTATTTGGCGGACATAAGTATATACATACATGCACTCAGCTTTATATATTAGATGGGGGAAGGAGATCCTAAAGTATATGAAGAAAAAAAGAAAATTTATTAGCAAACACAATGCTAATGGATTCTTAATATTGCAGAAACAATCACTTTAAGGCTACATCCACATTCACGTATGCCAGACAAGCACACAGCGGCACGATGGAGAGGAGGAGCGCTGCTCACCCCTCCCTTCTCCATAGAAAACACAGCCGTGCACACAGGGAAAGATGTTGCCATAGCCGTCTATGGGGACTTTTACCCGAATATATGTTTGTGACGGTCGTGTGAATGCGGCCTAACATGGGTTTTACTTTACGACCCACAAACAAAATGACCTATTGTAAGTAAGAAAAAAATACATTTTCTTTTCTTGAGATTCTTCAAGATGATGTAGAACCAGCTGGGTTATTTCCTGATAGGTCTGTGGTAGCTGATTAAAGGGTATGTCCGTATACGGCAAACTAGCAAAAGAAATATGTTTCCCTTTGGAAACATTAAGAATTTAATAATATGGGCTGCGTCAGTTTTTGATGGAACTCCACAGTCCACAAATAGAAGGATTGATGTTACATTTGGAGTTGTTGCTATGCCAGGGAGCCAGGGGTATTGAACCGGGTAATAGAGAGAAGTACCAAGATCAATCTGAATAGTAACATACCTCTGTAAGACATAACAGACCAGCGATCATGTCTTATTCCTTTTAAATTAAGTTGCTTGTCAACATGTTAGTAATTTATATGGTTTCAGAGTTGTACTTGCTCCATAGAGTCCAAGGGGATGTTGCTGTGTAAGAACTCTATTTTACCTTTGTCACTTCTTTACCTTTGTAACGTTTTCTTATGAATCTCATTAACCATTTTTTTAAGCTTTTATTTTTTTAGCTAAATTCTATTTTATTTGTATTATGATTTTATATTTACTTTGATACTGAACATGGAGAGATGCATATCATAGGATGGTATCATCCGAATGCATTAATGAGAACTTTCCTAGAGTCATTTCCAGGGATTGATCTAACAAGTAAGTGCCATCGCAGTGAATATTTAATATAAAAACATTTTTAAAAAACCTTTAAAGTTGCTCCTGTCTTCAGCCAGCCAGAGGCTTTACTGTGTTTGGTCCCTCCTTAGTCAGCAATACATGTAATAGTAGGAGAGCCCCCTTAGTCTGTAATCTGTTTAATAGGCAGGGTGCACCCTTAGTTTGTTATCTATGTAATGGTGCCCCCAAAGTCAGTATTTTATGCAATAGGCATGATGCCACCTTAATTAGTAATCTAATTTTAATACCTAATAAGCATAAAAAAATAACAAAATGTACTCACCTCCTGCATCTTCTCCGATACCTTCTTCTCTGATATCATCTTCGCAGCTTCATGTGGTTGACGTAGGAGCGCAATGCCATCACCTCGCTCCAGATGTTATGTGTGGTATTTGTTTTGAAAATTGCAACCCAAAGGTGTTGAATTTGGACACAGTGGGGCACATTTATTAAGGGTCCGCGGACCGCAATTCTGTTGGGTTTCCCGACTATTTCTGTTCTGCGCTGAATTGCACAGGGAATTGCACAGGGGATTGCACCATCTCGCATGCGACGCAAATCGGGGGGTGTGGCCGTCGGACAACCCGACTGATTCGGACAAACCGCAGAATTTAAAATTCAAATTGTGTCGCAAGATCAGCACTCACATACATCGGGAAAAAGAAGGTGAACTCCGCCGGACCTCAGCTGGGAAGCGACACATTCAAGAAATTGGGCGCCCGCTGTAAGTGAATAGCAGCAGTTACGAATCCCCGTCGGATATTCCGAATCGGCGGACGCAATGGGACGAGTAAGTAAATGTGCCCCAGGGTGCCCCATCGTCCTTCATTTTTCACTTGAATGGAAGTTTGATGGTTAATGATTTGGAACACGAACCAAAAGGTTAATAACTGCCTCCACATTTAAGAAGGTGAAATAGAACTCCCAAGACCAGCTTTTAGCTGCTCTTATTTTGCACCTAAAACTGTGCGACAAAACGAGTTGAAACAAAAGTGCCAGAAAAAAAAAAAACAGATTCACCAGCGGTGCCACAATTTTGCGAAAATAAGGACAAGTCATGAGTGTCAGGAAACCACCAAAATTATGGCACCAAAACTTCATAAATAAGGCGTAAGAGGTGCAGTAAGGCAAAAAAAAATCTGCCAGTTTTCTGTTGGAAAGGCGATTATAAATGCCCCCTAGGAGTCTGGGAATAGCCGGGTATTTAATGACATTGGTGTGTACACAGAGTTGCTCTAGTTCTAGTGTCTGAGCTGACCATGGGGGAGCTGCTTGTTCCAAGGTAGCTGCAACCTGACCCCTGAATTTTGAGCATTTTGTTCTTGAATATGTTTTGTGTTTTTAAGGGCTAGAAGAACCTACATCTCAACAATTACATACCGAAATCAGCTCATCATTGAAGTTGTTGGATAATATGGTACTGCTGCGCATTGCTCCCAGAGACAGTCATCTGTAAGCTGCCACCATGTTTCACTTGACATTACTGCTGGTGGGGGCCCTGGGGCATGCATCCTGGGAGCCTTACCCATAATCTGGCCATGAACTCATTCACATGTACATACTGCATAAAATCTCTGCAGAGTTTTATATGTAGTAAGTGATTCATGTTGTTAGAAAATAAATCAAATCAGTAGTTCATACCTTGTATACAACAGGGAAGCATATTATTGAGCTTCACCTGTGTTTAAAATGTTCTGTCCTCTGTCACACACTGGGCAGGCTGAAGACAGAAAATAGCATTTAGACTTCAAGATGAGAATCAATACTGCGGTCATTGACTGCCAGCGCAACAAGAGCCAAGTGGAGTGATAGACTTTGAGGGGCTAGCTGGGCAATGTGTAGGGCTAGCTGTAAAACTACTGAGGTGCACAATGCAAATTAGATGAAACTTGTCTTACAAAGTAACACCATTTCACCTTTGCCTTTATCAATGGAATATGTGTTTGAGTAAAGTTGTAAATTTTGAATGCCAGGAACCTTTCCACACCTCCCACTCGTCATTACATTACATTGTAAAGGACATGTGTGGGATTTTGAAGTAACTGTCAAATATTAAGATGGCAACAATAAAGACTAATTTCAGTATATACGCAAGCGGTCACAAGCTGATTGGATGAATTGTGTTTAGTGCCGGGTAATACAACTGGCTGAATGCTAACCTGTTATGCAAAGATAACAAACTACGGCTCAAATTTCTTTATATGATGTACATATAATAGCAATGACTAATGAATCCTGTTAATGGTTGTATGTTGTTCTTCCACAGCCTCTTTTACTATAGGTTACAACTCACAAGCCTTTATTAACATTAATAGATGGTGAGGTTATCATTTATTCAAGTAATTGTTTTTATTTGTATAATGAAAAGTCACACAATTTTTCAATACACTTTCTGTATCAGTTCCTTATGGTTTTCTAGATCTCCGCTTGCTGTCCTTCTATATGAAGCTTCTCTGTTTGCTCCCAGGGGATAGAAATCTTTCCCTGGTCATGTGACATGCCTCGTTATAACACGGTGGTAAAGGGGGGACCTATAACATCTGAATTTTATGTATTAGTATTGAGGTAAGATGGTCTCCTTGTTAAAAGAACAGGGTAAGTGGTGTATAGTGTAGTGATGTAAGAAGGGAGTAGATGTCACTTCCTGTCCTATATCTCTTTATCTCTTTCTCTCCCTAGAAGAACAGAAAGAAACATGTCCCTCCCACCCGCCCTGTTCTATCACTATTCTACAACTGGTTATTTTAACTATTACATTTATAATGTTATGAAACTGATTGTAACTTTTATTTGTTGTACTTTGACTCTGTTTATCATTACTGTTTATCTTGTACCATGTTAAAAAAAATAAAATTATTGACTGTTGATGAGATGAGGTTGGGCTTTCCTCCTAAGCCCAGGGGAAGGGCAATCCTTCAGCCATGGTTCCCTAGAGGTTTCCTCCACAGGGGGTTTTTCCTCTCCTGAGCGCTGTGGGATGACTCTATGTGAGTCGGAGGTTGCCCATATTTAAATTTTCTGCCTGGACATTAAAACTTCTCAATGATATGTTCATGGCTTTGGTTAAAAAATTAAATATATAATTAAACAAAAAATTATGTACATTGAAAAACATATAAAAAAGAAATATACATATATATAGGAAATAGAATGGGAGTCAATATTAGGCCATAAGGTTTGGCATTTTCTTATCTGTCGCAGCTTTTATTTTGTGGTGGAGGAGTCAGGTGGAAGGTGCAGGCAAGTTATTGGTGGACTAATTTAACTTTTTGATTTAAATTTAACTAGAGGATGTAAAAGCTCATGGTGGTGAACAGCCTGAGCTTTGGAAGTGGCCAGCCTCAAGGCTCTGGTAATGGTAAAAGCAGCCAGGGGCGGGCACGTTGGTGAAGCACACAAGGGATGATCTTCACTAGGGTCATTGGTGCCCTTAAAGTGTATTGGATCTGCTAGAATGGCAGCCAGAGCGTGCAGCCCCCCTTTATTGCTGTCTGGCTGGGTGCTGTGTGTCAGGCAGCTGTGGATTGGGGTATTTGGTGAATTCCACCCATAGCATGTCACCTGACTCCTCCTCTGTTTGTTTTATTCCAGTGATTTAAATAAAGCTGTGGCCATTTTGACCCATCAAGTTATGTGGTTTTGTATTTTTTCCATCGTGTTCTCTCTTGTCTAAGTTTTTCTTAAAATTAGGGGAGGGTCCATCCTATATCCACAGATCATGACATCACATGACCACAGGAAGTAAACAATGACGTTTCCTATATAATGTTAGCAGGCAGAGATCTAGAAAGCTGTGAGGAATTGATACAGAAAGTATTTTGGAAAATTGTATAACTTTATTCTCTGAAGCTGGGCCACGCCTTTAACGTGGCAGCCATTTACCATTTTTGTTTTTGTGCTCAGTCACAAAGCCATAGCCCATAGGAGGACTTGTTTTCCGTGGGACAAATTGCATTTTCTAATGGCACCATTTAACATTCGGTGCAATGTACTGGGAAGCAGCATAAAAATTCAAAACGTGTTAAAAAAAAAACAATTACACTCTTTCGGTCTATTTTATGGGACCATACGTACTGCTGTGTAAGTGACATAGTCAGGTTCTTAAATTGTTGACACCTATGTGGTGAGCTACAAACAGACCCAGTTTATTAAAATGGGATTGCATTGTTGCTATTGTCACTAACGTGTAGACACATGCGTACCATTACAAACCTTCCAGCTTCTGCTTTGTCTTTATATCTTTAATCTGAGTCTTTTCTTGCTATATGATAATACTCATTTCTAGTATAAATTGCCCTGAACCGACTCTTTCTTTTCGAAGTGGCAGAGTTTCCCCACAGGAATACACTGGCACGAGTTTTTGTCGAGCTTCCTAGAGCAGAGAAAGGCTTTTGTCTTGATGTGTAAGAAGCAAAATAAGCATGTGGCCCAGTGGCTTTGTATCCACTGTACATACAGAGCGATCTATAATTCTCTATTATACGGCTGAAATCCTAGAATGCTGAAGGATCCATCTGCCAGATGCTTGACCTTTATGTATATCTAAAGTAATTGACTTTCGGGTAACCAGATTTGTATTGACAGAAAGATACAAAATAACTTAAAAAAATGATTTTATTTAAATTTCATAGCTGATATATTGTGATTATGGCAATATAAAGGGAGCGATAGCGACACTTTACCTACATTTTGTTATGACTTCTTGAATACAAATTACTTTAAAGTGAAACTGTAATATATACTTTAGAATTATTTTCTACATTGACCCTTTATCAGCAAAATGAATTCTCTGCTGCCAGTGAACTCAAAAAGAACAGAATCTAAACCGACCACAGATCAGTGAAAAAAACTGAAAACTGCAATGTGGAAAAGTCCATTGAAAAGAATTGGTCAGTAAGGCATCAGTAACAAATCACTGAAGCCAGGAAGAGAAAACCAATCTGTATGTGTCCATAAGCCAAAATGGGTTCAGTGAAAAATCACGGACGTGAAAAAAACACGGTCACTCCTAAATAGGTCGCTCCTATTTACCGTTGGAGGATCTTTGTTTATATGTCTATGCAGAGTGCACAGAGAGTCTGCACACAGCAATAAAGGAAGCATTAAGGATGATGAATGAATTGGTGAGGATTCAGGGATTATTATTAAGGCAGTAAAGGCACATAGGAAATTTATGTTAAATAGTGTCCAACGCCTTCAAAAATGCATGCTACGGCCTCAAATCTAAAATTTACAACAGTGTCCCCTCCTGTATATAACCTTCCCTCACATAGCTTATGCCCATGGTGGTTTGAGACATTTAAAACGAAAAGTCTCAAAACAAAGCCAAAAGTTGCACCTGCCAAGATAGAAAAAACTAAACATGTGTCACAAGAAAAAAGTCATGACCATACATAAAGCGCAAAAAGACCTTCCAAATGTCTCAATCATACACCAAAGAAAATAATGAGGTACATATTCCCCGGTGAATCTAAACTATCATAATAAAATTGAATAAATAGACCATCTACCTTAGGAATGGACACATGATGGTCTACTTACCTCCAGTGAGAGAAGTTAACTCCTAAGTGCACCAGGGCAAAATAGCACGTCCCCGCTGGAAGATACTACCCTTCCAGGTCTGACTGTAAACTGTCTGCGCATGCGTGAGCAGCGGCAGACAGCTTACACTGTTCTACAATGAATTTGTATTGCAGAGCAGTGTATTGGACTTGAACCAGCAATCAGAGCATCAGAATGCAACATGTGAACATGGCCCGAGGTTAAGTATTCAATATCAGTCTGATGGATCGGCCCACCCCTCATGTGTATACAAAGAGCACTGTTAAGGTTTGTAAAGGTACTGCCCAGTACTGCAGTTCTGTTTCCTTCTTCCATTCGAGTAAATTGCAATAGCATGAAACAAAGAAATACATTTCTCATAGAAGAGCTATCTTTAGCTGCTTGGAATATACAATATAATCTAAACAGATCTAATTTTCTCTTCCAAACTAACTAATGAACAGCAGAAGGACTTGTATCCAGGTAACACTCTATCAACGCACAAAGCAAGTGGCCTGTAGAGAATTGCTTCATTTTCTCACAGCTGTAATTTTTTTAACCCTATTTTTTTCATATTGAATCTATGAAACCACCTGCTTTTTCAGCTGCTTGTAGCTATAATCTGCAGTGAGAGCCAGTGGGTGCATCTGCCGGAATTTAGTGCAATTTAACAACTGGCTGCACCGTGGGAAGTTCCAGCTCTAGGAGACCCTTTCTATCGCAAACTGTTTGCTTATTTTGATTTTTGATTCATTTTTATGTCAGAAGAAAAGATAACAGTAGAATTTGTGCGACCTTATATTTCTAGAGTTAATTGTAGCCATAGAGAACCAATTATGAACCAATTGTATTGTATAAGTATAGTCATACTAAAAAAAATTGCTAAAACAAGTAGAACTAATAACAGTGCCTCTGCGTTCCTTTATGTTTTATGGTTGTAGTAATGTAAGAATCTTAATGGATGGGCTGAGAGAAATTTAATCCAATCAGTCCATTTTTTTCAAATGTTTTCCTTGTACCTCTGTTGCTTGCTAATAAAGATTCCATCTTAAAATTCCTGTTTGTGTTGTGTAATATCTCGTTAATGGTGGGTAACACGGGTGACTTCCAGTTTTTTGCAATTACATTTCTAGTTGTGTTAAGAATGTGGGAAATAATTGTTAGATGGGATAGAGGTATGTCTTCCAGGCCAAGGGATAATAAAGCAATACCGGGGTCCCAGGGGATAGGGTAGGGGATGATGCTTCTCAATTTGTTAAAGACTGTTTTCCATAGTAGTTTTATTCATTTTTAACTGTTGTGATCATTCTGAATTAAGAAAATGCATCATTTCAATCATCGATTTGAGTGAAGTGCCCATGTCAGTCTGTTTTTGTGAAAAAAAATCAGAAGCACAGAATCCTTGGATTATTTCTGCCACAAATTTGCCCAAAGTCAAGCAGATTTGGGAAACTTTCAAGTTATAAAGATGATAGAGTGTAAGGGTATGGTGAGGCAGCCTCACCATACCCTTACACTCTATCATATGTGTCACAATTTCAGGGGAATAGTCAGTGGACTCCCTGGACAACCGCGGGGGATAACAACCTTAGCCGCAACCCGGGAGCGGAGTCTAAGTGAACTCCTGGTCTTCGCAAACTAGGGTGCGACCAGGGCTGCAGCGGGGACCACGGGAAGGCAGGACCACGGATGGCAGGCAGGACCAGGGATGGCAAGCAGGACCTCGGATGGCTGGCAGGACCTCGGATGGCTGGCAGGATCTTGGATGGCTACTGGATTACCCGACCGCCACAGGATACCAGGACGGCCACAGGATACCAGGACCGCCACAGGAACACGGGAACAGCAAGGAACACCATGGAACACCACAGAACATGGGAACACCACGGATCATGGGAATCACAGAATCCACGGAGGCGTCTGGAAACGCTCGGGAACACGGAGGGCTTTCTCTTCAGTAACAGGACATGAAGATCTGGCAGGGAATGCTGGGAATCGGCAGGCTATATAGCAGAGCCTTGATGCAGCACCAATAAGGAGGACGTTGGCCCTTTAAATTCCTGAAGAGCCGGCGAGCGCGCCCTAGCATCGGGAGCGCGCGGCCTTGGCAGGAAGCAGGAGCACGGCGTCGGAGGAAGAAGGCGTGGGACCTGGATGGGATCGTCATGGAATCCGGAGCCAGGTGAGGTGAGTATGGACCTCGGGGAGTGGGGACCTCGGCAGCACAGCGGGACACGTGTGCCCCCAAAATCTGAAACATGGATCGCGGGGTCACCCGTGACAATATGCCACCAGATCATCTGTATATTTCTTGTGTTCATATATCTCAGTGAAGGCTATGCTATGTGATATATTCACTAAAATTAAATCATAAAAATTACTCCATTGTGTGCCATATTCTCTGTAAGGCTGACTGAAAATCCCACATTGAGCACCACCCCATCATACGGTGTGCGGTTACTATTGTTCTAAGTATTAGATGCACAAGTCTTTCGTTCAAAAGGAGACAGGCCATCAGTGGAAGAGAGGACTGGTTCCCTGATCTGAGTGTGTATGGGAATGGGCAGAGGAGAAGTATTTGTATTATCGTGTAACAGTGTAGTAGAGACATTGCACCTCCTTCTCCATTAAGGAAACAGACTTATGTGGTTACCGATAAGCTCCTAAGTGCTACTGTATGTGGTGCTACATAACCACTGGGATAAATAAGAATAATGGACATGTATATAGCAAATATATAAGTACCAAAACCTGTGCTGAATAAACTAAACTTTATTTGTGACCCCTATAAGTTGCTATAATGCGTCCAATTGTTCCTTAGAACACAATTAAACAAACACTCATTAGCCCAGACAGTGAGACTTCTATTTCCCACACCCAGCGTTTAAGTATACGATCCCTCATTTGCTTAATCACCCCTTTAATTTTCGGCAAACCTAGTAAGCAGTGTATTTGTTACATGTTCACCAGACTCCCTGTTAATAATCTTTGTGCGTTCAACTTGAATGAAGTAAAGTGCTGCAGTCCTGCGGTGTACGGCATAATAATTATGCCACACAAATATGTCCGACTGCCAGCTGTGCGAGTAGGAGGTGGAGGAGAACGTCCCCCGAGAACAAAAAGTAAACAAATTGAATATTGTTTAGATTAAATGTCAGTGACGAACGTAAACTGAAAACTATGTATTAAGAAGCTGAAAATAACTGAATCAATACAATTCTCATTGAAAAGCTGGACTTTAAGACAACTTTGGTCGACTCTCTGTAAGCAGCTTGAACAATTGTAATCTTTTGTATTCATTTCTGTATTTTTAGCTCGGTTTGCCTTCCTCCTACTTTCACTGTGTCTAAATCAATCGTTCTCTGGTGGACACAATTTAGGGCTGTAATCACAGCATGTCTCCCGCCCCATTGGGTATAGAAATGGGGAATGCACGCATCTTCTTATCCCTTTGTCCTTCAAGACTTGATATAAAGTAGTTGATCATGAAGTTAGAAACATGTTTCTTCTTCTTCATTGTCTTTTTAGCAAATGATTGTAGCTTCAAGGTTCCAGTTCACAGGTTCCATACTTTTAGTTCTTGCATATTCAGAAAAACCTCCAGATGATATCATCAAGCAGATTAGTTAGAAGGGATTCCAGCAAGCACCCTGCCTTGTCTGTGCCAGCGTTCTCCTTCATCTGCACTAGTTGGATGAAGAGACTTGACTTTTTATGACATTAACTTGTTCGGCAGTGTGAACCGGGCTCTAGTGGCTGATCTGATATCTGCCACGCCGTCTCTCTATGCACTCTGCCTTTGTCTTGCAAGGGTTAACGCTGTGTGCCTGTGATTGCCTGCTCCTTTCACCTGGGGCAGGGCCAATCCTCTCTATATGTATTCACCATTTACTATATAGGTTTGGCTCCATTCACACTCGCTCTGTTTGTTTATTCTGATTATCTCCTGGTAGTTGACCTTTGGCTTGAACCTCTTCTTCTCCTTGGATCTCCATTTTGACCTTGTTTGATCCAACAATTGCTGATTTGGTTTGTCTACTCCTCTTTATTGTGTTTCTTTATTTGTTTATCTTGTTTAGTGTCTATATAGAGACCTAGGGAGGGATTGTCTTTCAGTTGTCCCGGATCATTAGGACTCGCTGAGGGAGTAGGCAGGTGACAGCTTTGGGAGGCCTAGCTTAAAGCCCACTGTCCTGTTTGTCTTCCTCAGTCCCAGTCCTCCTCAGTCCCAGTCTTCCTTACTCATGTCCTGCCTGTTGACTGATATTCAGGGCTTTCCTGGATTTGTGATGTGATGTGAGATGCTTTCCATTGTGTAAGTCTTAATGTGACTTCTTGAACTTGACCTTCAGTTCATTCCTGGATCAATATTATGGATTTTATTGTTCCTTTCTCCTGATTCCCTCCAAATGTTTGATTCTGCCCACGTGCATATCCGTCTTTCAGACCTAGGTTATGCTTCAATACATCTCTAGGTTAAGCTTCAATTCATGTTTTGATGCATCCCACTTGTAATCTGAGATGATCCTAGGCAGGAGAGGCTCCCTGGAACGCTTGCAAATTCCCCAATTTTGATCAACAGCAATGCCACCTATGATGATTTTGAAAAGGTTAATTTTTTGTGTATTTTGGTGTTGTTCTTTTTAACAAACTGTAGTTGTTTTAGAAGCTTTTATACAACATAATATGCTTCCCACTGCAACACTTTCCCAATTTTACTCCCCTTTCTCCCCCCTTTTGATTTATAGTGCCATATGAGGGGGTCGTTCTATGGAACAAATTCCAGATGCAACATTTTATTTCAAAACTGGGAGGCTGGAAAATGTATGTACAGTACAGAAGAACCCTTTATTTACTAAGCTACAGGACTATGGGCAATAAATACTGCAATCTTATGGGTATTCTAGACGTGTCATCAGGTTTATGTGTACTTGGAAAATCAACACAGGTTCAAAGGAATAAGAGAAGACTATAGAGGTACCTGCACTGCTTCTGTCTCATTCATTTCCAAAGTCATGTGAAAATGAGCAGAGAAGAGTCATTTTTCCCAAGGTGAGTCAAGTTTAGAGGTTCTATAGTACCTAGAAACAGCCTTGCATTGTCATATTACAGATCAGAATCCCATCTTTCACATCTCATCGGGTTGTTGTTCTTCAATCAACAGAACTGGAGATAAAGGCAGTTAAATAGTTTTCAGTTATAGTTGAATATACAATTCCTGCCTTTTTTTAACTGCCTGTATCTCTGGTTCTCTATCATAGAACCACAAGCCAGAACTACGATCTGAAATAATAGATTCCTATCTTTAATTATATGCTAAAATTATGTTTCTAGTCAATATAGAACTAAAGATAGGGCCATAGAAATTGATGCTTTCCTCTGGCAGCCCCTAAACCTGACTGATCTCAAGCAAAATATGACTCTTCTCGGCTCATCTTCACATGACTTTGGAGGAGATCTTTCATTATAGGTATAAGGGTGAGATTGCATCCCAAGAAAGGGAATTCTAGGGGACATTTTATTCTCTACCTGAGGGGGCTGCTAGTTTAGTGGGGTAAATACCCGGTGACAGGTTCCATTTAAACTGTGTCCAAAACAATTCAGAAAAGAGGTGTCAAGTGTGTACATTGTTTATACTATATTTAGTAGTAAATATGACCCAATATATCCCCTTGATCTTAGTATCTGTATATGTATTGCATTCATGTTGCTCTTTGAGACACAAAGTATTTGATGACTGCAGTGTACAGTACTGTGAGAGTAAGCAGTAGACCTGTCGGCTTTGTTCTAGGGGTATCCTAATTACATATTACTGCATCCAGATATTTTCTGTACACAGCACTGCAAATAATGAACTTGATATAGAAGCCTCGTGTTCTGCGGACCACTATTGACTGGTATATTAAATAATGGTGAGATTAAATCCTGATTGTGCAATACATTACAAGTGCTGGGAACAGTGTTATGTATTCATTCCCAACATGCAAAGAAGAAAATCATTACTTAATTCCATGGCTCATAGCAAGTGGATGGCGGTATAAATCTACTTGACCAATTTGTGTAGTCTATGTGCAACCTTGCAGTTCTTCAGTCCATTAACACTTTAAAAGCAAGAGGCGGCATATCTTGTTTTTGCCTTGTACAGTAAATAGGAAAATGTAATTTAATTGAAGTAAATTAAAATTAAGTATGATAAACCAGAGACATTTTCTCATATTCAGGCAACCTTATTACGGTATATTTGTTATTCATTGCCTCCTTTCTTCTGCATCAACTTTTAAAATGATGCTAATGATTTTGCATACTGTGTGCAAAAAACACAAAGGACTCCCAAACCATGAGAAAGAAGATTCTCTGGCCTGGTGAGAGAAAGTTTGAACTTTTTGGCGTTTAATAAATGAGCAAAAATATCTACATTTCTGTTTTTTTTCTGTCAAGGTGAGGTGCAGATTGTACATTAATGAGCTAATAAATTACTTTTTTTGATCTTACCAATTGGCTGCAATGAAACTAAGAGTGAAAAATCTAAAGGGGTCTCAATATTTTCTATAGCCACTGTATGCAGGGTTTAACAAAAAAAGGTGTGGACGGTGCAATATATGCTGAAATGCACATCGAATTGAAAAACTAAAAATATATGTGTCTAAAATTTTTCAAAAATTACCAAATTTCAGGAGATTTTCCACTGCCCAACCTTTTTGTTACATCCTGTATATGATAATAGCAGGCGTTTAAGTTATCTATTAAAATGTCCATGTCCATTAGGCTTTATTATTGTTGCTTAAGTGAAAACTGCTAATTTTGAAATTAGTAAAAAAAAATGTATGGAACTTTTTATAAAAGAAAACTCTTTTAGAGGACTAAAGGGGCTATTTACTAATTTCCTGGACATTATTAGTCTGCATTGAATAGATTTGAACCCCATCATATATTATGCATGACTGTGCTGTTGAGTTATCCGACCCCATCTTTTCCTCAGCAGTGTCATGTGACCAGCAGTCTTACATGTGGACATGTTTCTTAAATATACTCAGAATAACAAATTAACACATTCTCTAATTCACTGTTATTAATAAAAAAAAAAAAAAATTCACAGATATAATTCCAGCCTGTCTCTATCAGTCCTTGTGTACACAATTTTGGTTGCCCCAAGACCCGACCCTGGATCTTCTGAGTTTATGGTCGGCAGGCAGCTTGCTTTTGTGTCTGTTCCTGCACTGAGCTGTTCTCGGCCTCCAGCCCCCACCCTTGCATTCCAGGAAGAGCTCACACACACAGTGGGGCACATTTACTAAGGGTCCTCAGCCGCGAATCCGTCGGGTTTTTCCCAAATATTTCCTCTTTGCGCTGTATTTCACGGGATTGTGGCGCACGCGATCGATTTTTGGCGCAATCGCGCCGACTTTCGCGCGACAGAAATCGGGGGGCGTGGCCACCGGACAACCCGAAGGATTCGGAAAAAAACCGCAGAATTTAAAAAGCCATTTGTGTCGCAAGATCAAGCACTCACATACACCAGAAAAAAGCAGGTGAACTCCAGCGGACCTCGGCGCAGCAGCGACACCTGGTGAATATCGGCGCACGGACTTTAGTGAATCCCGGCAGAACCCGAATCAGCGTCGGAGAACCCGCCGCTGGATCGCGACTGGACCGGGTAAGTAAATGTGCCCCAGTGACTTCCTGCTGGAAAACAACACATCAACACAGGAGAGGAGAGTTAAGCTACAGACAGTTAAGATCTTTATATCAGAGTAGTGGGAAGGAGGTATACAGCAGAACTATGTGTGTTATAGGTGAGTTAGCAGAGCTGAGAGTGTTATTTGGTGTTATATCCATCTCATGGATCGCATCATCTCTCATCTGTCTTATGTATCTTTTACTAGTACAATGTTCAGAATATAAATTAAAGTGTATATAAACCTGTACCCTGATAATCTAACCCCATTGTCAATTCACAGAACTAAATGGATCATGAAGTGTCTGCTTAGAGAGTCACCGCCCACACTCTGGAATCTTACACTGACAATGAGTGATAGGAGCTAAAATAGCAATAAAACTGAGTAGAATTGTAAAGTAAGTGGTTAAAAATTATCATCACTAGGGGATTGAAATTTGAGAATGTTCACTTTCATGGTTAAACACCTTTAATATACTGGTCTCCTTTTATGCAGAATACTGTAGGTACCTTTTGGCTTTCCTTGGCACGGGACACATGCGGGGACGGTAAGTTAGATTTGTGCCCCAGGGGCAGCATAATTCTTATTATGTCTTTATAAAAATGAAATTAATCCATTCAGCAATAGTTTAAACGTTTACAATCCTTACCTGTAACACTACACTTGACTTTGAAAAGCAAAACTAATAAAGTTCTAATACTATGCTATAGGAATTCAACATAATACACTTTAAGGATTTTTTATGGTGGAAACACATTGAAATATTTAATTGCTTAGGCAGAAGCATAGAGGAAAGCAGTCAATATGTCAACTCAATATCTGCCCTGTGATTGAATACAAAGAAAGGGCAAGAACATGAAAAATGGAATAGGAGAACATCTAATAAAGAAAAAAAAGAATCCAATACTAAAAATAACATAGCATTTTGTAATATGGCGATTGTTTTATTGTATAGGTTCCTGTGGCTGCTTACTGCATCAGGACATAGAAGTGTCAGCCATGTCTCGGCTCCTGTAAGACTCATTCCTGGTTTACATTCAGCAGCTATACAGTCACAATCTGCTGATCCAGCAAACCTAGGAGACCTCTATCTAATGAGGCCATACCATTCAATACAGGTTACAGCCGTAAGTGGAAAGAGCCTAAGGCTATCTGAGCATCTGAAGAATCTGCTGGAAGGAGGGAGCAGCATTTTCGAGAAATACAAAACCTAAAAAATATGTGCCTACAATATGTGTCCATGGACAAAAACATAATGTGGATAAAGTATAAGAATAATAACAATTAAGGTCAAACAGCTCAAAAATAACATATTTTAAGAAATACACTTAGCGCTTCCCATATTTGGAACATTCATCAATTGGAGATGGAAAGCAGCTACTAAGAGCATCTCTTACTCTCTGAAGGACCCAACACATCTCACTATTATATAGAAATATTGTTTTCAGGAAGAACTTCTCAATGCATTAGGACAGTGGTGGCGAACCTATGGCACGGGTGTCAAAGGTGGCACTCAGAGCCCTCTCTGTGGGCACCCAGGCCATCACCAAAGAGGACGCAAGGTAACTTCATGGATTCCCAGACAGCCCAGGACTTGCCGTGCCCAGTGCTATCTTGAAGCAACAACGCTGCTGGATACTACAGGAGAAATTGGAAGGGGTGCACAGATCTGCATTATCATTGTAGCTTCAGCCCTGACAATTCTTCCTGTTCAGGGGAACCTGAATTTGTCCTCATTCTTTCTACTGTATTGGTGTTCTCAGGATACTGATACGGTTGAAAGCTATGACAGAGAAGGGAGCATTAAGTTTACTGCTTAAATTGCCATGTTGGCACTTTGCTATAAATAAGTGGGTTTTGGTTGTAGTTTGGGCACTCAGTCTATAAAAGTTTTGCCATCACTGCATTAGAATATCAGAAAGAAGTTATTTTTTTTTCAGTAATTCAATTCAAAAAGTGAAACTTGTATATTATATGTAGTCATTACACACAGTGAACTTTTGCAAGTGTTTATGTCAATGTTGATGATTCCGGCTTGCAGTCAAGGAAAACCAAAAAGACATTGGGGCAAATTTACTTACCCGTCCCATTGCGATCCCCGAGGTGCGTTGTCTGACGAGGATTCAGAGCTGCCACGATTCACTAAGATCGTGCATCCAATTTCCTGCATGTGTCGCTTCCCCGCTGATGTCGGCCGGAGTTCACCTTCTTCTTCCCGGTGCATGTAAGTACATGGCTTGCGACACAATTTTGAACGTTAAATCCCGCGCCTAGTCCAAATAAGTGGGGTTATCTGATGACCACAACCCCCAATTTGTGTCGCACCCCCAGTTAAATGCGGTGGAAATCGCTGGTAAACCCAACGAATATGTGGTCTGCTGACCCTTAGTAAATGTGCCCCAATGAGCCACATTTACCAAAGCCCTTGCGCCAGTTTTCTGTCACACTTTGCACATTCTTTCCAGTTTCCATTGGCTTGAACATGTATTTAAGTAGTGTCTGAACACAATTTATTTGTGTTGTGCATCTGTACTACACTCAACACGACAACAAAATTCTACACTAAAACAGGCATTCGTGTGCACAGTCAGACGGTGCGCCACATTTATCATGCAGTATGCACACTAAAGCTCAAGCAGCTTTGATTGTGACTCTCTATTCTTCCTCAAAATTCTGGGACCTTGATTTCCAAATGAAATGCAAAATGTACTTTTAACTGAAAACAAGACCTTGGACCCCTGAGCAACAGGACAGTTCTTTTTCTCCCTGGCCCAGGTAAGACGCTTCTGGTGTTGTCTATTGGTCAGGAGGGGCTTGGCACATGGAATGTGATACTTGTAGCCCATGTCCTGGATACATCTGTGCGTGTGGCTCTTGAAACACTGACTACAGCAGCAGTCCACTCCTTGTCAATCTTCCCCAAATTTTTGAATGGCCTTTTTGTAACAATCCTATCAAGGCTGCAGTTAGCCCGGTTGCTTGTGCACCTTTTAACTTCCACTTAACTTTGAATAAATATGTCTTGGTAAAGCACCTGGGGGTTGTGTCAATGACTGCCTTCCGGACATCTGTCAAGTCAGTAGTCTTCCCCATGATTGTGTTGCCTACTGAACCAGACTAAGAAACCATTTAAAACTGGGAAGCCTTGTTAGGTGTTTTTGGATAATTATTTAAATTTTCTGATATAACGATGTTTGGGTTTTCCTGGGCTGTAAGCCATAATCATCAACATTAACATAAATTAACACCTGAAATTAGTCTGTTTGTAATGACCCCATATAATATATGAGTTACTGAAAAAACCCTTTTTACTAATTTATTGAGAAGCACTTGTATTTAATTCTTCATTTGCCCTGTGGTATCACTGCTGCAAAATGCAAATTTACATTTGCATTCCCCAACTGGTTAAAATTGATCAGCTTTATGTATTTTCTGGGCTTCTTAAAACAAAAATGATATATCATTTTTTTGTGTTTCTGTTTTTACTCCCCATTCCAAAAGCCATAACTTTTTTATTTCCCATTTACAGAGATGTTTAGTGTAACCATATACCATTTTCTAGACAGATCCCCACCCTTTATTCTTTGGGTTGGTATAGTCAAAGGGACACCAAATTTATATAGGTTTTATTATGTTTTCGTAGTGTTAAAATATAAAATCTTTTGTACAATTTTAAAAATGGCATTTTGCCGAAATTCTCATTCTCATCTCGCTGTAACTGCTTTGATCGGTGCTGCATGTTCTCCCTCCGAACACCCCTGCAGCAGCACAACATTGCTGTGCAAAGGGGTTAATTTCATCAGTCAGAAGCAGATTCAATCGATCCTTTATGATAATTCATAATTGGTGACAGGGCTAAGGAAAGGTGCCCCCTGTGACTGGACCGTATGGTAGAATTATTATTATTATTTATTATTTATAGAGCACCATTAATTATATGGTGCTGCATGTTCAACAAGGGGTTCACATTCATTAGATTAAGCAGAGAACAAATGGGAGTACAAAACCATATTGAACTAGAAGAAATGGAAGGAGGTCCTGCTTGTGAGGGACCCCAATCTATATGTGAGGATATATAGCACGAGGTGAGGGAGCAGAGCAGTGCATGTTGCATTCTTTTTACTTTGTTTAGTGGCATTACATGATCACAGTAAAACATTGATGGAACTAAAGATCATCTTCTTCAAGGTATTATTCTATATATCTTTGGGGGTACTGGACTGAAATTGTTTTTACTAGATATGGAAAGGTTGAGAAACGCTGTATATTGGTATATGGCTACAAGGCCAGACTGGTTTCTCTGCATGTACAACACTATGGTTCTAATAATGTTGTCTGAAGGGAGCTGTCCAGCCTATGTAGTGCTGAATATTATCTAGTTTAATCCTCTCGTAATAGATAGAATTACTTAATCCACTTATTGAGTTTTTTTTTATGGGGATCTAAAACAATGGGACTCATGTACTAAGGGTCCGCGGACCACATTTTCATCGGGCTTCCAAACGATTTCCGTGTTGCGGTGCACTTAACAAGGGTTTTTAGTGCACGTGATCAGATTTTGGCAGATCGGCGCCGGCTTTCACGCGACATAAATTGGGGGGGCGGGCCGACGGATATGTACAACGCACAGGATTTAACATCGCAAATTGTGTCGCAAGACATGCACTCACATACACCAGGAAGAAGAAGGTAAACTCCTGCTGACCTGAGCAGGGAAGCGACACCTGCAGGATCTCGGGTGCACAATGTTGGTGAATAGCGCCGGACTTCATCTCTGTCGGACGGTCTGGATCGGGGATCGCGACAGGACCGGGTAAGTAAACGTGCCCCAATAAGCATTAAATCTCACAAATCTGTTGTTCATGGACTGTGTTCCCCATGCTACATGCCATGTTGCTCCTGTGTCTTCTGGTTTATGGACCTCTTTGTGCTCTAGTCCATACATGGGTCAATACATACATGGATGGTCTGAATTGATCACACCTTTTACAATTGCAGAACTGTGGGACACCGGCCCTAATATGATGACACATAAATTAGAGGCGCAAACTGGAGAAATTAGATCACATTTCAAGTTTTTGCCCTATGGTGAATGAATAATATGCTGGCAGTGCCATGGGGCAGATCCTGGACTAAGGAAATTGTTGCAGCATTTTATTACTGAACTGTAATGTAACAATAGCACAAAGAAAAATCCAAACAAAGTCATTTATTCAGCACCAAGGTCTTCTGATGTCTGAATGAACACAGGAAAAAAACCACCTTTTGGTGAGACATTAAATATTTTTTGGGGGGGAGGGGGGTTGCCTTTTTTTTGCAGCTCAGGTAAGGCTATATTTTGGTATCTAAATAAAGTTAGAATAATATTTTTTAGGTTTTTATTTGAAGAATTTTCATTTTTCAGGAAAAGTTTTCCTTTCATATTTCATAATGATTATTTTTAATTATTATAATTATCTATAATTATTTTTTTCTAGCTGAGCATAATCCCCTTACTTCTTTAGCTTTGTTCTTAAGTTGAATTTGCATATAAGTCAGAACTGGTATCATTTATAATTGTAACTCCAGACAAAAAATGTTTTAGGCCCTTGTGACAATTGGATTTTCAATATTTTGTACTGTAATGGGAACAATGATTATCAATAACGCTTCATTATAGACACCATACACCTGACCATTGCAGCCTGGGACTACAGTAAAGCATCTATAAAGTTTTGACAGATGTCACAGTGGAGAGAGTCTGTAACTAGGAATCATCTGTAAGTCAGGTGTCCTTAAGTCAGTAGCAATAATGCCTAAGAAGAATTGATCTCTGTGGTTAATTTTACATTGACTAGTATTGACATCACTATAGGGAATATATTTTGATAAATAGCTGATCGTTTAAAGGAAATCTACCATATTATCTGATGCATTATGAATCAAACATACTTTGAGAATGCTGTAGCTACACTGATGCAGGATCTTATCTTCTTTAAACCCTGAGCTGAGTGGTTTTGCTGAAAAACAATTATAACATTCAGGACCTTGGGAAAGCTGGGTCAGCATGGCTGCCTCGATCAACACGGCGCTTGTAATTTCAAATGGAGGTTAGTCAGGCATGACTAATCAACCTGCGCTGGATGACTCATACACAGCATCTGGAGGATGGTGCAGCAATGGATTATTCTGTGTGGCAGGGAGAACAGTGATTGCATCATCCTCTCCTGCAGAGAAAAACTCACCTGCTAGGTGAAGCATGGAAGCAAGTCCTGAACCAGCCTTAGAAGGGACAGAGCTTCATTATCATAATGTGATATCTGTTTTATCAGCAAAACCACTCAGCACAGGGATTAACCAAGATATGTTTCTACATCAGTGTAGCTACAGCAGTCTCAAGGTATGTTCGCTTCATAATGCATCAAATTAAATGGTAGGTTTAAGTTGCTTAGACCATAGGAGTAGTAGACTCGGGGTAATAATTTTCCACCTTAAGCTCTTGGATGCTAAAGGTAGTCCTGTGCAGGTTTTGCTGCATAAGGCTCAGTTCATTAGGACACAAATCTACAGATTGAAGGCGCGAGAGGGTTAAAGAACGTGATCAACAACTTTCTCTATTAGTGCTATTTTGTCGGCATAAGGCAATAACATTGGTGGATTTTAATGTATGACCCCTGTCTCGGCTGCTCACTGGTCTATGGCAGATCACTTTCATACTCTTACAGCATCTCAAACAATTAGAGATTCCTCCAGAACCTCATACTAATTACGTATACATAACCACATGTGTGATACACTGCAGAACAATATCTACCTGAGCACTAGAGCCCCCACTAATAAGGATAACATTGATAAATAGAGATCACCTATCTCTATCATCTCCATCTATCTCCTGATCCTGTATTCTTCAAATTATTTCCCAACACGCATATAGGGAAACAAGGGAGAATACATTATGCAAAAAGATTCCTAAAATGTAACACCTTTTTATGATAGAATTATGAAAGAATTTTATGGGAAATGTATCACTATTTGGTTTTAATCACTGATCATATTTAATCATAGTTTTGCACATATAATCTTAAAGGGACACCGTCACCTGATTTTACCCCATTAAACAAGAAGCCCCTCGGGTAGGGCATGAGAATTCCTTCTTTTATGTGAACTTTTACCTCTTTACCTATAAAATAATTTCCTCCAAAGTCTTGTTAAACTGTGCAGATGAGTCATATTTTTCCTGATTTGTGTCAAGTTTAAAGGCTCTGTAATGGGTGCCTTATTTTAGGCTTATTTTGGTTCTATAGTGCCTAGATCCTTGCTACTGGTGTGATATTACATATAATAATCTCATCTTTCAGTTCACATCAACTTGTGGTTCTGCAAGCCAGAGATACAGGAAGTTAAAGAAATAGGTGGGAAATGGATCTATATCTGCAGCTTGAATTCCCAACAATGATTTAACTGCCTGTATATCTGTTGCTGTAGATGACAGAGTTCCACACATGTTCTGATCTGAAATATGAGATTCTGGATGACACCAGAAACCCGTACTATAGAACTCCCCTTCCAGCCTCTAAACTTGACTCATCTCAGGCAAATATGACTATTCTCAGCTCATTTGCACATGACTTTTTCACATAAAATAGGGACTTTTTAGTAAGGACACATAATACCTGTGGGCTCTAGTAGGGTAATATCTGATGACAGAGTCCCTATAAAGTGTACAGTCATCTTTTGAAATTAGGCTACACTTAGTACGGATCGGCTCGGTTCATACCTCATTAGTACCATCTAATTTGTCAAAAGAGCACACCCCACATGCAAAAATGACCAAACTGTTGCATCCCCAAGTATAAGAACTATGCCCCTGCTAAAGTCAGTTTAAACAGCCAATTACTTTTCAATTCTGCTCTAAAAACAGAGCAGAACAATGGAATAAATAACTGCGGATGTGAGTCTGGGTTCATAGGGGTAAGTGAATATTTATTCCCTCCATGTACAGTCTGAACCTCCATAATCACAAAAATGCCTCCATTTGATGGAGTAGCATGTGAATGACTGGAATCCCCTTCCCTATGTATAAAGGATAACGGTTAAGCATGGGGCAACCCCTTGAACCTTTCTCCATATAAATACAACACATTTACAAGTATAATAACTTAAATGTATGTCTGAGTGTTTGCGAAATATGAGTTCTGGCGTCATGCACATATTTATTGGCCAAACTTACAGGCAACTCCACTACTAAGAGCGATGTCTGTGACCTTTATGGAATGCGTTTTCTTAACCTTCCATTATTATGTATGTCTGAACACATATCACAACAAACAGAAGCATAAATGAATATCTTCTTCATAACAATGCATCCAGATAGAATCAATAGGGTTATTGGCAGCGCTGTGACTCAGTGGTTATCATGGTTGCTTTGCGATGTTAAGTTACAAAAACTCACAGATGACAATCACATGAAACTTCAAAAAAAGTTTGAAAATGTTAAAAAATGCAGTAGTTACAAAGATTTGAAATAAATAAAAACTCATTGTTCTATTGAAAAAAATGTAAAATAGTTTAATGTTCCAATAAACATTTTTTCACGGCCAAAATATTCTGTTTGTTAAAGAGTGTGGTAAAAAGCAATAAAAAATTAATACAGGGAGTTTGTTCTTAAGTTGAATTTGTATGCAAGTCGGAATTGTACATTTTGTAAGTGTAACCCCAGCCGAAATTTCTTTGGTCTCTGTGACTATTGGATTTTAAAAATGTTGGATTGTTATAAGACCCAGGATTAATAATAAATCTTAATAACAGACACCTCTGTTAATTGTTACAGCTGTTTATTGTAGCCTAAGCATAAAGTACAGTAAATTACCAATATCTAGAGGTCCGTTGAAACTGGGGGTTGTCTGTAAGTCTGGTGATATTAAGAAAGGGGACCGCCTGTATGTACCCTAAACATGAAGTAACTCATAAAAATAATAAGCCTTTGCACAACTCCATTGGAGGAAAACTTATCTCACAATGTAAAGATTACAATTTTTTTTACATTAAAAGTAATATATGCAACTGTACGGAAAATCACATTTCTTTTACCACTTCACCTAATAATATAATATATTCACATAATATCATACATTCCTCAAATTATTATATAAAAGCTGGGTGGACCGTATGTGAGGGAGAGCAGTTTGAATGGATCGTTTAAGGGTTCTCTATTCCTGACTATGGTGGAGTGGTGAGAATGATATTCAACTTGGAGCTGTTTCTCTTCAATAAGGAGTAGAGCATTGGATCTTTTCTGAGACAGAAAACTGCCGCAGACACAATAATTATATCTGGTCCATTGAGGCACATATACTGAGTGCAGTCTGTACTATGTGCAATTTGCCTGTGTACAGTGTAGGGGGCACCAGATTTAGGATTTTTGGCGCCCTCTGCACTGCCACAAAAGAGTGCACCACTTTTTTTTGATGCACCTTTAACATGAGCCGTGCAACACATCTCTGTCGGACTTGCATGTTAAATCTGGGCGAAGGGTCCGACTGAGCACTAGAACGCCCCCTGATTTGCGCTACAAAAGGGGTGCGTGCAACACAAATGTGGCGCGGGCACTTCTTTATTACCTGTGCAAGCAGTTTGCACTAAAAAGAACGTGCAAAATCTGACAGAAAACTGGCGCACACCCCCTAGTAAATATGCCCCATTTATGAGAGAAGATTGAGCTCTTGTGACTAGAGATGAGCGAGCACTAAAATGCTCGGGTACTCGTTATTCGAGACGAACTTTTCCCGATGCTCGAGTGCTCGTCTCGAATAACGAGCCCCATTGAAGTCAATGGGAGACTCGAGCATTTTTCAAGGGGACCAAGGCTCTGCACAGGGAAGCTTGGCCAAACACCTGGGAACCTCAGAAAAGGATGGAAACACCACGGAAATGGACAGGAAACAGCAGGGGCAGCATGCATGGATGCCTCTGAGGCTGCTTAATCGCACCATTATGCCAAAATTATGGGCAACAGCATGGCCATGACAGAGTGACCGAATGAGGCTAGATAGCATCTAAAACATCCAATAATTGACCCTGACACTATAGGGGACGGCATGCAGAGGCAGCGGCAGCAGGCTAGAGAGTGGCATGGCGACATACCCTAAATGGACTCAGGCTTCAAACCAATGGGTGGCAGAGAGGAATCAAAGGAGGTGAGCAAGAAGCGCTCAAATAATATCGGTACATGATAAAAGTTTGCCAGTATATTTTGTGGATTACACAGCAGGGTGGCGACAAAGTTAACATGGAAGCCATGAAAACAACCCAAAATTCTGCCTGACACAGCTCGTTTGATAAGGGGACCATGTATGGAGGCAGTGAACTAGTAGTAGATTAAAGGTGCTGCAGTTAAAACTATGTTAGTTGGATCTTGGCATGGAGCTGGCGCTCCGCTGCCAGGCGAGCTTTCGCCAATCCAAGCCCCTGTCTCTAGGCTACTCCCCAAACAGCACTTCTAAGAACCTTTTGTATAAGATCAAGTGTAGTAGCGTTCTTATAAGTTTGGGATATGGCGGGTGAGGGGAATGTAAACAGATGCGCAAGAAGCGCTGAAATAATATCGGTAAATGATAAAAGTTTGCAAGTATATTTTGTGGATTACACAGCAGGGTGGCGACAAAGTTAACAAGTTTGATGTGGAATGCCCTGTAATAGCTCTTGGGCGGTGTGCCTTTTATCGCCTAGGCTCAGCAGTTTGAGCACCGCCTGCTGTCGCTTAGCGACGGCACTGCTGCTGTGCCTAGAGCTACCGACTGATGGCGCCATGGCCACGGATGGTAATTCGGAGGAGGAGGAGGTGGAGGAGGGGTGGGAGGAGGAGGAGGTATAGTAGGCCTTTGAGACCTGGACCGAGGTAGGCCCCGCAATCCTCGGCGTCGGCAATATATGACCAGCCCCAGGGTCAGACTCGGTCCCAGCCTGCACCAAGTTAAGTGTAGTAGCGTTCTTATAAGTTTGGGATATGGCGGATGAGGGGAATGTAAACAGATGCGCAAGAAGTGCTGAAATAATATCCCTAAATGGTAAAAGTTTGCCAGTATATTTTGTGGATAACACAGCAGGGTGGCGACAAAGTTAACAACTTTGATGTGGAATCCATGAAAACAACCCAAATTTGTGCCTGACACACCTCGTTTGATAAGGGGACGATGTATGGAGGCAGCTATATGGACGACTTTTGGAGGTAGCAATGGAGACAACGTGTGGAGGCTGCTATGGAGACAATTTAATTTGGATAGTGCCTGTATGTGGCAGTCCAAAAAAGTTTTCAAACCAGAGGAGCAGGTAGGTGGCCCTCCAGAAAAATGGAATAGATTGAGTGCCTGTATGTGGCAGTCCAAAAAAGTTTTCAAACCAGAGGAGCAGGTAGGTGGCCCTGCAGAAAAATGAAATAGATTGAGTGCCTGTATGTGGCAGTCCAAAAAAGTTTTCAAACCAGAGGAGCAGGTAGGTGGCCCTCCAGAAAAATTGAATAGATTGAGTGCCTGTATGTGGCACTCCCAAAAATTGTTTAAAACAGAGGACCGGGTAGGTGGCCCTCCAGAAAAATTAAATGCATAAAGTACTATAGCTAGAGCCAGTGGGCCCTGTCAGAAAATAGCCAGTTTCCTCTGCTTTAGTGTACAAAGAGGAGGAGAAGGAGGAAAATGAGGAGGAGGAGGAGTGCATAAATTATTCAGGTTGAGCTTCCTTCACCTGGTGGAGATTGGAAATTATGAGAAATCCAGCCTTTATTCATCTTAATAAGCGTCAGCCTGTCAGCGCTGTCAGTCGACAGGCGTGTACGCTTATCGGTGATGATGCCACCAGCTGCACTGAAAACCCGCTCGGACAAGACGCTAGCGGCAGGGCAGGCAAGAACCTCCAAGGCGTACAGCGCCAGTTCATGCCACATGTCCAGCTTTGAAACCCAGTAGTTGTAGGGAGCTGTGTGATCATTTAGGACGATGGTATGGTCAGCTACGTACTCCCTCACCATCTTTCTGTAAAGATCAGCCCTACTCTGCCGAGACTGGGGACAGGTGACAGTGTCTTGCTGGGGTGACATAAAGCTGGCAAAAGCCTTGTAAAGCGTACCCTTGCCAGTGCTGGACAAGCTGCCTGCTCGCCTACTCTCCCTCGCTACTTGTCCCGCAGAACTACGCACTCTGCCGCTAGCGCTGTCAGAAGGGAAATACTGTTTCAGCTTGTGCACCAGGGCCTGCTGGTATTCATGCATTCTCTCACTCCTTTCCTCTCCAGGGATGAGAGTGGAAAGATTTTGCTTGTACCGTGGGTCCAGGAGAGTGAATACCCAGTAATCGGTGCTGGAATAAATTCTTTGAACGCGAGGGTCACGGGATAGGCAGCCTAGCATGAAATCTGCCATATGCGCCAGAGTCCCAACGCGCAAGAATTCACTCCCCTCACTGGCCTGACTGTCCATTTCCTCCTCCTCCAACTCCTCCAACTCCTCTTCTTCTGCCCATACACGCTGAACAGTGAAGGTCTGAGCAATGCTCCCCTCTTGTGTCTCGCCAACATTCTCCTCCTCTTCCTCCTCATCCTCCTCCACCTCCTCCGATATGCGCTGAGAAACAGACCTGAGGGTGCTTTGGCTATCAACAAGGGAATCTTCTTCCCCCGTCTCTTGTGACGAGCGCAAAGCTTCCGACTTCATGCTGATCAGAGAGTTTTTCAACAGGCCAAGCAGCGGGATGGTGAGGCTGATGATGGCGGCATCGCCACTGACCATCTGTGTTGACTCCTCAAAGTTACTCAGCACCTGACAGATATCAGACATCCACGTCCACTCCTCATTGTAGACTTGAGGAAGCTGACTGACCTGACTACCAGTTCTGGTGGAAGTTGACATCTGGCAGTCTACAATCGCTCTGCGCTGCTGGTAAACTCTGGATAACATGGTTAATGTTGAATTCCACCTCGTGGGCACGTCGCACAACAGTCGGTGAGCGGGCAGTTGGGGGCGGCGCTGCGCTGCCCTGAGAGTGGCAGCATCTGTGCTGGACTTCCTGAAATGCGCACAGATGCGGCGCACCTTCGTGAGCAAATCTGACAGATTGGGGTATGTCTTGAGGAAACGCTGAACTATCAGATTTAACACATGGGCCAGGCATGGCACATGTGTCAGTCTGCCGAGTTGCAGAGCCGCCACCAGGTTACGGCCGTTGTCACACGCAACCATGCCTGGCTTCAGGTTCAGCGGTGCCAGCCACAGATCAGTCTGCGCCGTGATGCCCTGTAATAGTTCTTGGGCGGTGTGCCTTTTATCGCCTAGGCTCAGCAGTTTGAGCACCGCCTGCTGTCGCTTAGCGACGGCACTGCTGCTGTGCCTAGAGCTAGCGACTGATGGCGCCATGCCCACGGATGGTAGTTCGGAGGAGGAGGTGGAGGAGGGGTGGGAGGAGGAGGAGGCATAGTAGGCCTTTGAGACCTGGACCGAGGTAGGCCCCGCAATCCTCGGCGTCGGCAGTATATGACCAGCCCCAGGGTCAGACTCGGTCCCAGCCTCCACCAAGTTAACCCAATGTGCCGTCAGCGATATATAGTGGCCCTGCCCGGCAGCACTCGTCCACGTGTCCGTGGTCAGGTGGACCTTGTCAGAAACGGCGTTGGTCAGGGCACGGATGATGTTGTCTGACACGTGCTGGTGCAGGGCTGGGACGGCACATCGGGAAAAGTAGTGGCGGCTGGGGACCGAATACCGAGGGGCGGCCGCCGCCATGAGGTTGCGAAAGGCCTCGGTCTCTACTAGCCTATAGGGCAGCATCTCCAGGCTAAGCAATCTGGAGATGTGGACATTAAGGGCTTGGACGTGCGGGTGGGTTGCACTATATTTTCTTTTCCACTCCAGCATCTGGGGTATGGAGAGCTGAACGCTGGTGGATGCTGTGGAGGATCGTGGAGGCGACGATGGGGTTTTTGGGCCAGGGTCCTGGGCAGGGGGCTGACTATCAGCTGACACAGGGGAAGGAGCAGTGGTGTGCACGGCCGGAGGTGAACGGGCTTGGTGCCACTGATTCGGGTGTTTAGCATTCATATGCCTGCTCATACTGGTGGTAGTTAAGCTAGTAGTGGTGGAACCCCTGCTGATCCTGGTTTGGCAAAGGTTGCACACCACAGTCCGTCGGTCATCCGGTGTTTCCTTAAAGAACCTCCAGACTTCTGAAAATCTAGCCCTCGCCGCGGGAGCCTTCGCCACGGGAGCTTCACTACGTGACACATTTGGCGCTGATGCACCAGCTCTGGCCCTGCCTCTCCGTCTGGCCCCACCACTGCCTCTTCCAACCTGTTCTGCTAAAGGACTCTCCTCCGTCTCAGAAGCACTGTGTTCACCCGGCCTCTCAACCCAGCTTGGGTCTGTCACCTCATCATCCTCCGATCCCTCAGTCTGCTCCCCCCTCGGACTTCCTGCCCTGACAACAACTTCACCACTGTCTGACAACCGTGTCTCCTCATCGTCGGACACCTCTTTACACACTTCTTCCACTACGTCAAGAAGGTCATCATCACCCACAGACTGCGACTGGTGGAAAACCTGGGCATCGGAAAATTGCTCAGCAGCAACCGGACAAGTGGTTTGTGACTGTGGGAAGGGTCCAGAAAACAGTTCCTCAGAGTATGCCGGTTCAAATGCCAAATTTTCCTGGGAGGGGGCAGACTGGGGGGGAGGAGGCTGAGGTGCAGGAGCTGGAGGAGTGCCGATTTCGGTGACATGGGTGGACTGCGTGGAAGACTGACTGGTGGACAAATTGCTCGAAGCATTGTCGGCAATCCACGACATCACCTGTTCGCACTGTTCTGGCCTCAACAGTGCTCTACCACGAGTCCCAGTAACTTGAGACATGATGAACCTAGGGAGTGTAGCTCTGCGGCGTTCCCCTGCTCCCTCATCAGCAGGTGGTGTCTCACCCCACCCAGGACCACGGCCTCTGACCCCTGCAGTAGATGGACGCCCACGTCCCCGCCCTCGTCCTCTACCCCTAGCCCTCGGGTTAAACATTTTGAAAATGAAAGTTATATAACTTTAATTTTTTTTTTAATTTTTTTTTTGTTTCTTTGTATTTTTTAGTTTTTTTTTTGTGTTTTTTAGTTTTTAAAACCAAACAATGCTATCCTATTGCTATGGCTATTTTCTAGCCAAGTATGAAAGCACACTGCTATGCCAGATGAGATGACACTGAGTTATGAAAAAATAAACGGAAAATAAAAAGAAACTGCCAGACTGTGCCTGATTGAAATCCAACCCCTAATAAATTATCCCACTTCGGTCTTTGCGATGGATATGTGCGTCACTAAGCGCTAAACACAGCGGTCGCAAGTCTCACTCCAAATTCCTCACAATTGGCTAGTATATGCACTGCAGCAACGACAGCCACCAGCAGATCAACCAGAAATAAAATATATATAACGCTATTGTAGGCGTAAGTAAGCCGTTTGGATTCTCCTTTGGCTATTTTCTAACCAAGTATGAAAGCACACTGATGAGATGACGCTGAGTTATGAAAAAATAAACGTAAAATAAAAAGAAACTGCCAGACTGTGCCTAATTGAAATCCAACCCCTAATAAATTATCCCACTTCGGTCTTTGCGATGGATATGTGCGTCACTAAGCGCTAAACACAGCGGTCGCAAGTCTCACTCCAAATTCCTCACAATTGGCTAGTATATGCACTGCAGCAACGACAGCCACCAGCAGATCAACCAGAAATAAAATATATATAACGCTATTGTAGGCGTAAGTAAGCCGTTTGGATTCTCCTTTGGCTATTTTCTAACCAAGTATGAAAGCACACTGATGAGATGACGCTGAGTTATGAAAAAATAAACGTAAAATAAAAAGAAACTGCCAGACTGTGCCTAATTGAAATCCAACCCCTAATAAATTATCCCACTTCGGTCTTTGCAATGGATATGTGCGTCACTAAGCGCTAAACACAGCGGTCGCAAGTCTCACTCCAAATTCCTCACAATTGGCTAGTATATGCACTGCAGCAAGGAAAGCCACCAGCAGATCAACCAGAAATAAAATATATATAACGCTATTGTAGGCGTAAGTAAGCCGTTTGGATATGCGATGGATATGTGCGTCACTAAGCGCTAAACACAGCGGTCGCAAGTCTCACTCCAAATTCCTCACAATTGGCTAGTATATGCACTGCAGCAAGGACAGCCACCAGCAGATCAACCAGAAATAAAATATATATAACGCTATTGTAGGCGTAAGTAAGCCGTTTGGATTCTCCTTTGGCGATTTTCTAGCCAAGTATGAAAGCACACTGATGAGATGACGCTGAGTTATGACAAAATAAACATAAAATAAAAAGAAACTGCCAGACTGTGCCTTATTGAAATCCAACCCCTAATAAATTATCCCACTTCGGTCTTTGTGATGGATATGTGCGTCACTAAGCCCTAAACACAGCGGTCGCAAGGCTCACTCCAAATTCCTCACAATTGGCTAGTATATGCACTGCAGCAAGGACAGCCACCAGCAGATCAACCAGAAATAAAATATATATAACGCTATTGTAGGCGTAAGTAAGCCGTTTGGATTCTCCTTTGGCTATTTTCTAGCCAAGTATGAAAGCACACTGATGAGATGACGCTGAGTTATGAAAAAATAAACGTAAAATAAAAAGGAAATGGCAGACTGTGCCTAATTGAAATCCAACCCCTAATAAATTTTCCCACTTCGGTCTTTGCGATGGATATGTGCGTCACTAAGCGCTAAACACAGCGGTCGCAAGTCTCACTCCAAATTCCTCACAATTGGCTAGTATATGGCTAGTATATGGCTGCAGCAAGGACAGCCACCAGCAGATCAACCAGAAATAAAATATATATAACGCTATTGTAGGCGTAAGTAAGCCGTTTGGATTCTCCTTTGGCTATTTTCTAGCCAAGTATGAAAGCACACTGATGAGATGACGCTGAGTTATGAAAAAATAAACGTAAAATAAAAAGGAAATGGCAGACTGTGCCTAATTGAAATCCAACCCCTAATAAATTTTCCCACTTCGGTCTTTGCGATGGATATGTGCGTCACTAAGCGCTAAACACAGCGGTCGCAAGTCTCACTCCAAATTCCTCACAATTGGCTAGTATATGGCTAGTATATGGCTGCAGCAAGGACAGCCACCAGCAGATCAACCAGAAATAAAATATATATAACGCTATTGTAGGCGTAAGTAAGCCGTTTGGATTCTCCTTTGGCTATTTTCTAGCCAAGGATGAAAGCACACTGATGAGATGACGCTGAGTTATGAAAAAATAAACGTAAAATAAAAAGAAACTGGCAGACTGTGCCTAATTGAAATCAAACCCCTAATAAATTTTCCCACTTTGGTGTTTGAGGTGGATATGTGTGTCACTAAGAGCTAAACACAACGGTAGCAAGTCCCCCTGCAAATTCCTCACAATATGGTACTAGCTGCACTACTAGTGCCAGCAAGCCCAGCCACAAGCAAACAAAAAAAAAAAAAGTATAACGTTATTGTAGCCCTAAGAAGGGCTGTTGGGTTCTTGTTGAATCACTCCTGCCTAACACTATTCTAATAGAACATCCTAACGCTTTCCCTGACCAGCAGCAGCTCTCTCCCTAGCGGCATCCAGACACAGAATGATCCGAGCAGCGCGGGCAGCGGCTAGTCTATCCCAGGGTCACCTGATCTGGCCAGCCAACCACTGCTATTGACGTGTAAGGGTACCACGTCATGCTGGGTGGAGTGCAGAGTCTCCTGGCTTGTGATTGGCTCTGTTTCTGGCCGCCAAAAAGCAAAACGGCGGGAGCTGCCATTTTCTCGAGCGGGCGAAGTATTCGTCCGAGCAACGAGCAGTTTCGAGTACGCTAATGCTCGAACGAGCATCAAGCTCGGACGAGTATGTTCGCTCATCTCTACTTGTGACTCAATGCTGCCTTTCCCCTCTGCACAAAGCTATGTGCTATGTACTATGACAACGTATTGACTTTCTGTCTGTCCTGCTAGCAAGACAGAATTCAATAAAGAGTCCAGAAGTGAAGGATGCCAAAAGTAAATAGAGAAAAAAGCACTGTTACCATTAGAAATATTACTAGTTAACTTTACTAGTTTTACAAATTTTTACTACAGTTAGTAATTTAGTTAGTAAGCTAGTTCTATTATTCACAGAATAAAAGGGACGTGTCACATAGAAGTCAAACTGTGAAAGAAAAACCTGTAAGAAAATTATGATGACTTTGTCTCCAGTTCATCAGCACATTGCACGGAATATTAAATGGTTCCGCTAGAAAGAACAGGTTATCTCACAAAAATCAAGCCCTCATACTGCTTTATAAACTAAAAATAAAAAACTGATGGCTCTTTGAAGGCATAGTGCAAAATATGGAAACATAAACATTAAAATTGGCTTTGTCCTCGAGGAGTTAAAAAGTGTATGAGAATCCAGAGACTGAAGTCCAGTAGTCAGTGGTGGCAGGTAAATAATATAATACCGACTTCCAGTATTTCCTTCCAGTTGTTTGTACATGATTATATACCAAGGCTCAATCATTAATTTTCAGTTTATTTCCATAGCTGTAGAAAAACCAAGACACAGCTAAAAATTCTCAAGCCTCCAGCATGAAATATTAATGTTTTTAATGTTAGACGTCTTAGTAATAGTCTTAGTGTACTAATATATTCATACATTACCTAGGTGCAGAGATCATTAGCCTCAACATGGTTACTTTATGCAAAATGTTACATATCTCTAAAAATGATTTTTATTGAAAACCTAAAAGGGTTGTGTGAGGTTAGAGGTAGGAATCTGTTGTTTTTTTTAGAAATGACACATCTGATGGTGGTTCCTTTCCGATGATCTCCTACAGTTGCTGTTTGAGTCTACATCGGACAGCATTTGGCCACAGCTTTGACTCATTGCCTGCCCATTGTTCTACACACCCATCAGATGTTTTTCAAAGGCCTTTGATCCTATCCAATCATAGCAGCGAAAATCTCAGCATGCACTATTCTGATCTGAGTTGCGTGAAACCTTGCCTATTGAAGTCAATGGTGCATGAAAAATAAATGATGGCACTCAGATGCCACCCTACTAGGGTCAGTTTTTTATGCACATGTTCCCAGGAAGTGGCTCAAGGCTGTGAAATTAGGATGTGAAAATCGGATCCAATTTGGATGACTGCAAAAACAGATGGTTGAATAGCACTGGGGCTGAAGTCAGACCAAAGTCTTATGATTAGAGGCTCGGTTCAGGGCAACTAACCTTACACTGCTGAAATTGTAGCTCATCCATTTTAGCTACAAGAGGACAGAGTGTCAGTACCAGAGACAACCCATGGGCAAACGTGGTGCTGTTTACATTGGAAATATAGTGATTAAATCTATACAGCTGTTTTTTACCAGTTTATCAGTGCTCTTGACTGTAGTTTCTTACATTTTACTTACTGTTCTTACAATGTTTCTTCAATTCATGTGGGTTTGTGGGTACTCATTGTTGTTCAGCTCCTGTAAGTTACTGATGCAACATTCCAATTACATTGAGGTCTGAAGTTTGATTGGGTCATTGCAACACCTTGATTCTTTCCTTTATCAGCCATTCTGTCATAGGTCTGATTATTGTCTTGTTGCATGCCCATGTCTTGTTTTTATAACATAGTTCCCTAAAAGAAATGCTACACACATTTTTAACCCTTCAATGACCGCTGTATCGTGTTTTTATGGTGGCCATTAAGGGTATTTCTTCTGACGCGCCGCCTTTCTACGTTGGCATGTCAGGAGAAGATCGGGTCCTGCTGGTGCCGAGGGTAAGCTGTGTCATCACAGCCCAGAACTGGCACTAACACCCCGGGATCAGAAAAACTCAGATCCCTGATGCTTAAACCCTGACACACCGCAGTCCAGCATGACCCGACGCGAAGTGGGTTGGACTCGCTGCGGTGAGGTGCCACCAGATCGCTCCACAGGCAAAGTCGAAAGGCAAGATCATGGTCGGGGACAGGCAGGAGGTTGAGACAGAGAGCATAGGATCGGAGCCAGGGATGTAGCAGTAGGTCAGGACAGGCAGCACAGGATTGAAGTCAATAACAGAACAGGATACAGAATACAAGCACAGGGCATCAGACAAAGCTTTCTTTAAGGCTGTGTGGCACAAATATCTGGGAGGGGACACAGGAAGGGGCTGGATATTTAACAGAATTGGCAGCTGACCAGAGCCAATTATTGGCGCCCTGGTTCTTTAAATCTCCAGAAGTCGGCACGCACACTACCTAGGAGGCAGGGTTGCACGCACTGAACCGCCGGAGCCATCCTGGATCTAAGGAAGGTAAGACCAGCAGTGGGGGTCCGGGGAGCAGAGAGGGGCACGGTGCACCCACGACCCGGGAAGTGGGTCGCAGGAGTACCCGTGACAACCATAGTTACATATAAAATTCAAACGAAGTATATAAAACAAAAAATGTATATATTTGGTATCACCACATCCGTATTAATCTGAACAATAAATCTAAATCAATAGTGAACCCGCTCGGTGAACGACGTTAAAAAAAAAACACGAACAACTTCGCTTAATATACAATTTTTCATCAAATACCCTCACAAAAAATGTTCTAAAAAGTGATCAAAAAAAGTTAGGTGCCCTAATATGATACGACTGAAAAGAACAACTCTTTTCACAAAAAAATAAGCCCTAAACCTGATTTGTCAACTGAAAAATACAGAAGTGATGCCCCTGAAAAACGTGATTTTCTCCAATATTGGTTTTGCTCATTAAAACTGAGCAAAAAATAACTATATAAAGTATATAGGTATCATCGTAATCAGAGAATAAAGATAAAATATTATTTTTATATTATGGCAAGCAAGAAAAAAAAGTGCCTGTGTCCCCTTTGAAATAGTTAATAAAATGTCATGAATAAGCTATAGACCCCCAAATTTAATTATCTATTGTATCTCACCCCGCAAATAACAAGCCCTCATACATTTGCATTACCAAAAAAATACAAATTTTATAGCTTGTACAATGTGACAATGCAAATCTGCTGTGAATGTCGCTCCTTCCCTTCTATGCCCAGCAGTTTACCACAAAATATGGAGTATTAGTACACAAGGGAGAAATTGGGCATCAAACTTTGCAGGACATTTACTCATTTTATTCATTATGAAAGTGTAATTTTTGGCCTAAATGAATGTATTTTCCAAAAGAATTCAAAAGTTTCTAAATCGCACTTCTACATTGTTTTAACCCATGTGAAACACTTAAAGGGTTAATAGACTTAATAGAAAATGTTTTACATACGTTAAGGGGTGAAGTTTCTATAGTGGGGTAAATTATGGGGTTTTACTATTATTTAGGCCTTTCAAAGTCTTCAAAGCTGGGTTGTCCCTCAAAATATGAGTTTTGGCGATTTTCATGAAAATTAGAAAAATGGCACCTAAGTTCTAAGGCCTAAGTTCTAAGCCTTATAACATCCTTGAAAAATGAGAGGACACATAAAATATAATTCCAACATCAATCAGAAATTCCAGAAATGTTAGTTATCAAGCTTTTTGCGTAGTTTAACTATCTGTCTAGAAAGCAGAACATTTAAAACTTTGAAAATGAATTATTTTTCCGAAATTTGAGCCTGAAAACAAGTGTTGGTGATAAGGGGTTAAGCAAACTCAAGCATCAACATGATTTGGATAGACAAAAACAAAAAGTAAAACAAGTTTCAACTTTAAAATACCCCCTCCCAAAAAACTCTAGAAAGGCTTATGGCAGAAAGTGACAAGTTAAAACCTTTATAAATGTATTCATTACTAGAGATGAGCGAACATGCTCGTCCGAGCTTGATGCTCGGTCGAGCATTAGGGTACTCGAGACGGCTCGTTGCTCGGACGAGTATTTCCCCTGCTCGAGATCGAGCATTTAATTAAAAAAACACAGTGAAGAACAATGAAGAATAGAATAAAAACAGTGAACACAGGATCATTTAAGATAAAAACACAGTGCAGAACACAGTGCAGAATAGATTACAGATGTTCGGCACATCTGCTTACTTGTCGGGAGATACGCGCGGAACGGCGCGAACAAAATAGCATGTGAAGAACAATATATATGTGTGAAGAACACATTGCAGATGTATTTAAACATCTGCAATGTGTTCTTCACACACATATATATTGTTCTTCACATGCTATTTTGTTCGCGCCGTTCCGCGCGTATCTCCCGACAAGTAAGCAGATGTGCCGAACATCTGTAATCTATTCTGCACTGTGTTCTGCACTGTGTTTTTATCTTAAATGATCCTGTGTTCACTGTGTTCACTGTGTACAATGATTTTATTCTATTCTTCACTGTTCTTCACATCTGCTAAATTGTCGGGAGATAATATACGCGCGGAACAGTGAAGAATAGATCGCAGATGTTTGCAAATTATCAGAAGACATTCTTTTTCAATTAAATAACACATTTTATTCCCGAACCATGGTCCCTTTGAAAAATGCTCGGGTCTCCCATTGACTTCAATGGGGCTCGTTACTCGAAACGAGCACTCGAGCATCTGGAAATGTTCGGCTCGAGTAACGAGCACCCGAGCATTTTAGTGCTCGCTCATCTCTATTCATTACCCTTTAAATTTAAATTTCTATGGCAAAGCTTCAGTAATTGCTTCCCATGGTATGTACTGGGGTAAGACAGGCAGACTGTAACATCGGAAGGGCTAGCAATCTAATTTTGGCCATTCATCTTTCATAGGTTCCAAAGATTTGCAGACAATTCATTAACATCCTCATTAGGTAAATGATGTGATTACTTGCCTGTTAAACATATGATGGGGGCAGAAATGAAATGTCTGGCTCATCAATTCTTTTGTTTCATGAGCAACTCAGCTGTGAAAATTTTACATGGGAAAAGAAGTATCGGCAGGAAATTAGGAAACTTTTTGGAAAGTCAGTTGCATACAGTTCCTAATATTTAAGTTTTGTCAATTAGTTTGTATAAAGTTATAGGTTATAATAAAGTATACTGTAGAGATTATCAAAGTATGCAAATAAAATCAGAAATTCACCTAATAAACCTTTACTAATTTTATTATGAAGCACCTTAACACCTTCCAGATCATGTTTCTATCATGGCCAAGGCTTGTGGTATCATCCTTAATTTCAGCTTCGAAGTGATACATAAACTGCCAAAAATTACAGCAATAACAGCTACGTGCTGCACACCTCTCTCATGGAGCTACAAACAGTCAAGGGTTGATCCAGTAAACCCAAATTGTAAAACATAGAAAATAAGTTCTGACCGGAGCTGGACTGGATTCTAGCAACGCCATACAGGGCGAAACCCAGGGTTGGGCAAGAATGTGTAGCTGGTGTCCCATATTGGAGTTTTATATGCACATTTTTATTTCTCTTTTGTGCTCTATTTTGTGAGTGACATATTGGAAGAGAAGGATACACGGAGACAAGAGAATTGGGAGCTCCGGTCAGATACATAAACTGGTTGTATGAAGTCTAGTGCTAAAGTTGGGGACCAGGAGACATACAGTATCAACTCTTTTCATAACGCAAGGTCTTGCAACACACAAGTGATACAGGCAAAGGCAGTTGGTCCTGAGAAAATCCTGTTCCCAGCAGTCCCTGCCTGATTGCCTCCATTACCCTAAATGGTAAGGGACAACTTGTTGGTGTTCCCTGTTGAGACACAGACAAGACAATGCAAACACGGAAGTGTCTTCTCCAGAACCACAACAAAGAGGGTAATCACAAGGCAGAAGAGTAGTCTGAATACAGGCAGAAGGTCGGCATCCCATAACACAGAGAAACCTATAAGTCTATAGCAAGCACTAAACTAAATGTAGGTGGATGATTGGTGTGAAGCAGAGTCCCGACCCCAGGAATAAATGGAACAGGGCTCTGTCAGTCACAGCAGATTAACTATTGATGAACCTGAGCAGAGCTGCAGAGTAATGGGTGTGTTGCATGTCAATCAATACAGCCAAGAAATGTAACACACTGTTCACACTATAAGTGTCAGAGTAAAACACAAAGACAACATCAGCTGCACTGCACAGACAGAGGATGTTACAGAAATGTTTCCACTGCTGCCAGAAAAGTGTGAAATGATTATACAAGTCAATATTGTACACAGGAAATAAATGGAATTGGAGAAGTAGGAAATGGAAGAATTCAATACTGAGCAGTGCTTCACTGACCCCAACAAAAGTATCAGCAGGAATACAAGAATAGAGGATAGTTAATATAGTTCATAGAATCAGACCCTCTCTGCAACAGGTCACTCGAAGTCAGACGAGGAAATGCCATGGGTAATAACAAGGCGCATTGCTGTACTGGTCATGTACTGGACACACAATGGTCGAAAATTTATTTTGCAACTTTTTATAATCAAAAATGCAAAATAAAGGGTACATACTCTGGGCACTAAAACATATATAGCCTCAAAAACCAAAAGACATATTGTGGAGTATGATTTCTCGATAAGTCAGAGATTCATTTTACTTTTCTCTGAATGCTCTGTTAACTTTGCTAACTTTGTTAACTACAGCAGCCACCCGGGGGATCTAGGACCTGAATACTGCTCATACAGTATTATGCGAGTGGCTGCTGTAGGTAACTGTATCTTAAAATTCTATTTACATTCTGCATGTTACTTTTTAGAAAGTGATGTAAGAAATTCCTTATGTCCTCATGAATACACAGGACTCATAAACTATGTTTATGGTACCATATTTTTCAGCTATAAGACACACTTTGTAGCAAGTGATAATCTTCCCTAAAATGTGCCTGCATCTTATAGTCTGAAGGAGGATCCAGCCCTGCTGGACAGTGCAGTCTCTGCTGCCCTAACATAGCATTTCCCCCCATTTCCAAATAGAAGAGCCTCTGGACCACTCTTTTCTTCCTGCCATCCCGCAGCCAAATGTGTGAGAGTATGGATATATTAGAGCTCTGTGTTAGAGTATAAATGTAGCAGAGCTGTTTGTGAGTGTGAGGACCTAGCAGAACCATGCGCGGGTGAATAGATGTAGCAGAGTTGTGTGTGAATGTATAGATGTAGCAGAGCTAAGAGTGTTATGCTTGTGTGTGACCAAAAGGGAATTTTTAATTATTGTCAAATACATTTTTCCTTTTTTGAATGACTAAATATGGTATATTCTTTCAGTCCTTCAAAGGGTTTGCCCAACTTTAATCCCTTACACAGTATAGATCATTTTTAACCCCCTTTACAATTTTACTCAGCTTTATTGCTGTTTTAGCTCCTATCACTTAGTAATGGTCCGTGTAAGAATCTAGGGTGTGGGCGGGAACTCTCTAAACAGACACTTCTTGATCCTTCTATGCTATGAGATGCTGTGTGCTGACAAAGTGCTTAGATTATCGGGATCTGGGGTTTATTGTCAGGCACTAGGGGTAGTGGACCCACTAGGCCACTGCAGACAATGACGTAAGCAGACACCCGGGACCAGAACCTAAGTGGTACCTGGTTTTCACCAGAGCCCGTCGCAAAGCAGGTTAAACTTGTTGCGGCTTGGTACCACCAGGTCGTTCAACAGGCGTGACTTTGGCGGCCGAGGTGAAGTACAGAATGATAAGGCAATCTCGTGGTCGGGGACAAGCAGGACAGGATCAGAGTGAGGATGTAGCGATAAGTGAGCGCTGGCAGCAAAGGGTCAAAGTCAGGAACGTAGCAAGAGGTCACAATTGGAATCACACAAGCAGACAGGTAATGCATTCTCAAAGGCATAGAGCACAAAGACCCAGTGGGGTGTGAAGGGAGAGGTCAGGCTTTATTAGAAGCCCGGGAGTGGCCAACCAATTAAAGGTGCACTGGCCCTTTAAATCTTCAGGAGCCAGCGCATGCACTGGACCGCCAGAAACAGAAAGGGAGCACGGACAGGTGAGTGAGTCTGGGGGAACACTGGGACACAGAGAGGCCCCCGGACATGGATCACAGGAGCACCAGTGACATTTATCTACACTTTTATTTAGCTTCTGAACATTCTACTAATATCTGACACAAAGAAAAAGAGATGAGGCAGATCAGAGATGAAGAGATCCATGAGATGGATGTACCACACAATGACATTCTCAGCTCTGCTCCCTCAGCTAATCAATAAGACACATAGTCAGCTCTGCTATAAAGTCCTTATCTGTCTGTAGCTTCTGATGTAAGTCTCTGCACGCTTCTTGCCTGCAGGAAGTGCCTGTGTCTCAGCTGGTCTTGTAATGAGGTGGATGGGGCAGAAGGTAGATTGCAGCAGTAGAATTACTATTCTTGTTTTTGTGTAAATACCCCTTTAAGTTAAATCACACCATTTTATGTTTCATTTTAGATACTGTTATTGCAGACCTGTGACTGTAACATGTTGCTCTTACATAGGACATTATTTCAATCTTATAGACCCATTTCATGTAAGGAATATGCAAAAAGGAAAAGAAAATGTATGCCTCCAATATTACCTTTTGAGCCTCTGTACTCTTGAAAAGGTCTGCACAAAGGGAATTAATTCTTTCCTTGCCTAGGTGCTTGGCTTCTTACCTAGACAAACCAGTTCCCTACACAGTACTGATGACATGTAATAACATGGAAACAGTTCTGGTTTGAGTGATATTCCAGGTCATATCTTTTTTTTAAAGTCATTCATTAATGTTGATGTAGCTACCTTATTTAAAATATTAATGAGGCATAGTTTTCTTCTTCCCTGGAAAACAAATTTCCATAATCCTTACTCTGAATACCTGCATGCATGGCCTTTAAGACTCGGTGCGCTTGAAAAGGTGGTGCAATGGTGATCTTCATAAGGAGAATGAATTCCTTTCAGACCCACTTTTATACAGTGATTCCCCTGTGTTGGCTTCCCATGTCCCTCTTCTGTTGATGTGACACAGGATGTCACTGTGTGTCAGCTTATTTAATGCTGGAGTCTGTACAGATTTGTATATGTCAGTGCACATTACTCTGGTGGTCCATTGGGTTTGCTGGGGTCATCATTGTGCCATTATTTATTCTGATAATCAGCAAGTTCTATGTAGTCAATATGTGACAGAGTTTAAAATAACATCTCCTGATTCTGGATTTTCCGTTCCAATTGTCTGAATTAACGCTGATTTTATTGATTGCTGTATAAAGCATATTTCATATTAACCTTTGGTATGAAAATGAGACAAATAAAAGTAGACAAATATGTCAAAATAGAATATTGCAGCAAATTATCCTTTCGGAGAAGAGATGTCAGATCAGTAGTTGTATATACATTCACTTTATAATTCAGCTCTGGAAAGAGTTGTCCAGAATAAAAAAATATTGTACCTATAGTGGATGTTAAAAAAACCAACAACTTTTACTAAGCTCTGTACTTTATTGTTATACAGGTGACATCACAGCGCTCAGACACTACAGACTTTCACAGGCACCAGCAATGACATCGCCGATGGCGCAGTCCTGATAGAGGCGCTACGCCGGACAGGAGGGGTGTATAGAGGTATGTAGAAGTTTGTTAATTAACGGTAGCTTTTATGGTCTCTTTCAGGCAGGAGTGTACATTGCGCGTCCGCAAAAAATCTGGACGTGTGCGCAGTCCGTATTGTACAGTATTTGCTTCTCCTTTTTTTTACTTCCGTAAGTCACCATTTTTACAAAACAAAAACTTATGAATTTCTAATCTTATTACTTCCCTGCCCAGTTTGGTGGCATAGCAAGATTTGAGGAAAAATCTACTGTGTGTTCTCTGATTTTTCTGCAGATCAATTGGGGGAATTGCTCCTGCACAGTGTAAAAGCCTGTGAGGCTGCAGCACGGAGGGGCTATGGTAACACACCGTGGAGCCATTTGGGCTCATTAGTGTAATTATAAAAGTTGAATATAGAAGGAGGTCATGAATAACACATACAAGAAGATTACCAGTCACAGTGCCTTAGTAAGTGTCCCTGGTTTATGATGATTGTTTTTCATGGTAGATTTCCTTTAAACACTTATCATAAAAATGGTCTTAGCTAGTGTTTTTTTTTTTTTTTTTGCAATTTCCCCTCTCTAGCCCCCACTCCCAAAGTTCTTTATTGAATGATAGTATTAGTTAGCCCCCTATTTTGAAAGATTCAACCAAAGCGAATCAGAAAAGATTTCTATTTGTTTTGTTGCCCCGAGAAATTACAGATTTGTAGCAATTCTACAGACTTAGGCTACATTCACACTGCCGTTGTCCGCCCGTACCATAGCGGGCAATGGCAGTGCACGGGGAGAGGAGGAGGAGGTGAGCTCCATAGAGATACATGGCGCACGGCGCCGTATAACGGGGAAAAATAGGACAGGTCCTATCTTTTTCCCGTGTACGGAGCGGTACGGTGCCGCATGTGTGCTGCACCGTACCGCTCCCGTAGGGCGCCATGCGCCCATTGCCGTCTATGGAGGACGTATATCGACCGTATATACGTCGGCCGTATATACGTCCTCCATACGGTAGTGTGAATGTAGCCTAACATATAGATTCACACATCTCTACTACTCAACATACTATATGTAAGGACAGTAGTTCATCTATATACACTCACCGGCCACTTTATTAGGTACATCATGCTAGTAACGGGTTGGACCCCCTTTTGCCTTCAGAACTGCCTCAATTCTTTGTGGCATAGATTCAACAAGGTGCTGGAAGCATTCCTCAGAGATTTTGGTCCATATTGACTTGATGGCATCACACAGTTGCCGCAGATTTGTCGGCTGCACATCCATGATGCGAATCTCCCGTTCCACCACATCCCAAAGATGCTCTATTGGATTGAGATCTGGTGACTGTGGAGGCCATTTGAGTACAGTGAACTCATTGTCATGTTCAAGAAACCAGTCTGAGATGATTCCAGCTTTATGACATGGCGCATTATCCTGCTGAAAGTAGCCATCAGATGTTGGGTACATTGTGGTCATAAAGGGATGGACATGGTCAGCAACAATACTCAGGTAGGCTGTGGCCTTGCAACGATGCTCAATTGGTACCAATGGGCCCAAAGAGTGCCAAGAAAATATTCCCCACACCATGACACCACCACCACCAGCCTGAACTGTTGATACAAGGCAGGATGGATCCATGCTTTCATGTTGTTGACACCAAATTCTGACCCTACCATTCGAATGTCGCAGCAGAAATCGAGACTCATCAGACCAGGCAACGTTTTTCCAATCTTCTACTGTCCAATTTCGATGAGCTTGTGCAAATTGTAGCCTCAGTTTCCTGTTCTTAGCTGAAAGGAGTGGCACCCGGTGTGGTCTTCTGCTGCTGTAGCCCATCTGCCTCAAAATTCGACGTACTTTGCGTTCAGAGATGCTCTTCTGCCTACCTTGGTTGTAACGGGTGGCGATTTGAGTCACTGTTGCCTTTCTATCAGCTCGAACCAGTCTTGCCCATTCTCCTCTGACCTCTGGCATCAACAAGGCATTTCCGCCGCTCACTGGATGTTTTTTCTTTTTCGGACCATTCTCTGTAAACCCTAGAGATGGTTGTGCGTGAAAATCCCAGTAGATCAGCAGTTTCTGAAATACTCAGACCAGCCCTTCTGGCACCAACAACCATGCCACTTTCAAAGGCACTCAAATCACCTTTCTTCCCTATACTGATGCTCGGTTTGAACTGCAGGAGATTGTCTTGACCATGTCTACATGCCTAAATGCACTGAGTTGCCGCCATGTGATTGGCTGATTAGAAATTAAGTGTTAACGAGCAGTTGGACAGGTGTACCTAATAAAGTGGCCGGTGAGTGTATGTGTTATATGAATATTCTAGTTACCTTTTGCTTATAGATTTTGTAGTTTTGTTAGGTAAGAAGTATGAATGGAGCTGTATACTGCTATGAAAAAAAACAGAGATGAAACCATTACTTAGTGTAAGGACAGCCTAGATCTTTAGTTTGTCCATACTGTTATATAGAGAAGCGGTTCTCAATTTGTGGGTCACAAACCCTTTGGGGGTCGAATGTTCCTTTCACATGGGTCGCCTAAGACCATTGGAAATATGTGTTTTCCGATGGTCTTAGAAACTGAGATACCATAGGGGAGACCCCCGACTCCCACCTACCATTATGGACTGGCATCAAATTGAGGAAGGAAATAAGTGCAAAAAAAAGCCACTGAATGGAACACAGGGAAAAAAAATGTAATATGCTACTGGGGGCATTCTAGTGACGGCCTACTCTAGGGTATTAAGGTGACTGCTGGCTACTGGGGGTAACACTGTGACTACTGGGAGAATCATTTTGACTCCTGGGAGCATCAATGGGACTGCTGGATACTGGGGGCATCACTGTGGCTGCTGGCTACTGGTGGGGATCACTATGACTGCTGGCTACTGGAGGTATCACTATAACTACTGGGGGAATCAATGTGACTGCTGGCTACTGGGGGGATCACTATGACTGCTGGCTACTGGAGGTATCACTATAACTACTGGGGGATATCAGTGTGACTGATGGTTAATGTGGGCATCACTGTGACTACTGGGGACATCACTGTGACTTCTGGCTTCTAGGGGCATCACTGTGACTACTGGGGGCATCATTGTGATTGCTGGATACTGGGGCATTTCAGTGACTGCTGGATTCTGGGGGCATCACTGTGACTGCTGGCAACTGAGGGCAGTACTGTGACTGCTGGCCACTAGACACATTCCTGAAACAACTGGCTACTGTGCAGCATCACTGTAACTGCTGGCTACAGGGGGCATTACTGTTACTGCTGGCTACTGGGGGAATTACTGTGACTTCTGGCTTTTGGAAGCATCACTGTGACTGTTGGCTACTGGGGACATTATTGTAGCAGCTAGCTACTGGGGGCATTCCTGGAACTACTGTCTTCTGTGCAGTATCACTGTGACAGCTGGCTACTGGAGACATTACTGTGACTACTAGTTACTAGCGGCATTACTGTGATTGCTGGATACTGGGGCATCAGTGTGACTACTGGGTACTGGGATGTCCCTGTGACTGCTGGGGCATCACTGTGACTACTGGCTACTGAGGGCAGACAATGTGACTACCGTCTACTGGTTGCACTGTGACTGGGTCTCCTGGCTATTGGGGGCAGGCTCTATAACTACTTGGGGGGGTCACAGTGACAACTGTCTACTGGGGGCATCTGTGTGACTACAATTACAAATCATAATATGAATTTAACAATGAAAATAATTTTCTGGTTGGGAACTGAATAAAAGGGTTATGAAGATTGAGAACCACTAATATATAGTCTCTTCTTATTGCATGTGGCTATAGTTAGCCATAGGTTCATCTATAGATTTCATGTCATAACTAAATTAATTGTTTAATTTTGTAACCTTAGAGCAAGTGAGCCACAATATGAACCAGGGAAAGTCCAGGAGAAACTCATCTACCTCCCATATATTTGATGCATTACTATAGAAACCAGCGATTCCCACATTATATCCCCCAGAGACTAATTACCTGTCAGAGCCATGTAGCAGAGGCAGCACAACTGTCACCAATCTAATGCCTTGGAAGAAAAGTGATGTAAATGAACCATTTCTCACACCAACACAGGTTAACACGCTGCCTCCACACTCATTCCAAGGCTTACGCTTATCCTGTCTATTTTAACCCCTGCAATACATGCAGCGTAGCGAAATAATCACCCTGCATGATTCAGTCTATGTCATCTACCTATATTCCATCCTGTCATCTATGTACTAATATGAGACATGTCATACTGTAGGATTCTATATCCCGAAACAGGCGATGATAGATGGAGTTACCATGTTGCAAAGCTGAATTGGATTCCCATCTTGTTATGTTTCCTGTCTTCTTCTGGATTCACAAGGAAAAACTCTAAAATTAGCACTTGACAGACTGGGGTGTTTCATTGTGTGCTGTTGGCTAGAGACACTTTTTAATAAAGAAAATGAATGAGACACTACCGGCCATATCTTTACTGGATACCTGAGCTGGGAGTTTCATGCAGAACGTGCGCCGGAAATCCTGAATGTGGTGCACCCTGCACACTACACAGGCAAAATGCATTTAGTACAGACTGCACTGCTGTTAGTAAATGTACCCCATTATTTGTTGAAAATGTTGTTATAACACAGGCTCTGGGAACAGACTGATGACACAGAGACAGTGGGTGCTGAGACTAAACCCCCTTCCCAGCTGTCCCTGCCTACTCGCCTCACTTACCCTAAGCGGTAAGGGACAATTAATCAACATTTCTTTCCTGTGCCAAAGTACAAAACACAGAGATGAAGATAAGACATGAAGATACCAAGAGATTACTACAACTGGGTCTAAAGAGTGGTCAGAATACTGACAAGAGAGAACTTATATGAAAATCATAGCCCCGTTCTGGAAGGTGTTTGGAGAATTCTGTCAATTTCTGTGGGTTATCTTCTAATAACCCTAAACTTAGCTGCAGGAGACTGATGGGTGTGGTGTAAAATCATTCATGGTAGCAAGCATAAACACTAGTAATATCAGAGTGAAACGCAATAACATCGGTGGGTACACAACCAAGAAATCTCACTAGAAGTATATAAATGCCAACATTTCAGAGACTTTAGGAAATATGCAGTAGATCTACCTAAAAGATTTGCTTTTAGAACATATTGGAAACTGTGGATGTTTGGTTATAAACAGATTGTCTTGGGGACTTCATTCCAGAGAATTGCTGCAGCTTGAGAAAAATCTTACATATGGAAATGGCAAAAGAAAGGTCTGGAAGGGCTTGTAGAAATCCATGTACTTGTGCCAAATACAGAACATTTCAGACTAGGATAACTGATTCTGATAACTGAAATGTGAGCAACAAATCTGTTAAACATGAATTTAGGCTAACAATCTTATCATTCACAGATGATGACGTCATACTTTATGAGCTGTGTCCACAGATCTCATAAGCTTTTGTAGAATTTCAGTAGACTAAAAAGCTATTGGAAGCTATATTAAAAGCAATGTGGAAAGTTTAGATTGCTTCTCATGTTGTCCAATAAGTGTGTGGGTACTCAATTCCCATGAATAAATAACCTTAACATCTCAATGGGGCTCATTTACTAAGGGTCTGAACGCCGCACTTTCGTCAGGTTTCCTGAATAATTCCGGTTTGCGCCGAATTGCCCTTGGTTTTTGGTGCACGCGATCGGATTGTGGCACATCGGCGGCTGCTTGCATGCAACAGATATCGTCGGACAACGCACCACGGGATCGCGACAGGACCGGGTAAGTAAATCTGCCCCAATGTGTCCATGCTAAACCTTTTTCTAATTTAGTTGGAGTGTCCCTAATAATAATAATAATAATAATAATAATAATAATGATAATAATAATCTTTATTTATATAGCGCCATCAAATTCCAAAGCACATTACAAATCATAGGTCCCTATCAAGTAACTGGGTGATCAAATAATCTGATCACAGGTTTTTTATAAGTGAAAATGAAAATAAAAAGTTATTAAGTGGAAAGGCCGCCCTGGAGTCGAATAGTCAAAAAGAAATACTGTAACAGTAAGAAACAGCCTGGGGTCACCTCAACTTGACACAAAGTATATCCTGACCGCAAGCAAGTTGAAGACATGTGACAGGCTCAGACATTTCGAGAATTATGGAGCTGATCAGCATGGACAGGGAATGCTCCTCACAATCACTCAATGTATACTGGCGAGAAGATGAATAATTATGTAACTTTATTAATAGGAAAATATATGGTAAAAACACAATCAATCATTATTATTACAGTAGATGTAAATCTAGGGATCTACATGTATTTCACAAGTTCTTTGTTTAAGTAAACTCAATACAAATATTCTATAAATATAGAGGATCCTCAAATTAGGAACACATCTATAACCTAGAATTGCGGCATTTAGAGGAGCACTGGAGGAACACAAAGAACATTACATAGATGACAATAGTCTATGTTTATAATGTTAATCACTACTGTGATGGAATTATTTCTGGTAAATTCAGACAAAGATTACAACAGATACCTTGGAGTTATAGGAGCACATGACTGTCAACAGCATGGCATATGAGGGTCTTTCTACTAAAACAGAAAAGCTTACAACCGTATGATTCAAGTAAAATTAAAAAAAAAACACTCTGCTGAAAACACTCTATGAGAAAAACGCTCATTGAAGAACAATGCAAATGAAGGCAGGTTTGCCCAAAGAAATATTGCAGTGGTCTCAAGTTTGGCTGTAACCACCTCTATGTTCCCCTCCTAATGAGCTAATAAAGTCTGATCAACTCTATTAAGCAAAACCAGGCATATTTGGCCTAATCACTAACCCCCTATCTTATGCTATCTGATCACTATAAGTGGTATTGCAGCTGAAATGTAATCTGCCTATGAAAGGAGGGTTAATGTTTACACTGTTTACAATTAAATGTAACACTATGTTTATCCTTCTCTGAAAACCTACCATTTGATTTGATGCATTATGAACCAAACATATGATGCTGTAGCTAGACTGATGCAGAATCATATCATGTTTAATCCCTGAGTTGAATGGTTTTGCTGAAAAAACTATTATAAAATTATCATAATTAAGTGCTGTCACTTCTATGTCTGTGCTCGGCGCTTTTACTTTTACATTAGTTTTTTACTGTACCAGAGGATGATGCAATCACAGTTTTCTTCATGCCAGGCATAATAATCAATTGCTGCGCCATTCCCCAACTGCTGTCTATCCAGCTCAGATTGATTAGCCCTGTCTTGGCTGTTTAGAAAGCTCTGTAGAATTCATGAATGTAATGTGGATCCAGCTTTCCTAAAGTCCTGAATTTTATAATTTTTCTTTCAGCAAAACCACTCAGGGATTAAACAAGATATGTTTGTGCATCAGTGTAGCTACATTATTCTCAAGGTATGTTTGGACCATAATGCATGAAATCAAATGGTAGATTTTGTTTTTTCTTGTCTGTTTTCAGGATGTGCACACAGTTGCCCCCTTTTTTATGGTGCACTTTGCATCATGCATACAGTAATAAATGTGGTGCAAACTAAGAACATACATTACCACGCCCCCTTATGTGCACAGTTTTCAAAAGTGTCAGACAAAGTGCAACCATGACACAAAAGTAGAGAAAAAAACTGATATATACATTTGCAAACTTAGAAAAAATTTTTTCCTGCATCAGGATACTTTCTTTTTATACGTATTGCGATTTTTTTTTTTTTGGGGGGGATTCAACAATGCAAAATTCCAGGGCTTAAAGGAGTTGTGACTTATTAAGAAACAAAAGGTGGCTGGGAGGGGCCTGCTTGAAAAAATAAAGATGTACTTACCTTCCGGCTCTCTCTGAGTGTCCCGCTCTGCTTTTGATCCGGTCCGCGCCATGTAAACAAACATGGCTGTGGATGCAGTGCTGGACTCAGCTTCCGGCCGGCCGTGGCCAGCCACGCCCATCCGTCCCTATGCACAGCATGGTATATGCGGAACAGATGGTTGTCGGGCCCATTCGGAAGCTGAACCCAGCTCTGCTCCCGCGGCCATGTTTGTTTTCCTGGTGTGTGGACCGAAGAGACAGCAGCGCGGGACACCCGGAGAGTGCTGGAAGGTAAGGACATCTTCATTTTATTAAGCAGCCCCCTTCCGGCCACCTTTTGTTTTTTAAGAAGTCTTGGACAACCCTTTTAATATACATATGTATGTATATATATATATATATATATATATATATTTTTTTTTTTTTTTTTTTTTTTCAAATCAATAGGAAGTGAATTTGAAATCATATTCTTCCCAGTAAAAAGCTGCTGTGCACATAGGCCATTTTGAAATACCTAAAGACTAGTCACCAGGGACCTCATTTTCACTATACACAGGTTGCACCTGCATTGCTAAAATATTTTTCTGGCTTTGAGCATTTACATTACAATATAATTGTGTGTTATAACTCACCTGGCTTCCTGCCAGTCCTGTGGTGTGTCCCAGGACAGAGTGACAGAGTGTTTTACCCAATCCACGAGAGATTCTTTTCCTTTCTTTGCTTGGCCTGACATGAATAATACCTTCGGACCCTTAGAGTGATGTCAGAAGCATAAATCACTGATCAAATGCTTCATCACTGTAAGGCTCCTAAACCCTTTTATGCTGAAGGTTGGTACACAGCCAGGGGATGGGAGGAACGTTTTCTTAATACTGACTCTGTATACGAGTTGTGTGCATGGATGGCTATAGCAGACTGTTTGTGTGATTGAGTGGATGTAGCAGGGCTGTGTCAGTGAAAGGATGGATGAAGCAAAACTGTATGTATGAGTGAATGAATGTATCAGAGCTGTGTGTACTGTATGTGTTTGCAGCAGTACTGTGCTTGTGTGTGTGACCACCAGAAAATTTTTAATTCATGTCAAAGAGGAGTGTCTTATAGTCCAAAAAATATGTGATATATTATAATACTCATGGTATCCTGGTATGTTCTTAATATACCTCTACACTACTATACATTGCCTTATGACATTAGAACAGAGTTTATTTATCCTGCAATATATTATGGGGCTTATTTTCTAAGGGTCCCGCGGACGCATTTTTGTTGGGTTTTCCGACCTTTCGGAGATCGTGACGGGATTGTGTCACATGCGACCGGAATTTGGCAAGTCAGTGTCGGCTTTCATGCAACAGAAATCGGGGAGGGCCGTCAGACGATCCGACGGATTCGGACTAAGCGCGGGATCGGACAGTCCAGATCGGGGATCGTGCAGGGACCGGGTAAGTAAATGTGCCCCTATGTGTATAGACAAAAGATGATTAGTTCCATATTTTCTCAAAATACTGATTGGACTTTGCAGCAAATTTATGAATTTGTTTTTTTAGTTGCTTCTTAATCTTGTTTTCTTCAAGTAACCAATAATTGGCAGAACAACTATATATTTGTTATTAGATAGTAAAACTGTGTTTTAGCATCTGTAATATTTTTTTTGTAAATAAATTTATATATATGTATTTTTATATGATATATTCTTAGCCTTACAATAATTAACGCTCATCTGCTCACATGGATCTTTTTATATACATTTCTCGGAAATACATTGTGTTTAAATAGCTGCCATAGCAACAAATCATTTCTAGTAGAATCTGATGGTATGAATTTTCTTCGGGAAACATTTGAAATATGATTTCATTGGTAAAACATACACCCACTACAAAGTCATTTCAGGTGTATTTCCCTGGACTCATTAGAAGAAGTGATGCTGGTATCCTACACTGCATTGCTGGTGTCGACTAGGGCCAAATCCATAAAATGATTATTCCGCCGTGAGAGCTGTGAAATATCATGTGAAAATAGGAACTGTAAACTGTGATACAATTTTTAATATATTCTGTACTGAGCTTTATAGTGGTAAAAAGACTCTTGTGAACTGGCCCTGGTACTGGATCCCTTGACATCTATTTGTGCTTTTCTAGAGAAAAGCCAGGGAAAATATTTGTGGGTTATTTGTCAATTGGTCCTCCCAAGTGAAATGTTTTCTTTAGAAGTTTTATAAAATTTTAAACATGTGAAAATCTGGAAAATGTATTTCAGAGATGAACCACCAGAAACAAGGATTGTTAAGCAAGCACACTTACATGCAGGTGTGTGCCACCTAAGGATGGTTCTACTCTTCTTTTAGCTTCTTATGCCCTTTATAAAAAATTTTTTTAAAGGGGTTTTCCACAGGATAGGGCCTAACATGCTGATTGGTGGGGGTCTCAGTGATGACGAAGATGAGGGGTCCGTTGGTGTCCCATGTACCACTGTCAGACTCCTTAACACTCCATTAGACTAATTGAGCAGATGGCCGTACATGACCGTTCTGCTCCATTCATTTTTATGGAGCTGATGGAGATCGGTGAGCGCGGTGCTCGTCAATTTCCGGCAGCTCCATAGAGATTAATGGAGTAGAACGTTCATGCGTGGCCGACGGAGTGACTAGGGGTCTGACGGAGGTACGTGGGACCCCATCAGACCCCTTGTTTTCGTGATCTGTGGGGGTCTCATCACTGAGACTGCCAATGATCAGCAAGTCCTACGGATAGGGCCTATCTTATGTTAATGGAAAAACCCCTTTAAAAGCTTTAAAAAATATACAAATGAGCCTGAGGGGCTTTGGGCTGAATTATGCTGCCAAAGCCCCTCAGGCTCATTTGCATAATTATTAAAACATTTTTTTTAAAGCAAGGACATGAGAATAGAAAAGAAGAGCAGATCGTGTCAGAGCATTGATTTGAGGTCCTGGCACCTGTATTTGTCCATCTTCTATTAATCTCCATGAATTTCCATTCTGTCAGTACACTGTGATCTTATTAAATGAGAAAAACAATGATTTAGCAATTTCAGACATTACACATATTATGCTACTTGACAAATGTTTTGAGGGGAAATCCCAGACAGGGTTGTGCATAATGATAAAACTGCAGTACTGGCAATACAGTAGGGTAACATTTTATTATGTTTAGACTTTCAATTAGGCTTAGGAAAGCTGTAAAAATGTTGGCAAATTGACAACCGGAGAATTTTCTGCTGCAGAATTGTATTTCAAGTTTACCCTGTAAGACAGAAATATATCATTACATATCCTCATTACAGACATTGGGACACATTTTTAAATTTTTTTGTACCAATTTTCTGTCTGACTTTGCACTAGAAAGAACGTGAAAACTGCTTGTACTGTACATGTATTTATAAAGTATCTGCGACTGCACTGTGTCCAACAAGCCGGAAAAATGTGCACCTAAAGGGGCTGTTAGAGCTTAGTCAGATTTTGCGGCATATTTATTACTGACGTGCATAAGCAAAGTGCACCAAAAAAAGTGTTCACAATTCCCGTGCAGTGCAGGGGGCACCAGATTCATGAAGACCATGCACCAGGTTTTATGTATCTGGCGCACCCTGCACAGTACACAGGCAAACTGCACATAGTACAGATTGCACTAGTTCTGATAAGCACAGAATCTTTTCTTCAAGGTTCAGCTGAACTCAGCGAACCCACACCTGAACCGCATCACTATTTGGCAACTTTGCAACCCAAAGATACCAGTCACAACAGAGGCAGACAAGGGCATCACTATGTCAAAAGATCTGCGGCTCATGTCCCTGATCGCTTGGCCGGAGCCCCGAGTCTCCCTCAGTCAGTAGGACATTTATAACGCTGTCCAGGCATTTTGCCCCACTGTCATCACTATTTATGTCTTCAGGACATAGATAGTGATGGAAAAGCATGCATTAGGCACACTGCTTTACCCTACAGGACCTGTAGCCTGAGGGCTGTGGGCATATTACTGGGGGCTGTGTGGGGATATTACTGGGGGCTGTGTGGGGATATTACTGGGGACTGTGTGGACATTATTGGGGGCTGTGTGGGGGAAATTACTGGGTGCTGTTTGGACATTACTGGGGCTGTGTGGACTACACTGGGGGCTGTGCGGACATTACTGGGGGTTGTGAGGACATTGCAGGGGGCTGTGAGGACATTACAGGGGGCTGTGAGGACATTACAGGGGGCTGTGAGGACATTACAGGGTGGCTGTGAGGACATTACAGGGGGGCTGTGCGGACATTACTGGGGGTTGTGAGGACATTGCAGGGGGCTGTGAGGACATTACAGGGGGCTGTGAGGACATTACAGGGGGCTGTGAGGACATTACAGGGTGGCTGTGAGGACATTACAGGGGGGCTGTGAGGACATTACAGGGGGGCTGTGAGGACATTACAGGGGGGCTGAGAGGACATTACAGGGGGGCTGTGTGAGGACATTACTGGGGGCTGTGTGGACTACACTGGGGGCTGTGAGGACATTACTGGGAGCTATTAGGACATTGCTGGGGGCTGAGAGGACATAACAGGGGGGCCGTGTGAGGACATTACTGGAGATTGTGTGGGGACTGTAAGGGAACATTATTGGGGGCTGTGTGGGTGACATTACTAGGGGTTGTATGGGGGAGATTACTGGGTGTTGTTAGGACATTACTGGGGGCTATGTGGACTATACTGTGGGTGACAATATTGGGGGCTGTGTTGGGACATTATTGGGGGCTGTGTTGGGACATTACTGAGGGGGGCTGTGTGAGAGCATTACTGGGGGGTATGAGAACATTACTGGGAGCTGTCTAGGGAAATTACTAGGCGTTGTGGGGACGTTACGTGGGGGGGGGGCTGTGTGAGGACATTACGGAGGGGGCTTTGAGGGGAAATTACTGGGGGCTGTGGGGACATTACTGGGGGCTGTGTGAAGACATTACTGGGCACCTGTGAGGAGGTTACTAGAGGTTGTGTGAGGACATTACTGGGGACTGTGTGGAGATATTACTGGGGGCTGAGACGCTGTAAGGGCATTGCTGGGTAGCTGTGTGAGGATATTACTGGGGGCTGTGTGAGGACATTACTGGAAGCTGGGTGAAGGCTGTGTGGGGACATTACTGGGGGCAGTATGGGGAAATTACTGGGGGCTGTGTTGATAGATTACTGGGGGCTCTGAGGACATTACTGGGAACTATGAGGACATTACTGGAGGCTGTGTTGGGAAATTACTAGGGACTGTGAGGACATTACTAGGGACTGTGAGGACATTACTGAGCGCCGTGTTAGGACATTACTGTTTGCACATGTATTTAAGAAGTGTCCGCAACACATTTGGCTGCACTATTCTGCACTGAAACTCTGCACTTTTACCACCCTAGAGACAGGATTGTAAAATAACATCTACAAGATGGGGTGACAAAAAGACTCTTCAATGTTGTAGTTGTTCACATATTGTTATTGGGGGTTCTATATCATACACTGGCGCTGGATATATCAGGAGGCTCCAGGGGCACATTATATTCGACCCACTCTGACCTCGCTTCACTTCTGTGGTGTTAAGAGGGAAATAATTTTAATTTCTGGTGTTGCACTAGGAATTGCGATTATTCAGGGATTGTACACTAGGATCCTTGATAGATAACCCCCATTGATGAAAATAATGCACTAAGATGGATTCATGAGGAAAAAAACGGAAACTTGATGTGTGAATGTGTGAATCTAATGATATACATAAGTGATTACAATATGAGCAGAAAAGAGGGTGTTATAGGAGAAAATTTTACAACTGTATGAGCGGTGTTTGGCGTCCTTATGGACTTTTATGCTATGTGCACTTTTAAAAATGTACTCGACTTACATACGAACCCTATTTACAAACGGACCTCTGGATTTTGGTAATCTGCTGTACTTTAGTCCAAGTTGTGAAGCTTTATTGTTAATCCTGGTTCTTATGACAACCCAACATTTTTAAAATCCAATTGTCACAGATACCAAAAAAGTTCTGTCTGGGATTACAATGATAAAATATACAGTTCCGACTTAAGAACAAACCTATAGGGGGATATTTATCATACGCTGGCGCTCGTGTTCCAGCGTATGATAGCCCCGCCGCTGCAAATTCGCAGCCCGATACATGAAGAGGCTTCTGCCAGTTGAGCAGCGCTTATCCTACGCCAGGCAGGGCCTGGCGTAGAAAAAAACGCAGCCGGCGACTTTTCACGTATGAAAAGTCGCCGGCAGCAGCGAGTGCGCAGGCGCGGGGACAGTAACGCCCCGCGCCGGCCCACTCCCGTCCGTCCGCACCCCCCCCTTCACGACCCTTCACGCCCCACTGGCGTGAAGGTGGCGGATTGGGGAAAATAATTGCAAAAGCTAGCAATAAGCTAGCATTTGCGATTATTTCAGGGCCTCTGCGCCACTGGCGGTGCGCAGAGGTCCTGATAAATATCCCCCATAGACCCTATCTTGTATGTAACCCAGGGACTGCCTGTATTTGAAGATTTATCAAGCTGCCTAAGAGTAAGAATGTGCTTAATTGCCCTTGGCAACCAATTACAACTTAGCTTTTACCAGTGCTCATGAATATTTTAAAGGGGTGCTGTAATTGGTTGCCATGGGCAATTAAGAACATTCTTACTTTTTGACAGCTTGATAAATCTGGCTCAACGTCTTTAACCTTCATCTGGTGCAGAATGCCCAAATTTTCTTCTATATTGTGGAAGGGTGGGTCTTTATACCAGTGCAGAGTAGAAGTGGACAGTTCTCTGCTGCGCCAGATTAATCCCTGTGTCTGGTGCTGGATGATTAATCTGGTGCAGTATAAGACTGGTAACCCGTACTTTGCACCTTAAATTATTTGGCCTAGTTCTCTGCACCACAATATTGGTGCTATTTTCTGGAGAGATCACACCTCCTTTTACATAGGCCACGCTCATTTTCGGAGGAGTTAGAAAAATGGTCTAAATCCCTAAATAAATATGTGGCGGGGCATTTCAGGGGATTATGACTCCAGTATTCTGGTGTAGACAGATTGATTCAACTCCCCCATTATAACCAAAGCCCTATCTGGCCTACAAAATGATTCAATGTGGTGATACTGATATGATTGATACAACTTTTGAAGCATCTTAAAAAAAAAAAATGTCCCACATTTATTTCTAGTGAGCATGCTCTAGATTTTGTCTTCTTGAATCTGGTGCACCCTGTAGGCAGTCAAAGTGTCATCAGCCGTCGCCTGCGCCGGATCCTCTGATTAGAGGCAGCACGAAGAGGAGCGGGATAAGGTAAGAATTAAGTTTTTTATTTAGCTTAAATATATAGGGCCCTGTTTGGTGGTGGGGGACATTATTTATGGCTACTGGGGGTGCAGGACAGTAATTATAGCTACTTGGGGGGGGGATTAATTATAGCTACTGGGGGGCAGGACATTAATTATAGCTACTGGGGGGGGCAGGACAGTAATTATAGCTACTGGGGAGCAGGACATTAATTATAGCTACTGGGGGGCAGGACATTAATTATAGCTACTGGGGGGCAGGACATTAATTATTGCTACTGGGGGGGGGAAGGACATTAATTATAGCTACTGAGGGGGGGCAGGACATTAATTATGGCTCCTGGGAGGGGGCATAATTTTAATTTTTACCGGTGTTTTGTATGCGTTGGAAAAGGGGTAGTCTTATACGGCGAATATATCTTAAAATCTATATTTTAACAGGAAAGTAGGGGGGTCGTCTTATACACCAGGTCGTCTTATACGCCGGAATATACGGTATATGTGCAAGAAGCTTGAGTACACCAGAAAACTAGAGCGTGCCAGTTAATGATATTGGCCCAATGGGTCAGATTTATCGAAAGCAGTGCAGTCTGTACTAGGTGCATGTTGCCTGTGGAGTGTGCAGGGTGCGTCTCACAAAAGTGGCACATGGTCTTCATTAATCTGGTGTCCCCTGTGCTGATCGGAAAGTGTCCACGAAGTGTTTTCTGGTGCACCTTTAACATAGTGCATGTGACACAATTCTGTAGAGTAGCAGTAATAAATGTGGCGCATGTACCAGAACACCCTTTATGTGCAGAAGTTTGTGATGCGGCAGACACAGTGCAGCCCCGACAGAAAACTAGCGCAGAGACTTTATAAATACATGCGCAAGCAGTTTGCATGGTCTTTTCAGTGTTTCAAAGTCAGGCAGAAAACTGGCGCAAATTCTTTCATATATGTGGCCCACTGACTGCTCTTTGTTCAAAGAAAAACTCCAAACCACTTTCAATAAAATGCAACTTTTATTTTCGTATCAATGAAAAAATATCCACACTGGTAAGGAGTCTTGTGTGGCAAAACAATACATTCCCTGATGAGTTACGTTTAATTGTGCTGATACCCAGAATCCTTCGGGTTAAGGATTTTCTTTTTTTTTTACTACATGTCAATGGCTTCACATTTGTCCCATCCATTCTAACCAAAAGATAGATTCACTGATTAACCCTTTAACTCATGTGTTTTTGTTGAGTTAAACTATCTGAGAAAGCAATGGCTGAAGCAAAATGTAACATCAATAGAGGTGTTAATGGGGCACAATTCATGACTACAGATTACTGGACCCAATGTTCCTGTTTCGGCCACGTAATCCGGACATATTGGTGGCAGGACAGCCAAACCGGGAAATTGACGCCTCTCGCAACTAGCCATGGCTATGATTAGCCAGAAGTGTTTGGCCGTCAATGTGTCCGGTTCACGTAGCCACATCTGAAGCCTAAATGCCGGACCCGCTTATCACTATTGGTGACTAAAGCTATGAGATTTCATTTTATTCTCCTATATGTTGTATAAGCAACATATACACTTCACTATCCAGCCAAATTAGAAAGATGACTTTTTTGTTTTCAAAGAAAGTATAAAATTGATAAATTAAAATGTTTTTTTATTATTTCTCCATTTAGAAAAACGATCAACTTATATATTATAAATGTATATATATATATATTTAGAACATAATTGTATATTACTTTGTATATCATATTGTCAAAGTACTTTACCCTTAAAGCTGTACAACTCTATTTAAATACAATATATTACATCGAGAAACCTATCATACACCTCAACATCCACTTCAGAAAATTACCCCAAAAATACAGGGACAACTTAACTCGGTAAGGATAGAAAAAAAACACAATGGTATGCTTAAAATAAAATATAAATCATGTTGTGTATATATAAAATTCCTCTGATAATAGTTTTCTATTATTTAAATAAATTAAAGGAACAGTCCTCGTATATGTTTCAATATGTTATACTATGCACAGGGCTAGAGGGGGATTTTCCCTTTGGTGTTCTTTATATCCCTCATCTTGGATTACCCCTTTAGGCCCTGCATTAGGAATAATAAACCAGGGTGCCCCATTAATTCTTCAATAGCAACAATTTTTTTGGCCATTCTACCGACAGAGATCTTTGGAGTTCAGTGAGAAATGGGAGACTTTAACTACAGCCTTGGTGCTTTTACCATCAAAGGAAAGAAGCCAAATGGTGTCTCTTGGATATCCCTTGCCTTTGTTTCTTTCTATATCTATGAAGGCGAATGACTTACACAATTTGCCCCGCAGAAAGCAGGTTGACTTTGGTTCCAAGGGTAAATTAGCAGAACTTCTAACGTTATATGATTAATAGGGGTACCCAAGGCTCCCACAAATCCGTAGAATAGGTCTATGGCATTACCTTAGATGCATACTATAGGTTCTTGAAGGAATACTCCAACCAAAACAGACATGCCATGGTAAATGACATAAAGATTTCACAACCTTCTAGTGTTATGCTCTACCCAGGTTACACAGTAGACCCAACAAAGTATAACAATTGACCCGGGAATGTACGTTTATATAAAGTGGTCTGTAGCTAGGTGATTGAGGGTTTGCCTATACCTACAATGTTTCCAGTTCACTTTCATAATCTATGTAAACTACACTCTAAATACATTCAAATAACTCTATCTTATTGCATTACGGAGTTTTTTTTATTCCTTTACAGTTTGATGATTGATATGTTGGCCCTAAAGTTTTGATCCCTTAGTTGTTTTGGAACTATAACTTCAAGTACCCCACTATCAGTAGTTTTGAAAGAGCCAGAAAGTCACATATTGCAGACCACTTCCTAAAATTGTTCCTACTGTTTATACTTAGAACCAGTTGCTCTTATATAACAATTTAATTTGAATAAACACCCCACCCTTCAGCTTTACATTCCTCCTGTAAACTTATTAAAGTCCTGGATGTATTCTGAACCTTATATTTTTAAAACTTTGAAATATTTTTTGAAATCTGTAATACCTGTATACCTATCGTTACCTTTCTTTTTGGCTCAATATGCCAATGACTTGTTATGCGTGAGATGAACAATGTTTCAAGACAATACTGTAAAGGGATTGTCTGGAATAAACAAAAATATACATGGCTATGAAAAGAATAAACACCTTATACTCACCTCCTCTGGTGCTCCTATTCACCCGCAGCACTGTGTGTCACTGCTGGGCTGTCAGTGCTATCCCGACCACCGCCACACTCCCGATCCTGCATTAGTTTCAGGATGTAGCAGACGCGTGGCAGGGAATACAATGGCACTGCCAGCCTGAATGGGAGCATCAAAAGAGGCAATTATTGGATTTTTATTGTTTTACTAAGCCGACCCCCCCCCCAAAAAAAAAACATATCTATCCTTTTAAAATTTAACTCTTTGCAGAAAAAGTGCCACTCCAGTGTAGTTGGGATTTTTTTTCTACCTCCACAATTTTGCCAGGTGGATGTTTCAAGGCAGTTCTCTCCAGCCCAGGACCACCCACCTGGTGGTGTGGTCTAATTAGCATTAGAAACATATGGCAACTATTTCTGGTCTGGTGAGGGCCAGACTGAAATTTCAACTGTGATGTGTTTAAAGATGTGAAGGGTTGGAGTTGGTGGACATGGAGAAGGTCCTCTTTCTCCATATTCAAACTAAGTTAAGGCTGGGCACAACTGAACAATCTATTTTATGCTGCCCACATTTCCCTAACTTTATATTAATATTTAAAATTTGGAGTCTGAACAATGTAAACCTCAACAATGAAAATATGAAAACAGCGTAGAAACGTGCCATTTATCCTCTTGTTGGGTCTTCCCAATATCTTTTGACTGACTATAATAAGCCAAAGTAGCATGACACTTTTCTGGTACCACTGCCACTTCTCTTTTAAGATGTTATATGGGGCAACCTTATGATTAAGTTATACTCAGATAAATCAACTTTACATAAGTCAACATATTCTTATTATTTCAGGCTATATAGGACTAGGAAAGATCTGTTTCATTGGTTCCTCTAGCTAAGTTTGGTCATACATTATTTACATTCTTATATTTTGGCATGATATGATAAGATGACCCTGTATACACTTTTTTTTATTTCAAAGGGAACTTACCTTGCACCCTGATGGAATCCTCTTTGTAGTCCTAGGGGTTGGGCTTTGGTTTAGATACATTTCAAAAACCAACATGTGACTTGTCTGCGCTTCAGACTGCTCAGTTCTCAGTCACCACTTGTGTGCTCCTGTACAGCTCCTCCCTCCCCCACTGATGTGAGGTCACCAGGCTGTGACCTTTGTGAAGGAGCAGGAGAGAGGAAGCTGTACAGGAGCACAAGACAAGTCACGTGTTGGTCTTTGAAATGCATCCAAACCAAAGCCCAGCCTCTAGGACTACATAGAGGATCCTGTCAGGGTGCAAGGTAAATTATAACACACAATTATATTGTAATGCAAATACTAAAAAAAAAGCTGAAAGGCAGATTTGCAATGCAGCTGTAATGGGCTACTGTAACCTGTCTTTAGTGAAAATGAGGTCCCTGGTGATAGGTTCCCTTTCATGAACAATAATAATTTCTGGCACATGATCGTACAGTTTTTCTCACAGAGAAGAAAAGTATAAGACCCATGTGCTTTTGCTACTACTATCCTTTGTATAGAATTTCTATATAGTAAAGCTATCAGTGATCAGTTCCGTTATGGTATAGTATATGGTATAGTGTTATCCCGGGGTTATGGTTTCAAACCTCCTCATTACCCCATTACCTGTATCCATCTGTTTACTTAAACTGTTATCCCGGGACACACATTGGAGGAAAGATCTGGGCTGGCATTTAACCATCCCTTCTACAGCTATGGTGATAGTTTAGCTGGGGGAATCTTTTATTACCTGTAATGTCATATATAACAATGACAAACATGTCACCACTTGTTACTTTTTAACCACCATATTCTTTTGGTATCATTTGAGAGTGAGAATATATTTTCTATAAATTTATTTCACCTTTCGACTATTTACACCTATAAAATGTGACTACCCTGAGTACATTCTCTTTATCTGCACCTCCCTGTGGAAATGTTCAGAAATATAATTTATAATATAATGTGGGCCTTGTATAAAATCCTTTTCACAGGGCAAATCCCAATACCCCTTTGGGGACACTTAATAATCCTAACATTAGATTCATTGCTCATTGCAGTATGTGAGGTTGACATAAAGCGTATGGTATGGATAAGGATACTACAGTATGTGTGCCCGGGAGGATTTCCATCTTTATCCCCATTCCATCCTAGAAAGCATATGCTCTAAGAAACGTAATTTATTTTTAATCTGATAAACAGATATGTAACAGATGTAGCGGAGCTGAGACAGTCCCTTGACGAAATTCCTTGCGATATCCTGGATTATCGGCGGTTTAATAAAGTGCAAACCTACTGAATTATTGCATTATCTCAAAGGGTGTTCTCTATGCATTAATGTTGCAGTTACAAAGAAGAGGATATCTCTGCTGCTGGGCTAGAGATCCTTTTGCCCTATATTGAAATATACACTCCATGTATAGAGTGAACGTAGGTAATTACAAGCTTATATCAGGCAAGAGTTGAATATATTGTTGCCTCATGTCCTCGAGCCCATTGATTCCATAAAACTCTTGTCTGCTCCTTGTATGTTCCTGACTCAGTGGTGACCATTCTGACACTTTATTGGGTTACATACAGTGAAAAATATAAAATTTATATAAATTATATAAATTTGTTTGCACATTGTTGAAAGACATAAGTATTCGATCCTCTATCAACCATCAAGAGTTGTGGCTCCTACAGACCAATTATTAGCTCTTAAACACCTCCTTACCTGGATTACAGACAGTGGGGCACATTTACTAAGAATATAGGAAACTGCATTATAAGTGCTCTTCCTGTGTATAATGCTCAGTGTGCCAAATTCATTAAGAACGCGCGCCAGAAATCATGAATGTGGCGCTTCCCTGTACTGGCCCGACAGAGTTCTCCAACTATTTTGTGGTGCACCTTTAACATAGGGTGTGCGACAGATTTTGCATGTTAAATACGGCGCTTGGTCCGACTAAGCACTGGAAGGCCCCCTTATTTGTATCTCCTGACTAGTGCAGCTGCGCCACAAAATGGTTGCGAGCGATACATTTGTGGTGCAGACACTTCTTAAATATCTATGATAGCAGTTTGCACCTAAAAGAACGTGCAAAGTCTGTCAAAAAATTTGCGCAAAGCCCTTAGCAAATGTGCGCCAGTGTCTTATACGTCACCCGTATGAAAGACTCCTGTCCACAGACTCAATCACTCAAACCTCACCGCTACAACATGGGCAAGACTAGACCAGGGATGAGATCATAAACCGCCACACGGCTGGAATGGGCTACAAAAATATAAGTAAGACACTTGATGAGATGGAGACAACTGTTGATTGTGGAGGAAATACTATCTGGGGCACCATGCAAAATCTCACCTTGTTGGGTATCTTTGATTATGAGGAATGGGAAAGATCATTCTAAAACTACACGGTGGAACTTGTTAATGACCTCAAGTCAACTGGGACCACAGTCACGAGAAAACCCATTGGTAAGACATTATCCCCTAATGGTTTAAAATCCTGCATTGCACATAAGGTCCCCCTGAAGTTTGCCAAGAACTCCTGGATGATTATGTTATTAGGATAATGTGCTGGGGTCAGATGAGACAAAAATTTAACTCTTTATCATTAACTCAACCTTCCGTTTTTGGAGGAAGAGAAATGCTGCTTATGACCCAAACCTCCTTTAACGTTTTGATAATTTGCCACTGGAATTACCATTACATGACAAATAGAATATCTTTTTTATGGAGGAAATATATAAATATTAAACAATATGTGCCACAGCAGCCGTTCCTCCTCACAATCCATAAGCCCATTTTTATATAGTCTAATGTTTTGTTATATTTACTGTGTTCATTAAAAAATGGCTAGAGCAAACGTTGTAAATCCAGACCACCTTTCTTATAGAATACATTCATTGTTACCTGGAAGAATTAGATTTATCATATATTTCATTAAAATCAATTTTTTTTATATTACACTGGTATAAATGCAAGCCTAACCCCATCAGGTCTTCTTAATAAAACTCGGCTCACTGTGTATCTATATTCCTGGTGGTACATCTATAACGTGGAGGCTATTGCATACTATGACTATACTTGACTGACTTAGGCTATATTTACACTGCCGTTGCCCGCCCGTACCGTACCGTAGCGGGCAACGGCAGTGTACGGGGAGAGGAGGAGGAGATGAGCGCAGCTCACCCCTGCCCCTCTCCATAGGAAGTAATGGCACACGGCGCCATATTACGGGAAAAGATAGGACAGGTCCTATCTTTTTCCGGGTATGGAGCGGTACGGTGCCGCATGTGTGCTGCACCGTACCGCTCCCGTAGGGCGCCGTGCGCCCATTGACGTCTATGGAGGACGTATATCGGCCGTATATATGTCCTCCATACGTTAGTGTGAATGTAGCCTTATAGTGATTTCTATCTATTCAAAAATATATTCAACTAAACCTATCGGTCACCATAACATACTATATCAGTCTTGCCCGGCCTTGGTTACTTAGCCAGCCTCAGAACCAGACTGGCATTAGTATCGGTGAGAGGTATCAGTGCTATAGCCCTGAATTGTGAACTACAGTTTAATCAAGATTTGAGATCAGTTCAATAAATCACTGGCCGAACTACTGATGATTTGGAAGACAATATCTTATCTGTGCTTTCCAACAAAATAAAATAAAATCTGTAGTTGACATGTGAACATTTCCATCTAAAAGGGTTCTCTCTGTTTTTGATATCCTGAAATGGGAACGGAGCTGCAGTTACCTGTCCTGACCACTACACATAAAACAGAGCTGTGCTTCTGGCTTTATTCTCTGTGTAAGACCTGTTCCACACTTGCGAGTGTGATGCGATGCTGCCGGGATCGCACGACCCGAACGCTGCACACCGGGAGTGAACTCAGCATGTCAGTACACTCCGGGTGTGCAGCGTTTGGGCTGTGCGATCCCGGCAGCATGCGTTGCAAGTGTGATGCGAGTTCATCGCATCACACTCGCAAGTTTGGAACGGGCCTTAGTTTCAATGCAACAGTTGAGCCGTAGGGGTTTTGGGTGCTGATCCCCAGCTCATGGTGATAGGTCATCTCTATCAATAACATAGAAGACCCCTTATAGAACCTATAGAGTGCAGGAGAAGAGAACATGAAGTATCTGTATATACATGCCTACAAGAGGTAATGATTTTCAGTATCGTTCCTGTCTACAGTTACATCATAGCAGAATAAAACTCAAGGTTACAATCTGGATTTGGAGTGCTGACCACCAACATCATGGCTGAAGGGGGGGCACTTCTTTACATTACACTATGTAAAGGACATTCAGAGTAATTAATAATAATAATTATAAAACTTGGTTGTTCCCCAGGGTCAGAACAAGCAATAATTTTTATGACCAACCCAGGAAAGTTATCCAAGCTCTGCAAAACGTTCTCCATTTGAACACATCCCAAAATAACAGCTTTGAACACTAAGCAAGGTCTATTACAATATAAAATGTCTCTCAGTCTGTAGCATAAAAATAACAACCAAAACGTTTTTTACTATTCATCCCCTTAGCAAAAATGCATAGTTTTTAATTATTACTTTAATTGCGATAACATTCCTATTCTTTACTAAATGTAGAAATATAATTTCGTTATTGATGACTTCATGGACAGCAGTAATAGCCGTGTTATCTACATAATATATGAAGATAGCACTTAGGATGAGATATTTTTATGTATATGTATAGATATAAAGAATCATATGAAGACATATTTCAGAAGTAAAAAGATGGTTTGTATTATGATGTTATACCTCTTTTAGCCTGTTGGTGGTGAAGAGAGCATTGTTTGTTTATGCATAGTTTTATACAACAGCAATACCTTATATATGGAAATAAGTATCTTATTAATCACATGAATAGGAGTTATAAAAGGGTACCCAACTTCACTTTTATCCATTATCCTTTTATCCTGGTGCTCCAGTTATTCTGGTGAAACTGTGATGGAAGTTGAGGGGGGCACCATATAAATGACACAAAGAGGAGGGGGATTTAGAAGCTTGTATGGTTTTCTGGTGTACACACCATGAAATAGTTGCAATTCCTGGCCAGGAATTGTAACTATTGCCCGGCAGGGGCATAGGCTGGTACAGGGCATTCTAGCTATAGTTAGTGCCAGTTCCTGGCGTAGGTTAAAGGGCAATTCTATGCCAGACAGGGCTTGGCATAGAACTGTCTGCACGCCAGCCATCGGATATATATATCAGGAGGCTGGAGCCTCTAGATATATCCAGCAAAGCGGGAGGGGCGGAGATTACATCAAATACTGGCGCACTAAAAAGTTGTAGTTGGTAAAGGTGGTCAAAGGTCCTCTTTAATGTACCCTCAGGGGAAAGTGCTGATAAATGCATACAACACCTTATTACTTCTATTAAACCTGAATGAACCAATATATACCACCTGGGGTATACATGATAGCTGATACTACACTGTGGACTGTTTTACTTATCTTATTACTGGAAAGCTTTGAAGAAAGATGCCTTATATTACAAGCCTGAGGTCTACAGCTTCTAGCAATATTGGCAGGTTGGACCCTGATATTTCTATATATAGCATTGCCTTTATAATACAAATAATTTGTGTAATGAAGATTATAAATGACTGTAAAGAACGCATGCAGTCAACTGCATATTTTACAAGCAATATCTATATTAAGGATTGTTTCTTTGGCAGGCCAGAATCCAGCTGGACATGCAATATTTACACGTCAAAAATTTCATAAAATTATAGGATATTCAAGTTACACACTCGCAATGTCACCTCGAAGCTATACACTCTGGAAATGAAAGAGTTAAATCGGAGTCAAGTCGGATGCTTCACCTTGGGTAAACTGTTCGGTCTTAAAGGAACTCTGCCATTTCCAGATTGCTCTACTTAGAGGGAACACTGCATTGAAGACTTGAGATTATATCAGTATGACTGCATATATCCATATGTACTGCTACTTCATAGCTGCATATATGCACCCATACGCCCCATTCACACACATGTACAGCATATGTTATACATGAATTTCTTCCTTTTCTGAATCCGGGGTCACCGGCCTTGAAACACTAAAAATATCCTGACACGGTATTTGGAGGGGGCTGGAAGGGGTTTTTGGGGGTGTTGGGGGTGCTTTCTGCTCTGACAAAAGTTTTAGGATTTCCGCCACCTGCTGCTCGAGTGTGGTCATGCGACAACTTAGAGACTGAATGTCGTCCTTGAGCTCATGTTTAACCTCTTGCAGCGTGGTCTGTAAGGCCTGTTCAGGGATAGGGTAAAAAGGGTGCTTTGCATCCGCTTGGATTGGGCTATGTTCAAGTGGGCTACGAGTTTCTCCAGCTTTGTCTAATCGAAGGTCACTTTTTGTGATACCACTGTCACAAGAGTCGGTTTTTCTCAAAGGATTTTTAGACACCCCACTTTCTGGGTCTAGACACTTGGGGTCATCTGAAAGCAAACCCATGGACTCTGCTTTTGTGACATTGTTCCAATCCTCTTTCTTCTCCTCGTGAGCCTGCATGTTGTTCTTTAATCTCAGCCAACCCTTGGCATTAGCGTTCTTCATGGGTATGGGACTGGTCACTTTAAGACATTTTGGGTCGCTGTTGCCATTTGGCTTTAGTTCTATGACATCCCTGTTGTTCTGCTTCAAAGACTCGCTGGTTCTGACATAGGAAAGAGATGTCTGAATGGGTGTTATCTGGGACACTGTTACCACACTGGTGCCAGTAATAACAGCTCCATTGTGCACGGAACGATTCTCCACTTGGATTTGGTTCCTCTCCAGGTCACTGTGCGCTGAGCCTTGGTTTCGTAACTCTTTCTGCTGTTTGAATTTCTGAAAAAGCTTCCGTACCGGGTGGTCTACAGGGATGGTAAGGGTCACCTCATTCTTCTGCCGCTGTCGTTCTTCCTCTTCTTTCTTTACATCACTGATTTTGCGGAATACAATCTGATAGAATGAAAAGAAACAAAAGCATTAAAAATAAAGTTGGGTTTCACTGGGAGAAATAAGACATGCTTGGCCAGGAAACCTTATACACAGCAATTTCTTTTTTTATGTATAAATGCATTGCTCCGAGGCAGGAGACTGAAATGTTGTAATAAGTATTTGGAGGAAAATACAATCCTGTTTTATTATAGTTCTCTCCTTCTCCCTCCACGAGGCCTGAGAAGTATAACCTCTATCTCAAGATAAAACAAGGAAAAACATTTCTATGAACCTTAAAGAGCAAATAAATGAATTTCTTTGAATCCCCCACTATTGCTACAGTTCATGAAAGGTTATTCACTCCATCTCATTTGTATTGACTGTCTGTCCTTAGGGTAATATATCAATATGTAATGGATGGTTAAAGGGCCATGCTCTCTTTAAAGGGGTTTTGTAGACCCAGAAATGGCAAACTGCCCTTTTTTTTTTAAACAAAATAAAGGATTATTCACCTCTCCAGAACCCAGCAGTGAATTGTCCACATGATACTAGGGTCTCTACCGCTTCATTCCCCAGTGTCTTTATGTTAATACACGAAAAGCTGGGTTCAGATTAAGTTTTCTTTCATATGTTAGAAGGATAAATTGAGACGATTCGCGATGTGTCCTTATAACATATGGCACAGACGTATACCACTATATGGTATACAATGGGCTATGTCACACGGTGCCTCCTCCTGGCCTCTGAATGTCAGGGAGCAGTGAACATTGTCAGCAGCTAGTGATGTTTGGGGTCTTTTCCCAGTTATGTCATTGTTTTTTTATGGACAATGACATCACTGGGGTCCACCCTTCTGCTGAGAAATGTATGCGTTCAGTGGAGGGCGAGGTTGATGTTTTACTACTGCATCCTTCCTCTATAGACTTCACTGGCCTCTGCTGGGCATACATAAAGCTCAGCAGGAGGCAGCAGAATGGAAAGAGGCACCTTGCTATGTTTTTCCCTTATACATATATCGGAAGCTTTTCTGGTGTATACACTCGGTCTAAACCTAGCCCCACTATGTTGCTGTACCACTGTTTTCTCTATAGTCCCCCTATTAACTGTTAACAATTGGTCACCTGGTTATGAGTGTCCCAGAAGTGAACAGATGAATCCATCTGATAAATCCATTTGTGGGCCCTGCGCTTGGTGAGCCCACAGTTCTTGTATGAGTTTTGCAGAACCCTCAAAGCACCCTCACAGTATGTCATACAGATATTACTCACCATACAGAATTTAAACCACTCTATTTTATTTTTAGATATTGTATAAATATAATATATAGCCAACCAGTATCCTTCCTCCCTTGGCCTTTCAAATCATCTTTCTACTGCCTGCTACTTTATGGGCATGTATTATTGGCTCAAAAAGCAAAAAGAGCTTAAATTAAAGGCAAAGATAAGTCAACAGGTTACTGACAGGGCTCTTAGGTAAGTTGCAAGCAACCTGTACAGTGAGGGCCGGTTTAATATAGGTTGAAGCCTATGGGCACAAAATCTGGTGAGGGTCTCCACTGAATTTAGCCCAGACAGTGGTACACATTACTATTCTAAATTAATATTTATATTCTAAAAGTTTGTCTACCTACATGTTACTGGCCTAGCTGGCACAGTGGCAGTGTTAGTAGTACTGACTACTAGTCACCATGCCAGTCCCATACGCCGCTGCTTTCCTGAGTGTTCTCTTTCCTCCTATCATAGAGTGGGGTGAATGATCTGTGAGGAAGTAAACTTAACACTGCTGGCTGTCAACCAGTGTTAGGTACTAGGATGTCAGTCTGTATGTAAATCACGCTCCATGCAGAATAAGAGTGAGTATGGAAAGGCTGGGCAGGCACACTCTTACAGACCGAGCCAGTGAGACACTGTCACAGATTGGAGGAAGGCGCGGTGGCACCATTGCTGAGCATCACTCCTAGAGTGGTGAGTTGACTGTTGGACATTGCTGTCGGGGCCCACCTTATGAGTAAAGTGGTGGGGGCCCCAGGGCGCACACCCCTGAAGCCATCCCTATAATCCCGCCCTGTGTACAGTGGTGGCCCCCATGAAAAGATTTTAGTGGTGGATCATAGGCATTTTGGTCAGACACTGTAAGTCACTGATTTTAAATTAAAGTATATATTTAGAAGTTTGTTAGGTTGGATTGGAGACATTTCAACATATTGTACATATAAAAACAGAGCTTCCTTCTGTCCAGGTGATAGGACCCTAGTGTACATTATTTTATTGGGTCTATTATGCACCGATGGTGTCAGTTGAATGACAAATCCTGGACATGGTTTCTTAATTCCCCTAATACTGATACTTATTCTGATAATTCATAACTTGACAAAAGACATCATCAGGTTTTGTTCTCATTAATAATACCCCAAAGACTAGCGTTTAATTTAACAAGTGGCCAATATTCTACCCAAAATTGCAAAGCTGAAAACTTAGTAATGAAGATTGTGTAAAGGAAGGGTTACAGCTTCCAATATTATCTGCTCAATTACCAGAAGCACGGGCTATCATTACATTATTAAAGTTTTACTTTGCGCTTCATTATCTCCCTAATGAGCTCAACAAATGACACTGGGATTGTTTTAATATGTTAACCATTGGGGGAGAGCAGAATTTCTTTTTATCAATTAGGAAGAAGATATAAAGTTGTTTGGATAATTTTATATGGTGGTGAAGTACTTCAAGGAAATCTACTGTCTGGGAAATCTAATTCCCTATAAAACAGCATCACTGACAAAATGCACTTTGCCCCCAGATGCAGGACCGGACCTTGCGATAGTTTTTATGGTCCCCTTTTCCTTAAAAAGATATTTACAGAATGCTAATGAGCTGCAGGTGCTCCATGTTGGAGTGTTATTGGCCGTGCAGCAGGTGCCCGGAGGGTATCGGATGACAAAGCTCCGACCACTTGTGGCTCTTTTACATAGTTTGAAAACATATTTTTTAGGAAAAGGAGACCATAAAAAACTATTATAAGGTCATATCCGGCATCAGGGTGAAGAGTGGATTCAGTTAGTGACACTGCTTTATATGAATGTATGAATCAGACGGTAGATTTCCTTTAAAAAGATTTAAATCACTAGAAGTTTGTGGTCATAACTACCTAAAAATATAGAAAAGGCATAGCAGTGCATAGGGCAAGAGTTAGACTTTAGACTTTTTAGACTTTATACAACTTTTAATGTCTAAGGGCAAACTCTAAACTGTAGCCTCCCTTTCATCTTACAGCATCTATTCTTTACAAAGCCTTGCTAAATTCCCCAGAAGGTGTGAAGGAATTAATCTAGTCATCAGATATATGGTACATGCTTCTGCTTTCTTTTTAGAGCTGCGTACAGCCTGGCGGATAGTATGTACCACTTGAGCAGGTATCAGGGAAGATCGCTATTAGAGATGAGCGAACATGCTCGTCCGAGCTTGATGCTCGGTCGAGCATTAGGGTACTCGAAACTGCTCGTTACTCGGACGAATACTTCGCCCGCTCGAGAAAATGGCAGCTCCCGCCGTTTTGCTTTTTGGCGGCCAGAAACAGAGCCAATCACAAGCCAGGAGACTCTGCACTCCACCCAGCATGACGTGGTACCCTTACACGTCGATAGCAGTGGTTGGCTGGCCAGATCAGGTGACCCTGGGATAGACTAGCCGCTGGCCGCGCTGCTCGGATCATTCTGTCTCTGGATGCCGCTAGGGAGAGAGCTGCTGCTGGTCAGGGAAAGCGTTAGGGTGTTCTATTAGCTTACTGTTAGGCAGGAGTGATTCTCAAAGAACCCAACAGCCCTTCTTAGGGCTACAATAACGTTCTACTTTTTTTATTTTAATTTGCATCTATTACCATTTTGTGAGGAATTAGCAGGGGGACTTGCTACCGTTGTGTTTAGCTCTTAGTGGCACACATATCCATAGCAAAGACCGAAGTGGGAAAATTCAGTAGGGGTTGGATTTCTATTAGGCAATAACTCAGTGTCATCTCATCTGGCATAGTAGTGTGCTTCCTTTGATACTTGGCTAGAAAATAGCCATAGGAGAATACAAACAGCTTCTTGAAGCCTACAGTAGCGTTCTATATATTTGATTTCTGGTTGATCTGCTGGTGGCTGTAGTTTCTGCAGTGCATGTACTTGCCAATTCTGAGCAATTTGTAGTGAGACTTGCGACCGCTGTGTTCTGCGCTTAGTGGCGCACATATCCATAGCAAAGGCCGAAGTGGGAAAATTCAGTAGGGGTTGGATTTCTATTAGGCAATAACTCAGTGTCATCTCATCTGGCATAGTAGTGTGCTTCCTTTGATACTTGGCTAGAAAATAGCCATAGGAGAATACAAACAGCTTCTTGAAGCCTACAGTAGCGTTCTATATATTTGATTTCTGGTTGATCTGCTGGTGGCTGTAGTTTCTGCAGTGCATGTACTTGCCAATTCTGAGCAATTTGTAGTGAGACTTGCGACCGCTGTGTTCTGCGCTTAGTGGCGCACATATCCATAGCAAAGGCCGAAGTGGGAAAATTCAGTAGGGGTTGGATTTCTATTAGGCAATAACTCAGTGTCATCTCATCTGGCATAGTAGTGTGCTTCCTTTGATACTTGGCTAGAAAATAGCCATAGGAGAATACAAACAGCTTCTTGAAGCCTACAGTAGCGTTCTATATATTTGATTTCTGGTTGATCTGCTGGTGGCTGTAGTGTCTGCAGTGCATGTACTTGCCAATTCTGAGCAATTTGTAGTGAGACTTGCGACCGCTGTGTTCTGCGCTTAGTGGCGCACATATCCATAGCAAAGGCCGAAGTGGCAAAATTCAGTAGGGGTTGGATTTCTATTAGGCAATAACTCAGTGTCATCTCATCTGGCATAGTAGTGTGCTTCCTTTGATACTTGGCTAGAAAATAGCCATAGGAGAATACAAACAGCTTCTTGAAGCCTACAGTAGCGTTCTATATATTTGATTTCTGGTTGATCTGCTGGTGGCTGTAGTTTCTGCAGTGCATGTACTTGCCAATTCTGAGCAATTTGTAGTGAGACTTGCGACCGCTGTGTTCTGCGCTTAGTGGCGCACATATCCATAGCAAAGGCCGAAGTGGGAAAATTCAGTAGGGGTTGGATTTCTATTAGGCAATAACTCAGTGTCATCTCATCTGGCATAGTAGTGTGCTTCCTTTGATACTTGGCTAGAAAATAGCCATAGGAGAATACAAACAGCTTCTTGAAGCCTACAGTAGCGTTCTATATATTTGATTTCTGGTTGATCTGCTGGTGGCTGTAGTTTCTGCAGTGCATGTACTTGCCAATTCTGAGCAATTTGTAGTGAGACTTGCGACCGCTGTGTTCTGCGCTTAGTGGCGCACATATCCATAGCAAAGGCCGAAGTGGCAAAATTCAGTAGGGGTTGGATTTCTATTAGGCACTAACTCAGTGTCATCTCATCTGGCATAGTAGTGTGCTTCCTTTGATACTTGGCTAGAAAATAGCCATAGCAATAGGATAGGATTGTTTGGTTTTAAAAACTCAAAAAAAAACAAAAAACACAAAAAAAAAAAAAAAAAAAAAAACACAAAAAAACACAAAAAAAAACAAAAAGAAGTAAAAAAAAAAAAAAAGTTATAACTCTCATTTTAAAAATGTTTAACCCGAGGGCTAGGGGTAGAGGACGAGGGCGGGGACGTGGGCGTCCAACTACTGCAGGGGTCAGAGGCCGTGGTCCTGGGCGGGGTGAGACACCACCTGCTGATGAGGGAGCAGGGGAACGCCGCAGAGCTACACTCCCTAGGTTCATGTCTGAAGTTACTGGGACTCGTGGTAGAGCACTGTTGAGGCCAGAACAGTGCGAACAGGTGATGTCGTGGATTGCTGACAATGCTTCGAGCAATTTGTCCACCACCAGTCAGTCTTCCACGCAGTCCACCCATGTCACCGAAATCCCCACTCCTCCAGCTCCTGCACCTCAGCCTCCTCCCCCCCAGTCTGCCCCCTCCCAGGAAAATTTGCCATTTGAACCGGCATACTCTGAGGAACTGTTTTCTGGACCCTTCCCACAGTCACAAACCACTTGTCCGGTTGCTGCTGAGCAATTTTCCGATGCCCAGGTTTTCCACCAGTCACAGTCTGTGGGTGATGATGACCTTCTTGACGTAGTGGAAGTGTGTAAAGAGGTGTCCGACGATGAGGAGACACGGTTGTCAGACAGTGGGGAAGTTGTTGTCAGGGCAGGAAGTCCGAGGGGGGAGCAGACTGAGGGATCGGAGGATGATGAGGTGACAGACCCAAGCTGGGTTGAGAGGCCGGGTGAACACAGTGCTTCTGAGACGGAGGAGAGTCCTCGACCTGAACAGGTTGGAAGAGGCAGTGGTGGGGCCAGACGGAGAGGCAGGGCCAGAGCTGGTGCATCAGCGCCACTGTCAACTAGTGAAGCTCCCGTGGTGAGGGCTCTTGCGGCGAGGGCTAGATCTTCAGAAGTGTGGAGGTTCTTTAAGGAAACACCGGATGACCGACGGACTGTGGTGTGCAACATTTGCCAAACCAGGCTCAGCAGGGGTTCCACCACTACTAGCTTAACTACCACCAGTATGCGCAGGCATATGAATGCTAAGCACCCCACTCAGTGGCAACAAGCCCGTTCACCTCCGGCCGTGCACACCACTGCTCCTTCCCCTGTGTCAGCTGCTAGTCAGCCCCCTGCCCAGGACCCTGGCACAAAAACCCCATCGTCGCCTCCACGATCCTCCACAGCATCCACCAGCGTTCAGCTCTCCATACCCCAGACGCTGGAGCGGAAACGCAAATATAGTGCAACCCACCCGCACGCCCAAGCCCTTAATGTGCACATCTCCAGATTGCTTAGCCTGGAGATGCTGCCCTATAGGCTAGTAGAGACCGAGGCCTTTCGCAACCTCATGGCGGCGGCCGCCCCTCGGTATTCGGTCCCCAGCCGCCACTACTTTTCCCGATGTGCCGTCCCAGCCCTGCACCAGCACGTGTCAGACAACATCATCCGTGCCCTGACCAACGCCGTTTCTGACAAGGTCCACCTGACCACGGACACGTGGACGAGTGCTGCCGGGCAGGGCCACTATATATCGCTGACGGCACATTGGGTTAACTTGGTGGAGGCTGGGACCGAGTCTGACCCTGGGGCTGCTCATATACTGCCGACGCCGAGGATTGCGGGGCCTACCTCGGTCCAGGTGTTTCAGGCCTACTATGCCTCCTCCTCCTCCCACCCCTCCTCCACCTCCTCCTCCGAACTACCATCCGTGGGCACGGCGCCATCAGTCGGTAGCTCTAGGCACAGCAGCAGTGCCGTCGCTAAGCGACAGCAGGCGGTGCTCAAACTGCTGAGCCTAGGCGACAAAAGGCACACCGCCCAAGAGCTATTACAGGGCATCACGGCGCAGACTGATCTGTGGCTGGCACCGCTGAACCTCAAGCCGGGAATGGTTGTGTGTGACAACGGCCGTAACCTGGTGGCGGCTCTGCAACTCGGCAGACTGACACATGTGCCATGCCTGGCCCATGTGTTAAATCTGATAGTGCAGCGTTTCCTCAAGACATACCCCAATCTGTCTGATTTGCTCACGAAGGTGCGCCGCATCTGTGCGCATTTCAGGAAGTCCAGCCCAGATGCTGCCACTCTCAGGGCAGCGCAGCGCCGCCTCCAACTGCCCGCTCACCGACTGTTGTGCGACGTGCCCACGAGGTGGAATTCAACACTGACCATGTTATCCAGAGTTTACCAGCAGCGCAGAGCGATTGTAGACTGCCAGATGTCAACTTCCACCAGAACTGGTAGTCAGGTCAGTCAGCTTCCTCAAGTCTACAATGAGGAGTGGACGTGGATGTCTGATATCTGTCAGGTGCTGAGTAACTTTGAGGAGTCAACACAGATGGTCAGTGGCGATGCCGCCATCATCAGCCTCACCATCCCGCTGCTTGGCCTGTTGAAAAACTCTCTGGTCAGCATGAAGTCGGAAGCTTTGCGCTCGTCACAAGAGACGGGGGAAGAATATTCCCTTGTTGATAGCCAAAGCACCCTGAGGTCTGTTTCTCAGCGCATATCGGAGGAGGTGGAGGTGGAGGAGGATGAGGAGGAAGAGGAGGAGAATGTTGGCGAGACACAAGAGGGGACCATTGTTGAGTCCTTCACTGTTCAGCGTGTATGGGCAGAAGAAGAGGAGTTGGAGGAGTTGGAGGAGGAGGAAATGGACAGTCAGGCCAGTGAGGGGAGTGAATTCTTACGCGTTGGTACTCTGGCGCATATGGCAGATTTCATGCTAGGCTGCCTATCCCGTGACCCTCGCGTTCAAAGAATTTATTCCAGCACCGATTACTGGGTGTTCACTCTCCTGGACCCACGGTACAAGCAAAATCTTTCCACTCTCATCCCTGCAGAGGAAAGGAGTGTGAGAATGCATGAATACCAGCAGGCCCTGGTGCACAAGCTGAAACAGTATTTCCCTTCTGACAGCGCTAGCGGCAGAGTGCGTAGTTCTGCGGGACAAGTAGCGAGGGAGAGTAGGCGAGCAGGCAGCTTGTCCAGCACTGGCAAGGGTACGCTTTACAAGGCTTTTGCCAGCTTTATGTCACCCCAGCAAGACACTGTCACCTGTCCCCAGTCTCGGCAGAGTAGGGCTGATCTTTACAGAAAGATGGTGAGGGAGTACGTAGCTGACCATACCATCGTCCTAAATGATCACACAGCTCCCTACAACTACTGGGTTTCAAAGCTGGACATGTGGCACGAACTGGCGCTGTACGCCTTGGAGGTTCTTGCCTGCCCTGCCGCTAGCGTCTTGTCCGAGCGGGTTTTCAGTGCAGCTGGTGGCATCATCACCGATAAGCGTACACGCCTGTCGACTGACAGCGCTGACAGGCTGACGCTTATTAAAATGAATAAAGGCTGGATTTCTCAGAATTTCCAATCTCCACCAGGTGAAGGAAGCTCAACCTGAATAATTGATCCACTCCTCCTCCTCCTCCTCATTTTCCTCCTTCTCCTCCTCTTTGTACAGTAAAGCAGAGGAAAATGGCTATTTTTTGACAGGGCCCACTGGCTCTTGCTATAGTACTTCATGCATTTAATTTTTCTGGAGGGCCACCTACCCGGTCCTCTGTTTGAAACAATTTTTGTGAGTGCCACATACAGGCACTCAATCTATTCCATTTTTCTGGAGGGCCACCTACCCGGTCCTCTGTTTTAAAAAATTTTTGGGACTGCCACATACAGGCACTCAATCTATTCCATTTTACTGGAGGGCCACCTACCTGCTCCTCTGGTTTGAAACATTTTTGGGACTGCCACATACAGGCACTCAATCTATTCCATTTTACTGCAGGGCCACCTACCTGCTCCTCTGGTTTGAACAATTTTTGGGACTGCCACATACAGGCACTCAATCTATTCCATTTTACTGGAGGGCCACCTACCTGCTCCTCTGGTTTGAAACATTTTTGGGACTGCCACATACAGGCACTCAATCTATTCCATTTTACTGCAGGGCCACCTACCTGCTCCTCTGGTTTGAACAATTTTTGGGACTGCCACATACAGGCACTCAATCTATTCCATTTTACTGGAGGGCCACCTACCTGCTCCTCTGGTTTGAAACATTTTTGGGACTGCCACATACAGGCACTCAATCTATTCCATTTTACTGCAGGGCCACCTACCTGCTCCTCTGGTTTGAAGAATTTTTGGGACTGCCACATACAGGCACTCAATCTATTCCATTTTACTGGAGGGCCACCTACCTGCTCCTCTGGTTTGAAGAATTTTTGGGACTGCCACATACAGGCACTCAATCTATTCCATTTTACTGGAGGGCCACCTACCTGCTCCTCTGGTTTGAAACATTTTTGGGACTGCCACATACAGGCACTCATTCTATTCCATTTTACTGGAGGGCCACCTACCTGCTCCTCTGGTTTGAAAAATGTTTGGGACTGCCACATACAGGCACTATCCAAATTAAATTGTCTCCATAGCAGCCTCCACACGTTGTCTCCATTGCTACCTCCAAAAGTCGTCCATATAGCTGCCTCCATACATCGTCCCTTTATCAAACGAGGTGTGTCAGGCAGAAATTTGGGTTGTTTTCATGGATTCCACATCAAAGTTGTTAACTTTGTCGCCACCCTGCTGTGTTATCCACAAAATATACTGGCAAACTTTTACCATTTAGGGATATTATTTCAGCGCTTCTTGCGCATCTGTTTACATTCCCCTCACCCGGCATATCCTAAACTTATAAGAACGCTACTACACTTGATCTTATACAAAAGGTTCTTAGAAGTGCTGTTTGGGGAGTAGCCTAGAGACAGGGGCTTGGATTGGCGAAAGCTCGCCTGGCAGCGGAGCGCCAGCTCCATGCGCATCATGCGCTTCTTGCGCATCTGTTTACATTCCCCTCACCCGCCATATCCCAAACTTATAAGAACGCTACTACACTTAACTTGGTGCAGGCTGGGACCGAGTCTGACCCTGGGGCTGCTCATATACTGGCGACGCAGAGAATTGCGGGGCCTACCTCGGTCCAGGTCTCAAAGGCCTACTATACCTCCTCCCACCCCTCCTCCACCTCCTCCTCCTCCGAATTACCATCCGTGGGCATGGCGCCATCAGTCGGTAGCTCTAGGCACAGCAGCAGTGCCGTCGCTAAGCGACAGCAGGCGGTGCTGAAACTGCTGAGCCTAGGCGATAAAAGGCACACCGCCCAAGAGCTATTACAGGGCATTCCACATCAAAGTTGTTAACTTTGTCGCCACCCTGCTGTGTAATCCACAAAATATACTGGCAAACTTTTACCATTTAGGGATATTATTTCAGCGCTTCTTGCGCATCTGTTTACATTCCCCTCACCCGGCATATCCTAAACTTATAAGAACGCTACTACACTTGATCTTATACAAAAGGTTCTTAGAAGTGCTGTTTGGGGAGTAGCCTAGAAACAGGGGCTTGGATTGGCGAAAGCTCGCCTGGCTGCAGAGCGCCAGCTCCATCACAAGATCCAACTAACATAGTTGCAGCACCTTTAATCTACTACTAGTTCACTGCCTCCATAATAATAATAATCTTTATTTATATAGCGTCATCATATTCTGCAGCGCTTTACAAATCATAGGAAACAAATACAAATGTAATGTAACAGAGCACAACATTTGTATGGAACAACAGGAGTGAGGTCCCTGCTCGCCAGAGCTTACGGTTTATGAAGATGATGGGGTAACACGAGGTAAAAGAATATTTAATGGTCAAGCCATTCTTCTTAGGGAATAGAAAAAAATATAATAAATGGAATTGCTGTCGCTTGAAACACTCAGCCGTCATCTTATATACCAGGTCCAGGGTGAATGGGACTGCAGAGAAGTCTGGTGCCTGTTGGTTGCTGGATAACAGATGGGAGGACGACACAGGACGGGTTAGTAGAAGAGTTAAAACTTCATGCAGTTAATGAGTGTTATAGGCTTGCCTAAAGAAATGGGTTTTAAGAGCACGTTTGAAACTTTGGAGGTTAGGTATTAGTCTGATAGTCCGGGGCAGAGCATTCCATAGAATTGGTGCAGCTCTAGAGAAGTCTTGGAGACGCGAGTGGGAGGTCCGCACTAGGGTAGAGGTTAATCTAAGATCACTGGCGGATCTAAGAGCACGGGTTGGGCGATAGACTGAGATAAGAGAGGAGAGGTAGGGGGGTGCAGCATTATACAGAGCTTTATGGATGAGGGTTATTATTATTTTAAACTATTCGAAAGGAGACTGGCAGCAAGTGCAGCGACTGGCATGAACTGTAAGCATACATGGTCCCCTTATCAAACGAGCTGTGTCAGGCAGAATTTGGGGTTGTTTTCATGGCTTCCATGTTAACTTTGTCGCCACCCTGCTGTGTAATCCACAAAATATACTGGCAAACTTTTATCATGTAGCGATATTATTTGAGCGCTTCTTGCTCACCTCCTTTGGTTCCTCTCTGCCACCCATTGGTTTGAAGCCTGAGTCCATTTAGGGTATGTCGCCATGCCACTCTCTAGCCTGCCGCTGCTGCCGCTGCCTCTGCATGCCGTCCCCTATAGTGTCAGGGTCAATTATTGGATGTTTTAGATGCTATCTAGCTTCATTCTGTCACTCTGTCATGGCCATGCTGTTGCCCATAATTTTGGCATAATGGTGCGATTAGGCAGCCTCAGAGGCATCCATGCATGCTGCCCCTGCTGTTTCCTGTCCATTTCCGTGGTGTTTCCATCCTTTTCTGAGGTTCCCAGGTGTTTGGCCAAGCTTCCCTGTGCAGAGCCTTGGTCCCCTTGAAAAATGCTCGAGTCTCCCATTGACTTCAATGGGGTTCGTTATTCGAGACGAGCACTCGAGCATCGGGAAAAGTTCGTCTCGAATAACGAGTACCCGAGCATTTTAGTGTTCGCTCATCTCTAATCGCTATCTCTTTAATTAATGTCTCTTTCACCACAATGGCTCAATAAATATGGTGTAAAGGTACAATGAGGATCCCGAGCCATACAGGCCTTAGCATGAATGTTATGTAATTTACTGTCACAGAGATGTGTGCTGTAAGCTGCAGTCCCCTGACAATAAACCAATCTACTTTAATTGTACTGTATTGTGCTGAAGACAATGTGGCTTTTATGTTCACACAATTTGCTTCAGATTTCAACCGTGGGATGTTGACTCAGCACCATTATACTATACACATTCATTTTACAGTAACTATCTATCTATCTTTGATATATATCTACAAAATATATATTTATAGAATACTCTTCCTGACTATTAGTCTTGGCTTGATATGTCCCTAGCGGCAGAAGATGATTAGCTTTCTAAAATAATAAGATTTGATATTCTTCTTCTATATTCTATATGTTGCTTCATGTGACTATCCAGGTTTTGTGATGTGGCCTGTTGATGGTTTTATTATCATGAAACCAGGTTTAGGTGGCTATGCCTTTTGGATCGGTCTTTTACCTGCAGTTAATTAACCGGTTGTGATTGACAACTATTCACACTAGTCACCTGTTCCCGGTGTCTGCTGGATCTTTGAGTTCCGTTCCAATCACTACAGAAGCTCGGGTTCTGAGGTCTAAGAGCCCTGCCCACTCTCCTAGCTTGCTGACTATAGATTTCTTCTTAGTTAACTTCTTACTTTGTTTATTACTCTGTTTATTGCTTTCCTGATATTCTGATCTTTGGCTCTTTTTCAGACTACTCTATGGTTTTGTGATTTTGTACAACTGACTCTTTTCAATATTATTATTTGTTTGTACTATTCTGTCTTTGTCTCTGTGTTTCGTACTGCAGGAAGGATTGTCTTCTTATTGTCAACCCACTCCCTAGGGTGGGCAAGACAATAGGAAGGGGCAGCTGGGAAGGGGACTAGTCTCATGGTCCACTGTGGAAAAATAGTAAAAAACACACAGTCTGTTCACCGAATGTTACATGTGGATGTGTCCTCCGTGCTGAAGATCCGCTCCTGGACCGGAGAATCTTGCTGTACGCTACTTTGTGGACTTGGATCCAGCTACAGGAATTCAGACATCAATGCTTGAAAGTTGAAAACTCCATGTCTTTATTAACGGACCTTGGTCACAAATACAAAAAACTTTTCTTGGTGTAACAGTTTAAAATATATACATCAGCGACGCGTTTCAAACGCACTATGCATCCTTCCACATGGCTGTATAGTATACAAAAGACAAACTCACGAACTTAAAAAGGGGAAGTGGATTGCAATTGGATTATCATCACCTGTTGCATTGTTGCACCCTTTCCTCCCCGTGTGCTGTCAACATGCTTAAGATTAAAACACAAACAAATATAAATGTTTAAAAACAAGCATAGAAGCAAACTATATTATCTACTCGGTTACATTGCTAGAATTATAATATTCAAAAACTATATATACATGGGTTAATTACTCCACCAATGGAAAATACATTTGGTACTATATTTAAGTGTATAGAATAATAAACCACCTTCTATTTGTACAGCAAGTATGGTTATAATCCTAATAGATTTACATGGCATAATCGTATAGCAGACCGCTTGGCTTCATTCTTATGTGTGTACAGGGTTCTAACGAACTCAGCGTGTCTGTTCTGTGCGTCATAGGTATCTGACAATTTTCCTTTGCTGTCAGCTGGGAGTAAGACAGCGGCGCATGCGTGGTAATCCTTTTCCACGAGATCTAGCAATACATACGAACAAACGGACTGCACCCTGTTTGGAAACCAAAGATAAAAATCAAACAAAATCAGCTAGACATCGGCAGCCCCAATCATCATATATCCATTGGCAGGTACGGTATCCAAATAAGCACAGTAATGGTTATCCTAATACTAAAAATTACCACGCATGCGCCGCTGTCTTGCTCCCAGCTGACAGCAAAGGAAAATTGTCAGATACCTATGACGCACAGAACGGACACGCTGAGTTCGTTAGAACCCTGTACACACATAAGAATGATGCCATAAGTACAACAAGCGGTCTGCTATACGATTATGCCATGTAAATCTATTAGGATTATAACCATACTTGCTGTACAAATAGAAGGTGGTTTATTATTCTATACACTTAAATATAGTACCAAATGTATTTTCCATTGGTGGAGTAATTAACCCATGTATATATAGTTTTTGAATATTATAATTCTAGCAATGTAACCGAGTAGATAATATAGTTTGCTTCTATGCTTGTTCTTAAACATTTATATTTGTTTGTGTTTTAATCTTAAGCATGTTGACAGCACACGGGGAGGAAAGGGTGCAACAATGCAACAGGTGATGATAATCCAATTGCAATCCACTTCCCCTTTTTAAGTTCGTGAGTTTGTCTTTTGTATACTATACAGCCATGAGAAAGGACGCATAGTGCGTTTGAAACGCGTCGCTGATGTATATATTTTAAACTGTTACGCCAAGAAAAGTTTTTTGTATTTGTGACCAGGGTCCGTTAATAAAGACATGGAGTTTTCAACTTTCAAGCATTGATGTCTGAATTTCTGTAGCTGGATCCAAGTCCACAAAGTAGCGTCATGGTCCACTGTCTTTCTCTGTGTACAGAGTTTGTTTCTAGAACCTTCATTACACAGAGGCTCTGCTTTGACGTCACGTTGACAATGTGCCTCACGTACCATACGTATTAGGCTGTACAGGTGTGTGCTGTCGACGCCAGGGACAGAGACTGGTTCTGATGGGATACTCCACACTGGATGGGACAGAGGTCAATTTTAGTTCTTTATTAGTTTAACACCGCCTTGGGCAAATGGTATTAAAAAGAACTAAACTGCACAAAACCCTTCTAAGTTTATATCATAAGGGACTTTCTATCATATCCTTATAAAATGTACTAGCAATCAATTAAATTAAACAAAATGTGCAATCAACCTTTTGCTTTTTGCGGGACTATGGACACTTAGTCCCGCAAGTTAAAATTAAATATAAAAAAAACAAAACAAAAAAAACAAGAGCATTATTTGGTCGAGGAGCTCGCTGCTGACTAACAGGTTTTGGCTAATTAAGTAGAACACTAATGTCCCAGTTTATGAGCACTGCACATATAAATAATTGATAGGCTGATAAATAATGCAACGTAACTGTACCTTGCGACAGCACAATTAATATGACATCAACTTAACGCAAAAGTGCAGTTATGTACGTAATGATAAATTCATTGATTTTATTTAACTCAGTAAATTGCCTACATCTAATATTTATTACCAGAATCCAAAGAAATTCATAGTTATATGTATTTCTTCTGCATCTTGAATTTATATTTCATCGTTTTATGAAAGGCAATTGTATTTTATGACCTTGAAAAAAATTTGTGTGCAGAACGTATCATTACTAAAGTTTGTCTTTTTTTAAACAACTCCAATAATATTCCATTTCTTCTAGCGGCAGATACTGTGACAACAACAATATAATTTACTATTATGTAGCCACACTATTCTGCATGGTGTATATGTGCTATATGACTACTTATTTAAGCCACATAAATCTTTGGAAAGTCCATTATTTTCAGCATGTCACCCAAAAATATACTTATCATAATCTGGCATTGACTGACTTTCTGATGAGAACTCAGCAACATAGGGGAACATTTACCCATAACCCATGCAAATTTTTGGGATCCAGGAAATCAGGGTGGTCTCACACAGAGGTGCGATGCAGCATTTTCCCCGGACAGGTTGTCAAAACAAGCAGCAAATTGGAGGAACCAAAAGGAAGCCCATATACTACTGAAAAGCATAACTGCTACTCATCTGTGCCAAGAACCAGCCTGGTCCTTTCCTGATCCCACCCCTTCACCACACCAGATATATCCGGCGGCTCCTGTCTCCTGATATATTCAGGGGCAAGCTGCTGGACATTTGTATGCCAGGTCTTCATGGTAATGAATTCTGCTATAAGTTTCAAATGAAAGACACAGGTTTTAGCTAGTGTGCAGGTGCAGAGGTTTCCAGGCCACTCCACCGCCTGGCATGATCATCTTCAAGCCCCTCCACCCCAATTGGGTACAGTGTAAGGAGGAACATAATCGCAATTCCTTGTGATTCATAATGCTTTTGGATTTCATCAAGGCTTGTATGCTACAAAACTGGTACAGAAGCCTTCCCCCATTGATTTTAAAGGAAACCACCAGATATTACCCCATTAAACTACTAGCTCTAGTAGTATGAAATGCCCTTTCTAGGTAGGGGAGTCTGAAGTGACACTCCCCTTGCAGCCTCTAAACTTGACTTATGACTTTGAGGAGATTTTTTATGAGTAAATGGGTGAGATACTAAACAAAAGAGGGAATTTCGGAAAGGACAATTCATATTCTTATCTGGTAGTTTCATACAGTAAAATCTGGTGACCATGTCGCTTTAATAGATTGATTGGCCCATGAAACTATGGATTGCTTTTTTTTAGTCCTAACAGTACATGCACTATTTTCTATGTATCACACGCTGTCAAGATCAATGACTATGTGCATGGCGCCATAATCTGTATAAGTATACAGGGAGTCCCCAGTTTATGTACAAAATAGGTTCTTTAGGTTTGTTCTTAAGTTGAATTTGTATATAAGTCAGAGCTGTATATTTTATAATTTTTGCTCCAGTCAATTTTTTTTTTTTGGCCCAGTGACAACTGGATTTTCAAAATTGTTTGCTGTCATGGGAATAAGGATTATCAATAACACTTCATTACATACACCTACCAGCTGATCATTGCAGCCTGGGACTAAAGTAAAGCATATAAGAGATCACATTGGGCAGAGAGTTCCGTCTGTAACTGGGGGTCGTCTGTAAGCTGGGTTTCCTTAAGTAGGGGACCACTTGTACAGTATAACACCTCTACCGGTGATAAGAATGAGCATGAATAGTATTGAGAATGGTCAGGATTAGAGATGAGCGAACATGCTCGTCCGAGCTTGATGCTCGGTCGAGCATTAGGGTACTCGAAACTGCTCGTTACTCGGACGAATACTTCGCCCGCTCGAGAAAATGGCAGCTCCCGCCGTTTTGCTTTTTGGCGGCCAGAAACAGAGCCAATCACAAGCCAGGAGACTCTGCACTCCACCCAGCATGACGTGGTACCCTTACACGTCGATAGCAGTGGTTGGCTGGCCAGATCAGGTGACCCTGGGATAGACTAGCCGCTGGCCGCGCTGCTCGGATCATTCTGTCTCTGGATGCCGCTAGGGAGAGAGCTGCTGCTGGTCAGGGAAAGCGTTAGGGTGTTCTATTAGCTTACTGTTAGGCAGGAGTGATTCTCAAAGAACCCAACAGCCCTTCTTAGGGCTACAATAACGTTCTACTTTTTTTATTTTAATTTGCATCTATTACCATTTTGTGAGGAATTAGCAGGGGGACTTGCTACCGTTGTGTTTAGCTCTTAGTGGCACACATATCCATAGCAAAGACCGAAGTGGGAAAATTCAGTAGGGGTTGGATTTCTATTAGGCAATAACTCAGTGTCATCTCATCTGGCATAGTAGTGTGCTTCCTTTGATACTTGGCTAGAAAATAGCCATAGGAGAATACAAACAGCTTCTTGAAGCCTACAGTAGCGTTCTATATATTTGATTTCTGGTTGATCTGCTGGTGGCTGTAGTTTCTGCAGTGCATGTACTTGCCAATTCTGAGCAATTTGTAGTGAGACTTGCGACCGCTGTGTTCTGCGCTTAGTGGCGCACATATCCATAGCAAAGGCCGAAGTGGGAAAATTCAGTAGGGGTTGGATTTCTATTAGGCAATAACTCAGTGTCATCTCATCTGGCATAGTAGTGTGCTTCCTTTGATACTTGGCTAGAAAATAGCCATAGGAGAATACAAACAGCTTCTTGAAGCCTACAGTAGCGTTCTATATATTTGATTTCTGGTTGATCTGCTGGTGGCTGTAGTTTCTGCAGTGCATGTACTTGCCAATTCTGAGCAATTTGTAGTGAGACTTGCGACCGCTGTGTTCTGCGCTTAGTGGCGCACATATCCATAGCAAAGGCCGAAGTGGGAAAATTCAGTAGGGGTTGGATTTCTATTAGGCAATAACTCAGTGTCATCTCATCTGGCATAGTAGTGTGCTTCCTTTGATACTTGGCTAGAAAATAGCCATAGGAGAATACAAACAGCTTCTTGAAGCCTACAGTAGCGTTCTATATATTTGATTTCTGGTTGATCTGCTGGTGGCTGTAGTTTCTGCAGTGCATGTACTTGCCAATTCTGAGCAATTTGTAGTGAGACTTGCGACCGCTGTGTTCTGCGCTTAGTGGCGCACATATCCATAGCAAAGGCCGAAGTGGCAAAATTCAGTAGGGGTTGGATTTCTATTAGGCAATAACTCAGTGTCATCTCATCTGGCATAGTAGTGTGCTTCCTTTGATACTTGGCTAGAAAATAGCCATAGGAGAATACAAACAGCTTCTTGAAGCCTACAGTAGCGTTCTATATATTTGATTTCTGGTTGATCTGCTGGTGGCTGTAGTTTCTGCAGTGCATGTACTTGCCAATTCTGAGCAATTTGTAGTGAGACTTGCGACCGCTGTGTTCTGCGCTTAGTGGCGCACATATCCATAGCAAAGGCCGAAGTGGCAAAATTCAGTAGGGGTTGGATTTCTATTAGGCAATAACTCAGTGTCATCTCATCTGGCATAGTAGTGTGCTTCCTTTGATACTTGGCTAGAAAATAGCCATAGGAGAATACAAACAGCTTCTTGAAGCCTACAGTAGCGTTCTATATATTTGATTTCTGGTTGATCTGCTGGTGGCTGTAGTTTCTGCAGTGCATGTACTTGCCAATTCTGAGCAATTTGTAGTGAGACTTGCGACCGCTGTGTTCTGCGCTTAGTGGCGCACATATCCATAGCAAAGGCCGAAGTGGGAAAATTCAGTAGGGGTTGGATTTCTATTAGGCAATAACTCAGTGTCATCTCATCTGGCATAGTAGTGTGCTTCCTTTGATACTTGGCTAGAAAATAGCCATAGGAGAATACAAACAGCTTCTTGAAGCCTACAGTAGCGTTCTATATATTTGATTTCTGGTTGATCTGCTGGTGGCTGTAGTTTCTGCAGTGCATGTACTTGCCAATTCTGAGCAATTTGTAGTGAGACTTGCGACCGCTGTGTTCTGCGCTTAGTGGCGCACATATCCATAGCAAAGGCCGAAGTGGGAAAATTCAGTAGGGGTTGGATTTCTATTAGGCAATAACTCAGTGTCATCTCATCTGGCATAGTAGTGTGCTTCCTTTGATACTTGGCTAGAAAATAGCCATAGGAGAATACAAACAGCTTCTTGAAGCCTACAGTAGCGTTCTATATATTTGATTTCTGGTTGATCTGCTGGTGGCTGTAGTTTCTGCAGTGCATGTACTTGCCAATTCTGAGCAATTTGTAGTGAGACTTGCGACCGCTGTGTTCTGCGCTTAGTGGCGCACATATCCATAGCAAAGGCCGAAGTGGCAAAATTCAGTAGGGGTTGGATTTCTATTAGGCAATAACTCAGTGTCATCTCATCTGGCATAGTAGTGTGCTTCCTTTGATACTTGGCTAGAAAATAGCCATAGGAGAATACAAACAGCTTCTTGAAGCCTACAGTAGCGTTCTATATATTTGATTTCTGGTTGATCTGCTGGTGGCTGTAGTTTCTGCAGTGCATGTACTTGCCAATTCTGAGCAATTTGTAGTGAGACTTGCGACCGCTGTGTTCTGCGCTTAGTGGCGCACATATCCATAGCAAAGGCCGAAGTGGCAAAATTCAGTAGGGGTTGGATTTCTATTAGGCAATAACTCAGTGTCATCTCATCTGGCATAGTAGTGTGCTTCCTTTGATACTTGGCTAGAAAATAGCCATAGGAGAATACAAACAGCTTCTTGAAGCCTACAGTAGCGTTCTATATATTTGATTTCTGGTTGATCTGCTGGTGGCTGTAGTTTCTGCAGTGCATGTACTTGCCAATTCTGAGCAATTTGTAGTGAGACTTGCGACCGCTGTGTTCTGCGCTTAGTGGCGCACATATCCATAGCAAAGGCCGAAGTGGGAAAATTCAGTAGGGGTTGGATTTCTATTAGGCAATAACTCAGTGTCATCTCATCTGGCATAGTAGTGTGCTTCCTTTGATACTTGGCTAGAAAATAGCCATAGGAGAATACAAACAGCTTCTTGAAGCCTACAGTAGCGTTCTATATATTTGATTTCTGGTTGATCTGCTGGTGGCTGTAGTTTCTGCAGTGCATGTACTTGCCAATTCTGAGCAATTTGTAGTGAGACTTGCGACCGCTGTGTTCTGCGCTTAGTGGCGCACATATCCATAGCAAAGGCCGAAGTGGGAAAATTCAGTAGGGGTTGGATTTCTATTAGGCAATAACTCAGTGTCATCTCATCTGGCATAGTAGTGTGCTTCCTTTGATACTTGGCTAGAAAATAGCCATAGGAGAATACAAACAGCTTCTTGAAGCCTACAGTAGCGTTCTATATATTTGATTTCTGGTTGATCTGCTGGTGGCTGTAGTTTCTGCAGTGCATGTACTTGCCAATTCTGAGCAATTTGTAGTGAGACTTGCGACCGCTGTGTTCTGCGCTTAGTGGCGCACATATCCATAGCAAAGGCCGAAGTGGCAAAATTCAGTAGGGGTTGGATTTCTATTAGGCACTAACTCAGTGTCATCTCATCTGGCATAGTAGTGTGCTTCCTTTGATACTTGGCTAGAAAATAGCCATAGCAATAGGATAGGATTGTTTGGTTTTAAAAACTCAAAAAAAAACAAAAAACACAAAAAAAAAAAAAAAACACAAAAAAACACAAAAAAAACCAAAAAGAAGTAAAAAAAAAAAAAAAGTTATAACTCTCATTTTAAAAATGTTTAACCCGAGGGCTAGGGGTAGAGGACGAGGGCGGGGACGTGGGCGTCCAACTACTGCAGGGGTCAGAGGCCGTGGTCCTGGGCGGGGTGAGACACCACCTGCTGATGAGGGAGCAGGGGAACGCCGCAGAGCTACACTCCCTAGGTTCATGTCTGAAGTTACTGGGACTCGTGGTAGAGCACTGTTGAGGCCAGAACAGTGCGAACAGGTGATGTCGTGGATTGCTGACAATGCTTCGAGCAATTTGTCCACCACCAGTCAGTCTTCCACGCAGTCCACCCATGTCACCGAAATCCCCACTCCTCCAGCTCCTGCACCTCAGCCTCCTCCCCCCCAGTCTGCCCCCTCCCAGGAAAATTTGCCATTTGAACCGGCATACTCTGAGGAACTGTTTTCTGGACCCTTCCCACAGTCACAAACCACTTGTCCGGTTGCTGCTGAGCAATTTTCCGATGCCCAGGTTTTCCACCAGTCACAGTCTGTGGGTGATGATGACCTTCTTGACGTAGTGGAAGTGTGTAAAGAGGTGTCCGACGATGAGGAGACACGGTTGTCAGACAGTGGGGAAGTTGTTGTCAGGGCAGGAAGTCCGAGGGGGGAGCAGACTGAGGGATCGGAGGATGATGAGGTGACAGACCCAAGCTGGGTTGAGAGGCCGGGTGAACACAGTGCTTCTGAGACGGAGGAGAGTCCTCGACAGGTTGGAAGAGGCAGTGGTGGGGCCAGACGGAGAGGCAGGGCCAGAGCTGGTGCATCAGCGCCACTGTCAACTAGTGAAGCTCCCGTGGTGAGGGCTCTTGCGGCGAGGGCTAGATCTTCAGAAGTGTGGAGGTTCTTTAAGGAAACACCGGATGACCGACGGACTGTGGTGTGCAACATTTGCCAAACCAGGCTCAGCAGGGGTTCCACCACTACTAGCTTAACTACCACCAGTATGCGCAGGCATATGAATGCTAAGCACCCCACTCAGTGGCAACAAGCCGTGCACACCACTGCTCCTTCCCCTGTGTCAGCTGCTAGTCAGCCCCCTGCCCAGGACCCTGGCACAAAAACCCCATCGTCGCCTCCACGATCCTCCACAGCATCCACCAGCGTTCAGCTCTCCATACCCCAGACGCTGGAGCGGAAACGCAAATATAGTGCAACCCACCCGCACGCCCAAGCCCTTAATGTGCACATCTCCAGATTGCTTAGCCTGGAGATGCTGCCCTATAGGCTAGTAGAGACCGAGGCCTTTCGCAACCTCATGGCGGCGGCCGCCCCTCGGTATTCGGTCCCCAGCCGCCACTACTTTTCCCGATGTGCCGTCCCAGCCCTGCACCAGCACGTGTCAGACAACATCATCCGTGCCCTGACCAACGCCGTTTCTGACAAGGTCCACCTGACCACGGACACGTAGACGAGTGCTGCCGGGCAGGGCCACTATATATCGCTGACGGCACATTGGGTTAACTTGGTGGAGGCTGGGACCGAGTCTGACCCTGGGGCTGCTCATATACTGCCGACGCCGAGGATTGCGGGGCCTACCTCGGTCCAGGTGTTTCAGGCCTACTATGCCTCCTCCTCCTCCCACCCCTCCTCCACCTCCTCCTCCGAACTACCATCCGTGGGCACGGCGCCATCAATCGGTAGCTCTAGGCACAGCAGCAGTGCCGTCGCTAAGCGACAGCAGGCGGTGCTCAAACTGCTGAGCCTAGGCGACAAAAGGCACACCGCCCAAGAGCTATTACAGGGCATCACGGCGCAGACTGATCTGTGGCTGGCACCGCTGAACCTCAAGCCGGGAATGGTTGTGTGTGACAACGGCCGTAACCTGGTGGCGGCTCTGCAACTCGGCAGACTGACACATGTGCCATGCCTGGCCCATGTGTTAAATCTGATAGTGCAGCGTTTCCTCAAGACATACCCCAATCTGTCTGATTTGCTCACGAAGGTGCGCCGCATCTGTGCGCATTTCAGGAAGTCCAGCCCAGATGCTGCCACTCTCAGGGCAGCGCAGCGCCGCCTCCAACTGCCCGCTCACCGACTGTTGTGCGACGTGCCCACGAGGTGGAATTCAACACTGACCATGTTATCCAGAGTTTACCAGCAGCGCAGAGCGATTGTAGACTGCCAGATGTCAACTTCCACCAGAACTGGTAGTCAGGTCAGTCAGCTTCCTCAAGTCTACAATGAGGAGTGGACGTGGATGTCTGATATCTGTCAGGTGCTGAGTAACTTTGAGGAGTCAACACAGATGGTCAGTGGCGATGCCGCCATCATCAGCCTCACCATCCCGCTGCTTGGCCTGTTGAAAAACTCTCTGGTCAGCATGAAGTCGGAAGCTTTGCGCTCGTCACAAGAGACGGGGGAAGAATATTCCCTTGTTGATAGCCAAAGCACCCTGAGGTCTGTTTCTCAGCGCATATCGGAGGAGGTGGAGGTGGAGGAGGATGAGGAGGAAGAGGAGGAGAATGTTGGCGAGACACAAGAGGGGACCATTGTTGAGTCCTTCACTGTTCAGCGTGTATGGGCAGAAGAAGAGGAGTTGGAGGAGGAGGAAATGGACAGTCAGGCCAGTGAGGGGAGTGAATTCTTACGCGTTGGTACTCTGGCGCATATGGCAGATTTCATGCTAGGCTGCCTATCCCGTGACCCTCGCGTTCAAAGAATTTATTCCAGCACCGATTACTGGGTGTTCACTCTCCTGGACCCACGGTACAAGCAAAATCTTTCCACTCTCATCCCTGCAGAGGAAAGGAGTGTGAGAATGCATGAATACCAGCAGGCCCTGGTGCACAAGCTGAAACAGTATTTCCCTTCTGACAGCGCTAGCGGCAGAGTGCGTAGTTCTGCGGGACAAGTAGCGAGGGAGAGTAGGCGAGCAGGCAGCTTGTCCAGCACTGGCAAGGGTACGCTTTACAAGGCTTTTGCCAGCTTTATGTCACCCCAGCAAGACACTGTCACCTGTCCCCAGTCTCGGCAGAGTAGGGCTGATCTTTACAGAAAGATGGTGAGGGAGTACGTAGCTGACCATACCATCGTCCTAAATGATCACACAGCTCCCTACAACTACTGGGTTTCAAAGCTGGACATGTGGCACGAACTGGCGCTGTACGCCTTGGAGGTTCTTGCCTGCCCTGCCGCTAGCGTCTTGTCCGAGCGGGTTTTCAGTGCAGCTGGTGGCATCATCACCGATAAGCGTACACGCCTGTCGACTGACAGCGCTGACAGGCTGACGCTTATTAAAATGAATAAAGGCTGGATTTCTCAGAATTTCCAATCTCCACCAGGTGAAGGAAGCTCAACCTGAATAATTGATCCACTCCTCCTCCTCCTCCTCATTTTCCTCCTTCTCCTCCTCTTTGTACAGTAAAGCAGAGGAAAATGGCTATTTTTTGACAGGGCCCACTGGCTCTTGCTATAGTACTTCATGCATTTAATTTTTCTGGAGGGCCACCTACCCGGTCCTCTGTTTGAAACAATTTTTGTGAGTGCCACATACAGGCACTCAATCTATTCCATTTTTCTGGAGGGCCACCTACCCGGTCCTCTGTTTTAAAAAATTTTTGGGACTGCCACATACAGGCACTCAATCTATTCCATTTTACTGGAGGGCCACCTACCTGCTCCTCTGGTTTGAAACATTTTTGGGACTGCCACATACAGGCACTCAATCTATTCCATTTTACTGCAGGGCCACCTACCTGCTCCTCTGGTTTGAACAATTTTTGGGACTGCCACATACAGGCACTCAATCTATTCCATTTTACTGGAGGGCCACCTACCTGCTCCTCTGGTTTGAAACATTTTTGGGACTGCCACATACAGGCACTCAATCTATTCCATTTTACTGCAGGGCCACCTACCTGCTCCTCTGGTTTGAACAATTTTTGGGACTGCCACATACAGGCACTCAATCTATTCCATTTTACTGGAGGGCCACCTACCTGCTCCTCTGGTTTGAAACATTTTTGGGACTGCCACATACAGGCACTCAATCTATTCCATTTTACTGCAGGGCCACCTACCTGCTCCTCTGGTTTGAAGAATTTTTGGGACTGCCACATACAGGCACTCAATCTATTCCATTTTACTGGAGGGCCACCTACCTGCTCCTCTGGTTTGAAGAATTTTTGGGACTGCCACATACAGGCACTCAATCTATTCCATTTTACTGGAGGGCCACCTACCTGCTCCTCTGGTTTGAAACATTTTTGGGACTGCCACATACAGGCACTCAATCTATTCCATTTTACTGGAGGGCCACCTACCTGCTCCTCTGGTTTGAAAAATGTTTGGGACTGCCACATACAGGCACTATCCAAATTAAATTGTCTCCATAGCAGCCTCCACACGTTGTCTCCATTGCTACCTCCAAAAGTCGTCCATATAGCTGCCTCCATACATCGTCCCTTTATCAAACGAGGTGTGTCAGGCAGAAATTTGGGTTGTTTTCATGGATTCCACATCAAAGTTGTTAACTTTGTCGCCACCCTGCTGTGTTATCCACAAAATATACTGGCAAACTTTTACCATTTAGGGATATTATTTCAGCGCTTCTTGCGCATCTGTTTACATTCCCCTCACCCGGCATATCCTAAACTTATAAGAACGCTACTACACTTGATCTTATACAAAAGGTTCTTAGAAGTGCTGTTTGGGGAGTAGCCTAGAGACAGGGGCTTGGATTGGCGAAAGCTCGCCTGGCAGCGGAGCGCCAGCTCCATGCGCATCATGCGCTTCTTGCGCATCTGTTTACATTCCCCTCACCCGCCATATCCCAAACTTATAAGAACGCTACTACACTTAACTTGGTGCAGGCTGGGACCGAGTCTGACCCTGGGGCTGCTCATATACTGGCGACGCAGAGAATTGCGGGGCCTACCTCGGTCCAGGTCTCAAAGGCCTACTATACCTCCTCCCACCCCTCCTCCACCTCCTCCTCCTCCGAATTACCATCCGTGGGCATGGCGCCATCAGTCGGTAGCTCTAGGCACAGCAGCAGTGCCGTCGCTAAGCGACAGCAGGCGGTGCTGAAACTGCTGAGCCTAGGCGATAAAAGGCACACCGCCCAAGAGCTATTACAGGGCATTCCACATCAAAGTTGTTAACTTTGTCGCCACCCTGCTGTGTAATCCACAAAATATACTGGCAAACTTTTACCATTTAGGGATATTATTTCAGCGCTTCTTGCGCATCTGTTTACATTCCCCTCACCCGGCATATCCTAAACTTATAAGAACGCTACTACACTTGATCTTATACAAAAGGTTCTTAGAAGTGCTGTTTGGGGAGTAGCCTAGAAACAGGGGCTTGGATTGGCAAAAGCTCGCCTGGCTGCAGAGCGCCAGCTCCATCACAAGATCCAACTAACATAGTTGCAGCACCTTTAATCTACTACTAGTTCACTGCCTCCATAATAATAATAATCTTTATTTATATAGCGTCATCATATTCTGCAGCGCTTTACAAATCATAGGAAACAAATACAAATGTAATGTAACAGAGCACAACATTTGTATGGAACAACAGGAGTGAGGTCCCTGCTCGCCAGAGCTTACGGTTTATGAAGATGATGGGGTAACACGAGGTAAAAGAATATTTAATGGTCAAGCCATTCTTCTTAGGGAATAGAAAAAAATATAATAAATGGAATTGCTGTCGCTTGAAACACTCAGCCGTCATCTTATATACCAGGTCCAGGGTGAATGGGACTGCAGAGAAGTCTGGTGCCTGTTGGTTGCTGGATAACAGATGGGAGGACGACACAGGACGGGTTAGTAGAAGAGTTAAAACTTCATGCAGTTAATGAGTGTTATAGGCTTGCCTAAAGAAATGGGTTTTAAGAGCACGTTTGAAACTTTGGAGGTTAGGTATTAGTCTGATAGTCCGGGGCAGAGCATTCCATAGAATTGGTGCAGCTCTAGAGAAGTCTTGGAGACGCGAGTGGGAGGTCCGCACTAGGGTAGAGGTTAATCTAAGATCACTGGCGGATCTAAGAGCACGGGTTGGGCGATAGACTGAGATAAGAGAGGAGAGGTAGGGGGGTGCAGCATTATACAGAGCTTTATGGATGAGGGTTATTATTATTTTAAACTATTCGAAAGGAGACTGGCAGCAAGTGCAGCGACTGGCATGAACTGTAAGCATACATGGTCCCCTTATCAAACGAGCTGTGTCAGGCAGAATTTGGGGTTGTTTTCATGGCTTCCATGTTAACTTTGTCGCCACCCTGCTGTGTAATCCACAAAATATACTGGCAAACTTTTATCATGTAGCGATATTATTTGAGCGCTTCTTGCTCACCTCCTTTGGTTCCTCTCTGCCACCCATTGGTTTGAAGCCTGAGTCCATTTAGGGTATGTCGCCATGCCACTCTCTAGCCTGCCGCTGCTGCCGCTGCCTCTGCATGCCGTCCCCTATAGTGTCAGGGTCAATTATTGGATGTTTTAGATGCTATCTAGCTTCATTCTGTCACTCTGTCATGGCCATGCTGTTGCCCATAATTTTGGCATAATGGTGCGATTAGGCAGCCTCAGAGGCATCCATGCATGCTGCCCCTGCTGTTTCCTGTCCATTTCCGTGGTGTTTCCATCCTTTTCTGAGGTTCCCAGGTGTTTGGCCAAGCTTCCCTGTGCAGAGCCTTGGTCCCCTTGAAAAATGCTCGAGTCTCCCATTGACTTCAATGGGGTTCGTTATTCGAGACGAGCACTCGAGCATCGGGAAAAGTTCGTCTCGAATAACGAGTACCCGAGCATTTTAGTGTTCGCTCATCTCTAGTCAGGATCTCATCTGCCATGCTTGTCTACATTATTTGGTGGCAAAGCACTGAAAAAGCTTTTAACATAGACTAGAAATATTGTAAAGAACGTCTAGCAGAAATTTCAATTCACTTTCCCTAGCCAGCTCCTTGGTAATCAAAATCTTTCTGATTTTCTGGTTTAATAATATTGAAGGAATAAATCTTTTGTTAAACTAAAATTAATGACAAAGTAGGTCATATCCCTAAACAACTCTACTCCACCCATGAAGACGATAATGTGACCCATTTTAAATTTCCTATCCACCCACGTCAGCTTGAAATGTACAGAGTAAATTCAGCGTGTTGGCAGGTATGAGTCATGCCAGAATGCTTTCCTACAGGAAAAAAAATATTATGTATTTCAATACATAAATTGTGGTTAATTTAGTTTTATTAAACCACTGAAGCATAATCCTAACTATCTCTAGGAGGAGTAAAGTGTAATTACTTGGCACTTGTTAATTAACAGGTGATGTCACATTCGTGTCGTCCCTCCTACTGAATCCATAGCGTTGCCGCTGATCATTTATTTTATTTTAATAAAAAAAGAAGCCTCTTGGCGTTCATAAATTTGGCAAATGTCATTGGTTTACGATAACTGATGTTAATGAATAAGCAAGGTACACCAAGGATTCTTCAATAGATCAAAATGTGCTTCTCACTAGACATATTTATAGGAGGATACTGCAAAACTGTGCTCAATTACTCCCTCACAATCCTTCAGGACAAAAGTTTATAGATAAAAAAAAATACGGAAACTTTGGAAAATAGATTCTGGGTTTGGTCACTTATCAGATAAATATTAAACTCCTGGAGGAGGAGTATAAATGTTGTTGCTCTTAGAAGCTAAGTAAGTGCTTCTAGATGTGCAGGACAAGAAACAGGGAGAACTATGCAGCTGTATAACATCCACATAGTTTTCTCTGTGATCAGGCAGAGCGCAACTGCTCTTACCGAGCGATGTGCCTAACTACCGGATCTGACTGTGCGGCAGCATATTTTCATGTTCCATTTTGAGACTATTGCTGTGGGTTTGATAATTGAGAGCTCATTCGGGATCATTAGGGGTTGATCATAATTCATATATAAATATATATATGTGTTAAAATAAAACTATTTTATGAACAGTCACAGTCAGTAAGAGGCTCCTTTAGCCCTGCACAATAATAACACTTTGTATTTTACAAACAGTAGTATGGTAAGTATCTGTAATATGGGGTTGTAGGAGAATTTTATAGGAGATAGATAGATAATAGGTAGATTGATTATAGAATATGAATATGAAAGATTATATAGATGTTAGATTTAGAGATGCAGAAATATAAAGATATAAAGTTGATTATATATGGATTGATGAGAGATAAATGGAAAGGGAAATAGATAGATACAGTAGAAGAGAGATAGAAGATCAATTAATTAATTGAATGAAAGATAAAAGATAGGAGATATATAGGTAACTAGATGATATATAGAAATATAGATAGAAAAAAACCTAGATAAATAAATGGTCATATAGCCAGATGTATCGATATTAAATAGACAAATTATAGAAGAAAGATAACTAGACAGATAGATGATAGATATATAGACAGGAGATAGATGATAAGCATCTTCACCTGGGCATTCAACCTAGAGCAATACATCCTCTGTCCACAAAAGTCCACATGCAGGGGGCCCCTTAGAACAGATCCTGGGCCAATGCCCAGTTTGTCGCCCCCTAACGCCCGCCCTGAGTAGTGGGGAAAGCTTGCATAAACATGGTACAAAAAATGTATCTACCATATGCACTAGTAATACCAATATGGTCTGACATATGGGAGCAAAATCTTTGATATGCTGCATAAGAGAAATCTAAACTTTTGGCCCTCCTTTCCATCAGTCAGGGAAGTTTCTTACTGTCATAAAACATTGACACCGTTGTCACTGATTCTATCAAAATACAAGAGTAAGAAGAGCTCAAAATGTCTGGAAAATGTCTCTGTCTCTGCAGGAAGGGAATTCTGGAGTCTAAATAATTGTGCTTCATGGTGGCTGTTGCTGACAATCTCATAAGATTTCTGCCAAAGCTGACAGATGTTACAACAAAAAGCTTTGGCAGCCATGTAATCTTCCTACTGGTGGGTTTCCATGGGCGGCTTTGACTCTCAGACTTCTTGCTAACCATTTATGCTCTATTATTCTATATTATAGGTGAGAGGGCAATGCAAATTTTATTGTACACTGACTTTAGGTTTGATTTTTTTTCTTTTACCAAATACTAAGATCAAGTGTCTTTAGGAGCAAGTCCAAAGCCTTCCACTATCTTTCTCGGATCATTTATAGACATACATGATTACCTATGTGTGTAAGTGTATGGGAGTACAAGTGTACATGTGTAGTGAATGGAAAGAGCAATTGTATTCAGGGGTGTAACTACAAAAGGCAGGGCCCCTATAGAAGACTTCTGAATGGGTCCCCCTACCCCTTAAATATACATATTTGTATACTCACATATTTAATAATGATATATACATTTCTATGCTTATGCACACATATTTATGCACTGATATATACATTTATACACTTAGGCAGATCTGCCGGTAGCTGATGACCACATGGGGGAAGTACATGGCAGGAAATAGAGACGAGAGATCTGTCATTCTGCTGTTCCCTCCCTCTCCCCTGATGTGCACTGTTATATACATAGTATGATGTATAATGTGCAGTATAACATGTATATGTAATGGTGCACATCCACTATTCTTTAGTCTCTCAGGCCCTTTGACACTGCGGGCCCCATAGCAGCTGCTATATTTCTTACCGCTGTAGTTATGCCCCTGACTGTATTACACCTTGCCTTGACCATCACCTTCCCTGATTTGGGTGGAGGACAGTTGTAAGGTCCTATATACAAAGGGTGGTCGGCTGAAATTCTGAGATTCTGACATTTTTCATCTTATGTATATGGGAGGTTAGCGGCCAGGACACTAAAAGAATTATACCTTGGGGAATCTACTTTCTGAGATATTCCACATGGTACAGATATAGGGCTACCCCACGTCCTCAGTAGCCTTAGAAACTAACGTGCATATTCCAGCATTAAACTTTATTTCTGCAGCAGCTGCTTCCTTTCTTTCACTAATTAAGGGATACAGCTGCTGCAGAAATAGAATATGCACGTTAGTTTCTAAGGCTACTGGGGGCAAGGAGTTGCCTGAGACAGTGCTAGGGGTGAAGGCTACTCCACACACACAGTAGCCACTACTGAACCTCCTCTATCCACACCGTCCCATCTCTGGCTGTCCGGATGTGGAATCTACCATGGGGAATACTATAAAAATAGATTCCCCATGGTACATTTCCTTTAAATTACCTGTCCTGGGTTAGGGCCAAGACAGAAAAGGGAGACTTTGTCCTTATTAATTGTCACGGCGAGGACGCCGCCGCCTCGTCACGTGACGTGGGGTGCAACTGTACGGGTTAATTTAGCCTGCTCAAACTTGCGCTCACCTTTCACTCAGGACACAAATTGAGCCTAAATCACACCTCATACAGCTCCAGCACCAGAACCAGACCCGCTGCCACCACTTATTGCATTTATACTGGGACCAATAAGTATCCCACTCTACATCAACTCTTGCTCTCAAGCAGTCACTTTGTCACACCACTACACATGCACACTCAGCACTCCAGCAGTTACACAGCTAACCACACTTCACAAGGCTATGAGTTCGCAGAGCATACAGGGACCAAAATTAAAGTGAAAAGCTTTAATTACAAAAAGTTGATCAGTGCATAAAAAGATATTAAAAACAAAAGAATTACAAAATAAAAGGACACACAACACGGCAAAACAGTTATAAAATAAAAAGGGAGAAAAATAACAGAAACTTACAAACTTAAAGTAAATCCTGATCCCTGGAGGTGGGAGAAATAAGGAACACACTCAGCTTGTCAAGCAGCCCCCAAAATGTGAACCCCAATTCCTGGATTTCATATTGTTTTATATCTTTACAGTTTGGTTCAGATTTCAGAACCTCCCATTCATTAATTATTCCAGAGGGTCATTCAGGATTGGGTAAAGTGTTAATGAGGGGGGAGAGTCCAGGAATATTTAAACAGTTCTTTGTTTCCAAATTCCTAGATGCAGGGGTGGGGGTAGGTGCAGAGGAGAGGTGACCAAATGGCTTTTGAGGTCACCAGAGAACATTCTGCAGGTCAGAGTTTATCAGGCTGTTAAAGCTCCAGGATGTCATAAAAGCTGCCTGGACGCTTCAATAGATGCCAAATATTTAAACAAAGTTTGTAATTACCCTATAGTTAAACCAATCTTATACATTCACAATTAATATCTCCTTGACACCTCCCCCTTTCAAGATTGGGCAAATTTGAAATGACCCACGCCATTTTAAATTTTCCCAAGCCAATTACCAATAATACATTGCAGAAGTTCAGTACCATAAAAATCATTGCCATAAGATGTGATTACCTGGGCACATCAACCATCTGGTCCTGTGTCCTGTGTATAAGGCCAAGTAATATCACCCCTGGTCACTTGTACACTGCTGTGCTGGGACCCCCTGCTGACTTTATGGCTTTGTGCTGCAGAAACACTAAGTTCTGTGTCCCCTCTCCCAAGTATGAAATGGTTAACCCTCTCCCTGCTGGATGAAATGCCAATGGAGTTAAGTGTAGGACTACTGTACCCAGTTACATTGTGTTTTGGTTTTCCCGCTGTACAGCTATTGGAGTCCCTCTCTTTATCATTTATACTACAGGGCTTAGGTTGGACCACTGACTGAACACTCTCCTGAGAGTCCCTATGCCCCTGCTCCCCTTTCTGATCGCTCCCCAAAACTGCACTGGCAACACTCATCACTGGGAACCCGACCTCACCGTGGACCCCAGTCTCCTCTCTCAGCACTGGTTCTAGTGTACACGCTGTCTTTGGCTCATAGACACACTGCATCTCCCCAGTCTCCTCTCTCAGCACTGGTTCTAGTGTACACGCTGTCTTTGGCTCATAGACACACTGCATCTCCCCAGTCTCCTCTCTCAGCACTGGTTCTAGTGTACACGCTGTCTTTGGCTCATAGACACACTGCATCTCCCCAGTCTCCTCTCTCAGCACTGGTTCTAGTGTACACGCTGTCTTTGGCTCATAGACACACTGCATCTCCCCAGTCTGAGTAGAGGCATCTTTGTGGCTCATGCTCTGAGCCTTACTCATCTTGACACCTCTTGTCTGCTCTAGCACCTCTCCTTGAGTAATGGCCTCCACCAGATCCACACTCAGGACCTTAGAGCTTTGAGGTGCAGATTCAGAGACTCCATCTTGGCAGCCTCTCACACCCTTCACCATATCTGCTGACTGCAGGGCTATCTCTGTTGGCCCATTCACCACCCCCTCCCCCGTAGCTTCCTCATACTGGGACACCTCTGGTTCTGGAGCAGGCATAGCCTTGCTCTTGCTATCCTGTCCTCCTTCCCAGACCAGTCCCCTTGGGCTTCTGCCCATTTTCTCATATGATTGTTGTACATCAGGCACATACACAGTTGTCATTTTTCCCAAATCATTTCCCAACAATACATCCACAGGCAATTCTTGTGACACTCCCACTTGTCTGATACCTCTACCAGAACCCCAGTCCATAAAAACCTTGGCAACGGGCACTCCTGGATGGCATCCGGTTATCCCCTTCACAGGCAAAGTCTTTTCTGGAATGATGTCCTTAGGGTTTATAACCTCAGGGCGAACCAATGAATAACTTGCCCCTGAGTCTCTTAATCCCTGGGTGACTCTATCCCCCACTATCAAAGTCTGCATATGGTGCTGTAACTTGTCCATATCACCAGAAAGCAGCATGACTACTGGTACTGTAGAGTAGACAGTTTCCCCTCTCTCTGGGCACGCAGACCTCAGATGACCCACTTTGTTACAAATAAAACATTTGCGCATATCCCCCTGATTTATAGACTCCCTCAGTGTAATGTTCTCACCCACTTTGGAGACAGAAGGCTGTGATGTTGTCCTGGCTTGTTTTTCCTTCCAGCTGGTGGACCTTTGGGGGGATGTTTCCCTCTTGGCTTCAGGCATCCGGTTGGCAGTATAGGAGTCTGCAATCTGCGCAGCTTCATCCGCAGTTTTAGGCTCCCTGTCACAAACAAACTGTCGTACATCCACAGGACAAAGGTGCAGAAATTGATCTTTTATCATGAGATCCTCCAGATCCTCACGGCTGTTGACAGAAAGTCCTCGGGTCCACTGTAGAAAGGTAGTCCGTAAGTTGCCTACTGCATCAGCGTAGCTGTCAGTTGGTCCTCGCTTTACGCTCCGGAATTTCTTGCGGTACACCTCTGGAGTTAAGTTGTACTTTTTAATCAAAGCAGCTTTTATAGCATCATAGTCCTCATCAAGCTCAAGAGGAAGGTCAGCAAATACTTCCAGGGCTTTGCCTCTTAACCCTGGGCTTAAATACTGTGCCCATTGCTCACGGGGCAGATGGTATTGTCTGCAGGTCTTCTCAAAAGACCGCAGAAAAATGTCCAAGTCCCCATCCTTGTCCAGTACTGGAAAACGTTCTTGACTAGGTCTTTTGGGGTCTACATCCTGGGATTGGGGTTGCACAGAATTGATACCCCTTTCAATACGCGCCATTTCCAGCCTGAATTCTCTATCAGCCTGGCGCTCACGCTCTGCAGCTGCTCTCTCCTCTCTCTCTGCGGCTGCTCTCTCCTCTCGCTCTGCGGCCGCTCTCTCCTTTTCTCGCTCTGTGGCCGCTCTCTCCTTTTCTCGCTCTGCGGCCGCTCTGTCCTTTTCTCGCTCTGCGGCCGCTCTCTCCTTCTCTCGCTCTGCGGCCACTCTCTCCTCTTGCTCTGCGGCCGCTCTCTCCTTCTCTCGCTCTGTAGCCGCCTGATTAAACTGAAGGATAAGCTGCAGACGCAGGCTAGGATCACATTCACCTAGCTGCTGTAGGGCCATTTGTAGAGACACATCCATGCCTACCTGAGGGCTCCTGCTGTGGGTAGCCTCAGGGGAAACTCTTCCAGGATTAATGTCCATATCTTGGCTCCCTTGAGCCGTGCCAGATCCTTGCTCTGCATCTTGCTCCATCAAAGCACAAACCAGGACTTTGGACTTGTCAGCCGGGTCGATACCTCTCTGCTCACAGAGGTGGACTAGAGCCTCCTTGCTCTGTCTCTTGTAGATGGTTGCCATCACTGAATGCAACCTTTGCCAAATAAAAGATAGAAAAGAAAAACGGGGAAGGGAAACTGTTTGCACGTGTGTCTTTGAACAGCACTGATTTGGTCCGTGTAAAACTAGGGTACTCCTCGTAAGGATTCCACTAGTCCTTAAGTGCAGGGGTTAGTTACTTAATCCCAACACTTAATGCTCTGACAAAAATGAATTTATCCCACCGCTGCCACCAATTTGTCACGGCGAGGACGCCGCCGCCTCGTCACGTGACGTGGGGTGCAACTGTACGGGTTAATTTAGCCAGCTCAAACTTGCGCTCACCTTTCACTCAGGACACAAATTGAGCCTAAATCACACCTCATACAGCTCCAGCACCAGAACCAGACCCGCTGCCACCACTTATTGCATTTATACTGGGACCAATAAGTATCCCACTCTACATCAACTCTTGCTCTCAAGCAGTCACTTTGTCACACCACTACACATGCACACTCAGCACTCCAGCAGTTACACAGCTAACCACACTTCACAAGGCTATGAGTTCGCAGAGCATACAGGGACCAAAATTAAAGTGAAAAGCTTTAATTACAAAAAGTTGATCAGTGCATAAAAAGATATTAAAAACAAAAGAATTACAAAATAAAAGGACACACAACACGGCAAAACAGTTATAAAATAAAAAGGGAGAAAAATAACAGAAACTTACAAACTTAAAGTAAATCCTGATCACTGGAGGTGGGAGAAATAAGGAACACACTCAGCTTGTCAAGCAGCCCCCAAAATGTGAACCCCAATTCCTGGATTTCATATTGTTTTATATCTTTACAGTTTGGTTCAGATTTCAGAACCTCCCATTCATTAATTATTCCAGAGGGTCATTCAGGATTGGGTAAAGTGTTAATGAGGGGGGAGAGTCCAGGAATATTTAAACAGTTCTTTGTTTCCAAATTCCTAGATGCAGGGTTGGGGGTAGGTGCAGAGGAGAGGTGACCAAATGGCTTTTGAGGTCACCAGAGAACATTCTGCAGGTCAGAGTTTATCAGGCTGTTAAAGCTCCAGGATGTCATAAAAGCTGCCTGGACGCTTCAATAGATGCCAAATATTTAAACAAAGTTTGTAATTATCCTATAGTTAAACCAATCTTATACATTCACAATTAATATCTCCTTGACATTAATATAAGACCAACCTATGACTCTTTTTAAAGTGCTATGTAAGAGAGATTGAGGGATATTGTCGTGTAACAGTGAACTTAATGAATGGTTCGGATTGAAAGCAAAATCAATTACGGTTTCAGGGAGTGCAAGTTCTGCAAAAATGTCACTTTTCTTTGTCCACCAAAGGAGTCAAATCGGAGACTCTGCCTTGTTCAACAAAACAGTTAATGACCATCAAATAAGTACAAGCTTTATACTGGTAGGAAGCCGCATGTTTCTACCACTGGCACAAAACTGTCCATTAACAGGTGCAATCATTTACATTTTACATAAAGTTTTTCCACTGAAGTGAGCTCCTGTGGTGCTATGACCTTCTTTTACAGGATAATGTGCATTTTAGCTAGAGGGAATATACTCAAACAATTTGCTAACAAGGATTTTGGTTAAAATAATAGCATTGCTTAAAGTGAACCTATCACCAGGAATGTAATTTTTAGCTGGTGGTTCCATTAGACTTCGCTTTGCATATTTAGAAAATGTCCTTGTCAGCATTCTGAATCATTATAGTAGTTTATATAAGTGTAATTCATATTACCCATCTCCCTGCCAGTATCAAGTGGTGAGTCCCCAGGGAGGGGGCAGCTGCAGCCTGTGTGTGGCAGTGTTAGTCTCCTCTCCTCCACACTCATGCAGCTCCCTCCCCTTACCCCCTTCCTGCCATGTGCATTGAGCAGGCAGGGGAGGGGGATGATGTGAAGGAGACCAAGAATGCATGAGGAGACACAGGCACACACAGGCTGCAGCTTCCCCTCCCCTGGGACTCCCCACATGCTGCCGGCAGGGAGCCAGGTAATGTAAATTATAAACTACAGAAACAATTTATACTGCTGACAAAATATTTTAAACCCACCATTGCATTGGCTATTGGAACCTGTCACCAGCTAAAAATGTAATTCCCGTTGAAAGGTTCACTTTGATTGGGTTCTTCACTTCCATCTCTTTTGTTAAGGACCCCCAATGATAGTCTCCTAATGATGAGCTGTAATCTGAAGAGAAACCCCACAGGAGAAACTAAAAATTACAGGTAGAGGTAGGCTTATCTGGACTAGCACAGAAGTCCTAAATAGGGGTATTTGTCAGGACAGAATTTGAATGGGATTGTAAACCCTAACAATAATTCCTCCAAACAGGACCTGCCTGCTTGACGACTGCCCTAAACAATGGTCCTGAACCAGGCTAGTTTTGCAAATTTAGTGAAAGTGAAGCTAAATAGGAGAGGAGTACTACCGGAGTCATTGAAGTCCAGGATTATACATGAAAATCAAAACTGCTAGACAAGAGAACATCCAAGTTCATGCCCAAATGTACAACAAGAAGAATAAGTAAAAGTCTAAATTAGAAGTCCAAAGAATAATAAAAAATAGCCAAAAAAAGCCAAATCTATTAAACATTCTGGACTTTCTTTATATGTAAAGTGAAGCCTCCTGTCTTTTACTTCATCAGTCAGACATTCCTGACCATAAAATGGCCACAGATGGACGGTCATGTGATCGTTATTTGTCCATGAGCAATCACCCTGCCAGGACCTTGATCTTATATGCATGAATACTGTAGTAGGGATGTATTTATTGTTTGCTGTTCTAATGTTTTTGTATGGTTTTATGTTTTTTCTTTATGTTTTGAGCTGTGGTGCAATACTTTCCCATTGGGGATCTTATTTTATCTTATCATAAGGGCAATTGTTCATGGACAGATAGAGACCATTTTATGGACAGGAATGTCTCACTGATGAGTTATAAGACAGGATGCTTCACTTTACGTATGAAGAAAGTAGAACAGAACTATTAATAGATGTATATTGGTAAATTACCTAATATCCTGTCACCTCCACGTACACTCACATTACGAAACACATGAGGTAGAGTGGGGGAATCCCTTTAAGGTGAACCCCCCTGGCACTCTTACTGCCCTTAAACAATCCACTAGAAATCTTATGGTCTCTGGACACAGAATAAACATCTTCATTATGACCACAGTCCTGAGTAGAACTGTAGAGTGCAGAGAAACTTGCCTGAAAGAGCTCTGTAAATTACTATGGCAGCCCACTGATTTCATTGAAAACTATATTATGCTTCAGTTATCCTACAGTGGCGATACAGGCACATGGAATCAATGTAAATCAATGAATTAAAGAAGTCCCAGCAGCAGAACAATCTAATCAGATTATACCCTAAAATCCCATGGTAAGATGATCTCCAGCATATACATAAACAACTACTTTATCTACAATTCTGTTTGTCTAGAAGTAACATACAATAGAATATCTGGTAATGAGCCTCAAGTTCCAATGGGGGAATATTTTCTTCCAACTTCATCACAATCACTTCTATCTAGAAACTGAGAATTAATTAAACCCACTTCCTACTGCCTCTACCCTCCAAGCAAATGTAATGATCTTATTCCCAAGCCAAAGAAAAGGCTGGTTTTAAGATTTTAATCAGTTTCACACGCTGAAATGAGAAAGAGTGAAAGATTGATGTACTGCATATAGTAGGAGTTTTCAGCTTTTAACTAAAACGGTTGTACCGTCTTGGGAATTCAGCTAAATGAAATTGACGTCTTGCATCACTAAGTTCACAATGAAATCCAACCTCCAAAAGCCTGAAGCGCTAAAGGCAAATATAATAAGTAGGAAAAAGTAAAAGATATTTTAAATTAATATTCCTAATCCAATCGGCAAGGGGTCACACACAGGGGTGTGGCTACGAGGAGTTCAGAGCAATTCTCAGTCCCCATATGAGTGGATCATATGAAGTGTCATAGTTGGGATATGTGGATGAGATGTTCTCAAATCCAATTTACAATGCTGAAACTACATGCTAGATCACAACTCTGCCGGTGTCCAACCAGCTGCATGAAAATTCCATATGGGTTTAAACTTACCAAAATGGTCCACAAAATTTCTGATTGGGAGACCAATAAAACTCATTTTCCTAGGCTCAGGGAGGACGAGAAGAGGAAATTTGTGCTTGTGTATTGTGGTTGGGGAGGAGGGGGGTATACAAGAGAAAAGTGAATATTTGATTGGCTGCAGACTAAAATGGTGGAAAAGGTGTCTACAGGGCCGGCACCAGCACTGAGAATACCTGGGCAAGTACAGGAGCTGCTAGGGGGGGCCCCACATAAAGCTGTACATAAGGAATCGATGCGAGTGAGGGGGGCTTATATAAAATAACCATGAGGTGGTTGTTGGTATAATTAACTAGGCAATACTTTCGGGAACAGGAGACCTTTTTCATTTACGTGAGTTCACTGTAAAGCTCATTCATTCAAGCTCTGTCTCCCAGGGGCCTAGTAAAACCTGAAGCTGACCCTGGATGTCTGGATTTGGGACTTCAGCTCCTAACACATTTCTCTATGTAGAATTCGGCTACCCGGTGTTGTCATTCCTGCCTCAAACTCCTTTAGCAAGCTTGGAGCAAATGATCCCCTGGCATTGAGCCACAGCTAAGCATTGGTAGACACCCTGTTTGCATTAGGGTCCAAAGGCAATATCGCTTTAACATTGCCTGATAAGGTCACTTTAACAGGGTTCGTATTGAGTCACCCATATAGTACTTAACCTGGTGGTAGTACTTCACATGGTGGTGAACTCCAAACTATAGCAGGGTAAGTGCTATATGGTTGACCTTATTAGGGTCTTACCATGTTAAAGTTTAGGATTAATGGGAAACCCTTTCAATTGTTCTGTTCCTTATTGCTGTCACTTTTTTGATACAAAATGGCTATGGTGCTAATACTGGCTTAGATATTGCTACATAGTGGTTGGAATTGTAAGATCAAAGTATGTACTTTATTTAAAGTGGTAAATCTATCAGTAAAAGCTAAGTGTGATCTTAAGCCTATTTTAATAAGTAGACTAGATAAGAGTAGGTTCTTACCCGTTTCCTCAGGTTACAGGTCAATGTAAGGTTCCTGGAGAATGAGTTAGCGAAGGCCGTGTAGAAATCCAGGACTTTTAGCAAAGCTTCCCTTTTGATGATGTGTAAATCACAGTAGGTCAGGGCTCGTACATTGGCGCAGGCATGAGCAAGTGTAGTCTCTTTCCAAAAGACATCTCCAAAAACATCCCCCTTTCCTGTGAAAACATAAACGCAAACCTCAAAGAGAGAACCATCTGGTCTTGGGGCACCTACAAACAAGTAGTCTTGTAGAACTGGACATACAGCTGAATTTTTTTTCATCATTGCTGTATCTAAACCTACAGCACCTGGAGTATAAATCTGTAAGTGACGAATCTAAATGATGACAATCAATAAACATCAAAATTAGGAAACGAGCCGCTTATTTTACTGAATTTCATGCAGCAGAAGTGCAATTTATTATGTATATTTACAGACAAGCTGCTTCGGATTGAAGAGTTTTCTAAATTGGATCCTTCCTGAAACATGTAATTATGTCATTTATATCGGCTCCAGAAGTGTTTGGCAAATTGCAGCTCAGTAGACGGAAGAGACGGAAAACATAAATATCCACAAATTTTACATGGGAGCAACATGGATACATTCCTGTGGATCTTTTATTTTAGAAAGAGGAAACAAACCTTATCTCCATGAGTTTTGTAAGTGACTGCATGTTGTTGCTCCCCATCAGCCATTATGTACTAGAATAAACTAGTGGGTGATGTCTGACCTCAAGATTACTGTAGAAAGTCCAGATCAGCACCCTGGTAAAGGCAGGCTCCTTAGAAGGAGGAGTGCAGTGCCCCCATGAGTTCGGCAAAAGACCCCAAGTGATATACCATAGATTGCAGGCAACACTCCAAAGTCCAAAGATCACTTAAAGGTGAAGTTTATAGTGGATGTGGCAACATTTCAATGTATGACCACCGTTCACAAGCAATCTCCTTGACCTCAAGATTAGAGATGAGCTAATCATCCAAGATTTGCTTTGTCTGAAGATTCACCAAATCTTCTGTTGTTGCTCTATTTCTACAGGTTTTTATTATTTATCCCTCTCTAGTCCATGAAAAGACCCTTTCTAGTTTACTTTTAAGATCAATCCTAAGGGATTTTTTACATTGGCTTTGTTTTTCACATCCTTGGTTCAGTGATTTCCACAGATGCCTCACAAAGCCATTGGGTGTTTTCACATTGGCTTGTATTTTCACTGATCCATTGTCCATGGAAAAAAAATGATGAAACATGTCCTATTTTTTCATGGATGTGGATCACCAAAGGCATAGAAGTCTATGGGTCCGCAAAAAAAAAAATGATGAAACATTAGTTTTTTTTACACTGATGAGGCTGAAAAGCCAGGTGTGATGTTTTCAAAGCAATGTTAAAACTTCAGGGGTTTTATTGCGGATATGGAAACAAAACAGATGCATTACGGAGACAAAACGGAAGAAAAATGGAGACACTACGGAGACAAAATACAACGGATGCACAACTGAAGATGAACATCAACGCCAATGTGAAAGATCGCTACGTTTCTGTTATTCTGTTTCTATCTCTCTGATATTCTATAGAAATCATCTATGTTTCCTGACAGTTAATAGAAATCTTTTCATGGTTACACAGTTGCACGGCTCGTTATATCACACGGCTCTGATTACTTTCTGTGATGCTAACGAGTCCTGCACCAGTGTGACCATGGGAAGATTTCTATCCATTGGCAGGAAACATAGAGGCTTTCAATAGAATGACAGCAAGCAGAGATATGGAAAACCGTTAGGAATTGATACAGAAAGTAAACTGGAAAATTGTATGTTTTTTCATTATATAAACAATAACATTTATATGATGAAATTGGATTACCCCTTTAAGTCTGGCTTTGTGCATCTGCTTTGTATTTATAATGATGGTCATATGTATTGCCCTCATTAATATATGTGGTGTTTTTTACCAAAAAGTCACAAACAGCCCCAAGCTATTTCCCACACCTGGTAGAGGGCAGGTGATTCACCAAAATCTGCTTTTACATCTGGAAAACTCAGGGAGCAATGCAGAAAACTTGATCATGGTGAACTTTGAAGGAAAGCTGTCTTTGGCGTTAAAAATGTGTACATGTGCCATAAAAAGTCACTAATAAAGGAGAAAAACATATGTCAAGGTTTTGCTACATGTGCCCCATTGTTGTCAGAAATTAAGAGAATGTTTATATTGCTACAATGAAAGTAACCCCTGCGTGGTGTAGAATTTTGCAATACCGTATATACTCGAGTATAAGCCGAGGCCCCTAATTTTACCACAAAATACTGGGAAAACCTATTGACTCGAGTATAAGCCGAGGGTGGGAAATGCATTGGTCACAGCCACCCCAGTGTATATAGCCAGCCAGCCCCTGCCCCAGTGTAAATAGCCAGCCGCCACTGCCGGACAGATCGCACAAAAGATATACAGGGGTCGCCGGAAAGGTGAGTTTAGATATATTTATTTTTTTGACTCGAGTATAAGCCGAGTTTGGGTTTTTCAGCACATTTTTTGTGCTGAAAAACGAGGCTTATACTCGAGTATATAAGGTAATTCAATAATGCACTGCTCCACTCCACCACTCCACCACCGGGCACGGCCTCCAGGCAACCCAATGTGATCTATGGTAGGAAATAGTCACAATTCCTGACAGTGTGCCTGGAATTACTACTATATCAAGGCTTTTATGCCAGAAAATGTACAGTCCACCCTATTGTACCCATTCATGTAGAGTAGCTGTATAAAGCATGAAGGACAATTAAAGCTTTTTCCTAATAGAGCAAGTAAACATCAGCCAACCATATGACTTAGGTAAAGTTTCAGAAACTGTAAATATGTTTGTGAAATTAAAGCATTTTTAACATTACACGAAGAAGTATTTGTCTACTTTAACCCATAGCCAATCAGCTCAATGACAAAATCAGTTCGGGCTAAATATGTCTATTTTGAGGTTATAAAGTGTCAATCGTTTTTTAATACTGTGATTGTGTGAAAGGTATTTGTGTTCCTTACATTCTACATTCATGCAAAATCCTTGCTGATGCATTTTTATCAAAGGAGATTTTAGCGCGGCATGAATTACGGAGAGATTTGGAGCCTTGTTCAGCGGGAGGCAGATTGCAGTGAGGAGAGGCAGCGGGGGACAGTGGTTGGTTAAGTGAAACATAAATAATCAGAAAGTCTTCCTGGCTGTATAACAGCTGAAGAGCTCTTTGTTTTAATGGTGTTATTCACTTGCAGACTGTAAACCTAAAATCTGATTATGCTCAGCATATGTCGCCCCAGCCACAACATTTGTCAATGTCTTTACAGACGACAGCTTCTAGATATGGAGATTTGGCACCTCAATACAAAACTTCCTACTCTTGATACAAACTCCCTACAACAATTTTATGCTATGCAGCATGAGGGCTCCCCGTTGCATCAAAGCCATTTGTACCTACTAAGCACCAAGGCTTTGCTTGTGTGCCGGTGTACGATTGCCCCGCTGCTGCTTTTTCGCAGTGGCAAACATCAAGAGGCTTCTGCCTCTTGATGTATCGGGGCAGGCGGTTGTGCAGGCTCTGATAAATATGCCCATCAAGTCAAGTGAAGCCCTTCCCCATTCCTTAATAGTTTTGTAGCTGTAATTCTGACCAATACCATGAAAATTCTTATATACTCTTAGATTAGGCCAATGATAATAATAGTCTCTATTATACTGGTTATCTAGGATTAAGAACAAGGACAGATTTAGCAATCCTGGTACCGCAAGCAAATTATGAATGGGTCCCCTATAAATGTTTCAACTACAGATGGGAGAGCATGGAGTCCGGTGCTCCCTTCCGTGCCATATTTGTAAACTGTATTGGCATCCAAAGGATACCAATATAGCTGAAAAAACAAAAAAGGGGGGGATTAAATGTGTGAGGTAAAACTGTTCTAGTTGTCCACAGAAATTAATCAGAGCTCAGCTTTCATTTTAAAAACAGCTTTAGGAAAAAGAAAGCTGATCTCAGACACTTCTGATAAATCATAGAGAGGATTCACCATCTTGATGTTGACAAAACTGGCGGTTTTTGTTAACAACTAATCTGGGACACTCGGAGCCTGATTCATCTGCATAGGGTGCACTAAAACGTCAATGATTAGAGTCCTTAGTACAATCTGTGTTTCTCTAGTGTATTAAAGGGATAACCTGCAATACCAGACATGGCCTATAGACAAAAATGGGTGCTGTTTCCAGACACAATTTTTTTCCCTATGCTGTATAAGCTCATTTTCCGACACCATATAATAGTCATTTATGTTGCTATTGAGTTAAGATTACTATGGTACACTATGTCTATAAATAGCCTAACCTGTTTAATAGAATTCATATTTGAGAACCCAATAAAGCATGACGTTCTGCAACATTTATTCAAAAAGGCATTCCCATGGACCCCCATAGCCTGTGTCATTAGTAACAAATTGCCTCACATGGCTCAGTCTATCACTCATGTCTTCAAGCCCACACCATCCAGAGACCCAATACATCAACTGTTGACATAATTATGTTTATTAGACAAATGTGCACTGCTAACCCAAATATCAAACACTCCATCTTATCTTGGGCAATCCTATTAATTTGAGGGGCAAACAGCCAAGTAATAATAAAAAACCAAGTTTATATTAAAGTGAAAAATACAACAAGTTGTGGTGCAGTGAGGCTTGAAGGCACATCTACACATCAGTCATCCAGACAGTTTTATTCTCTTCTGTGCAATTTGCTCCAATGATTCCCAAAATCTATGAAGAATAATGACTTGCTCTGTTGCTCCTTACTGAACCGAATTACCAATCATTACCAAACTGTCCAAAATTTCAGCTGCAAGATTGGTTATGTCTCTGCTATTCTCAACTTGAGGCTGCACAGAGCATGGTGTGCCCGACTCAGGTCTACGAGAGGTCCAGAACTGCACTAAATCCTGCGGCTGAATCTGGCACAGGAACTAGGTAATGTACAGGCATGTTGTGCCCCCGGCGCAACACCGGCCCACCCCCACATCCCAGCACATCCCCTTCCCGCACAAGTTACGAAGAAGGCAGAAGAGTCACAATTCCCGTCTCTGCACCAAATCACGGCCTGTATGCTAATAGTAAGCCGTACAAGCCGTGATAAATTCCCCCATTGTATATATTTAGACAGCTGTTGACAAAAACTCCTCATATATGAGCACCCGTGGTGCAAAATCTGGAACCTCCAGTGATCAGCCTTCATAAACTATAGTCAGAGCCTTAAATACCCAACTCCATCCATTAAGTATAAGCTGCCATCCATGCAGGCGAATACTCATATGGACGGAGCTGCCTGCTTCATACTTAAACCATTGTATAGATGTCCACGCTTTCTGCTGATTGGCTGGGGCACAAGGCAGGGCCGGCTCCAGGTTTTAGTGGGCCCCTGGGTGACAGAGCCTTAGTGGGCCCCTCCTTGGACCGCCCTCCAGTGGCCACACTGTGCCCCCTCCCCCTGCGGACACACTGACCCTGGGGACACACTAATCCCCCCCCCCCCCGGGGACACACTGATCCCCCCCCCTGCGGACACACTGAGCCCCCCCCCCTCCCCTGCGGACACAATGACCCCCTCCATACACATTGAACCCCTCCCCCTGTGGACACAATGACCCCCCCTGCTGACACACTAACACCCCCCTTCCTCTCCCCCTGTATACACACTAACCATCCCCCCCCACCCCCGCGGTCACCCTGACTCCCATCCGGAAAAGAAAAAATAAAAAATTTACCTTTCCTGGTTCCCCCGGAGCAGCGCCTGCAGCTGTCTTCGGCCTGGGCTTCCCGTACGCGCCGGCTCTGAAGCCGGCACACGTGACCCGATGACGTCATCATGTGCGCCGGCTTCAAAGCCGTCGCATACCCTGCGGAGCGCTGCATCGTAGGAACCGGGACAGGTGAGTTGTAGATTCTGCCTCTATGCTGCGCTCCCGACCAGCGCAGCATAGAGGCAGAAAAGTGATCGATCCCGATGGTGATCAATTGTACCAGTGTCTTATAGCGACACTGGTACAATTGATCCGGGGGCCCGAGTGGGCCCCTCCAGTACCCCAGCACTTGCCCGGGTTGGCCGGGTGCTGGCGCCGGGCCTGGCATAAGGTGTGGCATCCTAATATCCTATCAAATATTTATACATCATTGGTAGTATAGAAACGTGACGCCTTGAACCCCTTAATGTCGTTCTATGTTACAGTAAAGCACAGTGTTGGTAAAGGGCTATCCACTATAGCAGATCTTTCGCAGATTCTATAACATTTCCTTTTAAAATAGAGCAAATATTTTCTATGGAGACTTAAGTTCAGTATTTTAACCTGGGCATTAACATTTAATTTAATTCATCTGCCATATACAGTACATACATTTCTTCAATTGTATGTTATTGAAAAATGTTCCTGCGTGAAGATAATTTCCCATAAATTTAACCCCATGGTCCCTTAGAAATAAGATAGTTGTCCTTGGATACGACCAACCCCACACTCCTCCAACAGTGCCTAGAAATGCACTTTTGAGGACAGGGCTGATGTCAGCACTGGATATACCCGGGCAAGTGCTGGGGCCCAGAGATGCTAGGGGGCCCACATAACGCTTTACATAAGGGATCCAGGGGGTTGAGGGGTGCTGTATCTAATGAATCCTTAGGCTATAAGAGTGGCTTTAGATAAAATACCAATCTGGGGGATGTATATAACCATGAGGAGGATGATAAACTAGGGAATATTTAATGGAACAAGAGACTGTTTTAGTTTCTGAAAAGTTTGCTGCAAAGGGGCCTACCATGGCTCTGTCGCCTACTGAAACCTGGAGCCGACCCTGTTTGAGCAACCTGACCACCAGGATTCAGTGCTCATTACCACAGGACTACTGTGGGACATTAAGTAATTCCTGGACATTTCATATGCAAAACCCATTAGTTTCTTAATGAAATCATTTTAGCAGCAGTGGTTGTATCCAAGGACAACAATTTCTTTTTTCTAAGGCAAAATTATCTTCTATGGGAAAATATCTTGACACTGGTACATATATTTTTTTTTATTTTGTGCAATTGAAGAAATGTTTATATATGGCAGATGAAGAAAATTAAATGTGAATGTGTGGAGGAGAATAACCCTCTGAAGATGCAAAAGATAATATAAATGGAACCCAAAGACTAATTTTCAAAAATCTATTTTTTCATGTACATGCACAATGTTCTGTAATTAGACACTGCTGTGAAAGTAATTATGCAGTTTGAAGATTGTTTTACCTAGTATGGCCACCACTTCTTCATCTTGGATGACTTCCAATGATCCTGACACCACAAAACAGAGAGCATCCACGCTTTCCCCAGCATGGTAGATGAGGTCACCTGGAGCACAATGAATTGTTTGAAACTCCACTGCCAAAGCACGTAGACAGCCATCACTGGCAAGACGGAAAGCTGGATGCTCATTAAAAACTTTCCGATTCAGATGCACACAAATGTCCGCTCTCATGTCCTTGGGACATATTGCAAGAACCTACAAGAAATAAAAAGTAATAATAAGAACAATGATAATAAAAGACAAGTCCTAAATACTTCAAATAAATGTACATGCATGAATGTGTGTGGCTGGATGGAGTGACTGTGCTGTTTAACACAATGGGGGTGTTACCCGAATTATTCCAATTTGCGCGGATTTCCCCTGAATTGCCCCGGGATTTTGGCGCACGCTATCGGATTGTGGTGCATCGGCGCTGGCATGCACGCGACGGAAATCGGGGGGCGTGGCCGAACGAAAACCCGACGGATTCGGAAAAACCGCCGCATTTAAAACAAAAACTGTGTTGCGGAGCTTGCACTTACCTTCACTAGGAATAGGCCGGTGAACTTGAGCGCGTTCAGATGCTTTTCAGCGCAGCAGCGCCACCTGGTGGACGTCGAAGGAACTGCCTTAATAAATCCCGGCCGGACCCGAATCCAGTGCAGAGAACGCGCCGCTGGATCGCGATTGGACCGGGTAAGTAAGTTTATAAAGTATAAAAAAAATTAGAAGTAAGTAAACCTGTCATATGTAGTTGTGACTTTTTTCTATATCACCACATTTAAAAGTAAGAAGAAAAGTCAGCAAAGTTTAGCAAAAGAAGGTGAGTACACGTTATTTTGTTGACTGGAGTATAAGCCGAGTTTTTCAGCACATTTTTTGAGCCTGGAGCCCCTCGGGCTCATTTGCATACAGTCCTTCATCCTGGTGGTACGAGTCCTTTAAGGGAAACCTACCATGAAAAAATCTACCATCAGAAGTAGATCCTGGAACCTAGAGTGAAACTTTATTTTAGTAATCTGTAAATTAACTGCAGAGGCTACTGGGTCCTGTGTACTATCTGGCCAGGCATCGGGAGCTAAGGCTACTCCACACTCCATTAGCCAATTTAGGTTAAATTCAGGGATTATTACATTACAGATTAGGGCAGAGACAGGCAGGAGGAATATACCATCAGGCCTACTCATGGTAGTAGATTCCTCATTGTAGGTTTCCTTTAATGAAGTTATGTCCCAATTGTCATGAAGTTATTCAGAAATAACCTCATTAAGTGGGGTTTCCTTGAATCTGGAAAACTTACAGGAGCCTGGGGTAAGAAGTAATATTTGGGCAGTCACAGGACCAACTTTATCCAATGAGGTGACCTCTTCAGACCAAGAGACAACACAGGATGTGATTATGTGTTAATAATTTTTCTAACCCTGGCAAATGGCTCACATGTATAAAAAAAACTGTTTAAGGGTAAGATTATGATATGCTCATGTAGGTGTCCATGGTGTCTAGAGGTTCTCATTGTGCCTAGTCTGTTGGGGCTCAGGGTCCCTAACAAATATACAGCATCATACATGGCACATGGTAGTTTTGGGTCTATTACAGATTTTGCATAGGTTATATTACAGCTTCTTCCTGTGATATCCAGTAGTAGTGTAGTGCACTGTAGTTCCAATCCCTTAAGGTATAGTCAAACTACAGACCCAGCAGTCTTTCCTGAGCAGAAGGTTCTGCAATGTGCAGCTGAGCAGTTGCTGCCATTGACAAGATATATTGGGGGTCATTTACTAAGGGCCCGATTCGCGTTTTCCCGACGCGTTACCTGAATATTTCCGATTTTGCGCCGATTTTCCATGAATTGGCCCGGGATTTTGGCGCACGCGCCGGATTGCAGCGCATCGGCGCTGGCATGCACACGACGGAAATGGGGGGGGCGTGACCGAACAAAAACCCGGCGGATTCAGAAAAAACGGGACTCGCGCTTACCTTCACTTGGTCCGGCTTGGTGAAGATCAGTGCATTCCGGGGAACTTCAGCGCAGCAGCGCCACCTGGTGGACGTTGGAGGAACTGCCTTAGTGAATCCCGGCCGGACCCGAATCCACCGCAGAGAACGCGCCACTGGATCGTGAATGGACCGGGTAAGTAAATCTGCTCCATTGTGTTCTCGCCAGGAGAGAGCAATGTATATAGAGAAAGCACTGAAAGAGCAGTAAAATGAATCACCCATTTCTAAAATTCTCATTCTAGTTCAGGAATGTACCATCCCCAATACAAGGCCCTCTGGATGCTGGGATTATTTAGCAGCTTCTTCTTTTATGGTTTTATTTTTGTATCCTTGTGCTTAATATGAGACAGCTGTTAAATGAATTATTCAGGAATCATTAAAAAAGGCAATTTATTAGCACATTTCATTCCCAAAGGATCTCAAAAGCAATTTTGTTTAATTCCTGTCACATGATTTTGCAAGGCATCAATACGTAAAGAAGCTCTCTAGCAAATTTTCTTTCCATCGATGCAACCCTTATTATAAAAGTGCTATGTGTGGGAAATACTTCCCTATAGTCAGCATCTTGACAGTTAGATTTCTATACTGTATTTTATTGATCCCATGATTCCTTCACATAGCATCACATGGACAGTGAGATACTGTTCCATACATGCCTGCTGGGAGGACAGTGTGACTATAATTTTCTCTACATCCTCCTACATATAGAGGGAGCAAGTATGATGCAGGAAGGCTGCACTGTCATCTTCCACATTATTACAGTAGCCTGTCTAATCAATGGTAGTAACTGTGCTCACACATGTGGAGAGTCTGTGAAGTACAGTCCAGGCTGTTTCATCATCAAGGAAGCCTGATTAATGACCCTTTGAGACAACAGAACGATATTCATCACCACGAGATACAGCATTTACACTTCTCATATCAATAGTAATAATTCCTTTATTTATATAGCGCACACAGATTACGTAGCGCTGCACAGAGCTTGCAAAATCAATCCCTGTCCCCAATCCAATCGACCTAACAGTATGTTTTTGGAGTATGGGAAGAAACCGGAGGACCAGGAGGAAACCCACGCAAACACAGAGAGAACATACAAACTCTTTGCAGATGCTGACCCTGGGACTTAAACCCAGGTCCCCAGCACTGTAAGGCTGTAATGCTAACCACTAAGCCACTGATGCCCTTTTTACTGTGAGCATTATTTATCCAATTTTAAAGGACAGCTATCACCAGATGGAGTGTCCTAACCAGACTGCTTATTGGTCTGGTTGATGGGGGGACTGTTTGTAAGACGTTTTCTTACCTCTTTATCAACGAAACATGCACTTCGTAAAAGTGCCGAAGGAGCTCAAGCTGCCGCCATCCGGGCGGCTCTTGGCTTCCCCCGGACTTTAATCTATGCACACCCCCGCTGCAAGCCTCCACCTGAGCATGAAGTTTGAGGGGCGTGTGCTGTTTACTAGTTCCCCGGCCGGCGGCAGGAGGTGGCTTGCAGCGGAGGGCATGCATAAAGTAAAGTCCGGAGAAGCCGAGAGGTGCTCGGGCGCTTGGGTGCTCCGGCACTTTTACAAAGTTCCTATTTCGTTAATAAAGAGGCAAGAAAATGTCTTAAAAACAGTCCCCCATCCCCTAGACCGAAAGAGCAGTCTAATAAGGACACTCTACCAGCATTAATCTGGTAATAGATGTCCTTTAACTGTCTTTATCTCCATACTGTGAAATCACCAGTCATTCACTATGACTTCATTCAATGTCCCTATATTGTGTCATCAAGCTGTCCAATAACCATTTCCTATGTCTTCCATTTTATATATACAGAATTTAATGAGACATTTGTAATCATATGTCTCTGTTCTGTGAGAATATCTCGGCACTATAATCCGGTGCACATCATACCCATCAGATTCATTTTTACCCATAATGCAATCCATGAAATAGGTGGGATCTGGGAGATTTTCCCAGATTGGTTGTTGAAAAAAAATAAGAAAAGGCAAAATGCTGATGTGTGTCTTTACTGCATGATTACAACTGTATCTCCATCATCAGGATGTCAATACGGTTTAAAGTTCTGGCAGAATAGAGAGAAATGCAGAGAAATTCAATTTGGATCAGGGCCACACTTAAGGGACCACCCCCACACTGTTTTTCCAGATTTCTATTAAAATGGGTAAAACTGTCATAAAAGTTCAGTTTTCGGAAATGCAAATACAACCTGACATGTTCAAAAGAACGGATGAAATTCTATTTTTATAAATTCTGTGAGGTGACCACCTGCTATTGTACCCAGCGATAATATGTCCTCAGTCAGTCAATGCTGAATAAAATCTGATATGTATTCCCCCTCTATGTGTCCATACTTCATTCTGACAGGCATTATGGAGAATATGCCATATATTTCAGGTAAATTGCAGACACTATCTATGTAGGTGTTTTGTTGTGTGTGTTTACGAGGAAGCGAATGAGAACTCAGCTTCAACTTCAGCTGCATCTACTTCACCACATCAATACATAAACTAACATCACAATGAATGATAATAGGACTACGATACAAATTGTCATCGCATATCGTAGGAGTCACTTCTACTCGAAGACTATTACACCCTCTAGAACAATGGAAAGAAATAGAAAATTCTCCTAACATACAGCTCCAATCTTATTCACATTTCATATAATATTCCAAGTTTACATCTATAGTAACCTATGAGTAAAGACTGAGTTTGAGATTACAGAAGTCTATAAGTAAGAAAAATACTGTAATTAAAAAGAAACCTACCATGAAGAATCTACTATGGTGGTATTAGTATAGCTACGGCTGGCCTAGCTGGCACAGTGGCAGTGGTGTTAGCCTAGCTGCTGGTCTAGCTGGCACAGTGGCAGTGGTATTAGCCTAGCTGCTGGCCTAGCTGGCACAGTGGCAGTGGTGTTAGCCTTGCTGCTGGCCTAGCTGGCACAGTGGTAGTAGTGTTAACCTAGCTGCTGGCTTAGCTGGCACAGTGGCAGGGGCATTAGCCAAGCTGCTGGCCTAGCTGGCACAGTGGCAGTGGTGTTAGCCTAGCTGTTGCCGTAGATGGCACAGTGGCAGTAGTGTTAGCCCAGCTGCTGGCCTTGCTGGCCCAGTGGCAGTGGTATTAGCCTAGCTGCTGGTCTATCTGGCACAGTGGCAGTGGTGTTAGCCTAGCTGTTTCCGTAGATGGCACAGTGGCAGTGGTATTAGCCTAGCTGCTGGCCTAGCTGGCACAGTGGTAGTGGTGTTAGCCTAGCTGCTGGCCTAGCTTGCACAGTGGCAGTGGTGTTAGCCTAGCTGCTGGCCTAGCTGGCACAATGGCAGTGGTGTTAGCCTAGCTGCTAGCCTAGATGGCACAGTGTCAGTAGTGTTAACCTAGCTGCTGGCCTAGCTGGCACAGTGGCAGTGGTGTTAGCCTAGCTGCTGGCCTAGCTTGCACAGTGGCAGTGGTGTTAGCCTAGCTGCTGGCCTAGCTGGCACAATGGCAGTGGTGTTAGCCTAGCTGCTGGCCTAGATGGCACAGTGGCAGTAGTGTTAGCCTAGCTGCTGGCCAAGCTGGCACAATGGCAGTGGTGTTAGCCTAGCTGCTGGCCTAGTTGACATGCTATTCCCATGCACCACTGCTTCTCTGAGAGTTCTCTGAGGGTTTGTCAGTAAGTAAACCTAACAATGATTGGCTAGGACTTGGCTGGCAACCAGTTTAGACAATCACTGTTTAGTACTAAGGGGGGAAGGGTTGCCACTCTGTATGCAGCGCAGCTCCTAAAAAAGCACATTGAATGCGATTGAGTACGAGTGGGCAGGCACGCTCTCACTGACAGAGCCAGTGAGTTACAATCATGGCTTGGAGACAGGCGCACGTGTGGTGTGGTTGTGCATCATTTCCAGAGACATTCAGCTCACAGCTGTGAGCTGACTGTCGGACATTGCTGGTGATGGGAGGCAGCATTATTAGTGAAGTGGTGGGGGTCCCTTCAGGGAAACAGGTAGAAGCAGGATATAGACTCAAATCCTACATGTCCACCCTTTGCTTTGACAACTCCCTAACTCTTCCAGCTCTTTATCTCCTCATTTCTTCTGAAATCATAAGTGCAAGCCGGAAAAGAGAACCAGAGTTTAGCATTGGGCGAGGGCTCCCAAAATACTAACTTTGAGACTGCTATTGATGTATCACCAGAAGAACACCTCAATCCAAAGACTTCAATATGTTGAGGCTTATACAAAAGTGAATTCCTTGTTGAAAATCGACTCCTTATACAGGCCACAGACAGAAGTGTTAGATGATATATTTTTATAAACAAGTAGAGCATGACTGGCTTGTTCCCATGTAAGGTCAATGTGGGCTTCAGGACAATAAGCAATCTAACACTTCTGATTAAAAGGCCTTAAACTTACCTAAGAAAAAACTTTGATATGCCAGCAGTAATACATAAGTAATCATCCGTTCCTTATCATTCAGTTTTTGGCTCAATGCAATAAAAAGTAGACTATCTCTCATACATTTGCCAATGTTACTCGTTTCATAAAATGATACTGAAATTTGGGAATGTTAAAATAACAAAGGGTTTGAAAACCTGCATTAAAAAGCTGGGATTGTTTTCGTTGGTGCTGAAAGATACAGACACATTTACATATTCCTGTTCTGATGCAGGAACCTCTTGTGCGACTGCATTGAGCAAACACAAAAATGTAATCTCTATTGTGTTTGTTATTTGGTTTTGCCAGACTGATGATTGCTTTCTGCAAACTATAATTATTAATGTTAATTTCGAGAACGCGACAACTAGGTGACAGATTGACATTTAGACAAGCGGATCTGAATGTGGAAGGTGATCATTTTGACATCCATATGCTTCAGTTACCAGGCAATGGCTACATTTCTGCCACTAAAAAAAGCAAAAACCAACAGAAGAAAAAACAAAATAGAATGTTACTGCATGAAAAATATATGTTTCTAGTGTCCTAGCAATTTTAAAGGGAACCTACCACCACACATCTACCTATAAAGGTAGATCGGGGGGTAGGTGGATCTATAGGATGTGCGGATAGCCCTTTTAAGGGCTAATCCTCACGGCCCCGTAATCCTTTGCCAACTTTTATTCAGCAAATATGTAAATTTTGTAAAGCGGCTACTGGGGCGTGGAGTAGCCGGAGCTGAGGCTACACGGCATGGCTGCTCCACTCCCCAGTAGCCTCTTTGTTCCTCCTACCAAAAATCTTCGGCGCGCAGCTCCAAAGAAGCTGCATGCCCTCGTCCATGAATCCTGACGTCTGCGCATGCGCAGTGGCAGTGACCTCGCAGCCGCGGGCCTGCTGTTCTGCACATGCGCAGACGGCAGGATTCTTGGACGGGAGCACGCAGCTACGAGGAGCTGCACTCCGAAGATTTTTGGTAGGAGAAACAAAGATGCTGAAATGGTCCAGGGGTATAAAAGGGGAATACATTTTCATGATAGGGCATAGCCAACCCAAAATAGTATTACTGAAAAATGCATCTCACCCTGCAAGAAATAAGCCCTCACATGACAACATAACCAGAAAGACATATATTTTATAGCTCACAAAATTCCAACAATGAACATATGAACATACTGAAAACTGAAAAACTGGTTACTTCTTCTCTTCTGCTCCTCACCGTCAGTGGCGGATTAAGTGCCCCATGGACCCCGGGCTGTTCATACGACTAGGGCTCCTCCAGTGTCCAAACCAACCTTGTGCCCTGAGGCCTAATCTCCTCCACCCGACGACACCATAGCAGCCCATACTGGCCCCCATTAATGAAATGTCCACAGCAGAATCCCACTTTACATAAATGTCCACAGCAGAGCCCCCTTTTAATGAGATGTCCACAGCAGAGCCCTCCATTAATGAAATGTCCAAAGCAGAGCCCCCCTTTCATGAAATGTCCACAGCAGAGCTTTCCTTTAATGAAAAATTCACCGCAGAGCCCCTCTTTAAAGAAATGTCCACAGTAGAGCCCCCTTTAATTAAATATTCACTTCAGAGTCCCCCTTTAATGAAATGTCCACTGCAGAGCCCCCCTTTAAAGAAATGTCCACAGTAGAGCCCCTCTATAATAAAATGGCCACCTTAGAGCCCCCCTTTAATGAAATGTGCACTGTAGAGTAAATACCATTTGAAAGGACCAGAAATCAATGAAAATTCTTCTGCTTAACTAAAATTTGAATAGACATTCAAGCATTTCCTGAACTATACAAATAGCTGGGTCTATGGGCATAAACATAAATATAGAACAGACCGAGTGGTGAAGAAATGTCACTTTTAGAAATAGAAAAAATAGAAGATGTCTGGTGAAGAGAGAAATGAAGCAGAGAAGGGTGATGAATTGTGGAAATTGATTATAAAGAGCCTCATTAGAAGGGTAATAAGGTACGGAGCAGATTAAGGTAAATCAGTAGAATGGCATCTCAAAGATTTAATAAAACAAAACACAAGGGAATTCAAAGTAAACAAAGGTAAAGCAGGAGCCAATAAGAAGACTAAGTGACACACATAAAAACTCACGTTATTTCTGAACCTTATCATTGAAGAAACTAAGTTTACTCCTTGAGGGTATATCCAGATGGGGAGACTGCTAAGCTGATTCAGCAGAGGATTTTAATGCATCCAAAAAAAACACCAGCAATGGAATAGCATGTCTGATGTAACAAGTCTCCCAATGTTTTCAACCCTTGCAGTGAACAGCTCAAAATCTATGGGGTAGACCTCTAGATTGAGTTGACACACTGCAAGATGTAAACCACAACGGTGGTCAGTTTTTTTGTTGTTGCAGCAAGAGAATGAGATTTAATGAGATGTCATCTGAAATATTTGCTGTTAGATGTGTGCCTTTGTAATCCTCTGTGCGTAAGGTATGGCAGAGGTTTGCATAGATTTTTTAGTCTGTTCATGGCGTTTTTTTGGGTTTGTGTGAACACTGGTTTATTCCTTTCCCTGGCAGTGTTGGTTGAATTGCACCACTCCTGTTACTCTCTTACAGCTCTGCTCTGGTTCACCAATAGTTAAATCGTTGTTACTGATTGAATCTTCCTCCACTCACATTTCTCCATTGCTGTTCTGTCTTGTCTGGATCTAAAAGTTCTAAACCAATTACCTCTTGGGGCCAGGACTCCGACATCACAGAAAAGGTCTGCTCGCCCTAGATTCTTTGCGTGCTATAATATTAATCCTTAGTAAGCTCCTGATTATGCTTTTATTCTGTATACTGTTTTCTTTTGACCCTTTGATTGTATTAAGACTATGCTTCTGCCCTGTGATTTTGTACTGTTTGTCCTCTTGGTCCTGACTTGGTTCTGTTGACTACTCTTCTCTATTTATACTGTCTTGTCTTTGTCTCCATGTTTTCCACTTTGCCGTAGGAAGCAAATGTCCCCTAGTTGTCCCCTACCACTTCGGCTAGGTGAGGCAAATAGGTAGGGGTAGCATCAAGGTGGTTTAGTTAAGGCCTCACTATCTTAGTGTCACCTGTCCATTCTCAGTTATTGCATTACACTGGCACTGGCAGGTAAGTCACTGATGAATCCACTAGTGTATGGAACAAGTGGAACACACTTGTTGTCCAAAGATTAATCAAACGTATTACATATATTCCATTCAGGCCATCTTAAACCTCTACCTGAGGTGGCTCATTAGTGTTCTAATATGATTTAATAACATGTACTATAAATAATATTACCCCATATTACAATATACCATATACTAGCATACTATTATATGCTAAAGTGAATTAATTACATGAATAAACTAGTATACAGTAAGATCTTTCCTTTGGTAGCTGGACATAAACAGAATTTTATATGTTAACCCTAAGTCTATGCTGGATTTGGAGCTTTAGGAATAAAGTATTAGCAGCGGCGGCGTCAGGGGGTGGTAAACTGGGCATTTGCCCAGGGCCCTCTGTCCTTAACAGACATCCTGCATGTGGACTTTTGTGGGCAGAGGATTTATTTCTCATTGGTTGAATGCCCAGGGGAAGATGCTTATCATCTATCTCCTGTCTATCATCTATCTGTCAAGTTATCTATCTCCTATAATTTGTCTATTTCATATCTATATATCTGTCTATCTAGCCATTATAAACTAACCATTTATATATCTAACTTTTTCTCTATGATCTTCTATTGACCTATCTATCTTCCATCTATCCATCTATCAATTGATCTTTTATCTGTCATATCTATCTACCTTCTATCATCTATCTCACTATAATCTACTTTATATTTATGCATCTATAAATCTATCATCTATCTGTAAATCTATATAATCTTTCATATTGATCTTCTTTCATCCATCTACCTATCATCTGTTTATCTCCTATACAATTCCCCTACAGTCCCATAATACAGATACTTACCATACTACTGTTTGTAAACTACATAGTGTTATTATTGTGCAGGGCTAAAGGAGCCTCTTACTGACTGTGACTGTTCATAAAATAGTTTTATTTTTGGGCCCCACTTTCAGTTTTGTCAAAGGCCCCACATTGTCAAAAACCAGCCCTGGGTATTAGTTAAGGGCTTACATCTTGCTTCTCCTACAAGTTAAAGAGTATTTATGGGATTCCTCTGACCACGGGACTTTGGACAAGTGCACTAACACCAAAAGTTCCCCCACTGCCATGGTGTATGTTGTATACAAAACCAATACCTCACTATGCCAGCAAAAGCACTAAAGGCCAATTGCCTCCAACCAGCCTCTATGGTAATGATTTTATTAATTAATGGTATTTTGTGTCATTAATGGTAATGACTTTATTTATACCATTCAGTCCTAAGCTTCTAATGGTTTTCCTGCTCTCGGTCACCTTAAAGTTCACATTACACATTGATTCCCCTAAACAAAATTGACATAGTGGGAAAGAGATGAGTTATTCTAACATTCGAAGCAAAGAGTATGAAAGACGTCATTGCTTTTTCATGAACAACTTCTAGCCCCGCATTTGTTAAATATTATCCACCTACTGTGCTCTTTTCTACAATTATTCCAATTATGTTATCAAACAACGAGCAATGCTAAAAAAGCAACTTTGTTAATTAGATGGCACGGCGTTTATCCACTAAAGTTACCCGAAAAACGTAGGGAACTAACAGCTCTATAGAGATTGCAGCTTTTTTCCCTTCTTTACATACATTCAAAGCCTGGTAATCTCTTCTAAGTCAGGAGAGTCCTATTTTTCACAGATAGGAGCTTTGTGTGTATTCCACTAATCTTTTACACAGCGCATTTGCGATTTACAGGCGAAAAGTAGTTCCAGAAAATATTGTAAATGCCATTTTCTGTTCCTGAGGATAATGTAAAAACAGAATTTTATCAGTGCAGCTTTCTGGAGTCCTGTATAAAATGTAACATTCTGTAAGCTTTATTAAAAAAAGAAATGTTCCTCCATCAATATGAGTGACAAGCGCCTTTTAATAGCAGAAGTGACATTTTTAAGAGTAAAAAAAAAACCTCCCCCATGTACAGTAAGTTCTTATAAATCTGCCAAATATTATTCATTGTCTTATAAATAGGGTTGCTGAGAGGGGGCGACCGCTGAGACAGGTTTTTTGGCAATTTCTTATTTGGACACATGGATTCTAACACACACGGGGCCTCATTTAGTGCACGCCTGGAAATGTCACAGTGTAACGTTTACATTGTGAGACTGCATCCAAAAATAACACGAGGGCATGAAAATGCCAGCAAGGTCAGAAGAATGAGGATTGTGGATTTTCATTGTTTCTTCCTAAAATTGTAAGGGTTTTTTTTTAACGAAACTAAATATTTAACAGCCCCAACACAGGGCAGCATAAGTTCTGGTGTTAATAAATTCGGTTTTATTCATTTATGACAAATTGGGGAAGATAATCATGACTGAATTCTGTTATTTATACAAAAAATTGTTTGAATTACTCCACATTTATCCATTGTTTTAGGCAATATTGAGATACTTTAATGACTAGTACAACAAAACGCAAGTGACCTCAAAAAAGGGGTGTGGCTTCACTTGAAAAGGAGAAGGCGCTAATAGTAATTCAAATGAGCCAGAATTTTCAAGTAATAGAATGTGCAAACTAAGACAAAAAGGCAAAAGTCTTATTCTACACATGGTTAAGCTTCCAGCATTAGACACCTTGATAAATTTGGCATAGTTTAAGACTGTCTTTCTAACTTTTCACCGTCATTTAGATACCTTTGATAAATCCGCCCCTATTATATTTACAAATTCTAAATAAAACAGGTCAGTTGCCTCTCTCAGAGCCATAAATCCCAGCACACAGTTCTCTGTAACTTGTCCAATGTCTGTAAACAAAAAACAAACTACTCCAGTCTACATCACATCATAGATTACAAACAATATAGGAGGTTGGGATACTATTTTGAGCTACTTTGTTTGCCCCTTTTACTCTGACATAGCTGATGGCGTCTTATAATGCACCATTCAGAAATAGTAGTAAACAGTTAGCATTTTTTATCACTGTTCTGTACATACAGACCTCATTTTATGAAATCATCAACGAGGACCTGTCACCTATAGAAAGGGCACTAGGTGCTGCTTACTAAAGTGCTAAAACAGATGCATCGGAAACCTCTGATAACGCTAGCAGACACTGTTCATGAGGTGGCGGTCCGAGGCACTGCCTCTTCCCCGAACTGTCCCACCCACTCCATAGCGCGTCATGCAGCAGTCACCATCCTTAAACCCGCCCCCTCTCTCAAAGCGGTCCGCCATTTCTAGTGTACAGCGCGGCAGTGTCTGCTAGCGTTATCGGAGGTTTCTGATAACGCTAGCAGTGTAACACTGCTTCATCTGTTTTTGCACTAGGAGCTGATTACTTTAGCTCCTAGTGCCGTTTTTATAGGTGACAGGTCTGCTTTAAAACCCCTTTAATTCTCATTCGTATTACAGACTGAAGACAGAAAACTGACTATAAATTAATGACACTTGAAGGATGTCCCACACTCTGGACCATTTGCTCTTGGTAGCTCTACTGTCTATATGCTGTATGAGTTGATTATAACAAGGTCATATGAGGTCATGAGGTCACCTTGGCTTAAGAATGGCTTCCCATAGAGGTTTATTTAAAACTCCAGGTGCACAATAATAGTTGACTGCCAGATTATCCTCTGCTAAATCCTGAATTAGAATAGCAACTTTTTAAACTATCACAAGTAACTTTTAGCATGATACATCTCATTCATTAGATCTCATAAAGTGTTTCCATCCAGAGTCATTCCACTTGGTGCAGAAATTATATATCAACCATTCCCTTAAGTATTATTTTTAGAAGATCTGTTGCTATAACAATCAAGACGGCTGTACATTACCATAGGAACCCTGAGTGCTCATTTAGAGTGCAGAACTTTGTTCTACCATTGTGTGTTCCCCCTTTTATTTGACAGGTTGCTATTTTGAGCAATTCTCGCACACGTTCTTTATTAGAAACAGCTAACCTACTTAAAGTCATCATTGTAAGGGAAATTCTCATCAGAAAATGACACATATATGTCATAAATCAAACTTTTTTTATAATTCTTTTACATTTGATGTTTTTTTTTTATATTTTCTATTATTAGAAAACCTTAAATTTTGCGTTTTTCATACTAACTAGTTAGGTCTGTGGAGCATACACATCGGAAACTTTATTTTGAAGTCTGGAATTGGGTCAGCAGAGTAATGTAATGACCAATGGCTGCTCTGCTGTACTGCCGTATAAGGAAAGATAGGAACATTATGCACTTTAAGCTAAAGTTGAACTCTTAATCCTTCTAATGTTTGGTCCTCAAAACTCTTTAGTGACCAATTATCATGGCTTTTACGCCAGTTTTTTGTGCGCTAGGAATTGCGACTTTTCTCTCCCTTACACAATGTGAAGGCTGGGTCAAGGATTGGGCCAGACCAGAGCATGGGCCAGGGAAACTTACCATCAGGAATCTGCCTATTAAAGTAGATCCGATGGTAGGTCCCCCCTAAGCCCAAAACTATCTTTAAGCAATTCTTTTATATGATCTAAACTATATCTTACTAATATGCAATTTTTTGGCAGAGGCTATTATGATGGGGAGTAGCCCCTCGGGGCTGTGGGAGCAAAGGCTACTCTATGCCCCAGTAGCCTTGGCTTTCCCATCACACTGCATGTCCTCCGCACACTCCTGACTTTTGATTGCGCACAAGTTGCATTCCTGCACAGTAGCTCCTGGTCAGTGCACACATGTATTGTGGCAGCCGCCAACACTGAAGTGATTACTGCACATGTACAAAGCTTGAAGAAGCCGGGGGCGTGCATATAGCTTGAGCTGGTCGAGGTGACGCAAGGAGGTAGAATATCAGAGCCTTCTGGGGCGTAGAGTTGCATATTAGTAAGAGGAAGTTTAGATCTGGCTAGGTTATATAAAAAAGGATTAGGGAGAGAAAGTTTAGGGCTTAGGACATTAGAAGGAACCTAGCATCGGATTTACCTTAATAGGTAGATTCCTGATGGTAGGATTCCATTAACTATAGTCTTCAATATATGTGTACAATTTCCTTTATGACAAGCTCCACTTCATACCTGTACACTGCATTTAGGGAACTACTACAAAATCAGGGGCCCAGGAAAAGTATGGGTTAAAGAGAATTGCTCAGCACATCATGTGCCTGATGTGTCATGCCCTGAACACCAGAAACCACACCATATTGAAATTATGACATTTTGGGGACTGGTGTAGAATTCAATTCCAGTGCGAGTAATAGTGGTGTGCCACAATTAACACAGGTGATTTCCCCTTACAAGACAAATGATGCCCACATTGTGCTGTTTGCCATTTCTTTCCACAGTTATGGTATTTTCTGTTCTTCAGTAAATCCACTCAGCTCTGCATTGTGTGTACATACAGGACTATTTAGTGACCTGCCTGCCAGCTTTCATCACATGGAGCAGAAATGAGCATGCATAAGTAGTAGAAAAAAGCAGTGAGACATATAAAGGAGAAGGTAGGGAAGGGGTGCTGCATAGTAGTATATTGAGGTGAAGAGATCGAGGGACTGATAGGGAAAAGGGAACAGACCTTTTACCTTACTAGTTTGCATCTACAGATCTGCACAGACATAGATTTCCTGGTAGCTAAACATCACATGACCTTACCTCCATTGTAAGTAAGGACCAGCAACCCCCCCTCCCTCTGTGTAACTGTATCCGTATCCTTTATGTAAACAAACTACATGCTTACAGAGATAATCAGCACAGGCAGAGAATACATCAACTGCATGATTAGGCTAAACTGAAGAAGATAACAAAGAAATTGCTGGAGATAGGTGACCAAGACAGGAGCAGATTGCAGATATAAATACATAACTGTTAAGTTTTTAGTTGTCTTTTGTGCAATAAGTTGGCAGTAATTTGTTTTTTCATCTATAAGCCAGACATAGATTTTTGATAAATTATAAGGCTAATTTTTTCACTCCTTAAAATAATTAAATGTTCTTGGTTCTCCCTTATAAGAGCACTTTCATTGTACATAGGGGGAGATTTATCATTTGATGGAAGCCACGGCCACGGAAAAATCTGAAGGATGCACCAGTGGCCAAAAAATATATGCAAAAACCTTTAACATTAGCATGGTCTAGGTCACTGATGGCGAACCTTTTAGAGACCAAGTGCCCAAATGACAACGAGAACCCACTTATTTATTGCAAAGTGCCAACATGCCAATTTAAGCAGTAACTTATAGCTCCCAGCTCTGTCAGAGCTTTCAATCGTATCAGTGTCCTGATGACACTGATACAATAAAAAGAAATTGGAAAAATATGGTGTGTCATTGTAGCTTTCCTCCAGGGTTCCCTGAACAATAAGAAATACAGGGCCTGGATTCGTAGCTCTAATGGTCATCCAGCTGTGTCCACACCTTCTCTCTTCTCCAGTAGTCTCAGGAAGTTCAGGATGCGTGTTTCAAAATAGAACGGTGCACAGAATGTCCTGGGTTTCCTTAGACTGCAGGACGAGGCCTTGAGTCATGTCTACCAAACCTGGGTGCCACAGAGATTGCTCTGAGTGCCACCTCTGACGGCAGTGCCATAGGTTCACCACCACTGGTCTAGGTAGTGCAGAAAGGCATCACCCCAGCCCACTTGGCAGTGGTCCTCTCATGTCCCCTCCACACCAAGTGGATGGCATGAAAGGGGAAAAATCACAATTTCTGGTGTTTTGCATATTGTCCAGGGCCAGCTTTTGGGTCTGACCAATACACACATACTTACAACTGAATTATTCACTAGCTTGTACTGTGTACTGCACTAAGAAATCTGTGTGTATCCCGAAACACTATAAATTCATTTTAAGTCCATTTACATAATGGAGTTTTCTTTGTTCTCAGCACGTACTGTATAGCGCAACCCATACAGAGCAAGGTCAACATTGTAGCCACCAGGCAATAAAAACTGAGATTTTGAAGATAGGAAGGCAGGAAATATTAACCAGATCTATTTGTAGCCATAAATAGATTTCTCGTGTTTAACTATTTCATCTATGGATTGTGTGGACATTCTACACAAATATTCCACATGGAGGGCTTCACAGATAAAAAACAGAACGACTAAGCTACCTGAGACCAAGTTTTAATCTCTACTTACATGGAATTCATAGGATAAACATAGCAGAATATCCCTGGCAGCACATACCATACCAGTGGCTCCATATTGCACAAATATAGATGTAATTGGCATGAACCTCACATTATTTTTTGCTTTGCGTGTTACTGTGTACCCAGCTGACTCAAGAAATTTTGGGGGTTCATTTCAGTATATACAATTATCAGCTGACCTTGCATGCAAATTACTTAAAGAGGACCTGTCACCCCAAAAATGAGCCCCAACAAATGTGCCCACCCCATAATCCTCTCCCCAGCCAGCATGCCCCTGTGTAAGCCTGGCGCTGTGAAGAAGAAAGTCCGCTGGGACCTGTATACACAGCACGGTCGCGCTGCATTGACAGTGGCTGTGATTCCTCATATACAGCCTTCATATACAGGTATTCTGTATATGAAGAATACGGCGGCCGCGCTGTGTATAAAGAATACCGCGGCCGTGCTGTATATGAAGAATACCGTGACCGCGCTGTGTATACAGGTCCCCGCTGACAGGCGCATGCTGGGGGTGTGTCGACTGGCCCCCTAATGAATAAGGCCGACTGCACTGACACAAGATACGAGAATCCAACCTCTTATTTAGTAAGAGGTCGGATCAGTTTAAATCAACTTAGCACAAATAATTTTTTTTTAAACTGGCTGGGGAGAAAGGGGCTGGGGAGAGGATTATGGGGGCACATTTGTTGGGGCTCATATTCGGGGTGACAGGTCCTCTTTAAACTCCATAAAATCCAATTTTCAGTAGTAGCCAGCTGGTCCTAGGCTGGGATCAGATTTTTTTTGTTTTGGTTGTCCTGAAAGTAGGTTGCTGATTGGCTCTTTAGACTAGAGCCCTTGAGGGAGAGTTCACCACCTCCAGTAATCTGCTAATAGCAGGTTTTAAAGAAATACACAATTATTGTTTTGTCCATTGTGTCATTTCCAATATATTCCCAGCTTAAACTGTGAAGTGGTGGGTCCGGCCAGGCGCAGGCGGTAGGGAGTGGGTTGGTGGGGGATGTTACTGTCCCCACGCCCCTGCATGATGCCTAGTGTAGCTGCACCACAGAAGGGTCACGAGAGACACAAATGTGGTACAGACATTTCTTAAATACCTGTGCAGGCAGTTTGCACCTAAAAGAATGTGCAAAGTCCCCCAGAAAACTTCCACAAAACCCTTAGTAAATGTGCCCTCCCCCTTGCCTGCTTATCTGATGCAGGGAGTAGTGATCCAGGCAGGAGTAGTGGTGCTCTGTATGGTAAGGGTACACCAACACCCTGATTTAGCATATTACTTAAATGGGGACTTATCAGAAATAGGTTAATGGAAATAATAAAGATATTTGTCAGAAATCACTGATCAAACTAACGTTGATCACTATAGTTCTTGTTAATTATAAACGAAAGGTTTTGCAGACACATGAACAGACTCTCTGGGCTGGGTGTGTGTCACGTTGCACAAAATAGTGCCCAAGTGCCTGTGATCTAACTCCTTGCCTACGATTGCCTTTCTAGGCTCACAAGCATGCATTCTGCTATTACTTCTGGTTACTCTGATTTTTGACTATTCTTTTGCCTCACCGTTTTGTACTTTGTTGCCTTTTTTGACCCAGCTTGTTCTGACCCAAATTCTATCTTGTGTTTGTCTGTCTTTCAACCTTTGCTTTCTATTGGGTATCTAATGTAGGGACCACCACCTAGTTATCACTTGGGGCTTAGTGCAAGACTAGCAAGTAGGAAGTGAACAAAGGGTGAGGGACACTACAGGACCCAGTCTTCAGCTCTGTAATGACAGATATTTTTCTGTCAACATGCAATGCATGCTGCAACGGATGATAATGCTTGGGGGACATAGGAGACTCCCTTTAAGATCTGCATATCAGAAATGCATATACAGTAGAAGATACTACAAGGTGTAGGATGACCTGCTCATGCCGTATGGGGTTTTCACATCCCTCAGGATCAATAGAAAGAATCAAAACTCTAAAGTTTTCCCCATCCTGGCTCACTTCATCTTCATTCAATGTGATGCTGTAATGATAGACTGGTATTTGTCCTTGAGACTTCCACCATTGAGCTCTTTAGAGCATTGTGGAATAATGGATGTTTTGAATCATTTTTAACCCCAGTGTATCAGAACCTTCTTGTCATAGGACAATACTGGGTTGGCAGGTAACCTCTTTAGATGTTAAAATGTTAACAAAATTAATGGATTGTAATTAATAGCGTAAAGTGAAATACTCAGTGAAGCACAGGAAGCTAGTGAAAAATGATCTTCCCAAGTGACATGCGACTTCATCAAATATACAAGACAAATATTCCCCTTTGTTGGTGTTGAATAGTACTTAGATTCTTTTGTTGTAGGGGCATGGATGTTATTCTTTAATTTATTTTCTCTGGACATTTCACAAAAGCATGGATGAAATCACTGGAGGTTTCTGTTCCAAATGAACATTTATTTCAGGTCTTAAGTTATTTTGCATGTAATTTCAGAGACTCTTTTATACATAAAAATATGTTGCTATAAGGCTCCTGGAGAGAAAGGTCCCGATTTGGGTTATTACCGGGTGGGGACAATTTATTCAGAACTCTAGGGGCACTGCACTGTTAGTAAGGGGATTGGGACAACTAATGCTTTGTCAGTTGCACCTTTTGAGCTCCATTGGTTTATATCATTTTTAACTTGTGAGGCTTCTGTTTTTATTTTTTGGAGCAGGACAAGGGAAGCTCTTTCAGAAGCTTAAATATAGACTTATAGAAACCCCACAACATTCAACATCTGGTAGATCTCTTCAAGGCATGCTATAATAAGAAGATCAACAAAACTCTCATCGTATAGAATCAGTTTGGTTTTCATAAATGAAGACAAGATACAAGCATTAGTACAGTAACTACCACTTTAGCTTGAATAACATTAAAGGGATTGGCCACTTTTACAAAAGTTGCCCATGTGCCTTAACTTCCTTAATAATAATCCCTGAATGTTTATCTAGTGATTCAGCAGTCTTGCTACTTACTTTAGTGCTGTATACAAACTCTCTGTGGATCTTTGTTTGCATGTTTAAGTAATGATGAATTACCGTAATATTACAATATTCTAGTATAACAATTGATTGTCTGCGACCCACAAGACAACCACTGGGTAGCCAGACACTGGGTAGAAAAGTATAGGATAGACTTCTTGCGATAAAGTATCACAATACATTGCTATTTTTAAGGAGATGGTTATTTTCACATCCTAAATCTGATGATATGTTAAGCCAAAGAAGTGGTAGAAAAGGCACACATATCTACATCCTTAAATATTAAGCAAAATTCGATCTTGAAGTGCAACAGAATATATTCTGACAAGCAACTCTTCATTGTAATAAGTGCAGCATCTATATGTGTACTTGTAAGACATTTCAGACTGAGTCCTGTTACCCTGTAGGAGATAGGCTATTGCAGTCACCATCAGCACATTATAACAGCCATTCTCAGCATTATGCCAAAAGAGCAGAGAGTGACATATATTATTTTGTTGTTGCCTTCAGGCCAACAGCTGAGGAATTGAAATTTACTTCAACCCTCCTGATTATTTTGAGTTAGAGGAGAATTTCTGAAAAAATATTATATTATGGATGTGTTTGTTCCCCATCTCTGTCCAGTGCTAGATCCCCACTAAAGACTGCATCTCTGTAGACCCAGGCCATAACTTTACAACCCTCACTGCCATTCTCATTAGGTAGACTTGACAATTTATGCTCCATGCTATTGTTGGTACCAGCCGCCATGTTCTGTGTCCTATATCTATTTAGTACTTGTTGTTGCATCAAAATTTAGACATTGGGGTACATTTACTAACTGTCCACAGACTGCATTTCCAACTATTTCCGATTTACGTAGCATTTAACAGGACCCAAATCCACGTCAGACAATGCACCGCGGGATCGCGACAAACCATCCTGCAGATCAGCTATCTCCATCAGGTCTCCAGCTTGCTGAATCTGTTGCTGAATAAAGAACTGGAAGTTGATTTGCACATTGTGCCTTCTTGTTATCCCTGGATCAGGCTGCTTCACCATCACGGGCTCCTTGTCCTCCATCATTCAGCGACTCCTATATAAGCCTCTCCCTCCATATTTCTTGCACACACCACCTGAGGGAGACCTGCCAGGCTATAGGCCCATTATCCGGTCCCAATACCCAGCACAGTGACCACAACATGCCCAAGGCTACGTAAGCCAGCCACTCCAGTATTCTGGGCCCCGGCTGTCTACAACCACCAGAGAAAGGCTAGGTCCCAGTGGGCGATGTTGCATATAAAATTTTTTATTTAGGGCACACTTGGAATGGTACAAAATATATAAATTGCATATGGTTTTTGGCTACAAGTCCACACTATGCTCCCACCAATTTGGAGCTTGTCATAGAGATCCATACATACATAGATCACACATGAGAATAATTCTATCTGCTTTCCAAGTGACCACATGCATGGAAATGTTATGCAAATTAGTTTATGGGTTTATGGTTAGTTATGGACATGCACATGGTAAATAGTTTAAAATTGAAATGCATAATTTTTGAACGTTTACCTCATGGACCCGTACCTTTTCTGTATCAATGCCTTTTGACATGGACCACGTTGATACAATGTAATCCATGACCCTTTCACTAAGGCCTTTAGGAACTTGATAGAGTTTGAGGAAGTCACGTACATTATTCAGCACCTCATGATAGCGGTTAGTGTTGGCATACATTTGCTGGAAAATGGTGGTCACATTTCCAAAAATAGTTGCATAAAGGAGAGCTAAAAGGAAAAAAGGTCAAAGTCAGTTATAGATGACACAGATACATTTTATTCAGAATGAAAAGTTTATGCCATTAGTAGAATAATGTTTAATCATTTGGTATTTCAGTAGTTCTAAAGTGATTTTCTGAAGGGCCAGGTGACAGTCTATGGTTAAAAAAAAGCTTGTACTGACTGTTCAGAAGGTTCTCATTTATAGTTCTGCTGCTCCACTCCATGTCAAAATAGAATTAATTCCAAAAGTGACGACTGAGCCAATTATTGGCCACGTGCCGAGCATTCACACATGATCATTGAGTGAAAGAATCAGCAATCAGGTGCACAACTTATGTTGCACAATTTATATTATCAATACAATTCTGACCCCATTTTAAAATGTAATAAAACCCTTTAACATTAAATCAAAAATGTAAAGCCACATATTCTACAAGGTAGTATATTATTGTGCTGTATCCATTTTCTTCAGCAACCGCTTTATAATGTTGCATTTCTGCTGACCTATGAGCCAGACTTGCGTAGGTTAGAGCCATTACCTGTACTAGCTTTCTGGCACAAATAATTTTGTAACAAGCAGCAAGTTATGAAACCACCATCCTAACCTACTGGTTTGACTTTGGGACACACACTAATGGCTTTACCTTAGTGGTACCTCTCTGGTATCCACCCTTTCAAGGGTGATGGTTCATGACACTTAGGGATAAGGCAATTAAATGGTCAAGGTCAGTCTGAAATCAAGGCAGGCAGTGTACAAGCAATATCAGGAAAAAGGCAAGGGGCTGAGGCAGGTAGCACCAGAATCAGAATGAGGTCATACATGAAGGGACACAAATCAGGAATGTAGTGACAGAACAAGCCGTAAGTCAAACAAAAGAATTCAGTAGAAATATGATCATCACACAGCAGCACTGGACAAGATAGCCACCTTTGCTCTGGTGCTGGGGAGCACGGCATGCAGAACTATGTCTCCCCAGGTGAGCGCTGATAGGTGGGGCACACACTGTTTCTTTAAGGCTACATTCACAATAACATGTGCTCGGCAGGCACACATCGGCGCATAGGAGAGGAGGAGGGGGTGAGTGCTGCTTGCCCCTACCCCTCTCCACGAGATACATGGCATACTATATAGCAGAGGTTTACTGGAACATGGACAAGCAAGGCAGCTATGAGTAACCTTGTAATGGGGAACACATCCAGGTTCTGAACCCGTCAACAGTGTTACAAATGTTAAATCTGTTTGTCTAAATTTTATCAAATTGTGATACGTTATTTCCCGTTGTCTGCTGTGAAGCTGCTTGTCAGAAATCTTCCTTACCAGATGAGAAATTGTTACATGTAACAATTGTATAGTCTGTGCTGTACTAATGGTTAACATCTTCTCTGCAGTGCAGATAGTGTTCGGAGAGATGAAGTTGGAGGATGGTTGTTGCGGAGACAGCTAGATGTTAGACAGATAAAGTCTGGGAAAAGAGACCGATAGGGAATAGAGGAGATCTTTACCTCATAATTAATTGTGGGAAACTTCTGCATCCACAGATCTGCACAGACACAGCTCTCCTGCCGGCAACATTCAGACTGCATCACATTACCTCCCCCTCCCTTCAGAGTGAGCAGGGAGCATCAATCCCTTCCCTCCAGCAGTTATAATCGGTTCGGTTTCTTGTGTAAACCCTCTACAGGGGAAAGCAGCACAGCCAGAAGAGACGGCTACTTCTAAACTAACCGACTAGACTGAAAAGGAAAGAAACTGCTGGAAATAGATAATGAAAGTAATAGGAAAAGTTGTTCTACTACAAAATATCTACTGATTTTAGAAAAAAATATACTATCAAATATGCACTTTAAATAAAGAAGAAGCAATATTTGGCACAAGTACAAAAACAAAACAAAAACTAGTCTAGAAAACATAATAAACTCCCCCCAAGATTTTCCCTTTACATATATGGCCAGAAATAGATAATACTTTATATATCATATTTTATGGGTAAAAATCTTCAGATTTTTATCAAACCACGCTAAGACTAATCCCTTGAACACTGAGTGCACCAATTGTGTTATAGAAGATATAACCAGAAGAAGCCAAATATAGAAGAAAAAACAGACTAATGGCTGCTGCACATGGATCTACATTGATGTTCCAGTACACAACATCTTTATATTGACATGTCTTCTATAAAATATGTTACTACCAGTTGTATTCATCTGAAGCTACATCAGTCATGTCCTGATAATGACCATTACAGATTCCCTTGATCATGATCTACTGCTAAAATGTCACCTTTCCCTGCTGCAGAAAGATCAAACACTTTACTGTTTCCTTTTAATGAATATAGAACCTTCCTTTCATCTTGCATCTGAGAAAAGTCGCATGGATTCAGAAAATACAGAACCCACTTGTCCTATCTGACCACGTTACAACCTAGATGCACCACTTAACTGTCTATCCTACAGAGAACAAAACCATACTATATTATCAGCTAAACTGCAATTATATCTGAAAGACGTAAAAAGCAAGATGCTTTTTGTGGTCCGTGGGTGAGGTGGTAGAAACAGAACTCCAAGAGCCACACATATAAGCAAAATTAAATGAGTCAATGAGGATTCCCCTCAAAAGGTTGCTGAAAGTGGTCCTCCTCCTTCATGGGAATTTGGGGTATTAATGCTTAATTCAGAAACCATTTTCTATGTCTCTTACACAGTAAAAAGAGTTACTGCCAGATAACAACTGATAACCTGCACATGTAAGTTTTAACCACCAGACACTCAACTCCCCAAATTTTGCATACATGGTTTGTGCTGAATTTCTGGCAGATTCACAGATCTCTTGAAGCAGGTTACTTCTTCACAATAAAACCTGGTCATTCTAGATATCAAGACACGGGTAACAAGTACAGGGACAAGCCTGGAAATCTGTATATAGAATCATTTCCAATATTCCTCTCTTATTTTTGCTCATTGTGCAATCTAAAAATCATTCCTAGTTTCATCTGGATGCTAATGAGGCATGTGGACCATGAGCACTATTCCTGCCTTCCAGTGTCTTCTGCCAGTGTAACACCATATCACAAGACAGACTTATGGAGAGGGAAGTGGTCCAGACAGGAATAGCAGTGCTTCAGGTGCTGAGGACACAATGTCCATTTCCCCTATTAGCATATGAGGTGAAATTGAGATTTTTAAGAAACTACATAATGAGCAGTAACAGTAAGATTTATTGGAATTCATAGCACATTTTTCCCTACAACATGCTACCAGCAGATTATAATAACTGGGGAGGTGGCAGACCTCTTTTAAATGATTTTAATATTTTATAGTAAAATGTATACATACAAGTTCACCAGTTCAGAAAGCTCATTGTCACATCTTGACCACATTGGAAAACAGTTTAAAAGAGTTTTTTTTGCTTTTTCCTGTCCTTGTTGTGCATCACACTGATGGCTCATGGATGGAGACTTTGCAATACTTAAAGGACATCTACCAATATGATTGTAAACCAACCACACTTACATGAAAGTAGTCCCCCCTTCTGATAGGATCTGCTCTTCTTTTAGCTTCTTATGGACTTGTTTTAACAAAAAAAGGCTTTCAAAATTATACAAATGAACCAGAGGTGCTCTGGGTTCCGTAGCTGTCAACGGAGCCTGAACCCCTAAGGCTCATTTGTATAATTTTTAAGCCTTGTTTTGTAAACAGAAGGACACAAGAAGCTAATAGAAGAACAAATTCTATCAGAGGGGACACACAACAGCATGTCAGTGTGCTTGGTTTACAATCATTCACCCTGGTGATAAATGTCCTTTAATTTTCTCTCTGGTAGTTCTGATTGAAAATAAAAAACCTACAATACATCCCTAGGAGATTGAAACTGCTCCATGGGGGATACTACTCACAAGCATGGACAACACCTTTACTCTGCCACCAACAGATATTGAAGTTTCAATGGTTTTGTACAATACCCAGGCTGATAAGAGACAAAGAGCAAACCAAACTTTGCCATGAAGCAGGTAAAGTTGCTGAGCGAGCCCAGCTTTTAGGTGATGTCTATGCAGAAAACTTTTTATTCTGATTTTAACATTTTTACTGTTTTAGTGAGTATCGTTTGTTGGAATTTCACACATAAAACTTGTTCCATGGGTCTCAGAATTTATGAGGCGCTTTCTGAGTGAGATGTCACCTACTAGGTCAGCCCTACATACATAATATATGAGTCTCATTCTGAGTCTCCGCGGACAGAATCTCAGGCACCCAACGGCATGGCTGAACTTGGCACATTAATTTCCCTAAGAAAAACATGACTTTAGCATTTATTTAGGCGCATATTGGCAACTGTAGGAAAAGATATAGTAAATCACATTGAGGGTTATTACTCATATTCAACTCCTTCGCTTCAATATGTGATGCGAACCTCTGTCAGGGTGGGAAGCTGCATAAAATGTGTGACGAGAGGTGGTTACTGTAGCAGAGGACATGATATATGGTTCTGTTCATAAGGTTCAATTTGTGGATAACTGTGGAGATTAATGTGCTCGGCTCTCGCCTCCAAGAATGAAGGATTGCAGACACAATCCACTATTCCTAATTGACCCTTACTGTAGATCTGTGTGGCATACAAAAAAAAATACATGTTCAGCTATCTGCTATGGCACTTGGCAAAAAAATCTGTATACTCTGAATACGTATAAATCTAAAGTTTGCAGTTTTTCACAAAAAGTTAGCAAGTGCGCAGAATATTACTTGAATATTGATTTCATAAAATGCTATAAATAGTCTAATATAAAAGGTAAAATAAACCAAGCGGTAAGTGAGGCTAAACCTAATAAAATAATATTGGTCTAACTTATAGCAATTGTGTTTCTAAAAGTTATGTTTTTGTTTGTGCAGGGGTTATTTGCTGATGTGCTGTACCCTGAATAGACCTTTAGGTGTCACTGAACTCTATATGGTAATGCAAAAGTAATACTATCAGTGTAAACCAAGAGGATTTTATTTGTATTTGTAACAATACATGATCAAAGACCTCTATTTGGGCACCAAGAGAACTTCTCTTACCTCTTTTCATATGTGATCCTAATCTGATATTTATTGTGGGGTAAAAAGTTGCAGTTTTTGCTACTGGATCTAATATATATATATATATATATATATATATATATATATATATATATATAATTATATATAATTGTTTAGGGATTTACCCCAAATGTATGTCAGAACTTTCATTTTAGTTCTGGGTTTAGGATCCTCCCATTTTTACTGGTGAGTAAACAATGCACTTCCATATGCACTTCCATTTCTGAAGGCAAAAGGGGGTCCAACCCGTTACTAGCATGGTGTACCTAATAAAGTGGCCGGGGAGTGTACATATAGCATATACACATACAGTATAAACACACCATACATACACACACATATATACAGCATATAAACACTGACACTTATACACTCATGCACACACATAAAGCATATACACATACAGTGCCATAAAAAAAATTACAGTTTATATACACTTTCCAGACCTTCCGATTTGGCAACTGCCTAGTCACACAGCAGATGCTAATGAAAGGTACAATATAACATATCTTTTTTTCTGTAAAACCAATTTTTTATACAAAAACACTTTGGCAGTGTATGTACTATGCTCTGTGGGGACTGGTGGAGTGCTAAAAATGGGTCTCCTGGTGACAGGTTGTTCAGATTGAAAAATCTTATAAGTGACTTTTGGGGGCTATAAAAACAAATCACTTATGTTCACCTCCAGTGCCTAATCTATGTAAACAAACAAAAAACGGCTCTGACACATTGGCTGAGCAGCAGTGCCAGAAGAGGTGAGTAACAATTATTAAAAATTGTAAAGATTCCAAATAATCCCTTTAAAGGACACCTGTCATCAGGTCTGTGTCACTAGTCCTGTCACTACTACCTGTTGGAGCAGCTCACAAGGATCCCATCCCAGTCTTTATCTAGTCAATCCATACATTAATCATTGTAAAATCATATTTTCTTTATTATGTAAACGATAAATGGCTGGTCACATGGTCAGAGGCAGTGATGTCACCCCTGTTACCCCTCCCCTCTCCTCCCCCTGCTCAGGTCTGGGTGTAATGTATAGTAAAGCATTGCTAGTGTGTGTGCTGTATCTGCTGACATGCTGCATCCTCCTAATATACAGAGACACAGACATCAGTCACACAAGTACCTGACATGTTCTGCTATAACATGGCTGCATCCTGGAGCTGTTGTATCTCTCCTATACACACAAAGGCTGCAGGGGGTGTGGCCAGCAGCAAGCACATGGAAAGATTACATCATTATACATCACATCATTGTAGAGGCTGTCAGTCAAGCACTGGGGGTGTGGCTGTACCTCCCACTCATGAATAAGGTGGACAGCTTGAATATGCTAATGACTCATTGGACATTTCACAGGTCATTTGCATACAGCTTTAGGACCTCATTTCTTAGGTTTACAGGCATGTAGAGGGACAATGAAGGGATAGAGGAAATGCTCTCTAATGGCAGTTTATGAAAATCTATTTAGATTAGGGGGGATATTTTGCATGACGGGTTCTCTTTAATCAATATCCTCTAATTTTTTGTGTTACTACTTACCCTCTTGTCTTGGTTATGTCACTTTTCGAACATTCTGTTATTGTTTGTAGTGCCCACCATATGCCCAAATTAGTTTTATATCAACACATCTTGTAATACATATTTTATGCTTTTCTTTTGTGCTTTTTCCTTGTTTGTGCTTGGATTCAAACATCAATAAAATATTGACAGTTACCATTGATTTCTAACAATGTGATTCCTGTGTGACTCGCTGACATTATTATACAGTTAGTGATATGGTTTTCCCAACAGCCTAGAAGTCCGTATTCTGGCTGATCCTACACACACACAGCATTATACAATAAAGCACTGTAGACAGCATTGTATAAAACTGTACAGGTATAGCTAGAAAAATATGAACTGCTAAAAATGAATTGGGAGCATCACGTTAAGAACCTGGGGAATAAGTGTTTATATTGCTGCATTATACTAATGCTAAGTCTTTCTATAACAATATCGACATGAATCATTTATATTGCCCCAAGGAAATATGGATATTTTTCCATCTGTTTAAATATCTACTAGAACAAAACTGGCTTCACATGAAGTTCTATGTTTGTGAGTGATACATGTCATACAAATCCATGGTGGGAGACTTAGACTTTACTTTATGTACTACTAAGTGCCACTCTAGGGAGTAACATGGATGAGTTACCTGGCCTCGGACTACCCTGTGTAAGTAACACCTACAAGATAACTTAGGTGCTAAGCTGGTTACATTTGCATTTATTCTTCTCATTGAACGCTATCTTTAAAACTAAACTTGATAATGGAGCCAGGGAAAAGTTCAGGCCTCTTAAACTATACAGTGATAACAAAGACGCCTTAAGTATCATCTTTAAGAGGGAAAAGTTGCTGGCTTTGTAAGAGACGGATCAAATTCAGAGGCATATACCAGTCACAGCAATAGTAAGCATCATTAAGCTTGTTCACGGATGACTTCCCTTTAAACTCTGTACGTTTGAACAATGCTTGCTGACCGTCCACTTTCTGCACAAAATAAAGCAAAAGTTTGGAAGTGTCAATGTACTTTTAGCTAAAGTTAATGGATAATTTTAGCCATAGTATATGTAATGTCATATGTAATATAACCAACCATATGTAATCATATGTTGGATGAAATATTGTTTTAGCCAATCAATACCAATAAAAGTTAGCTGAGTTGTCTAGTTTAGACTGGGCCAGAATGTGCCCTGAAATATCTTTCAGTCATGAACAATCCTAGAAAGCCTATATTCAGATATAAAAAGGGAAACCCAACTGTATACTAAAGAGTTTCTTGTCTATAATGGGGTCCATTGGGCTTATGTTGGGGTATCTATTATTATACTGACTGGAAAAGATGCAGGATGTTTTTGTATTTTACCTAGCACACATGAACAACAGGTTCCAGAAGCCTCTGGCATGTTGATATAAAAAATGCCTTTGTGGCAGAGAATAGTTCCAGTGCTTTATATTAGGGGGCAGTTCATTAGACACAAGTCTTTTTCTCCTTAATTTTTCTGACATTCATTCTTCACTCATTGCCCTCCTCCTCCCTCAGCATCTCACCTGCTACCTCCCCCACTTAAGTAAGCTTACCGTCAAAAGCAATTGTCAATTGAACTGCGAGCCTCCCTTCCCTTGGGACTGACCACATACTGCTAGCCGGGAGCCAGATAATGTTAAAAAAAATATTAAAATCACTGGTTCCATTTTTTTAAATCAACATGCCAAAAGGCTATTGGAAACTGAAACCAAGACAAAATGATCTTCCTGATGAAAGGTTCCCTTTAACCATAAAGTGAGCGAACCTAATAAAATACAGTGAATGAGACATCCTTACTCTATAATAGTCTATGAATTGACACTACAAGGAGATGATGAAGCGGACATTGGATAATGAAGACAAATGGTCAAACATAATAATGAATTGAAAGTCCATACAGGAACATTGGGACTAAGAATATAGACATGACTGATAGTCTCCAAAGATGATATATACCACATTGTACAAAACAGATCTGAAAGGCTTTGCACGAAAAATCTCCCCTTCGAAGTTCCGGACAGATGCTATTTTTTTCCTCATCATGAATGAGGTTCCAATACTTTTTCAATGTAATTGTGCCATGTAGCAGAAAAATTGTGATGTCTAATAAGACACATGGCAATATATTAATAATATTGTGGCTAAAGACTGATTTGTTGTAATTATCCACTGCACAAGACGGCCTCCAACATGGCACCAATGGACACTGTTATCAATTGTCTGGGAACTGAAATAAGATAATGGGGCACATTTACTTACCTTTCCGACACGAGACTTTGCTCGCGGTGAAGGCCAAGGCGAGGTACAGAGTCATGATGCAGAATCATGGTCGGGGACAGGCAGGAGGTCAAAACAGGCAGCACGGGATCAAAGTCAAAGGCAGAGCAGATGGTCAGGGCAGGCAGCAGAGGAGCAAAGTCAGGAATAGAACCGGGGTCACAGGGGTTATTCTAAACGCATGAAGGCACAAAGATCTGTCAGGGCTTACAGGGAGAGGCTGGCAATTTATAAAAAGCTGGTATGGCCAGTGCCAATCAGCGGCGCGCTAGCCCTTTAAGATTTAGAAAGCCAGAGCGTGTCTGCCTGTCACTGAACATATTGAAGAAGAGCAGGAACACAGACAGGTAAGCTAGCCTGCCACAGAGGGGTTGGGGGAAAGTGAGGTGCAAGGGTGCACCTTGGAAATTTCATCTGTCTGTGCCAAATTTTTTTTGGAGCAAAATGAGTTAATACTTTGTAAACCGGTTTAACTTTTCAAAATGTCCGCTCTTCAGTTATGGAACAAATGTAAAATTTTCTGTGTCTGCTATCCTTTGGCAAACAATCACTTAGTGAAAGAAAAGTTACATGATTCTCAAAGTTTTTCCTATGTGTATAGAAGAGGTCAAGCACTCCCTGCTCCTCTCCTTGCATGTATTCACCATCTGAGTGTATGGGATGCCTCATACTGTCTCAATTTCCTTAATGGAGTTGTTGGAGATGAAATCAATAACCCTGTGACCCTAAACAATATTCATTCCTTTCAGTCCAGTTAAGTGGTAATAGGATGGAATGCTCAGCACTGAACGATTCTCATTAAGAATTTTACTGTCTATGGAAAGATACATCATTAAACTAAAGATTCAGTTTATGATTAAAATGTAGAACTCAATGGGATTCAGCAGACCTTGTTCTATTTGTGGGAAACATAAGAAGCAGAAAGATACAACAACTGAGAGATTCTCTAATTGTAACATAGAGATTGTGTCTTAAAGGAAATCTACTGTCAGGAAACTACTTTTAAGAACCAGGTGGTAGATTCCTCAAATCAAACTCATCCCTATAGATCATTTACTATGGTTTGTATATGCTAATTAGTTGTAATGGCTTCTCATCGTTCTCATTAGTTGTAATGGCTTCTCTCTGGTGCCTGTTCTTCCAACAGTTGAGTCTTATAAGGGTCTCCTACAGTTCTCATTGGTAGCCGTGTGATAGCCTATATACGTCCCCCTTAGACGGCAATGGGTGCACAGCCCCCTATGGTAGCGGCACCGTACCGCTCCGTACCCTGTGAAAAGATAGGACATGTCCTATCTTTTTTCGGCTTCGAGGGGTCAGGGCTACTCCACATATCAAGTAGCTCTTCAGATCTGCCCCCCTGCATGCTTAAAGAGCTCCGATCCCAATCACTGCCTGGTTCTTGTAACAAGTACAGTCAGTATATAAAATATGCTTTTAAGAAGTTACATAAGGGCTTTGATGTTCTATGAAAATGGTACAACTCTTTTGTTAGATTCTAAAAAAGTATTAGAGATGACAGATTGTAAGCTATAGCAAAAAGCTTTCTCTTTACATATATATTTATCCGTAATAAACATTAGAACCATTTTACTACTACATGTTTTCAGTTATCGGGCTTTCCTGTTGTATCTCGGAATCACCAAAGGAAGAGTAGAGCTACTCTAACATTTCTTGGAAGTTAACTGAGATCTTAAAGTCCCTGCTCCTCATCAATGATTGCCAGGGTGGACGACACAGAAGAAGTGTTTCTTCTCTTCTTGGGGAACTAACAGATGGTTAGCTAAAACTTGGTGACTGCAAGGTTGGGAAAACTTTTCATAGCAGCTTTATTTGCTATTTGTGCTTCATTTATGAAAGTGGGAGTATCCTTCACACATTGGTGTAAGATCCGACTGCTAGCTTGACAGGTCTGACCCCCAGGATCATAAGCGTAAGGGATTTAGTATCTACTCAGGGAGGCTGAGAGTAGAGATGGTGTAGAAATCCATCAGTTGAGTCTTATAAGGGTCTCCTTATAAGGGTCTCATTGGTAGCCGTGTGGTAGCCTATATACGCCCCCCTTAGACGGCAATGGGTGCACAGCCCCCTATGGTAGTAGCACCGTACCGCTCCGTACCCTGTGAAAAGATAGGACATGTCCTATCTTTTTTTGGCATACTGCGCCGTGTGGGCAACAGCAATGTGAATGTAGCCTTATTACTCAGAGTATGTATCACAATTGTTGACAGACAGTCTAACATTCTAGTGAAATATGCCGAAGGTAGTAAAAGGTAGTTTATCAGCCTTTAAGATAATGAAACAAGCCCGCCTCCTCCTAAAAAAAGAACAAGCACAAATTTCCAGACTAAAGATAAATGACCCCATATGTGTTTTTCTATTCTATTATGTGTAATCTGCCAACTTTGCGTCACCAGTTGAGAAGGATTCCCTGAACAGACTACAGCGACAGATACAATCCCGACTGTCAATGCCCAGTTGGCAATTTATTCAAATGAAAGGGACTGAACAACAAAGAGTTAAAAGAAATTGTGCTACAGATTGGTTATTTCAAGGGTAACACAAATTTACTAAAACAGACATGTCAGGAGTGTTAACAGGTCTCCAATTGTATACAATATTGTGTCATGCTAATAAATCCTTGAATGGCTACAATTCACAACACAATACGTACATATACTAAGGTGTTTGCGCCAGTTTTCTTTGCACATTCTTTTCAGTTCAAACAGACACAATTGTGTCTCACGCCTCATGTTAAAGGGGCACCAGAAAAAAAGTGATGCACTTTGACGGAGAAGTGCAGAGGACACCACATTCATGAAGAACAGGCACCAGAAATCATGAATCTGGCACCCTCTGCACTATACACAGGCAAACTGCATCTAGTACTGACTGCACTGTTTTTAGTAAATGTGGGCCAATACGTTCATCTAGGATCGATGGCATATCCTTTTATGAATACATTGCATAATTATATCATATTACCTGACATCATATCTGGACATATAAAACAAATATCTCTAATCAAACATATACAGATAAGTTACCAACACATGCACTGTAACCAAACTACAATACCTATTTGTACCTCTCTGTTAGAAAGAAAACTACCCACAAAGAAATTATGGGAAAGACAAACCCAAGAAAATATTGAAAAAGTGTGAAAAATAAATTATCTTTATCAAACAGAAATATTGTTAAAATACATAAAGGTTATTCCAGGAGAGACAATAGGGACCAGCCACACAGAGTGTCCCTATATAAGTGCCAAGGGAGGTAGTACTTATATATTATATATGCAATCGGTATAGCTGTGAAGTACATAACAATTAGACCTATTTCTTTGTGGGTATTTTATTTTCTTCATATTTGGACATGTCCAGCAAAGAATGAGGAAGGAAGAGTATATACGTAGTCTCAAAATAATACATTTATAAAGGATACCAATTGGCATACCATACAATGTCTATAAAGCTTTGTCTATAAAATACCAAAGCCGGAAATTCTTGCAGAATTTTACTAATTAATCTGAGGAACATTTCCATATGGAATAGGGATGCAAGCGGCTCTAGGCGAGTGAGGAACCTTAGTTATACACCTCTGTAGCCGACATGACTCACTGTGAGCCCTATTTTCCATGTACAGCACTGACACATAGAAAAAAGATCAGGTTACCTTGTCCTATGAATCGTGATATATTATACTTTAAAGTCTTGAACTGTAAGGGGCTTTCTTGTCTATCCTTATAGTTGTTAAACTATATAAAACGTGGTCATGCTTAAGAACCTCCAGATTTGATGTAAAGCTGACATTAGCCCTCTGACAAATAGGTCTTTAGCCCTGTCTCTGCTATGCAACATACTGCGGCTTGGTTCAATTTCACATTGAGATAATTAGTCCCTGTGCTGAAGACCGAATGCACAGCCAACGAAACCGGCTGTCTATATGCTATATATAACAGGTTTCCCAAATTGTCTTATATTTGGAGAATTAACTATTGATATGAAACCTGTTTTTTGCAATGAGGTAACTACAGGGATTGCTAAGGTAACAATTTTTAAACATTTTTAAGCTTTTTATTTAGTGTTGTAGCCCTCTGGTTTATAGGACTATGGTTGTTCATAGGTTTATGTGGAGGTGCATACTGATTGTACTACTTTATCTTTTACTCTTCTATGGAGATGTCCAGATGTGTGTATCACTATAGTAACAATGATATTTTTATTGTGTGTATGAGGTTGTGGTTTGCTTCCAGTCAAGGGTTAAGTTGACAAGTCACAACATTGTATTGTATTGATTTATTGAAATCAATGTCCTTAAAACCCTTATTGCAACTAAAAAATTGGATCCATAGGGGGCACATTTTCTTACCCGGTCCTTGCGCGATCCCCGAGGTACGTTGTCCGACGAGGATGAAGTCTGCCGCGTTTCAACAAGATGGTGCACCAGAGATCTTGCGTGTGTCACTTCCCCACCCAGATCTGCCGGAGTTCACATTCTTCTTCCCAGTGTATGTGAGTGCATGTCTTGCGACACAATTTGAATTTTGAATCCCGTGCTTAATCCGAATCAGTCGCCCTCTGATTTGTGTTGCATAAAAGTCGGCGAGATTGCGCCAAAATCCGATTGTGTGTGCCAAAAACCCCTGTTAAATGCGGTGCAAAACCTAAATAGTCGGGAAACCCAACAGAAATGTGGCCCCATAGTCTTCGTAGGATATGTTCAAGGGATGAATATATCTTTGACGTGTAATGCTTTGGGCAAGGGAGGTTGCAACCCGTACCCACCACTTTGCTCCTGCTGTTGGTGGGATGCACATTGTTATAATGACTGTCTAGTTATATTATCTTTCCATAAGATTTATTAAACCACAAAATTGGATCTATAAGGCCCCCTGCGGGCTGATCTACAAAAAAATTAAATGTGTCGGGGTACATCATAACTACACTAAGGCTAATTCTTCCCATAGAAAATGTAAAGTAATAATAATTATTAAAGTACATATAATAATAATAATAATAATAATAATAATAATAATAAGGGGGCCCATCTGATATAGTGAGTTTCTTAATGTGCCCAGTCTATTAGGAAAAGTTGCTACTCTCCAAGGTCTCATCCACCACCACAAACCTATAATTGACCTATAGAGTGCTCTTGGAAAGAAATTGTAAAGACTTGGCTGTGTGTAACTCTACCTATACCTTGGTTTTACAAATCACAAGCCTAGGGGCAGCAATTGCTCCCATCATCATCCGCATACAATGATAGAGGTCAACACGGGTCATCATAGACTAATGTGAATGCCATAGGTTATAGCAGTGATTGATGGATTGAGAAGGACGATATTCCTGCTTACTTTCTATTCCTTTAAAATGCTAGCCTTTCAACTTACTGATCTTTTAAATTCAATTTAGGCTGAACAATGGAGCGATTAGAGACTGAATGGACAGATAGAACTAAGAGAAAAACTCCTCAGTTGTGTTTTCCTGGTCCCTCTGTGGCCATTCCTTCCCATTTCCTTTTTCCTCTTATCCTACAGTAAAACCTTCTAGGGACCCATTGAGAGAACTATAAATGGGACACAAAGAAGAGATTATCAAAGTTAGAGAACATTTTACATTTTAGGGTAATTTTACTTTCCTGGATACATACAAGGAGCATTATAACTTTAATGGGGCACTCAGGATCATTACTAATTTAGGCTATATTCACAGGGCCATATGGAGGATGTATATAGGGCTGATGTATATATTCGTTGTATATACATCCCCATAGACAATAATGGGCGCACAGCACCGTACGGGAATGGTACGGTGCAGCACAAATATATGACATGTCCTATCTTTTACTCCGTAATGCGGTGCCGTGCACTATACATCACTATGGAGAGGGGAAGCACTCACCCCCTCCTTCTTGCCGACTTGAGTGCCCGCCTTGCTACGGTACAGCGGGCACATTGTCATGTGAATGCCTAAAGTGAATAGAAGGGGGCACCCAGATTATTAGTGTTTGTAGGCACAGCTGCAGAATCTCTGCATAATAATCATCCAAGGTATTATATGGTGAGAGACATAGACTGAGAGACATTCATAGCCATTGACTATAATAACCCCCAAACCCTATGTCCCCCTTGATCCTGTTCCATGAACCTCACCTTATTCCTCACAATCCAATATTTTATAAATGCTTTGGCAATGATAACTTGTATTTGGTCCTGCCAATAAAGCTTCTTTGAATTGAATTGAATTTGAATTGGGAGCGGTCACTATTTTTGAGGGAGCTATTCAAAACTGTTGTGTTAAACTGTGCTGTCTATGTAGAACTATTATTGGGTACTATTGCATAACATAGCAGGTACAATAATAGGAAATTTGGACGGCACAGGAATGGAGGAGTAGAAGCAGGCTAGGAAAATAGCATGAGTAAAGCTTAGAGGCTACAAGGGGGTTGAGCGGTCACTTCTGATGTCTTCACTTCTATAGTACTTAGAAACATTTTTCTAATGTGATTACAATACTATAAAAAACATTTTTAAAACTGGTGTAAAAACCACAGGAAAATCTACATTTTTTAAAGCAAATGAGAGAATTTTGATTTCTAAAACACGCTCCCCATAAAATGAATTAGCACAAGTTTTTGATATTCTGTAAATGTTTTGATATCTCTAGCATCTTTTTTGCATCTAACTGTCTATTTAATAGGTCAGGTTTTCTTACTCTAGCTCCTTCAAAGCAAGAAAAAGAAAGGTAACTGCAATTTAAATAATTGCTGCCAAATTATCAAACTTGTCCATGACCTCAACAGCTTTTTACATCCGCAGCTAATTGTCTTACATGCTGTTATCTCTTCTAATTAAAGGCAAGCGCAATACTTTCTTATATAAATAAATAAGTTACCAATCCCACCTCATTTATTGTACAAATTAGCCTGGAACATGCCTGAAGAAGAAAATTTAATTAAGTGTGCGGAGACGTTCTACAAATAATAAAGATTTGTTTCTACAGAAAGCAAAACCCCGAGGTTTGCACGGAGACAAACAGCTTTCATTATCACTGGGCACCTTCTTCTGGCAGGGGCGGACTGGCCATTGTACTCGGTGGGCCGGTCGGTTTCTGGCTGGACAGGGCCGATCTCCTCTGTCTGGGGCCGGTCTCCTCTCCCCCTCCTTGGACTTCCTACAACTTTAATCAATAGTACCCACATCCTATAACTGATGCGGGTACTAGTGACACACAGAGGCAGTGAAGCGCTGCTGCCTGTGAGCTGAGGGTCCGGAGCGCACAGGTATGGTGTACAGCGCGCAGGCCGGCACCGCTCAGCTCATACCAGATCTTACTGGAGTTGCTCCGTGCAGCAGTGATGTCACGATAGGGGGCGGAGCCTCCGGGAAAGGGGCGTGGCTTTATACACAGTCTCCTCACAGTGGAGGAAGTGGAGCTGTAATGGCTGCCTGCAAGAAGAACTGGTAGGGGGACTGTGTGCAAACATGTGTATGAAGGTGAGGGGCTTCACAGGAGGGGATAGGATGGCTGTAGTAAGGTCAGGGAACACCTGTATCTTACATGGGACTGCATGTCTGGCAGGGGCTGAGGTGGCATGAGGTGTGTGTTATGTGGGGCTGCATGTCTGGCGGGTGCTGAGGTGGCATGAGGTGTGTGTTACGTGGGGCTGCATGTCTGGCGGGTGCTGAGGAGGCATGAGGTGTGTGTTACGTGGGGCTGCATGTCTGGCGGGTGCTCAGGTGGCATGAGCTGTGTGTTACGTGGGGGCTGCATGTCTGGCGGGTGCTCAGGTGGCATGAGGTGTGTGTTACGTGGGGCTGCATGTCTGGCGGGTGCTCAGGTGGCATGAGCTGTGTGTTACGTGGGGGCTGCATGTCTGGCGGGTGCTCAGGTGGCATGAGGTGTGTGTTACGTGGGGCTGCATGTCTGGCGGGTGCTGAGGAGGCATGAGGTGTGTGTTACGTGGGGCTGCATGTCTGGCGGGTGCTCAGGTGGCATGAGCTGTGTGTTACGTGGGGGCTGCATGTCTGGCAGGGGCCGAGAAGGCATGAGGTGTGTGTTACGTGGGACTGCATGTCTGGCGGGTGCTCAGGTGGCATGAGGTGTGTGTTACGTGGGGCTGCATGTCTGGCGGGTGCTGAGGAGGCATGAGGTGTGTGTTACGTGGGGCTGCATGTCTGGCGGGTGCTCAGGTGGCATGAGGTGTGTGTTACGTGGGGCTGCATGTCTGGCGGGTGCTCAGGTGGCATGAGGTGTGTGTTACGTGGGGCTGCATGTCTGGCGGGTGCTGAGGAGGCATGAGGTGTGTGTTACGTGGGGCTGCATGTCTGGCGGGTGCTGAGGAGGCATGAGGTGTGTGTTACGTGGGGCTGCATGTCTGGCGGGTGCTCAGGTGGCATGAGGTGTGTGTTACGTGGGGCTGCATGTCTGGCAGGTGCTCAGGTGGCATGAGGTGTGTGTTATGTGGGGCTGCATGTCTGGCGGGTGCTGAGGAGGCATGAGGTGTGTGTTACGTGGGGCTGCATGTCTGGCGGGTGCTGAGGTGGCATGAGGTGTGTGTTACGTGGGGCTGCATGTCTGGCGGGTGCTGAGGAGGCATGAGGTGTGTGTTACGTGGGGCTACATGTCTGGCGGGTGCTGAGGAGGCATGAGGTGTGTGTTACGTGGGACTGCATGTCTGGCTGGTGCTCAGGTGGCATGAGGTGTGTGTTATGTGGGACTGCATGTCTTGCAGGTGCTCAGGTGGCATGAGGTGTGTGTTATGTGGGGCTGCATGTCTGGCGGGTGCTCAGGTGGCATGAGGTGTGTGTTACGTGGGGCTGCATGTCTGGCGGGTGCTGAGGAGGCATGAGGTGTGTGTTACGTGGGGGCTGCGTGTCTGGCGGGTGCTCAGGTGGCATGAGGTGTGTGTTACGTGGGGCTGCATGTCTGGCGGGTGCTGAGGAGGCATGAGGTGTGTGTTATGTGGGACTGCATGTCTGGCAGGTGCTCAGGTGGCATGAGGTGTGTGTTATGTGGGGCTGCATGTCTGGCGGGTGCTCAGGTGGCATGAGGTGTGTGTTACGTGGGGCTGCATGTCTGGCGGGTGCTGAGGAGGCATGAGGTGTGTGTTACGTGGGGGCTGCATGTCTGGCGGGTGCTCAGGTGGCATGAGGTGTGTGTTACGTGGGGCTGCATGTCTGGCGGGTGCTGAGGAGGCATGAGGTGTGTGTTACGTGGGGCTGCATGTCTGGCGGGTGCTGAGGAGGCATGAGGTGTGTGTTACGTGGGGGCTGCATGTCTGGCGGGTGCTCAGGTGGCATGAGGTGTGTGTTACGTGGGGCTGCATGTCTGGCGGGTGCTGAGGAGGCATGAGGTGTGTGTTACGTGGGGCTGCATGTCTGGCGGGTGCTGAGGAGGCATGAGGTGTGTGTTACGTGGGGCTGCATGTCTGGCGGGTGCTCAGGTGGCATGAGGTGTGTGTTACGTGGGGTAGCATGTCTGGCGGGTGCTGACGAGGCATGAGGTGTGTGTTATGTGGGACTGCATGTCTGGCAGGTGCTCAGGTGGCATGAGGTGTGTGTTATGTGGGGCTGCATGTCTGGCGGGTGCTGAGGAGGCATGAGGTGTGTGTTACGTGGGGGCTGCATGTCTGGCGGGTGCTCAGGTGGCATGAGGTGTGTGTTACGTGGGGCTGCATGTCTGGCGGGTGCTGTGGAGGCATGAGGTGTGTGTTACGTGGGGCTGCATGTCTGGCGGGTGCTCAGGTGGCATGAGGTGTGTGTTACGTGGGGCTGCATGTCTGGCGGGTGATCAGGTGGCATGAGGTGTGTGTTACGTGGGGCTGCATGTCTGGCGGGTGCTGAGGTGGCATGAGGTGTGTGTTACGTGGGGGCTGCATGTCTGGCAGGGGCCGAGGTGGCATGAGGTGTGTGTTACGTGGGGGCTGCATGTCTGGCGGGTGCTGAGGAGGCATGAGGTGTGTGTTACGTGGGGGCTGCATGTCTGGCGGGTGCTCAGGTGGCATGAGGTGTGTGTTACGTGGGGCTGCATGTCTGGCGGGTGCTCAGGTGGCATGAGGTGTGTGTTACGTGGGGCTGCATGTCTGGCGGGTGCTCAGGTGGCATGAGGTGTGTGTTACGTGGGGGCTGCATGTCTGGCGGGTGCTCAGGTGGCATGAGGTGTGTGTTACGTGGGGCTGCATGTCTGGCGGGTGCTCAGGTGGCATGAGGTGTGTGTTACGTGGGGCTGCATGTCTGGCGGGTGATCAGGTGGCATGAGGTGTGTGTTACGTGGGGGCTGCATGTCTGGCAGGGGCCGAGGTGGCATGAGGTGTGTGTTACGTGGGGCTGCATGTCTGGTGGGTGCTCAGGTGGCATGAGGTGTGTGTTACGTGGGGCTGCATGTCTGGCGGGTGCTCAGGTGGCATGAGGTGTGTGTTACGTGGGGCAAGCATGTCTGGCGTGGTGCTGAGGAGGCATGAGGTGTGTGTTACGTGGGGGCTGCATGTCTGGCGGGTGCTCAGGTGGCATGAGGTGTGTGTTACGTGGGGCTGCATGTCTGGCGGGTGCTGAGGAGGCATGAGGTGTGTGTTACGTGGGGGCTGCATGTCTGGCAGGGGCCGAGGTGGCATGAGGTGTGTGTTACGTGGGGCTGCATGTCTGGCGGGTGCTCAGGTGGCATGAGGTGTGTGTTACGTGGGGCTGCATGTCTGGCAGGGGCCGAGGTGGCATGAGGTGTGCGTTACGTGGGGCTGCATGTCTGGCGGGTGCTCAGGTGGCATGAGGTGTGTTACGTGGGGCTGCATGTCTGGCGGGTGCTCAGGTGGCATGAGGTGTGTGTTACGTGGGGCTGCATGTCTGGCGGGTGCTCAGGTGGCATGAGGTGTGTGTTACGTGGGGGCTGCATGTCTGGCGGGTGCTCAGGTGGCATGAGGTGTGTGTTACGTGGGGGCTGCATGTCTGGCGGGTGCTCAGGTGGCATGAGGTGTGTGTTACGTGGGGCTGCATGTCTGGCGGGTGCTCAGGTGGCATGAGGTGTGTGTTACGTGGGGCTGCATGTCTGGCGGGTGCTCAGGTGGCATGAGGTGTGTGTTACGTGGGGCTGCATGTCTGGCGGGTGCTCAGGTGGCATGAGGTGTGTGTTACGTGGGGCTGCATGTCTGGCAGGGGACGAGGTGGCATGAGGTGTGTGTTACGTGGGGCTGCATGTCTGGCAGGGGCCGAGGTGGCATGAGGTGTGTGTTACGTGGGGCTGCATGTCTGGCAGGGGCCGAGGTGGCATGAGGTGTGTGTTACGTGGGGCTGCATGTCTGGCAGGGGCCGAGGTGGCATGAGGTGTGTGTTACGTGGGGCTGCATGTCTGGCGGGTGCTCAGGTGGCATGAGGTGTGTGTTACGTGGGGCTGCATGTCTGGCGGGTGCTCAGGTGGCATGAGGTGTGTGTTACGTGGGGCTGCATGTCTGGCAGGGGCCGAGGTGGCATGAGGTGTGTGTTACGTGGGGCTGCATGTCTGGCAGGGGCCGAGGTGGCATGAGGTGTGTGTTACGTGGGGCTGCATGTCTGGCAGGGGCCGAGGTGGCATGAGGTGTGTGTTACGTGGGGCTGCATGTCTGGCAGGGGCCGAGGTGGCATGAGGTGTGTGTTACGTGGGGCTGCATGTCTGGCGGGTGCTCAGGTGGCATGAGGTGTGTGTTACGTGGGGCTGCATGTCTGGCTGGTGCTCAGGTGGCATGAGGTGTGTGTTACGTGGGGGCTGCATGTCTGGCGGGTGCTCAGGTGGCATGAGGTGTGTGTTACGTGGGGCTGCATGTCTGGCGGGTGCTCAGGTGGCATGAGGTGTGTGTTACGTGGGGCTGCATGTCTGGCGGGTGCTCAGGTGGCATGAGGTGTGTGTTACGTGGGGCTGCATGTCTGGCGGGTGCACAGGTGGCATGAGGTGTGTGTTATGTGGGGCTGCATGTCTGTCGGGTGCTCAGGTGGCATGAGGTGTGTGTTACGTGGGGCTGCATGTCTGGCGGGTGCTCAGGTGGCATGAGGTGTGTGTTACGTGGGGCTGCATGTCTGGCAGGGGCCGAGGTGGCATGAGGTGTGTGTTACGTGGGGCTGCATGTCTGGCAGGGGCCGAGGTGGCATGAGGTGTGTGTTACGTGGGGCTGCATGTCTGGCAGGGGCCGAGGTGGCATGAGGTGTGTGTTACGTGGGGCTGCATGTCTGGCAGGGGCCTAGGTGGCATGAGGTGTGTGTTACGTGGGGCTGCATGTCTGGCGGGTGCTCAGGTGGCATGAGGTGTGTGTTACGTGGGGCTGCATGTCTGGCGGGTGCTCAGGTGGCATGAGGTGTGTGTTACGTGGGGCTGCATGTCTGGCTGGTGCTCAGGTGGCATGAGGTGTGTGTTACGTGGGGGCTGCATGTCTGGCGGGTGCTCAGGTGGCATGAGGTGTGTGTTACGTGGGGCTGCATGTCTGGCGGGTGCTCAGGTGGCATGAGGTGTGTGTTACGTGGGGCTGCATGTCTGGCGGGTGCTCAGGTGGCATGAGGTGTGTGTTACGTGGGGCTGCATGTCTGGCGGGTGCTCAGGTGGCATGAGGTGTGTGTTACGTGGGGCTGCATGTCTGGCGGGTGCTCAGGTGGCATGAGGTGTGTGTTACGTGGGGCTGCATGTCTGGCAGGGGCCGAGGTGGCATGAGGTGTGTGTTACGTGGGGCTGCATGTCTGGCAGGGGCCGAGGTGGCATGAGGTGTGTGTTACGTGGGGCTGCATGTCTGGCAGGGGCCGAGGTGGCATGAGGTGTGTGTTACGTGGGGCTGCATGTCTGGCGGGTGCTCAGGTGGCATGAGGTGTGTGTTACGTGGGGCTGCATGTCTGGCAGGTGCTCAGGTGGCATGAGGTGTGTGTTACGTGGGGCTGCATGTCTGGCTGGTGCTCAGGTGGCATGAGGTGTGTGTTACGTGGGGGCTGCATGTCTGGCGGGTGCTCAGGTGGCATGAGGTGTGTTTTACGTGGGGCTGCATGTCTGGCGGGTGCTCAGGTGGCATGAGGTGTGTGTTACGTGGGGCTGCATGTCTGGCGGGTGCTCAGGTGGCATGAGGTGTGTGTTACGTGGGGCTGCATGTCTGGCGGGTGCTCAGGTGGCATGAGGTGTGTGTTACGTGGGGCTGCATGTCTGGCGGGTGCTCAGGTGGCATGAGGTGTGTGTTACGTGGGGCTGCATGTCTGGCAGGGGCCGAGGTGGCATGAGGTGTGTGTTACGTGGGGCTGCATGTCTGGCAGGGGCCGAGGTGGCATGAGGTGTGTGTTACGTGGGGGCTGCATGTCTGGCGGGTGCTCAGGTGGCATGAGGTGTGTGTTACGTGGGGCTGCATGTCTGGCGGGTGCTCAGGTGGCATGAGGTGTGTGTTACGTGGGGCTGCATGTCTGGCGGGTGCTCAGGTGGCATGAGGTGTGTGTTACGTGGGGCTGCATGTCTGGCGGGTGCTCAGGTGGCATGAGGTGTGTGTTACGTGGGGCTGCATGTCTGGCAGGGGCCGAGGTGGCATGAGGTGTGTGTTACGTGGGGCTGCATGTCTGGCAGGGGCCGAGGTGGCATGAGGTGTGTGTTACGTGGGGCTGCATGTCTGGCGGGTGCTCAGGTGGCATGAGGTGTGTGTTACGTGGGGCTGCATGTCTGGCGGGTGCTCAGGTGGCATGAGGTGTGTGTTACGTGGGGCTGCATGTCTGGCGGGTGCTCAGGTGGCATGAGGTGTGTGTTACGTGGGGCTGCATGTCTGGCGGGTGCTCAGGTGGCATGAGGTGTGTGTTACGTGGGGCTGCATGTCTGGCGGGTGCTCAGGTGGCATGAGGTGTGTGTTACGTGGGGCTGCATGTCTGGCGGGTGCTCAGGTGGCATGAGGTGTGTGTTACGTGGGGCTGCATGTCTGGCGGGTGCTCAGGTGGCATGAGGTGTGTGTTACGTGGGGCTGCATGTCTGGCAGGGGCCGAGGTGGCATGAGGTGTGTGTTACGTGGGGCTGCATGTCTGGCAGGGGCCGAGGTGGCATGAGGTGTGTGTTACGTGGGGCTGCATGTCTGGCGGGTGCTCAGGTGGCATGAGGTGTGTGTTACGTGGGGCTGCATGTCTGGCGGGTGCTCAGGTGGCATGAGGTGTGTGTTACGTGGGGCTGCATGTCTGGCGGGTGCTCAGGTGGCATGAGGTGTGTGTTACGTGGGGCTGCATGTCTGGCGGGTGCTCAGGTGGCATGAGGTGTGTGTTACGTGGGGCTGCATGTCTGGCGGGTGCTCAGGTGGCATGAGGTGTGTGTTACGTGGGGCTGCATGTCTGGCGGGTGCTCAGGTGGCATGAGGTGTGTGTTACGTGGGGCTGCATGTCTGGCAGGGGCCGAGGTGGCATGAGGTGTGTGTTACGTGGGGCTGCATGTCTGGCAGGGGCCGAGGTGGCATGAGGTGTGTGTTACGTGGGGCTGCATGTCTGGCGGGTGCTCAGGTGGCTGCAGCCACAGGTTGGTGGTGGGAGGTTTCGGTGGCTGCAGTCGCAGTCTGGTTGGGGGGGGGGGGGGGGGTTGGTAGCGTCAGCTCCAGTCTGGGCAATGCATAATGTAACATCACTACAACTGCCTCAATTTAAACACAGAAGACACTGACACATGATTATATAAATAGCGTCTATCAACATTCTATACCACCATGAGTTATATATATATGTATTACTGAAAATGTCATACTCCTCCCCCGCCAAATATACTCCTCAAAAGTAGTAAGAGGAGTAATATTACCCTTCTAGAAATATCTTAGTGCGACCTCTGGGTGTACGGGACTGTGTAAAGATGTGAATTTTTGCGGGATGAGCTGATGTTTTCTTTGCTACCTTTTTGAAATCTGTACGGCCTTTGATCACTTGCATTACTGGGTTCAACACCGAGAATAACCGTTATTATATTTTGATAGAAAGGACATTTTGCGGGGATACCTTACATGTTTATGATTTTTACTGTTTATTTTTATATCAGTTCTAGGGAAAGTGGGTGATTTAAATATTTAGCTTTTTTATAATTTTTTTTTTTTACTTTTTCATACCCATTGGATTGGTCCTACCATATACTGCAATGCGACAGTACGGCAGTATATGTGGATTTAACACATCATCTATTACAATGTACCATTGGCACATTGTAACAGGTCTTGGAAATATAACAGAATATACTTCTGTATTCAAAGTATATATTTGTAGTTATTCTAAAGTAGTGGGGAGCTGTATGTTTTATAGTAAATTATAAGTGGCAATGTAAATATTATTATTTTAGTACACACATAATTTATCCTAGGGTACAGTGTGGTCAGTTGTTGTGTGAGGGGTATATATGATATATGTGGGGGCACAGTGTGGTCAGTTGTGGTGTGAGAGGTATATATGATATATGTGGGGTACAGTGTGGTCAGTTGTGGTGTGAGGGGTATATATGATATATGTGGGACACAGTGTGTACAGTTGTGGTGTGAGGGGTATATATGATATATGTGGAGTACAGTGTGGTCAGTTGTGATGTTAGGGGTATATATGATATATGTGGGAGCACAGTGTGGTCATTTGTGGTGTGAGGGGTACATATGATATATGTGGGGGTACAGTGTGGTCAGTTGTGGTGTGAGGGGTATATATGATATATGTGGGGCAGAGTGTGGTCAGTTATGGTTTGAGAGGTATATATGATATATGTGGGGTACAGTGTGGTCAGTTGTGGTGTGAGAGGTATATATGATATATGTGGGGTACAGTGTGGTCAGTTGTGGTGTGAGGGGTATATATGATATATGTGGGACACAGTGTGTACAGTTGTGGTGTGAGGGGTATATATGATATATGTGGAGTACAGTGTGGTCAGTTGTGATGTTAGGGGTATATATGATATATGTGGGGGCACAGTGTGGTCATTTGTGGTGTGAGGGGTACATATGATATATGTGGGGGTACAGTGTGGTCAGTTGTGGTGTGAGGGGTATATATGGTATATGTGGGGACACAGTGTGTACAGTTGTGGTGTGAGGGGAATATATGATATATGTGGGGCAGAGTGTGGTCAGTTATGGTGTGAGAGGTATATATGATATATGTGGGGGCACAGTGTGGTCAGTTGTGGTGTGAGGGGTATATATGATATATGTGGGGACACAGTGTGGTCAGTTGTGATGTGAGTGGTATACATGATATATGTGAGGGCACAGTGTGGTCAGTTGTGGTGTGAGGGGTATATATGATATATTTGGGTGCACAGTGTGGTCAGTTGTGGTGTGAGGGCTATATTTCATACATTTGGGGGCACAGTGTGGTCAGTTGTGGTGTGAGGGGTATATATGATATATGTTGGGGTACAGTGTGTACAGTTGTGGTGTGAGGGGTATATGTGATATATGTGGGGACACAGTGTGGTCAGTTGTAGTGTGAGGGGTATATATGATATATGTGGGGACACAGTGTGTACAGTTGTGGTGTGAGGGGTATATATGATATATGTGGGGACACAGTGTGGTCAGTTGTGGTGTGAGGGGAATATATGATATATGTGGGGCAGAGTGTGGTCAGTTGTGGTGTGAGGGTATATATCAGTGGTGGCGAATCCTATGGAACGGGTGCCAGAGGTGGCACTCAGAGCCCTCTCCATGGGCACCCTCGCCATCACCCCAGGGCAGGGTTCACCAGACAGAACTCAAGACCTCTTGCAGTCCCAGGCAGCCCAGGACCCTGGAAGGAAGCTACAATGATAACCAAAGCTTTTTCTCCTTATTTCTACTGTATTGGTGTCCTCAGGTGCCTATACAATTTAAACATGTGACAGAGCAGGGAGTAATAAGTTACTGCTTAAATTGTCGCATCGGCACTTTGCAAAAAATATGTGGGTTTTGGATGTAGTTTGGGCACTCGGCGGCTAAAAGGTTTGCCATCACTGGTATATATGATATATATGTGGGGACACAGTGTGTACAGTTATGGTGTGAGGGGTATATATGATATATGTGGGGGGCAGAGTGTGTACAGTTGTGGTGTGAGGGGTATATATGATATATGTGGGGGTACAGTGTGGTCAGTTGTGGTGTGAGGGGTATATATGATATATGTGGGGGGCAGAGTGTGTACAGTTGTGGTGTGAGGGGTATATATGATATATGTGGGGGTACAGTGTGGTCAGTTGTGGTGTGAGGGGTATATATGATATATGTGGGGTACATTGTGGTCAGTTGTGGTGTGAGGGGTATATATTATATTACTTAGGAGCACAGTGTTATTCAGGTGACACTATAGTGTAAGTGACTGTAGTGTCTTTAGGCTCACAGAGGAGCTGCAAGGAAGCAACTAAACGTGAGCGTGAATTCTTTATCGACAAGTGATGGCCTGGAGAATCAGTGCACTTTTATACCTGATGGAGATGATCATCACCTATATATCACCCTATAGGTCCATATTTTACGATGGCCTGCTGCAGCCTGACCACCTTTGTTTTCTTACACAGGACTGCTGCCATCCCCTCTATGTAAAGTGCTCATGTACATAGTAGGCAGTTTTTTTGCAATTATATTCCTGTACACAGGGGGCAGTATTATAGTAGTTATATTCTTGTACATAGGGGGCAGTATTATAGTAGTTATATTCCTGTACATAGGGGGCAGTATTATAGTAGTTCTATTCTTGTACACAGGGGGCAGTATTATAGTAGTTCTATTCTTGTACATAGGGGCAGGATTATAGATAGTTAGCTTGTATATGGGAAAACGTATTTTAGTAGTTTTATTTTGTATATAGAAGGCAGGATTAAATGTGTTATTCTATATATACCAACAATTTGTCGGTTATGACCCCACCCATATTGTCTGACCACACCCACTTGTCTTGACTCCGCCCATAAAATGGGGGCGCTTTTACAGTTTTTTCCAGGACCATTTTAAATTCCCAGTCCGCCCCTGTCTTCTGGTGTATGGTCATCAATGAAAAACTTCTAGTAGTCTGATGCCTTACAATCTGCTCAGACAGATGATTAATGTTTTGTTGAAAAAAATCAAAGAAGGCTACATTTATACAAGCAGTTCCCAACTTAAGGACACCCGAGTTATAGACGACCCCTAGTTACAGATAGACCTCTATGACCAATCTGACCTCTGGTGAAGCTCTGGATGCTTTACTTTAGTCCCAGGCAGCAATGATCAGCTGTAAGGTGTCTGTTATGAAGTTTTATTGGTAATCCTTTCCATGACAGCACAAATTTTTGAAAATCCAGTTGTCACTGTGACTAAAAAAAATCTTTTTGTCTGAAGTTACAATTATGGCAGTATATATATAGTAGGATCAATGAGACGACCTAGGGTTGAAGTAAAATTTTAACTTACCCCCTCTTTCCCTAGAACTGATATAAATATATCAAATTAAAATAACAGTTATTCACAGCATTTAAGCCCATAATGGAAAATAGCTCCCAAAAGTCCAAAATGCCACTTCTTGGCATTTTAGAACATATAAAAATGTAATAAAAAGTGATCATTAGGCAGTCCAATGGTAGCAATGATAATGTCCTATCATCTCACAATAACTGACACCACACACAGCTCCGTACAACGAAGTATGAAAAAGTTTTTAGCGCCGAAAGATGGCGAAATGGAGATTTTTTTTTTCTGTACAAAAGGTTTCAATTTTCTTCAATGTATTTAAGCACATTAAAACCTTTACAAAATTATTTTAAAAAGTATGCAAATGAGCCTGAGGGGCTGAAGAAGCTGTTTATTGAGCCCAGAGTCCCTCAAGGTCATTTTCATAATTTGTAAAGCTTTCTATTTTTTGTAAAAACAAGAAGCTAAAATAAGAGTGGGGGGCACACCTGTATGTATTGTTAGTGTGCTTGGTTTACAATTAGAGATGAGCGAACATGCTCGTCCGAGCTTGATGCTCGGTCGAGCATTAGCGTACTCGAAACTGCTCGTTGCTCGGACGAATACTTCGCCCCCGCTCGAGAAAATGGCAGCTCCCGCCGTTTTGCTTTTTGGCGGCCAGAAACAGAGCCAATCACAAGCCAGGAGACTCTGCACTCCACCCAGCATGACGTGGTACCCTTACACGTCGATAGCAGTGGTTGGCTGGCCAGATCAGGTGACCCTGGGATAGACTAGCCGCTGGCCGCGCTGCTCGGATCATTCTGTGTCTGGATGCCGCTAGGGAGAGAGCTGCTGCTGGTCAGGGAATGCGTTAGGTTGTTCTATTAGAATAGTGTTAGGCAGGAGTGATTCTCCAAGAACCCAACAGCCCTTCTTAGGGCTACAATAACGTTCTACTTTTTTTTTTTTTTATTTGCATCTAGTACCATTTTGTGAGGAATTAGCAGGGGGACTTGCTACCGTTGTGTTTAGCTCTTAGTGGCACACATATCCACCTCAAACACCAAAGTGGGAAAATTTAGTAGGGGTTGGATTTCAATTAGGCACAGTCTGCCATTTGTCCTTTTTTATTTTACGTTTATTTTGTTTAATAACTCAGTGTCATCTCATCTGGCATATTAGTGTGCTTTCATACTTGGCTAGAAAATAGCCATAGGAGAATCCAAACGGCTTACTTGCGCCTACAGTAGCGTTATATATTTGATTTCTGGTTGATCTGCTGGTGGCTGTACTTGCTGCAGTGCATCTACTAGCCAATTGTGAGCAATTTGTAGTGAGACTTGCGACCGCTGTGTTTTGCGCTTAGTGACGCACATATCCATTGCAAAGACCGAAGTGGGAAAATTTTGTAGGGGTTGGATTTCAATTCGGCACAGTCTGCCATTTGTCCTTTTTTATTTTACGTTTATTTTGTTTAATAACTCAGTGTCATCTCATCTGGCATAGTAGTGTGCTTTCATACTTGGCTAGAAAATAGCCATAGCTATAGGATAGCATTGTTTGTTTTTAAAAACTCAAAAACACAAAAAAAAACAAAAAACACAAAAAAAAGTTAAAAAAACATTAAAGTTATAACTCTCATTTTAAAAATGTTTAACCCGAGGGCTAGGGGTAGAGGACGAGGGCGGGGACGTGGGCGTCCAACTACTGCAGGGGTCAGAGGCCGTGGTCCTGGGCGGGGTGAGACACCACCTGCTTATGAGGGAGCAGGGGAACGCCGCAGAGCTACACTCCCTAGGTTCATGTCTGAAGTTACTGGGACTCGTGGTAGAGCACTGTTGAGGCCAGAACAGTGCGAACAGGTGATGTCGTGGATTGCTGACAATGCTTCGAGCAATTTGTCCACCAGTCAGTCTTCCACGCAGTCCACCCATGTCACCGAAATCGCCACTCCTCCAGCTCCTGCACCTCAGCCTCCTCCCTCCCAGTCTGCCCCCTCCCAGGAAAATTTGGCATTTGAACCGGCATACTCTGAGGAACTGTTTTCTGGACCCTTCCCACAGTCACAAACCACTTGTCCGGTTGCTGCTGAGCAATTTTCCGATGCCCAGGTTTTCCACCAGTCACAGTCTGTGGGTGATGATGACCTTCTTGACGTAGTGGAAGTGTGTAAAGAGGTGTCCGACGATGAGGAGACACGGTTGTCAGACAGTGGGGAAGTTGTTGTCAGGGCAGGAAGTCCGAGGGGGGAGCAGACTGAGGGATCGGAGGATGATGAGGTGACAGACCCAAGCTGGGTTGAGAGGCCGGGTGAACGCAGTGCTTCTGAGACGGAGGAGAGTCCTCGACCAGAACAGGTTGGAAGAGGCAGTGGTGGGGCCAGACGGAGAGGCAGGGCCAGAGCTGGTGCATCAGCGCCAAATGTGTCAACTAGTGAAGCTCCCGTGGCGAGGGCTCTTGCGGCGAGGGCTAGATCTTCAGAAGTCTGGAGGTTCTTTAAGGAAACACCGGATGACCGACGGACTGTGGTGTGCAACATTTGCCAAACCAGGCTCAGCAGGGGTTCCACCACTACTAGCTTAACTACCACCAGTATGCGCAGGCATATGAATGCTAAACACCCCACTCAGTGGCAACAAGCCCGTTCACCTCCGGCCGTGCACACCACTGCTCCTTCCCCTGTGTCAGCTGATAGTCAGCCCCCTGCCCAGGACCCTGCCACAAAAACCCCATCGTCGCCTCCACGATCCTCCACAGCATCCACCAGCGTTCAGCTCTCCCTACCCCAGACGCTGGAGCGGAAACGCAAATATAGTGCAACCCACCCGCACGCCCAAGCCCTTAATGTGCACATCTCCAGATTGCTTAGCCTGGAGATGCTGCCCTATAGGCTAGTAGAGACCGAGGCCTTTCGCAACCTCATGGCGGCGGCCGCCCCTCGGTATTCGGTCCCCAGCCGCCACTACTTTTCCCGATGTGCCGTCCCAGCCCTGCACCAGCACGTGTCAGACAACATCATCCGTGCCCTGACCAACGCCGTTTCTGACAAGGTCCACCTGACCACGGACACGTGGACGAGTGCTGCCGGGCAGGGCCACTATATATCGCTGACGGCACATTGGGTTAACTTGGTGGAGGCTGGGAGCGAGTCTGACCCTGCGGCTGGTCATATACTGCCGACGCCGAGGATTGCGGGGCCTACCTCGGTCCAGGTGTTTCAGGCCTACTATGCCTCCTCCTCCTCCCACCCCTCCTCCACCTCCTCCTCCGAACTACCATCCGTGGGCACGGCGCCATCAGTCGGTAGCTCTAGGCACAGCAGCAGTGCCGTCGCTAAGCGACAGCAGGCGGTGCTCAAACTGCTGAGCCTAGGCGATAAAAGACACACCGCCCAAGAGCTATCACAGGGCATCACGGCGCAGACTGATCTGTGGCTGGCACCGCTGAACCTGAAGCCAGGCATGGTTGTGTGTGACAACGGCCGTAACCTGGTGGCGGCTCTGCAACTCGGCAGACTGACACATGTGCCATGCCTGGCCCATGTGTTAAATCTGATAGTTCAGCGTTTCCTCAAGACATACCCCAATCTGTCTGATTTGCTCACGAAGGTGCGCCGCATCTGTGCGCATTTCAGGAAGTCCAGCACAGATGCTGCCACTCTCAGGGCAGCGCAGCGCCGCCTCCAACTGCCCGCTCACCGACTGTTGTGCGACGTGCCCACGAGGTGGAATTCAACACTGACCATGTTATCCAGAGTTTACCAGCAGCGCCGAGCGATTGTAGACTGCCAGATGTCAACTTCCACCAGAACTGGTAGTCAGGTCAGTCAGCTTCCTCAAGTCTACAATGAGGAGTGGACGTGGATGTCTGATATCTGTCAGGTGCTGAGTAACTTTGAGGAGTCAACACAGATGGTCAGTGGCGATGCCGCCATCATCAGCCTCACCATCCCGCTGCTTGGCCTGTTGAAAAACTCTCTGATCAGCATGAAGTCGGAAGCTTTGCGCTCGTCACAAGAGACGGGGGAAGAAGATTCCCTTGTTGATAGCCAAAGCACCCTCAGGTCTGTTTCTCAGCGCATATCGGAGGAGGTGGAGGTGGAGGAGGATGAGGAGGAAGAGGAGGAGAATGTTGGCGAGACACAAGAGGGGACCATTGTTGAGTCCTTCACTGTTCAGCGTGTATGGGCAGAAGAAGAGGAGTTGGAGGAGTTGGAGGAGGAGGAAATGGACAGTCAGGCCAGTGAGGGGAGTGAATTCTTACGCGTTGGTACTCTGGAGCATATGGCAGATTTCATGCTAGGCTGCCTATCCCGTGACCCTCGCGTTCAAAGAATTTATTCCAGCACCGATTACTGGGTGTTCACTCTCCTGGACCCACGGTACAAGCAAAATCTTTCCACTCTCATCCCTGCAGAGGAAAGGAGTGTGAGAATGCATGAATACCAGCAGGCCCTGGTGCACAAGCTGAAACAGTATTTCCCTTCTGACAGCGCTAGCGGCAGAGTGCGTAGTTCTGCGGGACAAGTAGCGAGGGAGAGTAGGCGAGCAGGCAGCTTGTCCAGCACTGGCAAGGGTACGCTTTACAAGGCTTTTGCCAGCTTTATGTCACCCCAGCAAGACACTGTCACCTGTCCCCAGTCTCGGCAGAGTAGGGCTGATCTTTACAGAAAGATGGTGAGGGAGTACGTAGCTGACCATACCATCGTCCTAAATGATCACACAGCTCCCTACAACTACTGGGTTTCAAAGCTGGACATGTGGCACGAACTGGCGCTGTACGCCTTGGAGGTTCTTGCCTGCCCTGCCGCTAGCGTCTTGTCCGAGCGGGTTTTCAGTGCAGCTGGTGGCATCATCACCGATAAGCGTACACGCCTGTCGACTGACAGCGCTGACAGGCTGACGCTTATTAAGATGAATAAAGCCTGGATTTCTCATAATTTCCAATCTCCACCAGGTGAAGGAAGCTCAACCTGAATAATTGATCCACTCCTCCTCCTCATTTTCCTCCTTCTCCTCCTCTTTGTACAGTAAAGCAGAGGAAACTGGCTATTTTTTGACAGGGCCCACTGGCTCTAGCTATAGTACTTTATGCATTTAATTTTTCTGGACGGCCACCTACCCGGTCCTCTGTTTTAAACAATTTTTGGGAGTGCCACATACAGGCACTCAATCTATTCAATTTTTCTGGAGGGCCACCTACCCGGTCCTCTGTTTTAAACAATTTTTGGGAGTGCCACATACAGGCACTCAATCTATTCAATTTTTCTGGAGGGCCACCTACCTGCTCCTCTGGTTTGAAAATTTTTTTGGACTGCCACATACAGGCACTCAATCTATTCCATTTTACTGGAGGGCCACCTACCTGCTCCTCTGGTTTGAAAAATTTTTGGGACTGCCACATACAGGCACTATCCAAATTAAATTGTCTCCATAGCAGCCTCCAAACGTTGTCTCCATTGCTACCTCCAAAAGTCGTCCATATAGCTGCCTCCATACATCGTCCCTTTATCAAACGAGGTGTGTCAGGCAGAAATTTGGGTTGTTTTCATGGATTCCACATCAAAGTTGTTAACTTTGTCGCCACCCTGCTGTGTTATCCACAAAATATACTGGCAAACTTTTATCATTTACCAATATTATTTCAGCGCTTCTTGCGCATCTGTTTACATTCCCCTCACCCGGCATATCCTAAACTTATAAGAACGCTACTACACTTGATCTTATACAAAAGTGCTGTTTGGGGAGTAGCCTAGAGACAGGGGCTTGGATTGGCGAAAGCTCGCCTGGCAGCGGAGCGCCAGCTCCATGCCAAGATCCAACTAACATAGTTTTAACTGCAGCACCTTTAATCTACTACTAGTTCACTGCCTCCATACATGGTCCCCTTATCAAACGAGCTGTGTCAGGCAGAATTTTGGGTTGTTTTCATGGCTTCCATGTTAACTTTGTCGCCACCCTGCTGTGTAATCCACAAAATATACTGGCAAACTTTTATCATGTACCGATATTATTTGAGCGCTTCTTGCTCACCTCCTTTGGTTCCTCTCTGCCACCCATTGGTTTGAAGCCTGAGTCCATTTAGGGTATGTCGCCATGACACTCTCTAGCCTGCTGCCGCTGCCTCTGCATGCCGTCCCCTATAGTGTCAGGGTCAATTATTGGATGTTTTAGATGCTATCTAGCTTCATTCTGTCACTCTGTCATGGCCATGCTGTTGCCCATAATTTTGGCATAATGGTGCGATTAAGCAGCCTCAGAGGCATCCATGCATGCTGCCCCTGCTGTTTCCTGTCCATTTCCGTGGTGTTTCCATCCTTTTCTGAGGTTCCCAGGTGTTTGGCCAAGCTTCCCTGTGCAGAGCCTTGGTCCCCTTGAAAAATGCTCGAGTCTCCCATTGACTTCAATGGGGTTCGTTATTCGAGACGAGCACTCGAGCATCGGGAAAAGTTTGTCTCGAATAACGAGTACCCGAGCATTTTAGTGTTCGCTCATCTCTATTTACAATCCTTCATCCCAGTGGTAGATTTTTTTAAAAGGTTCCTGTGTGTATTATAGCACAATATATTAGTTAATTACTTTCTGGAAATCTGCATTATGATGGAAATGTAAGGTGCACAATAAAGACATATTGGTAGCATTATGACATGAAGGAAATTCTGACCTGCAGGCAAACAAAGAGATGAACTATTATGTATTGATTTTAACCCATCAACAATTTATCACAACTTTGGTGAAGGATCAATGAAGGTCTTAAGTAGATGTCTGATCTGTAATGGTACAACTTAGACATCTTAGAAGAAGTAAAAACCATTATAAGTTACTGTAAATGGAGAGAGAACTGCAGGAAGGTTACTGTAATAAGGATGGAATGCTTCAATTAGCAGAATAATAGATGGAACCTGGAATCAAATGGACAACCAAATCAATTGCTTCCAGACCTATATCAGTATAAAGGTTTTCATAAAACTGAATGTTAACTTTTCACAATAACTTAAACGTAATGTATCGCTAGCAAAAACCCTGTGCAGAATGCAATATTTCAAGTGGGTAAGTGTTTGATTTTGGAAGCCTTCCCATGCAGTGCTCAGTGTAGTGAAAACACAATAGTTTTGCATGAAAACTTTAAAATGGAATGGTCTTTACTGCAATACACAGAAAATGCAAAGTTTATGGATGGAAAAAGAACCTATGTCTGAATGCCCTATACCCAGTAATTGGCTACCAGAGGATAATCACGTGAACCAGTAGGACAGTAAGGGACTAGTAAAGGACATTACCCATTTAGAACAAAAGGGTACTGTATATATACTCGAGTATAAGCCGACCCGAGTTTAAGCTGAGACCCCTAATTTTACCACCAATAACTGTGAAAACCTATTGACTCGACTATAAGCCCCCTGTAGTATGTAGCCTGCCAGCCCCCTGTAGTGTATAGCCTGCCAGTCACCTGTAGTATATAGCCTTCCAGCCCACTAGTATATAGCCTGCAGCCCCTGCCCCCAATATAATGCCTGTAGGAAAAAAACAAACTGTGTACTCACCTTCCAACGCCCCCCAGCAGATCCTTTCCTATACATTGATGCTTCGTTATCGGCTCTGTATCCCCGACGCCAGCCGCTCGCTGACATTCTACTATGTGCACCGGCATTGTCTCACACACTGATGTCAGCGAGCGGCTGACGTCACAATCCAGCGACGGATCACGTGGGGTCACAGAGCCGATGCCGGAGCACCGCTGTATAGAAGAGGACCTGCCGGGCTGGCGTCGGAAGATGAGTACACTGTTTGTTTGTTTTTTCTTGACTCGACTATAAGCTGAGGTGAGGTTTTTCTGCACATTTTTTGTGCTGAAAAACTCGGCTTATACTCAATAAAAATAAGAGTTTATATTTGAGAATATATTTTGTATGAATGGATTCACAAATAATATAATAGATGTTATAATAATGTATGCTAGGTGAGTAATTATACAAAGCTCTGTATAGATGGAGGCTGCACCCCAGAATCATCTTCTGTGGTCAGCCCAAGGACCATCACTCTGGCACTCGCTTTATTACTTGTATATGTGTATCTTAATTTTACATGTGTATATTTGTATGTTTCCATTTTTATGTATGAGAAGTTGGATCATGACATTTTGTATAATAGACATTTTGATGGTTATTAACTTCTTTTCCCTTGTTAATAACATTGATTTAGCTGTTAAAAGCTGGTGACCTCCTAAGTCCATACTTATTCCTTCTTTCATGCTTATTGCTCTTATTTGAAATTATAAAATGTTCCGACATGGAACACCTTGACCGGTACGTATAAAATTGCTTTCACTTTCCTTTGACATACTCATTTTGCCAAGTTCTCTACCATGTCCTTCTCTGCCGTGTCCTACCATTCTAATTCTAATAGTATTCTGTCTATAGAGGGAAGATTTATGAGACACATAATCCAAAGGTGAGCTTGGGTGTGAGTTAAAGTCATTACTAAGAAGTCTCCGATCAGTTTTTTATGTAAATAAGACATTCCCAGCTTAGGAGTTGTTGAACAATCTGACATGGAATTACATCCAGTGAAACTGACATTACTCGTAATGAGCTCACCAATTAGTATAAGAACATGTTGACGACCCATCTTCTCCCCAGCCTCTGGGAGTGCTAAAGGAGAAATAAGGATTTCATTTTGTAGGAAAAAACAAGTTTGCTTCTCACTTTGTTATTTAAATATCATATCACTGAAATAAATAGTAATATAGATTGGCTATAAGATTAAAAAATATAATTTTAGGATAAACTTTTTAGGCCTAAACTTTCATCAGACGTTTCATAAATCAGTAGTATAGTGTGTTTTAAGAGAAATAACACAGTCTTTACTGAAGGATTAGGCATCTCCATGTTTTATACCGAGAGCCCACAACGATTAACAATCTCCTGGATTCTTCTTTTTATGGCACCTATTGCCATTTTTAATCTTAGATGAATAAAGTATAGTTTTTAACTTTTTTTTAGAAATCAAATGGTCAGCTGCTAGATTTATTTTAATTAGTATTAGTATTATACTATTATGTCTTGCTGGCAATCCAAAGGCTCCAAGTCAGTGTAAAGTGCCTCTAGATTTATAAGTGGATTTATAAATATTATAAATAGTATTTTTGGAGCCTGTGTATCATTTGTACATTAAATTTTAAAAGTATCTACATAAGACATAGGGGCAGATTTACTTACCCGGTCCATTCGCGATCCAGCGGCGCGTTCTCTGCGGTGGATTCGGGTCTTCCGGCGATTCACTAAGGCAGTTCCTCCGACGTCCACCAGGTGTAGCTGCTGCGCTGAAGTGGGGCGGAGTACACGATCCGTTGCTGGGTGCAGGTAAGCGCATGTCCAGCGACACTTTTTTTTAAAAAATGCGGCGGTTTCTCCGAATCCGTCGGGTTTTCGTTCATCCACGCCCCCCGGCGTACGCCACAATCCTATCGCGTACGCCAAAAACCCGGGGCAATTCATGGAAAATCGGCGCAAAACGGAAACATTTTTTTATCGCCATAAAATCATGATTCGGGCCCTTAGTAAATGACCCCCATAGTGTCAGAGTAGTGTCTATACTGAACCACCGGTAAAATATCTCCGTATATAAACTCATACTGGAAAGCCTGGCAATCTTCATGTACGACTCCCTACTGGAATCCCAAGCATAGAGGCAGCTGAGGTTATAATAAATACTTGATCAGCTATACTAAAGCTTTTCTCACAAAACCATTGATCATCTGCTGCTCTATCAATGTCGGCAAATCTGACACCACAATCAATACAACAGGTTTCCTTTAACAAGGCATTCTGTATAGAGAGGAGTTATCCTTATTAGGCGAGATGTCAGTCTACAGTCACTTTTATTGAATACCCACCACAAACCAAGATGTAAAGTAAAGGTTTGTACTTTCTTGCTGTTAAAGCTGAAAGCTCCTTTTAATTTTCTAGAAAATTACAGCAGAAAACAAGCTGTGACATATAGAAATTTATGAAATTGTGCAATTTTACACTACTCTCCGACACAATAGAAAGCCATATGATGTCCGAGCTCTTATCTACCTGGCAGCCTTAGAAGTAGAGAACACAGCACTACTGAGCACTGTACTTGAAATACAACAGTCTATTAAAAATGTATTGGCTCATTTACTGTTATGTTTCTATAAATATTTTATAGCATTATTTGGATTTTAATCTTGGACAAATGATTTGAGCAGATGGAATCAAATGCATCTCTTTCCAGGTTGACTTAACTGCTTGAGAAGAAGCACAAATGGAACAATGTAAATAGAAAGTTATATCACATTTATAGAGGACCTGCCTTTACTTCTGCATATCTGTTACAATAAATAATCCTGGAAAATACTTTTTGTATACTGTAGACACAAAGCTGATTTACAAAACTGCTTAAATACTGAAGAAAGGCAGGGGAAAAAGAAGGACACAGAAACAGGTGTCTGTAATAAAGTATATTACAAGTTTTCTATTATCATCTGCACTATTGTTTTATGATAACAGACATGGAATATATTCAGTATAAAAGGGAAAAGTAATAATACACAACATATAAAACAAAAAGCTAGACAATTTGTTTGCAAAAGCTATAGCACTTACTTTATTAATCACTAATAACAACCATAACAATGCATAACAAGGATGACTGATATATCATGGAGGCAAGAGCAGAGCACCGGTAGGGTTTCAGAAGTATCATACAGCTGTCAAGGTTTGCTGTTACTTATGGTTCACCATAAAACCATATTTTAAAGTACTATAGTGCATAACATGCTAATAACCTAACTGGTTAGGTGAACCTAGCCTACCTCGCGGCTGTTGGAATAACAGATTGTTAGGGAAAAAGTGAACAGACAGTGTGTCGAAAACATGCATTGGAGTGTCCCCCCATAAAATCCATTTAATACATTAAAACATCATAACATACAAATGAAATCCTGCTGCATCTCACAACACAGCCACTTAAAGCCACAACACACGGGCAGATATTGGATGTTACTTTGTAACACAGGACATTTTAATTATATTGTGCCAAAAAATGTTTATCTACTACCGCACATATGAGGGCATGTCCAGCCAAGAGGAGAGATCAGAAAAGACACATCTGTATTTTCTCTTCGCCCTCTTTAACCCCTTAACGCCAAGGCCCTTTTTCATTTTTGCTTTTCTATTTTTCACTCCCCACCTTCAAAAATCTATAACTTTTTTTTTCCATGTAAAGAGCTCTGTGAAGGCTTGTTTTCTGTAACAAATTACACTTCATAGTGACAGTATTTAATATTCCATGCTGTGTACTGGGAAGCAGGAAAAAAAATTACAAATGCTGCGAAATTTGTGAAAAAATGCTTTGTGCCGTTTTCTTGTAGGCTTGGATTTTACGGCTTTCACTGCAAATGACATTCTACTCTATTCTTGGGGTTGGTGCAATCACGGGGATACCAAATTTGTACAGGTTTTACAATGTTTTCATACATTTAAAAAATTCAAACCTCCTGCATAAAAAAAAAAACTCTTTTGGTGCTAACTTTTAACTTTTCCATACTTCGGTATATAGAGCTATGGGTGGTGTAATTTTTTGTGACTTTTGATGACTTTTTAATGGTACCTTTTTTAGGACTGTAAGCCCTTTTGGTCCCTTTTAATTGAATTTTTGAAAATGGCAAAGAAGTGGTATTTAGGGTTAAATTCCGTAAAAAAAAAGTTATTATATTTTGATAGATTGAGCATTTTATGATGCGGCGATACCTAACTTGATTGTTCATTTATATTTATTTGACTTCTAGGGAAAGCAGGGTGATTTGAAGTCTTAGATTTTTGAATAAAAACCAGAGGATGTCATCGAAACCGATCAGCGCACCCCGATGACGTCACGGGTAGCGGCGATCTTCACCAATATTCGCAGCGCCAATATGTCACCATCTTTTTGAAGCCGCCGGCGATTGACAAATTGACACCCGCGATCTGTGCTAGCATCGATCGCGGGTGTTACCAGTAAGTGTTTTCTGCAATATGCAGCAAACACTTACCAGCTATGGAGAGGGCTCAGCCCGTGAGCCTTCTCCATTCTCCCGCAACCGAAGGTTGTAATTGGCCGATGTGAAGCATGTGATAAGTCACATGTATATGACATCACTGAAGGTCCTTTGCCAGAACACTAAGGCCTCATTTGAATCACGATAGCATGTTTATAATTGGACGAAATTAAGAATGTGATGAGTCCTATATTATTGCACTCCTCTACTATTTAGACTCCCAATAAGCCTCCTATCCTCTCTAGATGTTCTATACGGTTTGCCATGGTTACCAGGAAGCATGGCAAATGGAAAATAGCCTGGGGAAACAAGGTAAAGCCTCTGCTAACTGCTAAACACCTGCAGATACCTAATTAAAGTAAACTAGAGAATTGCTTATTTTTGCTAAGTGCAGAGTTAGGCAAAAGTTTTGATACTTTAGTGTTGTATCCTTTATCCCATGACATTGCTTTAGTCTTACAACTGCGGAGTTTTTTCTCTCTTTCCTTTATGTTTGGAAAAGCCATCAAAATCCGAGCATATGTGGGGACGGGGACCCAACACTTACACCGATCAGTTGTTGAAGCCCAGCATAAACCATAGCATGAAGCAAGAAGAAGACATCTTTGTGACCAGAATAGAGGCCATCTACAGTAACTGCAAACCATCATTGCAAAATACTGGAAACCCCTTTAAGCTTATTTTTAACTGTATATTTAAAGAAAACCCACCACATGGATTTAGGGATTTTTAACCCCTTAATGACCAGGCCCTTTTTAGTTTTTTCACTTCCATATTTCACTCCACACCTTCAAAAATCTATAACGTTTTTATTTTTCCAAGAGCTCTATGATGGCTTGTTTTCTGTGCAAAAAATTGAACTTCATAGTGATGGTATTTAATTTTCCATGTCGTGTACTGGGAAGCGGGAAAAAAATTCCAAATGCAGTGAAAATGGTGAAAAACGACATTTGCACCATTTTCTTGTGGGCTTGGATTTTATGGTTTTCACTGTGCGCCCCAAATGACATGTCTACTTTATTCTTTGGCTTGGTGCGATACCAAATTTGTATAGGTTTTATAATGTTTCATACATTTATAAAAATTAAAACCTCCTGTAGAATTTTTTTTTTTTTTTTGCCATGTTCTGGCGCTAATAACTTTTTCACACTTTAGTGTAGGAGCTGTATGTGGTGTCATTTTTTGTGACTTTTGATGATGTTTTTAATGCTATAATTTTTAGGTCTGTGCTACCTTTTGATCACTTTTATTGACTTTTTTATATTTTTCAAAATGGCTCAAAAGTGCCTTTTTTGACTTTGGACGCTATTTTCCGTTCCGAGGTTAAACGCAGTGAAAATCCGTTATTATATTTTGATAGATTGGGCGTTTTTGGATGTGGCGATACCTAATGTGTTTATGATTTTTACTGTTTATTAATATTTATATATATTTTTTTTTAATTATAATTTTTTTTAACTTTATTTTATTTTTATTTTTACTATTTTTCAGACTCCCTAGGGTACATTAACCCCAGTTTTTCTGATCGAATCTAGCATATAATGCCATACTACAGTATGGCAGTATATGGGGCTTTTCCTCCCTATTCATTACGATGTGCTGATAGCATATTGTAATTATAGGGTTAATACATGTCACCCTTGGGTCTTCAAAGACCCGAGGCTGTTGTGGCGACGGATAGCTGCCCCCCGATGACGTCACTGGGAGCGACGATCCTCGGCAAGATGGCGGCGATGGGTAGGAAAACAGCTCTTTGTCAGGAGATGGGAGGAGGCAGACAGAAAATGCCAAAGGAAGGCGTGAATAATTAGCAGATGACAGAGCCAGAGGAGTCTTCTGTGATGTACATAGGAGCCCCTGAGTCTCATTTGCATATGATTAAAAGTCATTTTTCATGAAAAATAAGCCATTAGTAGCTAAATGAAGAATGGATACTGTTTCAGGGTGTAAGTATGCTTGGGTTAAAACCACTAAATCCATGTGATTGATTTCCTTTCAAAGATAAACTGTTCTATATCTGTACTATCTGTAATATCTGTACTATCTGTAATATCTGTACTATCGTGTGTTTCTACAAACTCTCAGTAAAAGGTAAAAAAACTAAAAATTACTTAGCAAAAATATTTACAGTCTATCTATCTATCCATTTAATGTCCTCTGTGTACAATTTATATTCCAGAACTCCAAAAAAAAAGATTCAAGGAGTTAACACACAATAATACAGCTCCAAAACATCTGAGGCTACGAGGCTCAAAATGCAAACTAATTAATACTAAAGCAAAAGGTAACATATGTTTTAGGAAAGAACAAGTCAACGCGCCCTTCCAAAAATAACTAGTGGAAACATTTGGTTATTTTACAAAGGAATATGTTTCAGCCTATATTTTATCCATTTCCTCACTAATGATAGACCATGAAATCATCCTTTAGTAATTGGCAAGGCTTCGGAATGATATTATCCTGATACCGCTGTTGGCAGCCCGTGTGCTATGTTTTCACTTAATCTGAAGCAGTGAATATATAAATATCACAGCAGAATTGGATCATGTTTCAGGTTGATAGCATAAATGGGTATTCTAGTGGAAAACAGTAGTGAGGTCACAGAGGTATAAAAAGCTGGAGTATTCCAGCATGGCTGCAGCTTATCTTCCCATTGCCCAGACTGGAGCTCCACGTGAAATTGAAATGCTTTAATAATTGCAGCTCTATAAAAAAAAAAAATTGTCCTAGTGACAATTGGACTTTTTCAAAATTTTTTGCTGTCATAGGAACCAGGATTCTCAATTGAACTTTATTACAGACATTGCAGCTGATCATTGCAGCATGGGACTAAAGTAAAGCCTCCAGAGATCTTCACCAGAGGTCACAGTGTGCAGAGAGATCCATAACTAGGGGACATTTGTAAGACGGTTGTCCCTTAGTCAGGGACCACCACAACAGCTTTTACATTTCAAAAAGTACAATACAGGTTATGAGTCAGTTTTAGAACAAAAGAAGTCATGTAATACATGTACAACGTTACTCAAATTATATAAGTGGGCAATGGTGGACAACTGGTATGATATAATGCTGCAGCATTCATTATGAAGCCTTCTAATGAAAAACCATCAGCTCATCTACTATTGTCATAGCGCTGCAGTGAAATGAGAGCTGTACTGTGATTGGTTGCTTTGGCTAAGATTTCCTATAGCCAGTTTCATAAATCTGCCTTGCTGCATTAAAATTTCTTGCTACAAGATTTTACTTTTGTAGCAAAATAGGAAAGGTACAATAACTGATGTGACATAATACTGGAACCTTGATACGATGTACAACTGGACATAGAGTAGATGAGAGTTACTTTTGGCAATCATAGGGAATACTCGCCAACTAATGCTAAAGAGGATTCTAATACTACTTGGGGGTTGCTGGAAAACTAGAAAGTCTACCATGTGTTGCCAACCCAACCTATATGGCCATGGAAGATCCTTCTTATGCACAATAGAGAACACCTGTTCACAGCTTCCAGGTAGTGGAATGACAACAAAATATTAAGACATGACGAAAAACATTTTATAGAAGGAGTGTCCAAACTAAAAACAAAAAAAACTATTATTTTTCGCAATCTGCTCCATGCTTTGTGACAAATCTCAATTGTATCACTGTCCAGAGGACACCAATACAGTACATAGGAGAAATTCAGATTATCATTGTAGCTTCCCTCCAGGGTCCTCTGAACATCAGGACCTTCCATGATAATCCAACACCATCCACACCTTCTTGTTCCTTCTCCAGTTTCAGGTAGCCAAGGATGGGGATGCATCAGAATACACTAAATGTAGCACATCATGGACTGCCTGAGACTGCTGGAGGAGACCTTGAGTCCCGTCTGGAGAACTCTGTTCTGGGGTGACAGCCTGGGTGCCTACAGAGAGGACTCCCACCTCTAGCACCGGTGCTATAGATTCACCATCACTGTCGTATAGTCCATCCAGAGCATGGAGTTATCATGCCTCCTGCCGTTTAGAACAGCTGGCATATAATGTCTTTATAATGTTTCAAAGTGTAAAACTTATTTTAGGAAGTCATTGAACTTTTATTAAGCTTTAGCTTTATTAACATGAAAAAGAAGTATATTTGTTTGTTCTAGCAGCCAGGAGGTAATGGATGGTGTTACTTTTATACAACATCTTTCGTAAATGTATTGGTCTAGTGTTTCTGTCTGTTTTATGATTAATGGGGATTCTTTCTTTAAAAAATCATGAGCAAGCAAAGTGAATGTGCAGAGGTATACACTGATGGTTTTTTATATTGTTTTGAAGCACAGAGAAAAGTTGCTTTATATCCAAAATTATATTGCCCCTTTCTTTATAAATAGTTATAGTAATTAGAAAGTTTTATTATCTGACTTAGTCATCGCTGAGATTTTCTTTAATGGGTACCCATCATAACTATTATGTTGTTCTCCCTATACAACATGCTTTTTCTGTCATGTATAGTGACAGCAGTGCCTTTTTCTGTTTAACAATGTAATAGTCTGGAGCAATCACAGTTAATTATTGTAATGCAATACCACCCTGAAGCAGGATTGTCCCTATGACTGGGCATATGGAGAACTCTGTCAATCTGACATACGAGGGCACAATACTTGTGTTACAGTTCATTGCTTTTGGCTCTACTTCCTTCCCTCTGACATGGATTCCTACTTTATAGTTTCTGGAATAGGGAGATGCAAGTCCAACCCTGGAAATCCTAAATCAGGAACAACTGCCCACTTTGAGTCAGGTTTTCATTTCTTTTGTCTTTTGGCTTTTCCATACTTGGACAACTGGAATGAAAATTAGTTGTCCGGTATGTCCTGATGCAGGCAGGTTCTTCCCGATATCATGAAACAGCTGTATTATGTGTATAAAATGCAAATAATCCAGCTCCACGGACACTCCGGTTGTAGATAAAAACGTGATATTTTCTTTATTGAAGTACAAAAAGGAGGTATACAGCCAACAGAGGAAAACACACACAGAGCCACGGCTATGGTCAGAGCTGTATTATGTGTATCCGTCAAGATGTCTCACAAATAGGGTAAAGAATTAAACATGCAGCTGCATGTCCCTCCTTCCCCCTGTCTGAAGGGAGGGCTATGCATTGTGATCAATACATTCCTTGTTTGAGATTGATTTCTTAGTACTTTTGTTATTACTTTCACTATAAATTCCATAAATCATGTATTCTATGGTATTCTATGACCACATCATGTAGAACAAATAGGAACCTGAGTTCCCATGGGTAAATATTAAATATAGTGACTAATTACTATATATTAAATATAGAGGGCTTCAATTTCTTAAGACCTGCTCTGGCCTCTTAGTATATCCAGAGGTGTGAATGAAATCTCACCATGTTGGAACTGGCAGAGATTTCATATGTAGTCTATGGTGGGTTATGCCGTTCCCACTCCAGTCTGCCCCTGCCTGCCCTGCTTCCTGTTCCGTAACGACCAAAATGATGTGCAGGGGGAAAACCAACAAAAATTTGGGAAATGGAGCTTTTTACATAACTATTCGACCAGAAAACTGTCAGAAAAGGCGTGTTAAATATCACCCAAAGTGTGTAGACAAGAAGCACTTGAGCTCCACTAAACATATATACAGAAATATAATACCACTATAATACACTAAAATTAAGCCTAACATACTCACCTAACGTCCTCTTCATCTTGATTGTGGCAGGGGTCTTCTTCAAGCTTGACACATGCCTAAAAAATGACTTACAAAAAGCACACCGGAGTGTCAGGATGTGACGTGATCTGTCTCTACAGCAGGTGTGAATAATTAGCAACCTGGAGCGCCAGATATCACATCCTGGTGCTCCAGGCTGCATTTTATAAGTCTATTTTTCAGGTTATCCCGGCATGTCAAGCTTTAAGAAGACCACCACCGGGATCAAGACAAAAAGGACATTAGGTGTGCCACTGAAAGAAAGCAGCCATGTTTGTGAATCCTGTAAAATCCTTTTAAGTTATTCTATATTTGTACAATTTGTAAGGAACCATGTCCCAAAACCTTGAACTCAGCATTATTATTTCCTAAGTAATCAACATGAAATAAGCACTTCCCTTGCCCGCAGTAGTAACACTTCTCCATCCTCTGAAAATTAAACAGATGACACATTTAAACATTAATAATTTAAAATGGAAAAAAGAAAATATTTTTTTTTCAAAGAGCCCTGGAGCTCAGAAACATTAAGTGGTAAAAGAATTGAAATCCAGTGTTTAATAAAATATGGAAAGGAACATTTCTAATAGGTAATTCTAATTTGGTTAATTGACTGTAATTACTAGTATTATGGGGCTCTTGGAAGCTATTATAGTCTTATAAATGAATCTATAAAGACTTATCTGATTTTACTGCCGGAACAGATGGACTTGTTTAATAGGGCTTCGGAAATAAATATAATAGTTTTGTATTGGGATTTGATTCTTAAGAGAGTTGTATCCATGAAGCAAATGTTTCCTAATTTCGGAGTAATCCAAATAGAATCACAGTAGATCATTTTGTTTAAACACAATTTTAGTTCTATATACCTTAGAGATTCCTGACACTCCCATACTAGCACTTAATGGGTCAGTCTTTACTTCCTGATTCCTGTCAACTCACAGAAAATACTCACTTAGCGAGTTGGAAGCATTGGTTAACAAGAGGGAGCGGTGGGGGATCCCTTTATGCATTAGAATAAGGTCAGGGGCGTGAATGGTAAGTGAATGGTAAGTTACTTCTTTTTAATGTATTATGTCAGTCTGTCTTAAATATGTTTTAAGTGTCCATCAAGGCAACTTGGAGACAGAATTTATGTCATACTCAACATCACATTGACTTCCTTAAGACTATATAAAAAAAATGGATTGACAGAGATCCATGTCTTTTCAGTTCACTTCAAAATCATCTGCTGTAAGACACAGCATTTATATATAGTAGCATAACAGTAGAAGTTTTGAATTTGGTTCCTTGAGCAGAGGGTCAGTACCTTAGGCTCAGCACCAAATGGTCCACCTTTAGAGCCAAATATTAGGTCCATAAAGAACCTGTATCAAGTCATGGGCACGCCCCTGGTTTCTGGATGTAATAGGCAAACATTTTCTTTTTATTAGAGGAGTTTTCCAATTTTTTTTCCGATTCAGGTTACTGATACAATTCCTGAAACACTATGGTTGTGTCTTTAAAGTAGTTTGCCTACTCCAGGAGATTGTCTTGTGACAAGGTTTTGTTTTTTTACATTTCTTGAGTATACTGGGGTCAAGGAGCAAGAGTTCTTCTTATGGAGACTGACAATTAAGGCCACCATATAGGCATGTGGAGTCTTATAGCCATGAATGCTCAACTGGGGGGATTCTGGGAAATTATGCAAAGTTTTCCAGGACAGGATAAGGAAAACCACGTTTCCTTTAGCTATCTTGTAAGGCAGCTCCCTTGTATCAAGTCTGACCTACAAAAAGGGATCATGACATGATGCAGGGTTAAAACCAAACCAGGCACATCTTACACCACTGGTTCATATGATACAACAGGATTATTATAAGGCTCCAAGTCTAACACCTTTCTAGAGGTCCTGTGCACCAGAATGGAAATTAATACCAGGTAAATACTGTCCTAGAACATGTTCCAGTTAATTTGTAGAACTGAGATGTGCCCACCACAAGCCTATGCAATGCCAAAGACTCCTAAACTCGAGGTGGTTGCAGCCATTCATAATTTAGCCATTTAATTATATAGCTCTGCAAGGGATTTGTAACTTTGTGCCAGACAAGAAATACTAGTAGATGTCTATAGATGTGTTCAAAGCACAGGGGTGCACTAGTCATGAGACGAGTTAAACCTCTTCATTCCCTCCTACAGTACCAACCTTTATAAATACTAGTAGATGTCTATAGATGTGTTCAAAGCACAGGGGTGCACTAGTCATGAGACGAGTTAAACCTCTTCATTCCCTCCTACAGTTAAATAGGGGAGTAACTACAGGGGTGAAATCACCTGTTACAAAGCTGGATCTGACTCTTAAAATTTGTGTTTCGTTTGAAAAAATCTAAAGTCTAAAAAAATAACCTGATCTCCTACTTAAGGACACCCCACTTACAGACAACCCCTTCTACCCACTGTGATCTCTGATGAAGATCTTTGGGTGGTTTAATTTAGTCCCAGGCTGCAATGATCAGCTGTAAGGTGTCTATAATGAAGCTTTATTGATAATCCTTGGTCACATTAAAGCAAAAAATTTTGGAACTCCAATTGTCACTTGTCAAAAATGTTTTTTGGAGCTACAATTATAAAATATACAATTCCGATTTACATACAAATTTAAGTTAAGTACAAACCCAAGGAACCTATCTTGTACGTCACCTAGGGACTACCTGTATATTACTATTGGATGGGGCAGAGGGGGCGCTGTTCTACAGCTCGCCTCCGGCAGAAGATGGTTTAGGTTCATCACTGTCAGTTAGACCTAATAACAACAAGGTGTCTAAAATTCTCTAAAGCTTTGTCCCACCAATGATCAGATATATTTCTTTTATACAAAAAATTCCAAATAATTCCAAACTGAAATTCATACAAAGCTAAATACATGAAAACTGTCATTAGATCTTAATAAATAAACTTAATTGTAGAAAAGAGGACAAGACAAAATACAATATAGAATTTATCAGCTTGAATTGTCCAGGAACTTTCTATCCCAGTTCTACTTCTCCATATGACTTATGTCTCAATTAAGATTCTCAGTTTTTGTCCTTCTTTAAGTACTGGGGGAAAATGAAGAAACATATGGTGAACGAATTACTCTTTCATGAGATAACATTTTTCCTGTGAACTCATAAATGATTCATTATTTGCATGGTAAAATGTGTCCGCTCAACAAAGATGTGGTAGCACTTAAAGCAAAAGTCCTTTGCTGTAATGGCAAGATTTACAGGAGTATTCAATGGGATTCACATGATGGATGGTTAGTATGTAGACTGTAACAGAACATACATAGAGCAGCCCTGGGGAGGTGGGTGGCTACAAATATACTAATTCTATTCTTGGTTAGCTTTAAATGACGACCTATATCCTATCGGCCTACCTATAGTGTCCAGCCTCTTTTACTCTTGTAGGCTTCTGTCCACTCTTTAACGGCACAGAATTAACCCTCAAACGGGTTTCCAGGTAATGTATATTTAGGAGCTTTCTGAAAAGTAGATAATAGATCAGCTTTTCTGCAGCTTTCTCTACCAGAAATAGCAAAGGGACAAAGTTATAAGTATAGTTCTGTTTAGCTAACTTAAGAACTGTACCAACACAGAAAATGGAGCCAGAAGATCCATTGACTTTGAAGTGGCTGTGCAGGGTAAGTGCAGCTATTCAAATGAAAGGCAGCTAAACTGCATTAATCTTTTCTGTAATATTAGCAGAACATTGAAAATTCGGTGCCAGTCCCTGGAATCAGGGTGGGATTATTATTGCTGCTACTGGAGCACCAGTGCTGCGCCCGGCGATCTGGATTATTTTGGGAAAGGGCTTCTCTGTGGGCACCAGACAGAACTCATGGTATCCTACTGCACTCCCAACCACAACACATTCTTGGTTTCCTGAGGCGGCAGGAGGAGCAAGGAGGTGTGGACAGGGCTAGTTATCAATTGGGCGCCTACTGTGAGCACCTCAATATCTCCTGTCATCCTGGACTTTCAATGTATTGGTGTTCTCAGTGAATTGATTTCAAGATAAGGCAGAGCAGGTTAAAAACTAAGCTACTGCTTAAATTGGCATGTTGGAACTTTACAGTGGTTTTGATTAGAGTTGGGCACTCTGTGTCTAAAAGGTTTGCCATCACTGGTATATATGAAACTGTAAATATGTATGTGGTATCTTTTAGACATATTGTTGTGGGAGGGGTCCCCGCACTGGCAGGAAAGCGGGGGGAGGTGGGCATCCTAAATGAGATACTTCATACTGCTGGAACCCTTAATCTGGCCCCACCTGAAATAACAGATGACAATGCTAGCAGATGATCCCCAATGAGTTAACACATAAAAGCGTTAGTTTGCCTGGATACTTTGATATAAAGTGGAACATAAGCTCCTAATAATGCCAGATGAGAGCCTTAGCCATGAATTGATCATGTAAAGATACATATCCCTCCAGGGTATGGCAGGTTGACTGCCACTGGGTTTATAGATCTGCTACAGAGGCAACACGCCATGTCATGATTCATGAGCTTCCTCTCCTTGGTTTGCTTCACTAAACTCATCAAATCATAATATAAGCTCATGAGGATATTTTTCATATTTCATTAACAGAATTATATTGATCCCACTGGCAAAAATGGGAAATTTTCAGTAACTGAGAATAGGTTGAGTTGATCGATGATATACATTCTCACAATGACTACTATGGGGAAATTATCTGTGTAAGAACGACAGCAAACAAGATCTGAGTATTTAGTAGAGGGACATGGAAAGGAGAGACAACAGCATATGTCAGGTTAAAGATGCTGGAAACGGCTCCTAGTGAACCAAGCTCAAGTATTCTTCAATGAACTGAGCTCCAGAGATGAAAACACATTTACATTCTATGTCTCCAAGACATCGAGTATAAAAAGCTCAGCAGTTCAGGCAAATAGGAAGCAAATGCTTATTATTTCAATGAATACATAAAACCATTACAGATTATTTTTCCTGAAGCTCTTCAGTGCTGGAGTAAGGGCTTCAGAATAAAGGCCAGCAGATCAAACAATGTCATTCAAATTCAGATCAAGACTAAGGCTCCACAGCCGAAACGCGTCGATCGTTTTGTCTTCACTGTGAATATACCCGATGTACTGTTGCACCAATAAAGCAAGTTTTTAACCGGAGAAGAGTCTTGCGCTGGAAATTTTTATTGGACTGCTCTTTGCCCTTGCCTTGGGCGTTTCCGTGTTCGCAACTCACCGGTCTGTGTCAAAGGAGTGAGTAGAGCTGATCTGGACTTTTATAAAATGTCATTCAAATTGGCTGGAAAAACCTATAGTCTCCCCTAAACAACTGTAAAATCTGTGAGTCTAATATTTAAAGCGAATGTCCTAAAAGAGTTGGGTTATTGATATGTTTTAATGTTTGGGGCTTTGTCCTACATCTTTAAGTATATGTGGCCCTTGTGATCACACTGGGTACGAAGTTGTGTACACACAGTTCAGTGTGAATCCAAGTTGCTCCGCTTCTTTCAATTCAAGTGTATCTGAGTTCTGAGTGGTAGCGGCACAAGAAGATGCAAGTAAGCTCATTGGGACTTCTTTATGATTTGGGGATCTATGTGGACACCAGTCCAGTTTGCATTCACTTCCTCATTAGAAAAAAAACGTTAGAAAATATAATTCATAAATTACATGTAAAGTCCTAAAATTGTGCCATTAAAAAATACAACACACCCCACCAAAAACGTAATCTTCCTTTTGTCCATTTTGTCCAGTTCTAGCCTGTAGGGTCTTCAATTTAATACATATTAAAGGGGTTACCTAGCCTCTAATTTCTTGTTTTTCTATGAGTAGCTGTGAAAACCAAGAAAACATTATACTTACCTTTCTCTGTTGCTCCACTGCAGGGCTGTGCCTCCCATCATCGCAAGCCTCTGTATGTGCAAAGAGGCTCAGCAGTGACATTATGACCATACTGCAGATACAGCCAAACTTGACAGTCCCAGATAACTTGTGCCTATCAAGTGTGGTCCAGAAGCTGGAAATCTACCATCAAAATCAAGCCTGATAAAACAGCCTGATAAAACATGGACATTTACTCATAGATCCAGGTACCATCATTCTTATATTTTTTATTCATAGCCTCAATCCTTCTAAAACTCATTTTTAAATTTATGGGGACCATTACCAGAGCCCCTCTGTGCTGTAGCTATACAGATTTTTTTCAATGTCACCCCATCCCCCTCCTGTCTGCTTTCCTTTCACCCTCTGCTTGCTGTAATACTACATAGTGGTAGGGCAAGTGTTCTTGCACAGTGTAACAACCTGTGAAGCTACAGCACGGAGTGCCTCTGGTTATGCCCCACATAGCTCTTTTGGCTCATTAATTGTAATAGATGATGTGTAAAATCTTCATACTGTATACTGCCATACTGTAATATGGCAGTACATGGTAGGATCAATCAGACAAACTAGGGTTTAAGTACCCTAGGGGGTCTGAAAAACAGTTAAAAAATAGTTAAAAAAGAAATTAAATACAAAAACATTAAAATTCTAATTACTCCCCTTTCCCTAGAACTGATATAAAAATAAATACACAGTAGAAATCATAAACATGTGAGGTATCTCCAAGTCCCAAAAGGTCCGATTTATCAAAATATAATAGCACATAAAATAACACATAAAAAATGTAATACAATGTCACACACCTCCTTACAATGAAATATGAAAAAGTTATTTGCCCCAGAAGATAGAAAAATGAAGATTTTTTTGTACAAGAAGTTTTAATTTTTTTAAATGTATTATAACATAATAACACCTATGTAAATTTAGTATCCTTGATGCATTTGGAATTTTTTTCCCACTTCCCAGTACATGGCTTGGAATATTAAAACGTTTACTATGATATACAATTTGTTACGCAGAAAACAAGCCCTCACATAGCTCTTTACATAGAAAAATAAAAAAGTTATAGATTTTTGAAGGTGGGGAGTGAAAATTGGAAACACAAAAACGGAAAAGGGTCTGGTCCATAAGGGGTTAAAGCCAAGAAAGTGAAAAGAGTAATAAACTCCCTGTGCTGCCAATCAGAAGCAGAGAATTAGGGGGGTCCCCAGACATAACTTTGCTTGGAGCCCCAGAAACATCGACTTTCTCTCTCCCTAAACTTATTTCCGTGAAATCTTGAATAAAACCCATTAGATGATCATTATTGTTTATTCTCATGTTACAGAAAAGAGGTCATCTCTGTACCCAAAGGGTCCTCAAGGGTTCCACTACTTCTATGCGAAATATAATTTGTGTTACAACAAAACTGACTAAAGTCTGTGTTGTAGCCTGGAGTGTATAGAACAGACAAAATAATTGCGTTTGACTATTGCTTTCTGCGTTGTTGGTTTATCGGTTTTAATGGCTAAAAATAGATAAGAGAAGCTCTGAATGATTTCTTCCTGGGATTGGGTAAATGGAGCATTTAACTCAAAATTACTGATTAATTATACAGAAGATTTTTGTCTCAATTAACGTCCACAGGGCAAAGGATAAGCTCAGACCAACAGAGGCATCGCTATGGATGAAAGTAGCACAATAATCCATTCAATGCCTTTATTTGAATGAAAAAAATCAAGTATGAATAATCCCGGGACACTTACTCATAGACACAGGCACCGTGGCTCTGGTAATCTTCTATTTATTATCCACGGCCTCCTTCCTTCTAAAATCAAAATTTAAAATTAAACTAATGAGTCTAACGGGCTCTGGGGGGTGTTTCCAGAGCCCCTTAGTGCTGTAGCATCACAGGCTGTTACTTTGAGCAGAACAGGTCTCCCCTCCACCTGCACTTCCTGCTGCTACTAGATTTCAGAGAGAGCATGGGGTTGGAAAAGACTTGTTCTGCTCTTCCTAACAACCTGTGAATCTGCAGCACTGACAGGCTCTGGTAACAACCCCAGAGCCCTTAGTGCTCAATAGAATAATTGTAAGAGTTGATTATAATAGGAAGGAGGCCATGGATAACAAATATAAGAAGATTATCACAGTCAAAGTTCCTGAATCTATCAGTAAGTGCCCCTGGTTTATCATACTTGATTTTGTTTGTAGATTTCCTTTAAAGGCATTTAAGGGGTTTGTCCATGAACAGAAGTTCTCAAATTTTAATCCCCTAGTGATGTGTACACAGTAAAGTAATTTTTAACCCCCATACTGTACAATTTTACAGTTTTATTGCTGTTTTAGCTCCTATTACTCAGTGATGGTCAGTGAGTGTGGACAGAAACTCTCTAAGCAGGCGCTTCATGATTACTACGTGATATGAGATGCAGTGTGCTGACAATGTGCTTAGATTATCAGGGTACAGGGTTTATGTACACTTGTATTATGCTTCTGAACATTCACTAGTATGTTACACAGAGAAAACAGATGAGGTGGATCAGAGATAAGAGCTGATAAGATCCATGAGATGGATATAAAACACAGTGACACACTCCAGCTCTGCTAAATCACCTATAAAACACACAGTGAGCTCTGGTCCTGGTCCCACTTTGGTACCGAAACAGGATTTTTAAGTTGGTCTGCTTAGCCATAGTCATAGTTATTATCAACTCCAGGAACTAAGGGGTTAAACTGCCACATCATAACCAGGTCTGATCAAGAAGATCTGATACAGAGTGATCAAGATCCCCTATGACCACACAGAGTAGTGCCCAGTAGAAGCCAATATGCTTGGCATTTGCTTTCCATCTCTGAATTTATTATGATATTTTCTCCATGAAATAATTCCACTCCACTAAAAGTTTATTGTTTGATAATGGTGTCCTGTGAGGATTAAAGGCTCCTGTAGAAATCCTTAAAGACAGGGCACATGTGCGGAGGTTGTGTCACAGCTGCTCAGCCAATCAGCAGACTGGTGACAACAAGCCAGCTCACTTGCTGAGCAGCCGGGACACACAGGCTTCATTTACCATGCAAGTTCTTCATTACCTCAGTACTATACAGAAAACAATGTTCTTGGTCTCCTGTGTCTCACATTTTTTCTGGAATGGATCCTAAATGTTGATTTTTACACCATTCATACCCCTGAAGCAAGGATAGCCATATAAAAGCCAGATTTATCAATTGGGACTAATCAAATTCCCCTGGAGCAATAAGGAATAGGGCATAGGAAATGGTTTCCCTCAGGTCAGTAGTAGTAGCATAGTTGTAGGGAAATGGAAAGATCTGTGGATACTCCTGAATATGGGCAATCACCCTTAACATGTGCAATCTTGGTCTGAAAACAATGGATCCTTAGCTTGTGGGTCATTGACATGTGAAGTCTGCTCTTGCGCCGATGACTGTGGAAGAGACTGCCCGAGCCATAAATATAGGCAGGAAAGGGACCTGCTCTATAATGTGTGGCCCAAGCAGTCAGCTCATACATGGGACTTTGGAAATCATATGGGGGGGGACCACATAGAAAAGCATTTGTTCATGGGCTAACACTCGATAAATTCTATATTTGTGGGAGTGCAGCCTTAAGGCCATGTTTTATGGATGAGTTTACTGTGTGTCAGCCACAGTCAAGAGGGTTGGGTCGAGAGTGGCAAAAGAAGCCCAAAGTGTACTTAGCCTGCTCCGGCTCCCAGTTCCTTCCTTGTGCTGTTACGTACAGTCTTTGGCTCCTGTGTCCAAATGGAAGTACCAGGGGGTCATCGGATTGTAGTACATCTCCACCTCTGAAGTGGTGTTCTTTGGTCTTAGGAAGCCACAAATTGGCTGCAACGAGTCCATTGGCCCTATGGCACTTCTAGTCAGGTGCAGGAGCTGCAGATAGGAAGTTGTTGTTGGGAGTGGGGGCAGGATAAGTGTTTTGCTTTCTTGCCACCCCAGTCAGCTCCCAAGAAGTTCCTCATAGTTCAGTTTAGTGGGGTTTAGCCTGGTAAATCAATGCAGATCAGGTTTAACACGGTAAAATCGACCATGGGAAACAGTTCAGAAAAGACTCTAAAAGGTCTTGCTTTGATGTTTGCCTTTGTATTATATTTTTCTTTCTCGCAGCCCTCCAATATTATATAACCTATTTATCCAGGTGCAAACAATAGACACAACAGTGGCAGCTGTTCTAAAAGTTACAGCAGATATCATTTCCCCTTTTAAAAGCATCATATGGGCATATTTAGGCATGAAGACAGTACGCTCCGATGCATTATAAGCTGCTCGTGAAACAAAGTGGTTTTGTGGTGACTAAATGCATTTATCTTGTTCCATGGCATTGATGCATAGTTCAGAAAGCAATTACTTCTGCCTTCAAATCATTTGTTTAGAAAAAGCATGAAAAAAAAATTTCCCTATATAGAACTGAAAATCAGATTGCATAAATAGGCAGCGCAGGCAATGAGGTTGGCCGCAATGGTGTCTATTTAGCGATGTTAAAACACAAAACCAGTGAAACGCGTTGTGTTTTCTTAGCTAGATTTTCAGCCACTGAGCTGTAAAACAGGATGGAGAAAGCCTATATTTAATGTGACACATTTGCCTACCCATTGAGTAGAAGGTATGAATGTTTCACATCATTTTCTCTGCTCTGAGTTATAGAACAGCATATTCTGTTATTTTACAAGTCAGCATTTCCCTCACAAAAAAATGATCATTGGTTTTCTCGTAATGCAAAAGTTCAATATTTTATTCTTCCTTTTTTAATGAGATGTTAAAGGCAGAATCTGAAACTGAAATATATTGCCAGAAAGACGACAATATGTTATATATCATATTTCTTCTATTCAGTATTTATTTTTGCTTTTTTTATGTTAATAGTGCATGATAATTATCAGTGAAGCATGCTCTTATAGGAAGTTATATATCATCGGTTTTGTAGGGCTTTTTTAGCATTAAAAAAACTAAAAAACTGTTAAAAAGTAACACTGGACAACTACCCAAACCCTTTCTACCCCTCCCCCTCTTCCCTTTAGATACTTCCATTTCGCTTTTGAGCACCTTGGAAAACTCTGGCTCCAACAGCAAATATACAGGGGCACATTTACTAAGGGTCCGCACACCGCATTTCCGTCGGGTTTCACGACTATTTCCAATTTGCGCCACATTTAACAGGGGTTTTTGGTGCACGCGATCAGATTTTCGGATCAGATTTTCAGATCCGATTCGGATTCCGATTCGGATTTAAAATTCAAATTGTGTCACAAGACCTCAGCAGGGAAGCGACATATGCAGGATATTGGGCGTACGATCTTAGTGAATTGCGTCGGACTTCATCCTTGTTGGACAACGCACCATGGGGATCATGACAGGACCGGGTAAGTAAATATGCCCCACAATGTTTTGTACTCTGTTCAAAGAACATGTGATACTGACGTTTGGTGCTACATTGACTGCTCTACAGGGATGATTGCAAAAAGATTATAGATGCCTATCAGGCTATACTTATTCAGTACATAGCAAAGGAAAAGTTAGTTTTCATAAGCATTATATCCTTTTTCTTTGAAGATGTAAAGTTAATATCAATACCCCGCGCCTGCATGCGCTACGGGTCACAATGTGATTATCCAAAGTTGTTTCTGTGTATAATCACTATGGAACTTGTTCAATAAACTGAATGATGCAAAAAGTCACACTGGACTATTTACACCACCTCATTAATCTGACATAAAGATAAAACTACAGATTTGTGACTACTTTTTGTGCACTTTGTGACGTTTTCAATTTTCTTTCTCCCGGACAACAAGCCAGCATAAAGCATTTATTAAATGGCCAAATACAATTTAATGTATCTGATGGGCATCAAAGCTCCAAAAAACATATAACTGTCACAAGGAGCCAGCCTAATCAAGCCCCTAAATAACCCCCATAGAGTCTAATACAAATCAATTAAAAAAAAAAGAAACATCCAGAATACAGTTCTGGATACAATTTTTTATATGGTAAGTTGTTAGTACGAATATATAAAATTTTATAATACATATATTACATTTCTTTAAAAGACTTCATAATACATTACTATATTATTGCTAAGTTATGTGTGTGGAGTGGCCACTTATTCACCTCCTCGCATTACAGCAACATCACAGCAACACTCCATGGGGCACATCAAACATTTGTTTAATGCCTGCTAATTCCCTATACTTGCTAGAGAAATGAAACTTCTTCCTGAAATATGAAGTTTAATCCCCCCAAAAAAAGAATCTAGTGGAAAACAGTAAGTAGACAACAGGAAATTGGTTCAGATACAGTCTCGGTGTAATGAAACTTATGCTGCGAGAGGGGAGAAGGAGCATCAGTCAGAACACAAAGTGCACCAAGTGAATTAAGGATCTGCTCTGTGATGATGGGTGGAGACATAGATGCTATCCCTCTGCTCTCCAAAAAGCATCTATGTAATTCTTCCTCTTTAGATGGTAGAAATTTTGATGAAAAATGAGGAAGGAGCGACAATAATAAGAGCCAAAGTAGGTGGAGAAAGAAGCAGTTTTCTTCCATAAGATACATGAAGTATTTTTTTTGTCACTTGTATTATTAATTGATGTAGTTTGTTGAAAAGTAAAAAAACAAATTTAGAATAACATAAAATGTCTGAAAATTAAATATATGGTAAGTGCAGTATGTCGTGTACTTTAGATAACAGTCTCAATTTAAATTTGCCTTAAATGTTTTTTTTTTGCACCTTTGCCGAGCTATTAACTTTTTTCATTATCAATATATATTTGTATCTATAATTATGTCTATCTGCACAGTGGCGTAACTACCGCCGTAGCAGCCGTAGCGGTTGCTACGGGGCCCGTGAGGTTCAGGGGCCCGGGGATGCACGCTCCCTGCAGTGCTTTGCCACTCGCTTGGAGTAAGTGGTCCGGGGCTGCTGTGCCGGGTGCCTGCCGGATCATGCCCCCGGGCCCCTCCCTCTCTGTGCATCTACACAACTCTCCTGGCCCACCCACCTCTTTCCGGGATCACCTGCCTGCTCATCTCTCTGACCCGCCCCCCCAGCCACCTCTCTGACCCGCCCCCCCAGCCACCTCTCTGACCCGCCCCCCCAGCCACCTCTCTGACCCGCCCCCCCAGCCACCTCTCTGACCCGCCCCCCCATCCACCTCTCTGACCCGCCCCCCCCAGCCACCTCTCTGACGCGCACAATCGACACTCTGCCCCCCCCCGCTCGCCCCCCCCCCCCGCTCGCGCCCCGCCCCCTCACCCGCCGTCTGAATGCCACTGGACACCAACCTGAACACCTGCCTGAACATCCATACAGCCCCCAAACTTCCTAAAAGGTAAGTAAATACAGATGTATTTATCTGTATGTATATATGTATTTATCTGTATGTATATATGTATTTATATGCATATACTGTGTATATATATATACTGTGTATATGTGTATATATTGTATATATACTGTGCATATGTGTATATATTCTGTGTATATGTGTATATATTGTATATATACTGTGTATATGTGTATATATTATGTGTATATGTGTATATATTATGTGTATATGTGTATATGTGTATATATTGTATATATACTGTGTATATGTGTATATATTGTATATATACTGTGTATATGTGTATATATTGTATATATACTGTGTATATGTAAATCCTATGTATATGTGTATATATGCATCTACTGTGTATATACTGTATATATAATGTATATATGTATATACTGTGTATAAATGCATTGAAGCAAATACTGTCTTTTTACACGCATATATTTATATAAGCATATATATGTGCACATTTAAATATATGTGTATATATATGTGTTTTTGTATGTGGTAAGTATGTATGCTGTATATACTGAATGTGTATGAGTGCTGTATGAGTGTATATTCTGTATGTATATGCAGCATGGGTGTATATGGTATTTTTAACCTTGCATGTATGTGTATAAATGGTCAGTGTATACTGTATGTGTGTGTGTATGTTTGTATATATATATATATATATATATATATATATATATATATATAAATGTGTGTGTGTGTGTTGTATATGTATTATATGTATATAATGTGTATACTGTATGAGTTTGTATACACTCTGTATTAGTGTATAAATGTATATGAGTGCATAAATGTGTGTGCATAGGTCTATGCTTGTATGTATATGGGTGCGAGTATACAAGTGTAGAACTTTATGTGTGTATATAAAGGTGTGTATATATCAGTGTATAAATGTGTGTAATTGTATAAACATGTCTGTATAGGGGTATCTTCCCAAGAACATATGGGGGACGTATGTCTGGCCGCAAATTTGCTGCCGGATATACTTCCCCCATAAGCTTCTATACGCCGGGGCTTGGTACGGTGAGCACAATGAGTACTCACTGTTTCGAGCAAAAGAGATAGAGCGTGCTCCATCTATGGCCGTAAGAATGGCCATGCGGCTCTATTCTCTATGGAGAGGGGAGGGGTGAGCTGCGCTCACCTCTCCTCTCCAGCGCGCCCGACGTGTGCCTGCCATATATATATATTTTAAGGGGAAGGGGGCCCCATGCAGAAATCTGCTATGGGGCCCAGCCTCTCCTAGTTACGCCCCTGTATCTGCATATGCTTTAGATATTTTTACATGGTTTTTCTTATAGTATTTCCTTCTGAGTACAGTATTACAGTATTTACATTCTCTGGGAAGTCTACATCTGGACATCACGGTATGTGAAAGCCACAGGAAAATACAAGATGCTGTTATAATGCAGTGTATTATCAGTGAGTGCTAGCGAGAAAACACTCTTTAGTAATGGCAGTCTCTGACAGACTCGCCTATTGCAACAAGTTTTTGTCTTCTATAAGGCAACATGTGCCTTACTATGAAATAGCCATTTCATGGGATAATTTGCTTTTAGGGCTGCGTTCCTATGGAAAGATTTTAACACTTCCATCTTATACCACCATGAGGAATAGTAGCTATCTTTTAACTGTAGTAACCTGACTTGGGCAAAAGATAATATGGGGGGGAGGGATGATGTTGTACCACTAATGATAATAATTCCTTTATTTATATAGTGCACACAGATTACGCAGCGCTACACCGACCTTTGCAAAATCACTCCCTGTCCCCAATGTGGCTCACAATCTAATCAACCTACCAGTATGTTTTGGAGTGTGGGAGGAAACCAGAGGACCCGGAGAAAACCCACACAAACACGGAGAGAACATACAAACTCAATGGGGCTCATTTACTAAGGGTCCACGAACCGCAATTCTGTTGGCTTTTCTGAATATTTCCATTTTGCGCCGGATTGCCCCGGGTTTTTGGCACACTCGATCGAATTGTGGCGCATCGGTGCTGGCTTGCATGCGACAGAAATCGGGGGGCGTGCCGTTGGACAACCCGATGGATTCGGACAAACCGCAGAATTTAAAAATGAAATTGTGTCGCAAGATCAAGCACTCACATGCACCAGGAAGAAGAAGGTGAACTCCAGCATATCTCAGCGCAGAAGAAACACATGCAGGAAATTGGACGCACGATCTTAGTGAATCGTGGCAGACCCGAATCCTCGTCGGACAACGCACCACGGGATCGCGACAGGACCGCGTAAGTAAATCTGCCCCAATGTTTCACAGGGTTGATCATCACTTGCTAGACAACACTTGTTTTTTATCCACAGTGTTTTGATCCGAGCTCAACTACTTATGCAAACAGGCAGTCGTATTACAAATTATGGGTTCAGTAGTTCTACTGTGTATTTAAGATATAAAATAGAAAAAACAGAGGCTGCCACTATAACCACACCAGCAGGGGCATAACTAGTGGGCTAACAGCCATATCAGCTTCTATGGGGTCCACAGTGTCAGGGGGCCCCAGCATGTGAGGTATTGGGTGTGTGTGCTGTATGTGTGCATATGCCATTGTATGTGTGTTTGCATATGTGATGTAAATACATAGGGGAGTGAATACATACTACTCTCAACTTGTCTATATTCCAATAAACTGAATCATTCACCATAATCAAGGCAGACTCTATGGGGGTCATTTACTACGGGCCTGATTTGCGTTTTCCCGACGTGTTACCCGAATATTTCCGATTTGCGCCGATTTCCCCTGTATTGCCCTGGGATTTTGGCGCACGCGATCGGATTGTGGCGCATCGGCGCCGGCATGCGCGCAACGGAAATCGGGGGGCATGGCCGAACGAAAACCCGACGTATTCGGAAAAACCGCCGCATTTAAAAACGGAAAATGTGTCGCTTGGGATGCGCTTACCTTCACTTGGTCCCGGTCGGTGAATTTCAGGGCATCCGGATGCTTTTCAGCGCAGCAGCGCCACCTGGTGGACGGCGGAGGAACTACCTTGATGAATCCCGGCCGGACCCGAATCCACCGCAGAGAACGCGCCGCTGGATCACGAACGGACCGGGTAAGTAAATCTGCCCCTATGACTGCTGCTTCTCTGATCTCTCCATAAGGATACCAGCATTTGATTTTAATGCTGTTTTATGCAACACTAGATTTGTGATTGTGATGATGAATGGGATACTCTCGAATTCTACTTTTTGACTTTATTTTAGTTGGTCTAAACTGTCTTCATATTTAATATTAAAATTGTTTTCTTTTATATTGCCTAGCAAAATGGTGAGAGTCATTAAGGAGTTAATCCTGGTATAATTCTGCCTTTCTTGTTTACCCTGGATTTAAGATGCTACAGATTAATTAAACTCTGATAATATTTTCAAGCCCCCGCGCCTGTGTGCGCTAGGGGTTGTCTGTATGATTTCTGTACTTTACAATGTCAAAACCTGTACTTGTTTCACATTTTGTTCAATAAAAAGAATGATACAAAACTTTGATAATATTTTTAACTATTCTGTCATTTCTAACTAAAAGCATAAGTAGGAAAATATACAAGTACTGTATATAGATTCTGTCTCTAGATCTGCACTACGTTGGTTATGATCAGAGTAGTTTTATTTGGTCAATTGCATGATTTTGGTTAATTCTTCAAGCTTTCTCTGCATTATACTGTGTTGTCATAGGGATCAAAGCTTAATCCTGTTGAGCCTTTTGACGATGCCTGGAGACCTGCCAAACAGTCTCTGCTCTTCATTTAAGGTAGAAACTACATTCTAAAAGGAGAATTCCACTTTTAGTTAATGCTGGCGTCAAACAAATATCTAATACAGTACATATTATGAGGGAAAGTTATCAGAAGTGTCTGAGCAGAGAACTGTTCTAGTTGCCCGTGGAAACCAATCAGAGCTCAGCTTGCAATTTCCCATTGCTGTTTATAAAATTAAAGCTGAGCTCTGATTGGTTTCCAGGGGCAATTAGAACAGGTTTACCCTATCAGTTATCATAATTTTTCACATCTCTGTTTCTGTTATTCAAGAGGAACCTTCCACTGGATAAAAAAATCAGTCTTGGTCATGTGATAGATACCTTTATCATTTCAATTAATGTTTCTGAATACAGTATTTTAACAAACCATGTTCATCACATGAACAGGACAGATTGATATTCACTGGAACAATGAAGAGTTCTCCTGAGAGAGAAGGATATGTTTACCATCATAGAGTTAACATATCAGGTAGGTTTTGGTTGATCATTTACATGACAAAAAGTGAACAATTTTGTCATCAGATAAAACCAAAAACATAGAAACATGAAGAATGTACATGAAGAATAAAACACTATGACACATGTAATCTTAATTTTCTAATAGTTTACCCATCTGCTGTGACTCACTCCTCTCCCCCTCCCTTCTGCACTGTAATGTGACACCTTCTGTCTTGTTACTAGTAACATGGAATTCAGAAGATAATTTAAAGTAAAAAGCCGATCAGGAAGGAAGGAGGGCATATTGATAATAGACCAAGTTAGTGGGAGCAAAAACACTCTTTTTTATGTAAAGTTTATTTAAAATTTGAGCTTCTGTAAACAATGGGTGAGTTATTTTCAGACAGCACCCCTTATAGATAGGTACAGGTCCCAGAGGTATGGTACAACTTTTTAGGGTTTTATTTGTGGTTACATCCTGTACTTATAACAAACCAACTCTGTGTACAACTAAATGTAGTTTTATACTTATATAATAGTAACTAAACTTATATAATAGTAACTAAAGTATTGCCCCCCAATATTTATATAAGTAGTCGGAAAGCTTATTCTCTGCATCTTTATGTATGGCATATGTTCTGCATGTATTCTGCATATGTATACATGCAAGTATACAGGTGGTTTGTATAACATTTTGCACAGAATACTATATTTACTTTATATAAATATATATATATATATATATATATATATATATATATATATATATGTATATATATACATATATATATATTTAAAATGAAAGAAAGTCCAAGCGGCACGGCAGTTATCCCAGAAAAGACGCAAAATGTAGTTATGTGCAAAGCCGTAATGGGTCCGGGCAAGGAAAAGGACCCTCCAATTAGCAAATAATGAAAAAGGCAGCACAAAAAATATGGTGAAAAAACGGTGGTTTTAATCCATAGAAGACGAAGTTTCAGCTCGTATACACGTGTATACGAGCCGAAACGTCGTCTTCTATGGATTATATATATATGTACTTCATAAAATAATTACAATCTTGTTGCAGTAAGTTAATATAATAAAATGGGCATCAAACGCTTAGAAGTAACCGGAAAGCCTGTAATGTTTGATAGTTTGAAGTGAGATGTACTTAATACAAGTCAATCCCATAAACCCTGGGACAGATGGCTGTTTAGCCTCTGAAGCAGATGGTTAATACAGAGGTTGGAACGTATTCAGCTTATACTACGTAGAGCGGAGGAGACACAGGCAACGCTAGACGTGTGTACTGATAAAGCAACACTAGTCTTCAATATTACTTTCTTAGCTTTTCATTAAGGTCCACTTCATATTTTAGGTAATTAATTAATCAAAAAAATATTTTCATCTGTTTCTTAAATAAAACACAAATTGAAAAAAAGCAGCTAAAACAGAATTACTCCACAGTATATTGCAGACAGATGCTATTTTAACCCCAAATATTCCTGTAGTACAGAAGAAGAAAAATCCCATAGAATGCTAAATATCAGGGTGCCTACAGTAGACTTTACCCATGGGAAAGCACCAACACGCTAGACAGGTCATCCTAGTAGATTGGGACACACTTCAACATACGTTATGCATTTACATATATTTTCAAGCATTTAGAAACTGGGTTTTAGTATGACAGATAGATTGAGTGCTACCTTTATATATTGCAAACTCTTCGTCACATATTGGTGTTTAAGGATTTATAATTGTGTGGTATAACAGGCCAGTTAAAAAAAGGGTAGGAGGGAATATATGCTTAATGCTAAACAAAATGATCTTTGGGTCTTCTTGGGATACCCTGCTAATCTCCCTTAGGCCCCTTTCGCACACTCGTATTTGGCAGCTCTATCATAGCTGTACAAATGACAGATAGCATCTGGCCGCCATAGAAGTCCATTGTGTATGGTACAGTACAGTGATTACACATGTGTCACCATACCATGCCGTCACCCAGAAAAAAGATAGAACATGCTCTCCTATGGAGAGGGGAGGAGGGAGGACAACTCACCCTTTTACCTCTCCAGTGGAACATATGATATGCCCGGGTGAAACCTGCTAAGGCACGTTCTATGAAAAAGAGGCCTTAAATAGCTGACAGGGTTAGGAGATTGAATGTCTAAAGGTTCTTAAAAGGGTTGGCTACTTTACCTCATGTGTTTTGGTGCCCATGACTAGGATAAAAAGTGGCATATAGAGAGAATGGCTGTAATATGGAGAGGGGTTTTTCTTTGTGTGTGATTGACTAAGCTAATAAGTAGCATTATGATTGTGATTCCAGAGGTTCAGTAGCGAGTAAGCGCAACGAATGACTAGAGTTTCATGGTCTCTTTAACAAAGCACATAGAACAGTATATACCAAGGTGGATGTATCTGTAACTACACCTCCATCCCATTCAAGTGTCACATAGATATTCCCTCTATGTGGGAAGATGTATTAGAAGTGTCTGAGGTAAAACTGTTCCAGTTGCCCATGGAAACCAATCAAAGCTCAGCTTTAATTTTACAAACAGCTGTGGGAATATGGAAGCTGAGTTCTGATTGGTTTCCATTGGAAACTAGAACAGTTTTGCTCTCAGACATTTCTGATAAATCTCCCCCAACTTGTGTTTATGCTGCATTATTATTAATTTTATTAAGTTCAATAAAGTTTTTTTCCTTTAAGAGTTACTATAAATTCAGCTCTGGTACCTCTGAGAGCATTTGGACTAAAAATGTAAAGCTTTCCAGTGCAGCACAGCCGAACGTCTCCCCTGTATTCCTAAATACTGTCAGCTGCCTTTAATGTCACTCTTGCTATATTTAGCCTGGATATTTTATTTAACAGCTCTCCTTCCCCAGGCTCATCTGGAAATGGTACACTTGGAAGTTTGAGGCTTTCTGATAAACTATATTTTGCAAAAGAAAATCAGCTTTGACCCTGCAGGGCCCTTTCTTATTTGTATGACTGAAGGGTTTAGAAGGGAAGAGTGTGACATGATCAGCAGTTTTAGTCGGGTGCTTGGGACATATTTCCCATAATAGACAACACTGTCAGCAACATCACTAAGACTTGGACTGCATACAGTTTCCCTCGGGGTGAGAGAGATAAATGACAATAAAATACATATTTTATAACTATACAGGTAAACACTGCGTGGGATGTAGACATAAGGTACACAGTGGGTGAGCAGCTTTAGCACCTATGTTATAGCATAGTGGTCTCAAGGATATTACTTTGAAGCAGTATTTATCTCATTAGGGAGGGGGGCATTTGTCATGCCTTGTATGACAAATGCAGAGACATAGCTACTGTGGGGCAGGAGGAGTGGTGGCTCTAGTGCCCAGTGACTTTCAGGGCCCAACTGAGGAGCTTTCAGCATTGTCTGTGTCCCAAGGACACAGAGTTGTTTGCAGGGACTACTGCAGCCCGGGCCTTCCCTCTATTGTTATACATTTGTGTCAGCTCCCAACACACTTGACCTTTGAGGACCTGGGAGATGGGTCCTCCACAGGTCCTGTTTGTGCAGCACTGCTGAGGGGAGACTGAGCACATGTGTGAGGTAAGTGGTATGTGTTTCTATGTGTGTGTGTGTGTGTGTGTCTGCCTGTGTGCTGTTTCTCTCTATGTCTTTGTAACCCGTTCACTCTTTCGGTACAGATTAGTACTATTACCCCTTTCCTGTATAAATAGGCACAGCTTAGTACTACTACCCTTATCCTGTATATATCCATTCTCAGCTTTGTACTACTACCCTTATCCTGTATTTATGGGAACAGCTTAGTTCTACTACACCTACCCTGTATATATGGGTACAGATCAGTACTACTACCCCTATCCTATATATATGGATACAGATCAGTACTACTACCCCTTATCCTGTATATACGGGTACAGATCAGTACTACTACCCCTATTCTGTATATATGGGTACAGATCAGTACTACTATCCCTATCCTGTATATATGGACGCAGATCAGTACTACTACCCCTTATCCTGTATATACGGGTACAGATCAGTACTACTACCCCTATTCTGTATATATGGGTACAGATCAGTACTACTATCCCTATCCTGTATATATGGACGCAGATCAGTACTACTACCCCTTATCCTGTATATATGGGTACAGATCAGTACTACTATCCCTATTCTGTATATATGGACGCAGATCAGTACTACTACCCCTTATCCTGTATATACGGGTACAGATCAGTACTACTACTCCTATCCTGTATATATGGGTACAGATCAGTACTACTACCCCTATCCTATATATATGGATACAGATCAGTACTACTACCCCTTATCCTGTATATACGGGTACAGATCAGTACTACTACCCCTATTCTGTATATATGGGTACAGATCAGTACTACTATCCCTATCCTGTATATATGGACGCAGATCAGTACTACTACCCCTTATCCTGTATATACGGGTACAGATCAGTACTACTACCCCTATCCTGTATATATGGGTACAGATCAGTACTACTATCCCTATCCTGTATATATGGACGGAGATCAGTACTACTACCCCTATCCTATATATATGGATACAGATCAGTACTACTACCCCTTATCCTGTATATACGGGTACAGATCAGTACTACTACCCCTATCCTGTATATATGGGTACAGATCAGTACTACTATCCCTATCCTGTATATATGGACGCAGATCAGTACTACTACCCCTTATCCTGTATATACGGGTACAGATCAGTACTACTACCCCTATTCTGTATATATGGGTACAGATCAGTACTACTATCCCTATCCTGTATATATGGACGCAGATCAGTACTACTACCCCTATCCAGTATATATGGGTACAGAACAGTACTACTATCCCTATCCTGTATATATGGATGCAGATCAGTACTACTACCCATATCCTGTATATCTAGGCGCCAATCAGTACTACTACTTTTATCCTGTATATATATATTCTCAGCTTAGTACTACTACCCTTATCCTGTATATATATATTCTCAGCTTAGTACTACTACCCTTATCCGGTATTTATGGGAACAGCTTAGTACTACTACTCCTATCCTGTATATACGGGTACAGATCAGTACTACTACCCCTTTTTATATACACTCACCGGCCACTTTATTAGGTACACCTGTCCAACTGCTCGTTAACACTTAATTTCTAATCAGCCAATCACATGGCGGTCTCTCAGTGCATTTAGGCATGTAGACATGGTCAAGAAAATCTCCTGCAGTTCAAACCGAGCATCAGTATGAGGAAGAAAGGGGATTTGAGGCCTTTGAACGTGGCATGGTTGTTGGTGCCTGAAGGGCTGGTCTGAGTATTTCAGAAACTGCTGATCTACTGGGATTTTCACGCACAACCATCTCTAGGGTTTACTGTGAATGGTCCGAAAAAGAAAAAACATCCAGTGAGCGGCAGTTCTGTGGGCGGAAATGCCTTGTTGATACCAGAGGTCAGAGGAGAATGGGCAGACTGGTTCGAGCTGATAGAAAGGCAACAGTGACTCAAATCGCCACCCGTTACAACCAAGGTAGGCAGAAGAGCATCTCTGAACGCACAGTACGTCGAACTTTGAGGCAAATGGGCTACAGCAGCAGAAGACCACACCGGGTGCCACTCCTTTCAGCTAAGAACAGGAAACTGAGGCTACAATTTGCACAAGCTCATCGAAGATTGGAAAAAACGTTGCCTGGTCTGATGAGTCTCGATTTCTGCTGCGACATTCGGATGGTAGGGTCAGAATTTGGCGTCAACAACATCAAAGCATGGATCCATCCTGCCTTGTATCAACGGTTCAGGCTGGTGGTGGTGGTGTCATGGTGTGGGGAATATTTTCTTGGCACTCTTTGGGCCCCTTGGTACCAATTGAGCATCGTTGCAATGCCACAGCCTACCTGAGTATTGTTGCTGACCATGTCCATCCCTTTATGACCACAATGTACCCAACATCTGATGGCTACTTTCAGCAGGATAATGCGCCATGTCATAAAGCTGGAATCATCTCAGACTGGTTTCTTGAACATGACAATGAGTTCACTGGACTCAAATGGCCTCCAAAGTCACCAGATCTCAATCCAATAGAGCATCTTTGGGCTGTGGTGGAACGGGAGATTCGCATTTTGGATGTGCAGCCGACAAATCTGCGGCAACTGTGTGATGCCATCATGTCAATATGGACCAAAATCTCTAAGGAATGCTTCCAGCACCTTGTTGAATCTATGCCACGAAGAATTGAGGCAGTTCTGAAGGCAAAGGGGGTCCAACCCGTTACTAGCATGGTGTACCTAATAAAGTGGCCGGTGAGTGTATATGGATACAGATCAGTACTACTACCCCTTATCCTGTATATACGGGTACAGATCAGTACTACTACCCCTATTCTGTATATATGGGTACAGATCAGTACTACTATCCCTTTCCTGTATATCTAGGCGCCAATCAGTACTACTACTTTTATCCTGTATATCTGGGCACAGATTAGCACTACTACTCCTATCCTATATATCTTTGCACAGATCAGTACTACTACCCTTATCCTGTATTTCTGGGAACAAATCAGTACTACTACTCCTATCCTGTATATTTGGGCACAATTCAGTAACTCCTATCCATATCCTTCATATATAGGGAGGTGTGCCTATATCACAGATCAGTGCTGCTGCTCCTATTGTGTATAAATGGATATAATGGATATAAATTAAATTTTTTCCTTTAATATAACAATGCACAGCACTGTAACATAAAAGTTATACTTTTCACAAATTCTGGCTTCACTGCACAAGTCCTGTAGGTACACAGCCTGCACTATGAAGTTTGGGTGTTAATCCAGTTTCATTGAAGCTTTGAGAGAGGAGGCGCTGAGAGCTCCTGAGTCTTTGCCTCATCGGCTGTGACATAACTTGAAGCCGATGAGCTCCAATGCAAATTCTTTGCCAGGCCCTGGACTGTAAAGTATTGTTTAAAGTACTAGTTTTCTCATATGGGAAAGTGACACCTTTTGGGCCACCTAAGCCCCTTACGTCCCTTCTCATTGGACTCACATCTGGTGCATAAACACCCAATAAGGACCTGTGGGTGGCTTAGTTCCCCAAATCCACCTGACACATTCTCTTTAACAAATCAGAGATGGCACTGGTAGAAGTCAGATGGAAAAGACAGGAAATGAGTACATAGATGTCTCCTGTAAGTCACCATGTTATATCGTGTAATTATTAATAAGGAGGGCTGAGGAGATACAGTAACTACTACTATATGGCCATTGTATGGTGGAATACTGGTAAAGTGGGTACGTAAAATATTCAGATCCCTTTGAATTTTTCACTCTTCAGCCTTTGCTCAGTAGTGAGTGGAAGCACCTTCTGAGCTAGTATAGCCATGAGTCTTCTTGGGAATGATGAAACAAATTTTTCACACCTGGATTTGGGGAACCTCTGCCTCTTCCTTGCAGATCCTCTACAGTTCCCTCAGGTTGGATGGTGAATTTTGGTGGACAGCCATTTTCATATCTCTCCAGAGATGCTCAATTGGGTTTAGGTCAGGGCTCTGGTTGGGCCAGTAAAGAATCATCACAGAGTTGTTCTGAAGTCACTGCTTTGTTATTTTAGCGGTGTGTTTAGGGTCATTGTCTTGTTGGAAGTTGAACCTTTGGCCCAGTCTGAGGTCCAGAGCACTCTTGAAAAAGTTTTAATTCAGAATATCTCTGGACTTGGTCCCTTTAATCTTTTCTTCAATTGCAACCAGTTGTCCTGTCCCTGCAGCTGAAAAACACCCCCAAAGCATGATTCTGCCACCACCATGTGTCAGTGTTGGGATTGTATTTGGCAGGTGATGAGCAGTGCCTGGTTTTCTCCACACGTACGGCTTAGAATTAACTACACAAAGTTCAACCTTTCTCTCACCAGACCAGAGAATCTTATTCCTCGTAGACTGGGAGTCCTTCATATGTTCCTTTGCATACTGTGTGCGGCTTTCATATGTTTGGCACTGAGGAGAGCCTTCCGTCGGCACACTCTGCCATAAAGCCATGACTGGTAGAGGGCTGCAGTGTTAGTTGACTTTGTAGACTTTCTCCCATCTCCCTACTGCTCGGGGGAGCTCAGTCACAGTGATATTGGCGTTCTGCTTTAGCTTACTTCCCAAGGCTCTTTTCCCACAGTTGCTTAGATTGGCTGGAGGGAGAGGTTGAGAAACAGTTGTGGTCGTCCCAAGTTTTTTCCATTTGGAGGCCCTTGTGCTCTTAGGAATTTTGAGAGCTGCAGAAATAATATTTTTAACTTTCGCCAGATCTGTACCTTGCCACAATTCTGTGTCTGAGCTCCTTGGGCAGTTCCTTAGACCTCGTGATTCTCAAGAAAGGTGAAGTGCAATCAATTTACTTAAACACAGCTGGGCTCCAATGATGTACTAGAACCATCTCAAGAAAGATCAGAAGGAAATGGACATGTGAGTTAAATATGAATGTAACGGCAAAGGGTCTGAATACTTATGACCATATGAAATTTCAGTTTTTATTGTTTAATAAATTAGCAAAAATATATACATTTATGTAGACCCTTTTATGATGCAGCTGTGCTAGCCTCCATGCAACCCAAATAAGGGGGGTGCCGTCTGACGGTCCAACTGATTCTAACCAAGCTCCGTATTTAACTTGCAAATTGTGTCGCATGTCCTATGTTAAAGGTGCACCACAAAAAAGATGGTGAACTCTGTCGGACCTGTGCTAGGAAGCAACAGATTCATGGTTTCTGTCACACCATCTTAGTGAATCGCTGCATCAAGCATTTTTAGTGCAGCTTCCGACTTTCTATGTAAATATGCCCCATTATATTTACTATAGACGGCGCCACTACACTGATATAGGCTACAGCAAAAATCTATGCTAGACAGGACTGGGCATAGATGAAATATGAGTGGCACAGCAAAGGGTCATACTTATCACCATGTGATATTTCAGTTTTTATTGTTTGATAAATTAGCAAAAATATCTACATTTCTGTTTTTGTTCTGTCAAGATGGGGTGCAGAGTGTACATTTATAAGGAAAAAATTAATTTTTTTGATCTTACCAATTGGCTAAAAGTGAAAAATTTCAAAGGGTCTAAATACTCTTCATACCCACTGCACTTTTTGTACCCACACCTGGGTTGGTTTCCCACTTGGGTGGGTTTTACCCCCATTATGCTGAACTAATATATATGCCTCTGCTTGTATGCAAGTTTTTATAAAAGTTACAATTTGTGGCACATGTTCAAAAAAGGGTGACTTTTGTCCCATTAATTTTTACACTTTTGCATGATGAGGAGGGACAAATGGCAGACCCATTGGGGCACATTTACAAGGGCTTTGCAGCACAATTTGTGCACGTTCTTCTAGGCTAAATCAACTTGCACAGGTATTTAAGAAGTGTCTGCACCTCTTTTGTGTCACAGGCATCCCTTCTGTGGCGCAGCTGCGCTAGCCCCCAAGCAACACAAATTAGGGTGCGTGCCATCGGTCGGTCCGACTGATTCGGACCAAGCGCCGAAATTAACTTGCAAATTGTGTTACAAGTCCTATGTAAAAGGTGCACCACAAAAAAGATGGTGAACTCTGTGGGACCAGTGCAGGGAAGCGACAGATTCATGATTTTTGGTGCATGTTCTTAGTAAATTGCCGCACCCAGCATTATACATGGAAATAGCACTTTTAGTGCAGTTTCCGACTTTCTAATTAAATGTGTCCCATTACATATACTATATCCGGCGCCACTACATTGATGCAGGTTACAGCAAAAGTTTACACTAGACAGGACTGGACATAGATTTCATTTAGCCGCACCTCTGTTTTGTGTGCCAGGGCATAGATGATTGACTCTGGCACACAATATACGAATCATAATAGATTCCCCTTTTTAAAAAAAAATTTAAGCAACTTTGCTAATAATGGACAATGAAAATGCATATAGTATTCCAGTATGCTTGCATACATAATATTGTGCTGTGCTGAATGCCTTACTAGCGTGCCAGCAAATCAATGCATTGTGTTTGAGCAGCAGAAGCATGAAGTTTGGATTCATAACCTGACAGTACATTCTCAGTCTCATCTGCTTCAATCAAGGCAATCAAGATCAATTACACATAATAATAAATCATTTCAGAATGTACGTTAAATGCAAGTAATTCAAATCAAGCTGGAAAAATTACTCCCCGGATTTTCTACCGCTTCTTACATCAATAAAACATTAGTAGCACATTTTATCTGATTAAATCATTTATCATAATAACTGGTTGGATCGGAATTTAGCGCATTAGTAAAAGAATTCATTGCTAAGTAAATTAAGAAGAATAGAAACTCTACAGATTCATGGAACATAGAATATGACATTGAAAGTGCTCTAAACTCTACCATAGGGGAACTGTGTATATGTTCCACATATACATGTAATGTAGCCATTATATATAATATGAAAACATTTGAGTTTGTCTAGTAGGGATATAATGACCATGAGGGTGGGTAAAGGGTGCTCACAGCAAAACTTTCAATCATAAAGTGCAATTGGCTTATGATAGTTTAATGGAAGTGTCATATTGTACTTGCAGTACTAGGCTCATCCTCATGGGGAGCAGTTTTATTACAAAGCATGTTCCTTTGGAAATGCCCCATCTAGTGGATGGATATGTTGTTAGTTATTTACATGTTATGATGTGAAGACAGAAATGTGCATGCTTATATGAGAAATTCAATTAAGGTAAATGTCTATTATGTAATAATCTTGCAATTCTGCATTATTTTCATTTTCATAATACATGTGCTACTACATACCTACCTATACACACACAATATCCATATAGGCAGGTCCGAGGCTGCCTCACTTCTGTGATAAATAAGACAATACCATGACCACTATCTAAATGAATCAAAATACTTATAAAATTTATTTTAGAAACGAAATAATCTACTTACAGCCAACCATCATCATTGCAACAGAAAATATCTTCTCTCCGTCTGTTGTTGGAGCAATGTTTCCAAATCCAATAGTTGTAAGGCTTGTCATGGTAAAGTAGAGGGATGATATGTACAAGGAGTACTTACTGGGTCCACCTTCCCACTGTCCTGTGCCAGAGGCATTATATCGATAAGGACTGCCAATACTTATTCCTAATTGATAAAGCCAGCTGTCATTCTTGGTTGTGTTGTTTGCTTCATCAATAACTTCATAGTCCCCGATACTATACCAAATGCAAGCCAGCCAATGGGCAACAAGTCCAAATACACAGACCAAGAGAACCAGAACTGCAGCACCGTATTCCAAATAATGGTCCAATTTCCTGGCCACGCGACCCAGTCTGAGGAGACGTACCACTTTCAGAGAGCTGAAAAGACTGCTAATGCCCTGGGAAATACATCAAGACATATTAAAGTTATCTTAAGTATGTGGTATTATAATACTTGAGCATGCATGAGTATAATATACCGTAATATAATAAATAAGTCTCTTTTCTCCTGCATTCAGTCATGGGCATGTGTAACTGTGTTAATGACCCACAAGCGACTACCATGTCAGAACCTACCACTTCGCTATAACAACTTTGTAATACATTATTGTACCTCACTAATACCAGAACACTGTGCAAGTAAACTTATATCTCTTATATTATTGAATCCAGAAATAATGTATCTCGAGTAAGCCCTTCACATAACTCTTCTCTTATGAGTTAGTTTTCCCTACATTGTGTAACCAACAGTGATCACTCCTAGAGAGAAACCTTAAAGCGAACCTGTCACCAGGAATGTGATTTTTAGCTGGTGACAGGTCCCAATGCATTTCAGCACTTTATAATAGTTTATTTTAAATGATCTGGCTCCATGCCAGCAGTGTGTGATGAGTACTGGGGGAGGAAGGTGCAGCATGTTTGTGTGCCTGTGTCTCCTCATGTATTCATGGTCTCCCCCTTACCAGGGGAATAACACAGGCACATACATGCTGCAGGTTTCCCCTCCCCAAGACTCACCACATACTGCTGGCAGAGAACCATGTCATGTAAAATAAACTATTATAAAGTAATGATATACTTCAGAATGCTGACAAAGGCATATTTTAAATCAGCATAGCATAGTCTATTGGAACCTGTCACCAGCTAAACCAGACATTCATGGTGACAGGTAAAATGAATTGTACCAAGTTTGATTGTTATCCCCTGAGAGTGAGAGCTTAACCCCCACCGATCCAGGAAGGGTGAAATTGAAAGTCAAAAATGGGTCCTACCACTCCATTCAATATTTGGAAATTTCTGAATCTCTTATATACTTTGGGGCTGTGCTTGGTAATTACTAGAGATGAGCGAGCACTAAAATGCTCGGGTACTCGTTATTCGAGACAAACTTTTCCCGACGCTCGAGTGCTCGTCTCGAATAACGAGCCCCATTGAAGCCAATGGGAGACTCGAGCATTTTTCAAGGGGACCAAGGATCTGCACAGGGAAGCTTGGCCAAGCACCTGGAAACCTCAGAAAAGGATGGAAACACCACGGAAATGGACAGGAAACAGCAGGGGCAGCATGCATGGATGCCTCTGGGGCTGCTTAATCGCACCATAATGCCAAAAGTATGGGCAACAGCATGGCAATGACAGAGTGACCGAATGAGGCTAGATAGCATCTAAATCATCCAATAATTGACCCTGACACTATAGGGGACTATGCAGAGGCAGCGGCAGCAGCGGCAGGCTAGAGAGTGTCTTGGCAACATACCCCAAATGGACTCAGGCTTAAAACCAATGGGTGGCAGAGAGGAACCAAAGGAGGTGAGCAAGAAACGCTCAAATAATATCGGTAAATGATAAAAGTTTGCCAGTATATTTTGTGGATTACACAGCAGGGTGGCGACAAAGTTAACAAGTTTGATGAGGAAGCCATGAAAACAACCCAAAATTCTGCCTGACACAGCTCGTTTGATAAGGGGACCATGTATGGAGGCAGTGAACTAGTAGTAGATTAAAGGTGCTTCAGTTAAAACTATGTTAGTTGGATCTTGGGATGGAGCTGGCGCTCCGCTGCCAGGCGAGCTTTCGCCAATCCAAGCCCCTGTCTCTAGGCTACTCCCCAAACAGCACTTCTAAGAACCTTTTGTATAAGATCAATTGTAGTAGCGTTCTTATAAGTTTGGGTTCTGGCGGGTGAGGGGAATGTAAACAGATGCGCAAGAAGCGCTGAAATAATATTGGTAAATGATAAATGTTTGCCAGTATATTTTGTGGATTACACAGCAGGGTGGCGACAAAGTTAACATGGAAGCCATGAAAACAATCCAAAATTCTGCCTGACACAGCTCGTTTGATAAGGGGACCATGTATGGAGGCAGCTATATGGACTACTTTTGGAGGCAGCTATGGCGATGACGTGTGGAGGTAGCAATGGAGACAACGTGTGAAGGCAGCTAAAAAGACGACGTGTGGAGGCTGCTATGGAGACAATTTAATTTGGATAGTGCCTGTATGTGGCAGTCCAAAAAAGTTTTCAAAGCAGAGGAGCAGGTAGCTGGTCCTCCAAAAAGATTAAATAAATTGAGTGCCTGTATGTGGCAGTCCAAAAAAGTTTTCAAACCAGAGGAGCAGGTAGCTGGTCCTCCAGAAAAATTACATAGATTGAGTGCCTGTATGTGGCACTCCCAAAAATTGTTTAAAACAGAGGACAGGGTAGTTGGCCCTCCAGAAAAATTAAATACATAGAGTACTATAGCCAGAGCCAGTTGGCCCTGGCAAAAAAATAGCCAGTTTCCTCTGCTTTAGTGTACAAAGAGGAGGAGAAGGAGGACAATGAGGAGGAGGAGTGCATACATTATTCAGGATCAGCTTCTTTCACCTGGTGGAGAATGGAAATGCGGAGAAATCCAGGCTTTATTCATCTTGATAAGCGTCAGCCTGTCAGCGCTGTCAGTCGACAGGCGTGTACGCTTATCGGTGATGATGCCACCAGCTGCACTGAAAACCCGCTCGGACAAGATGCTAGCGGCAGGGCAGGCAAGAACCTCCAAGGCGAACAGCGCCAGTTCGTGCCACATGTCCAGCTTTGAAACCCAGTAGTTGTAGGGAGCTGTGTGATCATTTAGGACGATGGTATGGTCAGCTACGTACTCCCTCACCATCTTTCTGTAAAGATCAGCCCTACTCTGCCGAGACTGGGGACAGGTGACAGTGTCCTGCTGGGGTGACATAAAACTGGCAAAGGCCTTGTAAAGCGTACCCCTGCCAGTGCTGGACAAGCTGCCTGGTCGCCTACTCTCCCTCGCTACTTGTCCCGCAGAAGTACGCCCTCTAGCGCTGTCAGAAGGGAAATACTGTTTCAGCTTGTGCACCAGGGCCTGCTGGTATTCATGCATTCTCACACTCCTTTCCTCTCCAGGGATGAGAGTGGAAAGATTTTGCTTGTACCGTGGGTCCAGGAGAGTGAATACCCAGTAATCGGTGCTGGAATAAATTCTTTGAACGCGAGGGTCACGGGATAGGCAGCTTAGCATGAAATCTGCCATATGCGCCAGAGTCCCAACGCGCAAGAATTCACTCCCCTCACTGGCCTGACTGTCCATTTCCTCCTCCTCCAACTCCTCTTCTTCTGCCCATACACGCTGAACAGTGAAGGACTGAACAATGGTCCCCTCTTCTGTCTCGCCAACATTCCCCTCCTCTTCCTCCTCATCCTCCTCCACCTCCTCCGATATGCGCTGAGAAACAGACCTAAGGGTGCTTTGGCTATCAACAAGGGAATCTTCTTCCCCCGTCTCTTGTGACGAGCGCAAAGCTTCCGACTTCATGCTGACCAGAGAGTTTTTCAACAGGCCAAGCAGCGGGATGGTGAGGCTGATGATGGCGGCATCACCACTGACCATCTGTGTTGACTCCTCAAAGTTACTCAGCACCTGACAGATATCAGACATCCACGTCCACTCCTCATTGTAGACTTGAGGAAGGTGAATGACCTGACTACCAGTTCTGGTGGAAGTTGACATCTGGCAGTCTACAATCGCTCTGCGCTGCTGGTAAACTCTGGATAACATGGTCAGTGTTGAATTCCACCTCGTGGGCACGTCGCACAACAGTCGGTGAGCGGGCAGTTGGAGGCGGCGCTGCGCTGCCCTGAGAGTGGCAGCATCTGTGCTGGACTTCCTGAAATGCGCACAGATGCGGCGCACCTTCGTGAGCAAATCAGACAGATTGGGGTATGTCTTGAGGAAACGCTGAACTATGAGATTTAACACATGGGCCAGGCATGGCACATGTGTCAGTCTGCCGAGTTGCAGAGCTGCCACCAGGTTACGGCCGTTGTCACACACAACCATGCCTGGCTTCAGGTTCAGCGGTGCCAGCCACAGATCAGTCTGCGCCGTGATGCCCTGTAATAACTCTTGGGCGGTGTGCCTTTTATCGCCTAGGCTCAGCAGTTTGAGCACCGCCTGCTGTCGCTTAGCGATGGCACTGCTGCTGTGCCTAGAGCTACCGACTGATGGCGCCATGCCCACGGATGGTAATTCAGAGGAGGAGGTGGAGGAGGGGTGGGAGGAGGAGGAGGCATAGTAGGCCTTTGAGACCTGGACCGAGGTAGGCCCCGCAATCCTCGGCGTCGGCAGTATATGACCAGCCCCAGGGTCAGACTCGGTCCCAGCCTCCACCAAGTTAACCCAATGTGCTGTCAGCGATATATAGTGGCCCTGCCCGGCAGCACTCGTCCACGTGTCCGTGGTCAGGTGGACCTTGTCAGAAACGGCGTTGGTCAGGGCACGGATGATGTTCTCTGACACGTGCTGGTGCAGGGCTGGGATGGCACATCGGGAAAAGTAGTGGCGGCTGGGGACTGAATACCGAGGGGCGGCCGCCGCCATGAGGTTTCGAAAGGCCTCGGTCTCTACCAGCCTATAGGGCAGCATCTCCAGGCTAAGCAACTTGGAGATGTGGACGTTGAGGGCTTGGGCGTGTGGGTGGGTTGCGCTATACCTCCTTTTGCGCTCCAGCGTCTGGGGTATGGAGAGCTGAACGCTGGTGGATGCTGTGGAGGATCGTGGAGGCGAAGATGGGGTTTTCGCACGGGAGGTGTTTGGGCCGGGGTCCTGGGCAGGGGGCTGACTAGCAGATGACACAGGGGAAGGAGCAGTGGTGTGCCCGGCCGGAGGTGAACGGGCTTGGTGCCATTGAGTGGGGTGTTTAGCATTCAGATGCCTGCGCATACTGGTGGTAGTTAAGCTAGTAGTGGTGGAACCCCTGCTGAGCCTGGTTTGGCAAAGGTTGCCCACCACAGTCCGTCGGTCATCCGGTGTTTCTTTAAAGAACCTCCAGACTTCTGAAAATCTAGCCCTCGCCACGGGAGCTTGACTACGGGCAACATTTGGCGCTGATGCACCAGCTCTGGCCCTGCCTCTCCGTCTGGCCCCACCACTGCCTCTTCCAACCTGTTCTGCTATAGGACTCGCCTCCGTCTCAGAAGCACTGTGTTCACCCGGCCTATCAACCCAGCTTGGGTCTGTCACCTCATCATCCTCCGATCCCTCAGTCTGCTCCCCCCTCGGACTTCCTGCCCTGACAACAACTTCACCACTGTCTGACAACCGTGTCTCCTCATCGTCCGACACCTCTTTACACACTTCTTCCACTACGTGAATAATGTCATCATCACCCACAGACTGCGACTGGTGGAAAACCTGGGCATCGGAAAATAGCTCAGCAGCAGGAGAAATGGTTTGTGACTGTGGGAAGGGTCCAGAAAACAGTTCCTCAGAGTATGCCGGTTCAAATGCCAAATTTTGGTGGGAGGGGGCAGACTGGGGGGAAGGAGGCTGAGGTGGAGGAGCTGGAGGAGTGCCGATTTCGGTGACATGGGTGGACTGCGTGGAAGACTGACTGGTGGACAAATGGCTAGAAGCATTGTCCGCAATCCACGACATCACCTCTTCGCACTGTTCTCTACCACGAGTCCCAGTAACTTGAGACATGATGAACCTAGGGAGTGTACCTCTGCGGCGTTCCCCTGCTCCCCCATCAGCAGGTGGTGTCTCACCCCGCCCAGGACCACGGCCTCTGACCCCTGCAGTAGTTGGACGCCCACGTCCACGCCCTCGTCCTCTACCCCTAGCCCTCGGGTTAAACATTTTCCAAATTAAAGTGTAAACTTGAAAAAAAAAAATTTTGTGTTTATTTTTTTTATTTTTTTATTTTTTTTAACAAAACGATGCTATCCTATTGCTATGGCTAGTTTCTAACCTACACTGACAGCACACAACTGGATTTTGTGCTTTGCAAGATGAGTTTGAGCTATAAAATGAAATAAAGGTAAAAAAAAAAAAAAAATCAGCAGACTCTGCCTAATTCTACTGAAACCCCTAATAAATTGTCCCACTTCGGTGTTTGAGGTGGATATGCGTGTCACTAAGAGCTAAACACAACGGTCGCAAGTCCCCCTGCAAATTCCTCACATTATGGTACTAGCTGCACTACTAATGCCAGCAAGCCCAGCCAGAAGCAAACAAAAAAAAGGAAAATATAACGCTATTGTAGGCCTAAGTAAGCCGTTGGGGTTCTCCTATGGCTATTTTGTTGCCCACAATGAGAGCACACTGCTTTGCAAGATGAGTTTGAGCTATCAAATGAAATACAGCTAAAAAAAAAAAAAATCAGCAGACTCTGCCTAATTCTACTCAAACCCCTAATAAATTGTCCCACTTCGGTGTTTGAGGTGGATATGCGTGTCACTAAGAGCTAAACACAACGGTCGCAAGTCCCCCTGCAAATTCCTCACAATATGGTACTAGCTGCACTACTAGTGCCAGCAAGCCCAGCCACAAGCAAACAAAAAAGAGGAAAATATAACGCTATTGTAGGCCTAAGTAAGCCGTTGGGATTCTCCTATGGCTATTTTGTAGCCTACAATGAGAGCACACTGCTTTGCAAGATGAGTTTGAGCTATAAAATGAAATACAGCTAAAAAAAAAAAAATCAGCAGACTGTGCCTAATTCTACTCAAACCCCTAATAAATTGTCCCACTTCGGTGTTTGAGGTGGATATGCGTGTCACTAAGAGCTAAACACAACGGTAGCAAGTCCCCCTGCAAATTCCTCACAATATGGTACTAGCTGCACTACTAGTGCCAGCAAGCCCAGCCACAAGCAAATAAAAAAAAAAAAAGTATAACGTTATTGTAGCCCTAAGAAGGGCTGTTGGGTTCTTGGAGAATCACTCCTGCCTAACAGTCAGCTAATATAACACCCTAACGCTATCCCTGCAGCAGCAGCAGCTCTCTCCCTAACAGCATCCAGACACAGAATGATCCGAGCAGCGCGGGCAGGGGCTAGTCTATTCCAGGGTCACCTGATCTGGCCAGCCAACCACTGCTATCGACGTGTAAGGGTACCACGTCATGCTGGGTGGAGTGCAGAGTCTCTTGGCTTGTGACTGGCTCTGTTTCTGGCCGCCAAAAAGCAAAACGGCGGGAGATGCCATTTTCTCGAGCGGGCGAAGTATTCGTCCGAGCAACGAGCAGTTTCGAGTACGCTAATGCTCGAACGAGCATCAAGCTCGGACGAGTATGTTCGCTCATCTCTAGTAATTACCAGTTCTTCCATAGTATTTATGGTTACACCAAGATGCATGCCTGACCTGCATCCATCAATAAATGTGAGATGCCAGGCGCTGACCCCCACAATTCAGATTCTTATTCTATATCCTGTAGATAAGGGATAACAATCAACTTTCAAAAATCTGCTAAAAGGAATTAAGACCTCAAACTGTTAACCGTTGGTCTACCTCCTGGCTTTATTGATGTCCGACAGGCTGTGTACATCATCACAAGGTTTCTCCATATAAATTAAGTGCTTGGACAGTGTATGGACAGTAGTATATGACTGTATACAGGATCTGGAGTTCAAAGCTCTTTTTATTGCATGATTTCAAAGCGGCAAGAATATAGATGGACATCACTGTTAACTTACTTCTGGTCTGGATTACCAATTGATGGTACTTTGGGGACCTAATACCTCATGCCAGATTCCCTTTAATTCTTTACAAGTTTATGAAAATTGTATTAAAAAATACAAAAAGAAGATCATTACTGCATAACTTTCCATGTTGTTCTAAGCATATTCAGTCACCAAGGGCAGTGGCCTCCAGTGTGCAACAAAGGAAAAGCCCTGCTTGAATTGCATGGAAAAAAACAAGGAAAAACATTCCCCAACACTATGTTAAAAAATTCAAGCTTATAGCTAGCTCAGCTAAGGACTCTGTTGTATCTGTATCCCATGACTAGTGATAAAGGGAAGCTTTATTTCGGCGATACTCTGTAGTATTCCTTGGCACTCGTTCATGGTACTACATGGTCACATTATTAGAGATGAACGAGCACTAAAATGCTCGGGTGCTCGTTACTCGAGCCGAACATTTCCAGATGCTCGAGTGCTCGTTTCGAGTAACGAGCCCCATTGAAATCAATGGGAGACTCGAGCATTTTTCAGTAAAATTACAAACTGAACGAGCACAGTGAAAGAACACAGTGCAGAACAGATTGCAGATGTTCGGGAACATCTGCGATCTGTTCCGGAGACACGCGTGCAGAACGGTGTTCTCCGCAATAGTATTTGAAGAACAATATGTGTAGAGAACAACTTGCAGATGTTGCCAAACATCTGCAATGTGTTCTTCACACATATTGTTCTTCAAATACTATTGCGGAGAACACCGTTCTGCACGCGTGTCTCCGGGACATCTGCGATCTGTTCCGGAGACACGCGTGCAGAACGGTGTTCTCCGCAATAGTATTTGAAGAACAATATGTGTAGAGAACAACTTGCAGATGTTGCCAAACATCTGCAATGTGTTCTTCACTAGAGATGAGCGAACACTAAAATGCTCGGGTACTCGTTATTCGAGACGAACTTTTCCCGATGCTCGAGTGCTCGTCTCGAATAACGAACCCCATTGAAGTCAATGGGAGACTCGAGCATTTTTCAAGGGGACCAAGGCTCTGCACAGGGAAGCTTGGCCAAACACCTGGGAACCTCAGAAAAGGATGGAAACACCACGGAAATGGACAGGAAACAGCAGGGGCAGCATGCATGGATGCCTCTGAGGCTGCATAATCGCAACATTATGCCAAAATTATGGGCAACAGCATGGCCATGACAGAGTGACAGAATGAAGCTAGATAGCATCTAAAACATCCAATAATTGACCCTGACACTATAGGGGACGGCATGCAGAGGCAGCGGCAGCAGGCTAGAGAGTGTCATGGCGACATACCCTAAATGGACTCAGGCTTCAAACCAATGGGTGGCAGAGAGGAACCAAAGGAGGTGAGCAAGAAGCGCTCAAATAATATCGGTACATGATAAAAGTTTGCCAGTATATTTTGTGGATTACACAGCAGGGTGGCGACAAAGTTAACATGGAAGCCATGAAAACAACCCAAAATTCTGCCTGACACAGCTCGTTTGATAAGGGGACCATGTATGGAGGCAGTGAACTAGTAGTAGATTAAAGGTGCTGCAGTTAAAACTATGTTAGTTGGATCTTGGCATGGAGCTGGCGCTCTTCTGCCAGGCGAGCTTTCGCCAATCCAAGCCCCTGTCTATAGGCTACTCCCCAAACAGCACTTCTAAGAACCTTTTGTATAAGATCAAGTGTAGTAGCGTTCTTATAAGTTTAGGATATGGCGGGTGAGGGGAATGTAAACAGCTGCGCAAGAAGCGCTGAAATAATATCGGTTAATCATAAAAGTTTGCCAGTATATTTTGTGGATAACACAGCAGGGTGGCGACAAAGTTAACAACTTTGATGTGGAATCCATGAAAACAACCCAAATTTCTGCCTGACACACCTCGTTTGATAAGGGGAGGATGTATGGAGGCAGCTATATGGACGACTTTTGGAGGTAGCAATGGAGACAACGTGTGGAGGCTGCTATGGAGACAATTTAATTTGGATAGTGCCTGTATGTGGCAGTCCCAAAAAGTTTTCAAACCAGAGGAGCAGGTAGGTGTCCCTCCAGAAAAATGGAATAGATTGAGTGCATGTATGTGGCAGTCCCAAAAAGTTTTCAAACCAGAGGAGCAGGTAGGTGGCCCTCCAGAAAAATGGAATAGATTGAGTGCCTGTATGTGGCAGTCCCAAAAAGTTTTCAAACCAGAGGAGCAGGTAGGTGTCCCTCCAGAAAAATGGAATAGATTGAGTGCCTGTATGTGGCAGTCCCAAAAATGTTTCAAACCAGAGGAGCAGGTAGGTGTCCCTCCAGTAAAATGGAATAGATTGAGTGCCTGTATGTGGCAGTCCCAAAAAGTTTTCAAACCAGAGGAGCAGGTAGGTGTCCCTCCAGAAAAATGGAATAGATTGAGTGCCTGTATGTGGCAGTCCCAAAAATTTTTCAAACCAGAGGAGCAGGTAGGTGGCCCTCCAGTAAAATGGAATAGATTGAGTGCCTGTATGTGGCAGTCCCAAAAATTTTTTAAAACAGAGGACCGGGTAGGTGGCCCTCCAGAAAAATGGAATAGATTGAGTGCCTGTATGTGGCACTCACAAAAATTGTTTCAAACAGAGGACCGGGTAGGTGGCCCTCCAGAAAAATTAAATGCATAAAGTACTATAGCAAGAGCCAGTGGGCCCTGTCAAAAAATAGCCAGTTTCCTCTGCTTTACTGTACAAAGAGGAGGAGAAGGAGGAAAATGAGGAGGAGGAGGAGTGGATCAATTATTCAGGTTGAGCTTCCTTCACCTGGTGGAGATTGGAAATTCTGAGAAATCCAGCCTTTATTCATTTTAATAAGCGTCAGCCTGTCAGCGCTGTCAGTCGACAGGCGTGTACGCTTATCTGTGATGATGCCACCAGCTGCACTGAAAACCCGCTCGGACAAGACGCTAGCGGCAGGGCAGGCAAGAACCTCCAAGGCGTACAGCGCCAGTTCGTGCCACATGTCCAGCTTTGAAACCCAGTAGTTGTAGGGAGCTGTGTGATCATTTAGGACGATGGTATGGTCAGCTACGTACTCCCTCACCATCTTTCTGTAAAGATCAGCCCTACTCTGCCGAGACTGGGGACAGGTGACAGTGTCTTGCTGGGGTGACATAAAGCTGGCAAAAGCCTTGTAAAGCGTACCCTTGCCAGTGCTGGACAAGCTGCCTGCTCGCCTACTCTCCCTCGCTACTTGTCCCGCAGAACTACGCACTCTGCCGCTAGCGCTGTCAGAAGGGAAATACTGTTTCAGCTTGTGCACCAGGGCCTGCTGGTATTCATGCATTCTCACACTCCTTTCCTCTGCAGGGATGAGAGTGGAAAGATTTTGCTTGTACCGTGGGTCCAGGAGAGTGAACACCCAGTAATCGGTGCTGGAATAAATTCTTTGAACGCGAGGGTCACGGGATAGGCAGCCTAGCATGAAATCTGCCATATGCGCCAGAGTACCAACCACTCCCCTCACTGGCCTGACTGTCCATTTCCTCCTCCTCCAACTCCTCCAACTCCTCTTCTTCTGCCCATACACGCTGAACAGTGAAGGACTCAACAATGGTCCCCTTTTGTGTCTCGCCAACATTCTCCTCCTCTTCCTCCTCATCCTCCTCCACCTCCACCTCCTCCGATATGCGCTGAGAAACAGACCTGAGGGTGCTTTGGCTATCAACAAGGGAATCTTCTTCCCCCGTCTCTTGTGACGAGCGCAAAGCTTCCGACTTCATGCTGATCAGAGAGTTTTTCAACAGGCCAAGCAGCGGGATGGTGAGGCTGATGATGGCGGCATCGCCACTGACCATCTGTGTTGACTCCTCAAAGTTACTCAGCACCTGACAGATATCAGACATCCACGTCCACTCCTCATTGTAGACTTGAGGAAGCTGACTGACCTGACTACCACTTCTGGTGGAAGTTGACATCTGGCAGTCTACAATCGCTCTGCGCTGCTGGTAAACTCTGGATAACATGGTCAGTGTTGAATTCCACCTCGTGGGCACGTCGCACAACAGTCGGTGAGCGGGCAGTTGGAGGCGGCGCTGCGCTGCCCTGAGAGTGGCAGCATCTGGGCTGGACTTCCTGAAATGCGCACAGATGCGGCGCACCTTCGTGAGCAAATCAGACAGATTGGGGTATGTCTTGAGGAAACGCTGAACTATCAGATTTAACACATGGGCCAGGCATGGCACATGTGTCAGTCTGCCGAGTTGCAGAGCCGCCACCAGGTTACGGCCGTTGTCACACACAACCATGCCTGGCTTCAGGTTCAGCGGTGCCAGCCACAGATCAGTCTGCGCCGTGATGCCCTGTAATAGCTCTTGGGCGGTGTGCCTTTTGTCGCCTAGGCTCAGCAGTTTGAGCACCGCCTGCTGTCGCTTAGCGACGGCACTGCTGCTGTGCCTAGAGCTACCGACTGATGGCGCCGTGCCCACGGATGGTAGTTCGGAGGAGGAGGTGGAGGAGGGGTGGGAGGAGGAGGAGGCATAGTAGGCCTGAAACACCTGGACCGAGGTAGGCCCCGCAATCCTCGGCGTCGGCAGTATATGACCAGCCCCAGGGTCAGACTCGGTCCCAGCCTCCACCAAGTTAACCCAATGTGCCGTCAGCGATATATAGTGGCCCTGCCCGGCAGCACTCGTCCACGTGTCCGTGGTCAGGTGGACCTTGTCAGAAACGGCGTTGGTCAGGGAACGGGTTATGTTGTCTGACACATGCTGGTGCAGGGCTGGGACGGCACATCGGGAAAAGTAGTGGCGGCTGGGGACCGAATACCGAGGGGCGGCCGCCGCCATGAGGTTGCGAAAGGCCTCGGTCTCTACTAGCCTATAGGGCAGCATCTCCAGGCTAAGCAATCTGGAGATGTGCACATTAAGGGCTTGGGCGTGCGGGTGGGTTGCACTGTATTTGCGTTTCCGCTCCAGCGTCTGGGGTATGGAGAGCTGAACGCTGGTGGATGCTGTGGAGGATCGTGGAGGCGACAATGGGGTTTTTGTGGCAGGGTCCTGGGCAGGGGGCTGACTATCAGCTGACACAGGGGAAGGAGCAGTGGTGTGCACGGCCGGAGGTGAACGGGCTTGTTGCCACTGAGTGGGGTGTTTAGCATTCATATGCCTGCGCATACTGGTGGTAGTTAAGCTAGTAGTGGTGGAACCCCTGCTGAGCCTGGTTTGGCAAATGTTGCACACCACAGTCCGTTGGTCATCCGGTGTTTCCTTAAAGAACCTCCAGACTTCTGAAGATCTAGCCCTCGCCGCAAGAGCCCTCACCACGGGAGCTTCACTAGTTGACACATTTGGCGCTGATGCACCAGCTCTGGCCCTGCCTCTCCGTCTGGCCCCACCACTGCCTCTTCCAACCTGTTCTGGTCGAGGACTCTCCTCCGTCTCAGAAGCACTGTGTTCACCCGGCCTCTCAACCCAGCTTGGGTCTGTCACCTCATCATCCTCCGATCCCTCAGTCTGCTCCCCCCTCGGACTTCCTGCCCTGACAACAACTTCCCCACTGTCTGACAACCGTGTCTCCTCATCGTCGGACACCTCTTTACACACTTCCACTACGTCAAGAAGGTCATCATCACCCACAGACTGTGACTGGTGGAAAACCTGGGCATCGGAAAATTGCTCAGCAGCAACCGGACAAGTGGTTTGTGACTGTGGGAAGGGTCCAGAAAACAGTTCCTCAGAGTATGCCGGTTCAAATGCCAAATTTTCCTGGGAGGGGGCAGACTGGGGGGGAGGAGGCTGAGGTGCAGGAGCTGGAGGAGTGGCGATTTCGGTGACATGGGTGGACTGCGTGGAAGACTGACTGGTGGACAAATTGCTCGAAGCATTGTCAGCAATCCACGACATCACCTGTTCGCACTGTTCTGGCCTCAACAGTGCTCTACCACGAGTCCCAGTAACTTCAGACATGAACCTAGGGAGTGTAGCTCTGCGGCGTTCCCCTGCTCCCTCATAAGCAGGTGGTGTCTCACCCCGGCCAGGACCACGGCCTCTGACCCCTGCAGTAGTTGGACGCCCACGTCCCCGCCCTCGTCCTCTACCCCTAGCCCTCGGGTTAAACATTTTTAAAATGAGAGTTATAGTTTTTTTTTTTTTTTGTGTTTTTGAGTTTTTAAAACCAAACAATGCTATCCTATTGCTATGGCTATTTTCTAGCCAAGTATGAAAGCACACTACTATGCCAGATGAGATGACACTGAGTTATTAAACAAAATAAACGTAAAATAAAAAAGGACAAATGGCAGACTGTGCCTAATTGAAATCCAACCCCTACTAAATTTTCCCACTTCGGTCTTTGCAATGGATATGTGCGTCACTAAGCGCAAAACACAGCGGTCGCAAGTCTCACTACAAATTGCTCACAATTGGCTAGTAGATGCACTGCAGCAAGTACAGCCACCAGCAGATCAACCAGAAATCAAATATATAACGCTACTGTAGGCGTAAGCCGTTTGGATTCTCCTATGGCTATTTTCTAGCCAAGTATGAAAGCACACTACTATGCCAGATGAGATGACGCTGAGTTATTAAACAAAATAAACGTAAAATAAAAAAGGACAAATGGCAGACTGTGCCTAATTGAAATCCAACCCCTACTAAATTTTCCCACTTCGGTCTTTGCAATGGATATGTGCGTCACTAAGCGCAAAACACAGCGGTCGCAAGTCTCACTACAAATTGCTCACAATTGGCTAGTAGATGCACTGCAGCAAGTACAGCCACCAGCAGATCAACCAGAAATCAAATATATAACGCTACTGTAGGCGTAAGCCGTTTGGATTCTCCTATGGCTATTTTCTAGCCAAGTATGAAAGCACACTACTATGCCAGATGAGATGACACTGAGTTATTAAACAAAATAAACGTAAAATAAAAAAGGAAAAATGGCAGACTGTGCCTAATTGAAATCCAACCCCTACTAAATTTTCCCACTTTGGTGTTTGAGGTGGATATGTGTGCCACTAAGAGCTAAACACAACGGTAGCAAGTCCCCCTGCTAATTCCTCACAAAATGGTACTAGATGCAAATAAAAAAAAAAAAAGTAGAACGTTATTGTAGCCCTAAGAAGGGCTGTTGGGTTCTTGGAGAATCACTCCTGCCTAACAGTAAGCTAATAGAACACCCTAACGCTTTCCCTGACCAGCAGCAGCTCTCTCCCTAGCGGCATCCAGACACAGAATGATCCGAGCAGCACGGGCAGCGGCTAGTCTATCCCAGGGTCACCTGATCTGGCCAGCCAACCACTGCTATCGACGTGTAAGGGTACCACGTCATGCTGGGTGGAGTGCAGAGTCTCCTGGCTTGTGATTGGCTCTGTTTCTGGCCGCCAAAAAGCAAAACGGCGGGAGCTGCCATTTTCTCGAGCGGGCGAAGTATTCGTCCGAGCAACGAGCAGTTTCGAGTACGCTAATGCTCGAACGAGCATCAAGCTCGGACGAGCATGTTCGCTCATCTCTATTCTTCACACATATTGTTCTTCAAATACTATTGCGGAGAACACCGTTCTGCACGCGTGTCTCCGGAACAGATTGCAGATGTTCCCGAACATCTGCAATCTGTTCTGCACTGTGTTCTTTCACTGTTTTCTTCAATTAAACAATTAAATTAAATGTTTTAATTGTATCTTTTTACTGTTCTTCACTTTTTTTTTTTAAATTAAATGCTCGTTATCGAGCAGGGCAAATACTCGTCCGAGCAACGAGCCGGTCCGAGTATGCTAATACTCGTCCGAGCATCAAGCTCGGACGAGTATACTCGCTCATCACTACACATTATACATTAAATTTTAGTTTTTTGATTTTTTTATTAAGATTTTTATTGTGCTTTTCTTCTCATGGTGGATGGTTCCAAATAGACTCTATGATGATGCTCCCCTAATAGAAAATATGGAATGGAGTTGACTAAATGAAACCAGCAAACCAGACATCCCACTGGAGACATAGATGAGCTAACATATAGTAAAACAAAACAGTAGATTTTATCCTATTTTATAATTTGCTATTCTTTCATTATATTTTTTATGTTACTTAAACAAATATGGAAAAACTGTGGCGGCCCAAAACCAATAATGACCACATTTCAGAACTGTACATAGACCTGTGTTGTTGATAAGTGCTGTGATGCTTAGTACATTTACACTGTGGGATTCCAGTAGAAAAACATTCCCACTGCATTCCCAGCATGAGATTTTCCACAATTACAGCAAACATTTCTTACTACAACCATCACATTCCATGGCACATTTATTTGAAATCATTAAAAAGTGCAGGTTTGTGTAGGAAGTAATTGGCTTGGAACAAAGATAACTATCACCTGTGGTCTACTTGTTTTTTTCTCTATAACCTTCATGGAAACATAGGCCACAATTAGCAGGTAATAAGTTAACAATGGTCAAGTTGTTTTGGAGGGAAGCAAACATTATTTTTTAGAATTGTGCATTTATTTTTTTTAAAAATATTTAGGGCCACAATATAAATAACTTACAGTTTGTGAAGAAAACTTTGTAAAGAAAGTTTGGTGAGATGGATATAAGATAAAGCTCATGAGTATAGGTTCAGTACCAAGAACAGTGCACAAGGTGGTGAAAACATGCGAATGTATCACTATTTTCTAAAAAAAAAAACTATTGTAGATTTTTTTTTTTACCATGAATAAGGGGGCTGCCATTCCATTACCATAGGCAGCAATAGACTGGAGCCGACATTCTAAGTCTATGGACTTTTTTCTATGCTATGTGAAGATGGGAGATGTAGATAATCTGTGACATAATTTATTGTCAGTAATGGACATAATGGGGCATATTTTCTCAGGGCCTCGTGGTGTAGAAGTAAATAATTGCAAATGCTATCTTATTGCTAGCCCTTGTGATTATTTAGCCCAATCCGCCACCTTCACGCCAGTGTGAAAGGGGGTTTGCAGCCAGCCGAGGGGAGGGTAGGTTCGGCAGTGGGCTGGGGTGGGGCATTACTGTCTCCGCGCCTGCGTACTTGCTGCAGCTGGCAACTTTTCACATGTGATAAGATGCCGGCTGCGCCCCTCCCAATACATCGAGAGGCGTCAGTCTCTTGATGTATCATGCTGTAAAAAAGCAGCGCTGGGGCGATCATACGCTTGCGCGCCGGCATGTGATAATTATCCCACAATGAGGGGATTTCTATAGAAGTGGAATCTTCTATTATAATCCTGCCTTTGTGTGCCTTGTCCATGGTTCTGAAACTTACTCATAGAGGGACATTTATCAGGGCTTGTATGCCATCTCCACACCAAGTGGGCGTGGAAGAGGTGTGAAGACTGGATTGGGGCTTATTTGCATGGTTTTTGCAAAAAAACAACAGATACATAGGGAGGTCTTAGTCTCTTGATCTATCTGTGTCAGAGGGACGGGGTTTATATCATATGTCTCCCCGAAAAAGTTAATCTTAAGTCAATATCACCAAAGCAACTTTTCTAGGATTTTTGGGGGGTGAGACAGAATGAGGTTTCTTTTTGGAAATAGTGGAAAAATAAAGACCCGCAGAGCTGAGACATCGGGGCTCATTTACTAATGGTCTGCGGACCGCACAAACAAAGGATATTCTGACGCTTTCTGATTTGCGCTGCATTTAAAAGGGGATCGTGTCGCACGCGTTCGGATTTTGTCGCAATTGCGTCGGCTTTCATGTGACAGAAATCGGGGGGGGGGGGGGGGCGGTCCGTCAGACGATCCGACTGATTCGGACTAAGCGCAGGATTTAAGTTTACAATTGCGCTGCAAGACAATTCACTTACATGCACCGGAAAGAAGATGGTGAACTCCGGCGGACCTGAGTGGGGAGCGACACATGCAGGATCTCGGGCGCACAATCTACGTGAATCGCGGCACAATGCATGATCGTCAGACATTCCGGATCGGGGATCGCGACATGGACAGACTAAGTAAATGTGCCCCATTGAGTATGGAAGTGTGGATCTATTCACTGGAGAACATTGAGTGAGTTGGTGCCTTAGAAGAGAGCTTGTAAGGGGTTAAAGTAGAGCTTTGCAATCAGTGACCATATTGTAGCTGGCCTAAAATGGGTTGGGGCACAATGTAGATAGGACATAAGAAATAGCTGTAATCATTTATTCCGAATTCTTCCTTATTTTTACACTTCTACAGAAAGGTCCAATATGGCATTCAACTGCGACAATGTTGTATGTGGTACTCTAATCCTTTGTATAGGTATCCAAAATAGTTGCAATTCAAGATAATATGAAGAAAAAGGGATGGCATGCACCAATCTTAGGCTGCATTCACATTAACGTGTGCCCGCCAAACCATAGCACGGTGGGAACACGGCAGAACCAGAGGGAGGAGGAGGGGGTGAGCGCTCACCCCTGCCCCTCTCCATAGAGGAACATGGCGCAAAGCACCGTATTCCGAGAAAGGATAGCACATGTCCTATATTTTTCATGGGGTACGGAACGGTACTTTCGCGGCACCGTACCACTCCCGTAGTGGCGCTGAGCGCCCGTTGGCATCTATGGGGGACGTATATAGACTGTATATACGTTGGACGTATATAGTTCCTCCATACGGCAGTGTGGATGCAGCCTTAAGATATATTTTGTGAATCATAAAATCAAACTATTTAAGCTCCATTTTGTGACTAATGACATTGAGTTTTGTTACATTCATTTATTTTTAGCATTATGGTTTTTTGTATCAGACATTTATATTCCTGGAATACAATTTTAATGTTATTAAAGTTTTCAATAGCAACCTGGCAGGGATAGCAGGTAAAATACTTGGTATAAACAGTAGATTTTAATATATTTGTGATTCCTATACTGTGATATGTAAAATAAGGCAAGCTGCATTTTGTCAGTTCCCCGGATACCAATAAAAGCCTTTATCTTAGCCGGTGTCAGACTGAAGTGGGTCATCAAGTGACAGCTCCGGAGATGTGTGTGCAAGATAGCCCTGGCCTACAGCACAGATGCCAAGTGTTTACTTTGTGACTATATCATCTTATACTCCAGAGTGTTATCATTGTAAATTGCTTCCAATTAATGTGTGTTTATCTCCAGCAGGGATTCTGAAATGGCTGACCAATACTGAGCAAGTATATTATCTGTGACTTATTCCCTCACTATCAGCAATAAAGTCATAACAATCTCCAGGTCCACAGCAAAAATAGTAATGGACGGATTTGACAAAGCATTATCTGATAGGATATCCCCTGGAGGTTGCCAATGCACTATATTAATAAGTAATTTTATTTTTATGTTTTCTATCTATATTTGTGTTATAATATGCCACAGGGGCGGTAAATGGAATGTATCATTAGAAAATAACATTAATAAATAATAGATATTCCAGCTCTCGAACTCCTTACTATCGATATATTAATAATAACATCAATAAGTATAAAGTATTATTAAAGTTTCACAAATGTGGCACATGAGATATTAATGTCTGGAGTGTAAATGGGACTTTTTAGTAAAAAGTCACAAATTTGGGTTTTGCCCATGCCAATAAGGAACTGGAGTGGATTGGTGGTTTTCTGAAAAGTCTGTCCATCAACTTTGAAATCACTTGACCAACATAAAGTTGTCAGACGTGAAAAATGCTGTGAGTTGGCAAAAAGTTGCAAATTTTGCTCAAAACAGCACATACAATTATGAGACATTTTGATGACAGAAAACTAGTGTGTGTAATGGTGGGGAGCAGGATATAAGTTAAATTATCAAGATACATCTATTAAATGTTCTGCACCCCTTTATTGATATGTAAAGTGAAGCCTCCTGTCTTTTACCTCATCAGCCACACATTCCTGTCCATAACATAAATGCAAATTGAGGGTCATGTGATCTTTATCTTGTCATGAGCAATCACCCTGCCATGAGCAATCACCCTGCCAATCAGCCTTTTTAAGTCAACTATTTTTAGCAAGGCTTTTCCTATACATTTTCATGCACTTTTTCTAGTTACAGGTATATACGAAAGTGAGTGACTATGTACTGTACAATGTAAACCTTTGACAGTGACTTTTGAATTGCAGGGAACAAATGTTCCTGGCTTTCTGCCTAATCCCCACTGCTGCCACTGTCACAGCTACATCCATTTCCTATGGGTATAATTGAAGACACACTCTTTCCAGTAAATGCAAATAACATGCCCTAGAAAATCCTAGTGGAATATTGTAAAGGGTCAAATTTAACACCTAGCCACTCGGTTCTTGACTGCTACTATAAGTCTGAGTCATATATGTCAGTTGGGGGTGATCTGATCATTCCTTTATGACTATTGTGTGCATGATCATGATTAACCTCAGAATGCCAAGCCACTTGATGGTATTTGATTACAAAAAGGGTATTTAGTCACTGTGTGGTTGCATTATTTTAACGTGTGAAACACATTTAGGCTTCCTTAAAGGGGTTTTCCAGGAATCCTAAAAAATCCCTAGTGTTACTGGTGGGGGTGACTAAAAAAGATAAAAAGTGCATGTACCCTGCTCTGGCTGCCAGTTTCATCATTCTGGTGATATTCAACCTTCCAAACTTCACTCCATGGTTGACACAAAGTGGGCCCTGTGACCCCTGGTACATGTGGCCGAGCTATCAGTGCCGAGACTGGAAGAGAACGGGAATGCTGGAACCAGTAGCTGAAGAGGGGAGCTATACTTTCTAATTTTGGGTCACCTCTGTCTCTGCCCGAAGGTGGTTTTAAAGATTTTTTGGAATTCCTATGACATAGATTTCTACAAACACTTTGTTTCCATAAGCTTACCTCATCCACGTTTTCAAAGGCATTGATGATATCATATGGTAAGCATGACAATAAGTCAATGACAAACCATGTTTTCAAGTAGTTCATTCTTATAAGTTTGGGATCAGAAATAACTTCTCCTCCAGGTCCAACAAAAGTTGTATGAAAGTTCAAAACTATATCAACAAGGAAAATAACATCCACCACACTGTCCAGCACCAGCCAGGCAATGTTGTTCTGCTTTGTCTTGAAGGAGACGTTGTAAGGAACCATGATTGCCGTGTAGAAGGTAAGTATTAGGATCACCCAGTCCCAGGTGGTCTTGAAAGCACAATAGTGCAGTATAATGTGTGGTGGTGTTTTTGGTGCTTCTTGTTTGTATTGAGGGAGGATGTCTGATCCAAGCTGGAGAACCTGCATGAGATAAGAAACCATATGAAGCATTTGTAAAATAACATTTCTGTTTGTTTCTGAATAATTCAGATTTTCAGGACTACTGGACCTGATGGCTGTACTCTATAGGTTCACTACCTTAGCCATTTATATAGCTTATTTATCCTGAATTTATACATTGATGCAGTCTGTCTAATTTCCATACACCCTTGTTACATTTTTCCACTAAGAACCCTTATCAGTAGGCAAAATATATCAGTCCCATAGAAGTAAATAGAGTAGTGGCTCACTATTTTGTATTAATTTGTGGCACTTGCACACCCAACAGATGGACCCCCAGCAATTAGACACTCGATCCTTAAAAACTATGCACAGTAGATAAGTGTCATTTGTCTAGAGACTTCTCTGATAAGGACATCAAGGGTCCCTATCCAGAGGTATCCAACAGTACAATAGATATCTGAAGTATCAAACACTATTCTGCTCAGCAAACCTGTCTTATCTATACAACTTGGTAAACATCATACGGGACATGAGACAGTTTATTACTGTTCTCATAAAAAGGAAATACAATACTGCCACAGTTCTAGATTCTTGAAGATTAGATGTTTTATCATGTGCCAGTGAACCAGTTTTCCATTATTGCAAATAAAGATTTGTTTATATGGATTATTCAGAGTGATAAAAACCACACATTGTTCAGGCAGTCATGCTTGATGTTTCCGCTCTTTGATGTAAGTCTAAAATAAGCCCAAACAGTGTGCACATCGGTAGAATAACAGTAAATGGAAAATTAAGCTCTGTCTTTCTATCTATCATGAATCTTTTATATATATATATATATATATATATATATATATATATATATATATATCTATCAAGAATTCACATTACATTTATAGTTGAACAAAAAAATCAACATGCATTAATATATTGTGGTCATGCCATCACCATCTGAATTCCATCAAGAATTTCTTGTGACTCTATTTCCAAGTACAACAATGTATGGTACATTAACCAATCCTGGTATTTATGAACAAAAAACAACATTTTAATAATGTCAATAAATTCTCTAACATCCTTGTAACTCTCCAAACCCTGAATTTCATGCTGAATTTCTTGCGACTACATTTCTATCAGAATCATCAACCCCAATCTCTTGCATTCAGCAATAGCACTTTGCTGCACGTAGCGCATAAGGAACACAACAGTCAGTGATTTTATCCCATAAATTCTTTGCTCATGTCACAACCTCTTGCAGTATCTACATGATCTACTAATACTAATGTATGGTGTGTGGGGAGCTGCAGCATTGGCTGTCCCTAGTTCTAATTTTCAAGGGGTGACCATATATTTCTAAGCTTGAACAAAAAATTGTAATAGGTCTTACTTTTAGGGAAACACAGAAATCTATTTATCTATCTAAAAACAATCAAAATGAAAAAGGATCCTGAATAGGGTCTGAAATAAAGTACCCACCAATTTTTAAAGTAAAGGGGTGTTCCATTTTCGGCAAATTAATGTTATTGCTTGTATGATAAAAAGTTATACAATTTTCCAATATACTTTCTGTATCAATTCCTCACCGTTTTCTAGATCTCTGCTTGCTGTCATTCTATAGGAAGCTTCTATGTTTACTTCTAGTGCACAGAAATCTGACCATGGTCACACAGGTGCACGGCCCGTTATACCACACAGCTCTGATTAATCTCTGATACTAACGAGCCACGCACCTGTGTGACCACGGTCAGATTTCTGTCCACTAGAAGTAAACATAGAAGTTTTCTATAGAATGACAGCAAGCAGAGATCTAGAAAACTGCAAAGAATTGATACAGAAAGTGTATTGGAAAATTGTATAACTTTTTTTTGATACAAACAATAACATTTATTTGCCGAAATGGGAATACCCCTTTAACTCTTGGAGGCAGCCTCATTTTTTTTATCTATCTATCTATCTATCTATCTATCTATCTATCTATCTATCTATCTATCATTTATTAAATCAATTATTTATCTATATCACGTATCTTCCTATCTATCCATCCATGTAGCTAAAATGTCTATATCTATGTAATATATATTTGTCACTAATCTATTAACAAATCTACATTTATATATTTCTTTACTATTTTTTTCTTTACTAACTTTGTGTATATGTTGTAACTAGAGATGAGCAAGCACTAAAATGCTCGGGTGCTCGTTATTCGAGACGAACTTTTCCAGATGCTCGAGTGCTCGTCTCGAATAACGAGCCCCATTGAAGTCAACGGGAGACCCGAGCATTTTTTTAATAAAACTGAACAGTAAAAGAACAGTGCAAAAAAAAAATTCCAGATGTTTGCAGATGTTTTACTTGTAAGAACACATTGAAATAACACTATTCTTCACTTTGCAGGTGTTCGCGCGTGTCTCCCGCTAAGTTAGGAGATGTGCACGAACATCTGGAATGTGAAGAATAGTGTTCTTTCAATGTGTTCTGCACTTAAATGGTCCTGTGTTCACTGTTTTTAATGTTTTAATTCTATTCTTCACATTGCAGGTGTGCGCGCGTGTCTCCCGATGCTAATACTCGACCAAGCAGTATACTCGGACGAGTATACTCGCTCATCTCTAGTTGTAACCCTTATTCTTGGTTTTACTGTATATTTATCTATCTAACCATTAGGCACTCAACATAAGTCCTTCCTGTATACAACACAAAAAGATGTCCATACAAATTGATGCTGAGATTATATCAGGTTAGTTTAATAAATGTCAACCATTACCTGGAATTTTATCTCTCACTATAGAGTCTCAGGAGACAGTCACCCCCCCCCCCCCCCACTACAGACGCCTACAGGAATCTCAGTGTAGCTACCCCCAGGGATGGCTGTGCTTCAGTAAGAACATCAAACAACTTTCTATTTTAGGGACTGTTTATCTAGAGAAGAAAAATCAACAAATATATGGATTTGGGTTGCTCGGTTACATATTAACATTTATGGATGGAGCTGCGAACACGTCTAAGTGGATGACAGACACCCTTGCCTTTAAGTAAAAAGAGCTACTTTTATCTTACATTTTGATTAGGTTCCAAAGGCTAACAACACGCAGTGAATTATTAATTGGGGCAATCTAAGGATCTCATCAGTGCATGAATCATGCAGTACAGGACAGTCCATGTCCTATTACACACTATGCGCAAGGCAGGCTCGAAGCGTAACCTTACCCCAGGGGGGATTAATTACAGATGTGCAAAGAAAAGGATGTCATATCAATCTACCAAACACAAAGAATTTGGAGAAAGTGCTAAATTATCTGATGTGCCTTAAACTGTTACAAAACTGTTGTCAGGAAAGCGAAGGTTAAATCTACAAAATAACCTTAAAAAAAACTATTTCTGAAAGCGGCAAAGAAAACCGAGGTGTCTCTCCGAGTCATAGCATGTAAACTAAAGCTTTTATACCTCACAAAGACACTAATTTTAGAAAGGCAATCAAAAATTATTGTTATTGTAATTAGGCACAGGCGTGCAATAAAGAACCTTTGTACTACCGGGAAAACGTGTTTGAAGTGAATTGGACTAGAAACCTCTCATAATAAATAGAAAAAAATATCAAATGCATTAATTGTTCTGCAATTGTATTTAGGCTGAAATAACCAATGAACACATAGAAAAATGTAACACTAAGGATTAGTTTTCATGGCTGAGGATTATAGACTCACGTAAAGAGTATAACCCACCTTAGAAGACCTACAGAATCGGTGTATTTTTGGGCAGCCTATTTTAATGGGAACCATGCAATACCTTATTTCCCCTGTGGTGGTGCTGAAGGGGGATATTACAATTGATCAGCGGATATTTCAGGAGCAGGACTCACTGGGGCAGAAATATTAAGGTAAATGTTCTAGTATATGTGCCATACTGGTCTACCTATTCTACACCAGATCCTTGACCAACAAGTGGTAAAGGGTGGTGGCTTTCATAAGGGGCTATAGTTTAAAATGTGGCAATGTGCTCCAATATGTATGTGCAAGATTCAGAAATAGCTGAAAGTTTCTTTGTAACATGTCAGGCTAAATTTACATCATGTATTTGTGATATTTAAAATTTATATGCTAGGAGAGCTACACTGAACTTATTCCTAGATATATAGTGGCATGATGAAGGCATCCTTAATGCCTCTGTACACAAAGTAGAGTTTCCATCCTTCAGAAAATACAGAATATAAAGACACAGCAAGCTATGTCTTTCCATACTGCTTCTTCCTTCTGACAACCATGTTCATGCAGCGGAGGCTATAACAGCCTATGTGGGACGGATGTACAGTGTTGCATCCATCCACCACCCTCCACTGAATGTATGCCCAGGGATGTCTCCAGTTGCTACTGATGTTCACTCCTCCTGCCACTTTCATCAGCATATATTGGGATACATACATTGGGAATCAGCCTATCATATCCTTACATCAGAGGGCTTCAGAATGATGGGAACATAGCCTTAATAAGTGATTAAACCAATACCATATGAGTGTTCTCAGATGTTGATACTTTTTATTGGCTAACCAGTAGCTCTCTAACTGCAAAAGATATTGAAAAATTGTGTCACTCCTTCAGCTCATAGGTAATATAAAAACAAGGCAGATTAAAGTCTTCTAATATTAGTTACTGTAATAAATCATGTGCATTACAACACTGTGTAGAATGAGGTTGCACTTGTCCTAGACGCTATCAATGACTATGATCAAATCAGCAAACCTAACAAAAAGTGTCTACCATACAAAGTTCATCAGACTACTGAAGCGTTTCGTGAAAATTATGAAAACCTAAAGTTTCATTTCTTTAAATTATAGTCTAGTTTACATGATAATGTTGGACTCTTGGTTGCCATTTCTATGGTATGGAATATCTAAGCATGGAGATCCACAGTCTTTATTAGAGTCAGAGAGAAATTTAGGTAACTCAATAGATGGTTCTTTGTGCTTTGATTTCTAGGCAAAGGAAATTCCCAAGCAAAGGAATCATATATGATGCCTTATCTAATGGAATTGTGGTATTTCTCCTTGGAAATCCTCAAATAATAATTAATAACATATCATTAGAGTACAAAACAATTGTGGTTTCTGCAACCTGTTACATTCCATTAATTATTTTTTGTTTTAGCTAATAGAATACTTTTATTAAAACACTGGAATTCTGATAGTATACAATTCAGATTTTATCATAGAAATAATGGGAGAAACACGTTGTGGAGCAGTACTTCCTTCACAGAGGATCTGCTGAATCTGTCTGGCCACTGACCTACTTCAGTGCTTCAGTTTCTCTACTTAATAAGTAATTAAGCTGTGAACTTTGTGAAGTGTCTCTTTAAGTACCTGGCCTTACAGTGGCCTTCAAAATGCAAATATAGAGATCCATCAAAAACAATTGGTGGTTTGAGAGAAAGAACAGAAATGGTGACAGTAAAAGATAAAATCAACACCCCATGAAGTCAAGTGCTAGGTGTTGGATCTCCTGCAATATGATATTGATGAGATATTCTTATAATGAGTAATACTTTTAACCTGAAAACCCTTTAATTGGATTAAATCTACATTTAAAGGCAATGTTTCTCAATGCCTGCCTCTGCCATCTTGGTTTCTATGAGTGAGGTCTCATCCTCACAAGGTGTTGACATTATCAATTCCAGTGCTACTGATCAGTCATGCGAAGTATGGTACAGAACTCATTAATGTCCAGATACTAGGATTTATATGCTAAGTGGCTTACTTCATTATGAAGAACCTAATCCATTTCATACATATCACCTGCTTCTATGCAGTTTTCACTACAAAAAGTACAGCCTACAATGGGCTCGGAAAGTGTTTAGACCCTTTGAAATTTTTCACTCTTTGTTTCATTGCAGCCAATTTTTTTTTGCTCGTTAATTTATTGAACAATAATAACATGGTCATAATTATTTAGACCCTTTGCTGTGACACTTACATTTAACTCACATGCTGTCCATTTCTTTCTGATCTTCCTTGAGATCTACTCCTTCATTGGAGCCCAGCTATGTTTGAATAAACTGATTGGACTTAATTAGGAAAGGCACATGTCAGAGCACATGAGAACACAAGAGGTCTAAGGAACTGCCCAAAGAGCTCAGAGACATAAATGGGGCAAGGTACATATCTAGCCAAGGTTAGACTGGGCTGGGTTAGCCTGGGCTGAAGGTTGACCTTGCAACAAGATAATGACCATAAGCACACAGCTAAAATAAAGCAGTGGCTTCAGAATCTGTGACCATTCCCGACTGGCCCAGCCAGAGCACTGACCTAAACCCAATTGAGCATCTCTGGAGAGACTTGAAAATTTCTTCTACCAACATTTACCATCCGACCTTAGGGAACTAGAGAAGGATCTGCAAAGAAGAACCAGCGGATCCCCAAATCCAGGTGTGACAAACTTGCTTTGTCATTCTGAAGAAGACTCATAGGGGCATATTTATCAGGACCCCTGCGCACCGCCAGTGGCGCAGAGGCCCTGAAATAATCGCAAATGCAAATGCACGAGCGCCAGCGTATGATAAATATCCCCCATAGTATTCTTCCTCAAAAGCTGGTTCTACCCAATACTGAACAAAAGGGGATGAATACTTATGACCATGTGATATTTGAGTTTTTCTTGTTTAATAAATTAGAAAAAATATTGACATGGGATGCAGAGTGTACATTAATGAACAAAGAAAATTACTTTTTTGATCTTACCAATTGGCTGCAATCAAACAAAGAATGAAAAATGTAAAGGGGTCTGAATACTTTCGGTACCCACCGTAAGTATTATAACTAATGTACTTGACCATTAAACGCAAAGAAGCAACATAGGAGAAGAAACAAATAAACTCTTACTTCGGCTAATCTGGAATGTTTGTGGACCACCTCGGCTTTGTTCATAGGAGTCAACTGCTGCAAAACACTGCGACTGTTCGTCAATGCACGGGTTAAACGGGCAAATTTTGTCCATCCTTTAAAGAAAACAAAAATAGTAATGGTAATTTATGAATATCTTTGAGCATTGGTAAATACCAATTCTGCAAATATGTTAAATAAGTTAGGACTTATCAGATGCTTCAGCTGTGAGTCAATAATACATGAAATCATACTATAGCAATCCCTCGTATATTGCATTTAGCTGTAAGGACCAGTTAAGAAAATTCTCCAATGTGATAGTTGTTTGTAGCCACTCATTAAAGAAGGTCTTCAAAGAGATCATATATTATACCACTATTTTAATCAACACTTTAAGATAGTACTAATCCCAAATATATTTTAGACAACTTAATGCATCCTTTTCACATCCTTAATAAATTTATAATTGTCATTTTACAACCTTCATGCAAGTGCGGCTGTGAGAGATGAAATTATTTTTATGTTCTTCATTTTCTTTTAAAAATTCTTCATTTACAATTAATTTATCAGCAAAACTTTCCCTGGAAAAATCAAAATAAAAGAAATCTGCCATCAAAGTCAAGAATGATAAACCAATGACAGCCACTGTAATCTTCTTATATGTATTATCCATGACCTCTTTCCTTCTAAAATCAACATAAAAAAATATGCTAATGAAGCATCCTGGGGGTATTACCAGAGCCCCTCTGTGTCTTAGCATCACAGGCTAATACACTGTGCAAGGAGCATGCCCCCCCTTCCACTGTGGACTGAAAATTCCTCTACTGCTGTGAGATTACATCAGGCACGGGGAGTTGGAAGTGCTGAAGGAGCAGGAGAGGAGGTGGAGATAGTGTAACAGCCAGTGAAACTACAGCACGTTGGGACTTTGTATGACACTTCCCCCAAGCCCTTCTGGATCATTCAAATACTTTTAAAAGTTGATTTTAGAAGGAAATAAATATAAGTAGATTACCACAGTCACAGTGCCTGGATCTATGAGTAAGTGTCCCTGGTTTATCAGGATGGATTTGGAAAGCAGTTTTCCAGATTTCCTGCAAATAGTTTTTTCCAGGCTCAAATATTGATGATATATCCCAGTGATGGCGAACCTATGGCACCTGTGCCAGAGGTGGCGCTCAGAGCCCTCTCCAAGGACACTCATGCCACCCCAGCACAGTTCATAAGACAGGACTCAACCCTTCTTCAATATGATGAAGCCTAAGATGTGGTGTGCTCAGTGATATTTTAAAGCAACACATCCTTGGCTGCCTGGAACAACAGAACGAGCATTTGCATTGGGGCTCCTTCTCTGGGCCCCACATTTCTTCCTTTTCTGGGGAACCTGGGGGGTCAGTGGGGGTTATTTACTAAGGGCCAGAATAGCTCTTTTTCGTCGGGTTTCCCGAAGATTACTGCGCCAAATTGCCCCGTGTTTTTGGCGCATGTGATCGGATTGTGCCACCCGACGGATTCGGAAAAAATGCAGTATTTTAAAAAAAAACCTGTGTCGCTTGACACGCGCTTACCTGCACCCAGGATAGGATGGTAAACTCCGGCGGACTTCAGCGGAGCAGCGACACCTGGTGGACATTGGGTGCACTACCTTAGTGAATCGCCGGAAGACCTGAATCCTTGACCGAGAGAACACGCCGCTGGATCGCGACAGGACCGGGTAAGTAAATGTGCCCCAATATTTCTCTTTCTACTTTGCACTTTATTGGTGTCCACTGGACACCAATACGATTGAAAACTATGACAAAGCAGGAAGCAATAAGTTACTTCTTGAATTGCAATGTTGGCATTTTACGATAAATAAGTAGGTTTTAGCTGTAGTTTGGGCACAGGGTTTCTAAAAGGTTTATCATCACTGACCTACCTATAAAGATTTCCTTTATCCCATTTTGTGCAATCCTATGTCTGTTATCACTGGAAATATATCCAGAAATTTGCTGTAGAATTTTAAGTATGATCACAATTGACTATATAGTGATCATTAATTATTTAACATTGTAATGTAAAATAATTTCTACCCATGTACTGAGATTAGAGATGAGCGAACATGCTCGTCCGAGCTTGATGCTCGTTCGAGCATTAGCGTACTCGAAACTGCTCGTTGCTCGGACGAATACTTCGCCCGCTCGAGAAAATGGCAGCTCCCGCTGTTTTGCTTTTTGGCGGCCAGAAACAGAGCCAATCACAAGCCAGGAGACTCTGCACTCCACCCAGCATGACGTGGTACCCTTACACGTCGATAGCAGTGGTTGGCTGGCCAGATCAGGTGACCCTGGGATAGACTAGCCGCTGCCCGCGCTGCTCGGATCATTCTGTGTCTGGATGCCGCTAGGGAGAGAGCTGCTGCTGGTCAGGGAAAGCGTTAGGGTGTTCTATTAGCTTACTGTTAGGCAGGAGTGATTCTCCAAGAACCCAACAGCCCTTCTTAGGGCTACAATAACGTTCTACTTTTTTTTTTTTTAATTTGCATCTAGTACCATTTTGTGAGGAATTAGCAGGGGGACTTGCTACCGTTGTGTTTAGCTCTTAGTGGCACACATATCCACCTCAAACACCAAAGTGGGAAAATTTATTAGGGGTTGGATTTCAATTAGGCACAGTCTGCCATTTTTCCTTTTTTATTTTACGTTTATTTTGTTTAATAACTCAGTGTCATCTCATCTGGCATAGTAGTGTGCTTTCATACTTGGCTAGAAAATAGCCATAGGAGAATCCAAACGGCTTACTTACGCCTACAGTAGCGTTATATATATTTCATTTCTGGTTGATCTGCTGGTGGCTGTACTTGCTGCAGTGCATCTACTAGCCAATTGTGAGCAATTTGTAGTCAGACTTGCGACCGCTGTGTTTTGCGCTTAGTGACGCACATATCCATTGCAAAGACCGAAGTGGGAAAATTTAGTAGGGGTTGGATTTCAATTAGGCACAGTCTGCCATTTTTCCTTTTTTATTTTACGTTTATTTTGTTTAATAACTCAGCGTCATCTCATCTGGCATAGTAGTGTGCTTTCATACTTGGCTAGAAAATAGCCATAGGAGAATCCAAACGGCTTACTTACGCCTACAGTAGCGTTATATATATTTCATTTCTGGTTGATCTGCTGGTGGCTGTACTTGCTGCAGTGCATCTACTAGCCAATTGTGAGCAATTTGTAGTCAGACTTGCGACCGCTGTGTTTTGCGCTTAGTGACGCACATATCCATTGCAAAGACCGAAGTGGGAAAATTTAGTAGGGGTTGGATTTCAATTAGGCACAGTCTGCCATTTTTCCTTTTTTATTTTACGTTTATTTTGTTTAATAACTCAGTGTCATCTCATCTGGCATAGTAGTGTGCTTTCATACTTGGCTAGAAAATAGCCATAGGAGAATCCAAACGGCTTACTTACGCCTACAGTAGCGTTATATATATTTCATTTCTGGTTGATCTGCTGGTGGCTGTACTTGCTGCAGTGCATCTACTAGCCAATTGTGAGCAATTTGTAGTCAGACTTGCGACCGCTGTGTTTTGCGCTTAGTGACGCACATATCCATTGCAAAGACCGAAGTGGGAAAATTTAGTAGGGGTTGGATTTCAATTAGGCACAGTCTGCCATTTTTCTTTTTTTATTTTACGTTTATTTTGTTTAATAACTCAGTGTCATCTCATCTGGCATAGTAGTGTGCTTTCATACTTGGCTAGAAAATAGCCATAGCAATAGGATAGCATTGTTTGGTTTTAAAAACTCAAAAACACAAAAAAAAACAAAAAACACAAAAAAAAGTAAAAAAAAAATTAAAGTTATAACTCTCATTTTAAAAATGTTTAACCCGAGGGCTAGGGGTAGAGGACGAGGGCGGGGACGTGGGCGTCCAACTACTGCAGGGGTCAGAGGCCGTGGTCCTGGGCGGGGTGAGACACCACCTGCTTATGAGGGAGCAGGGGAACGCCGCAGAGCTACACTCCCTAGGTTCATGTCTGAAGTTACTGGGACTCGTGGTAGAGCACTGTTGAGGCCAGAACAGTGCGAACAGGTGATGTCGTGGATTGCTGACAATGCTTCGAGCAATTTGTCCACCAGTCAGTCTTCCACGCAGTCCACCCATGTCACCGAAATCGCCACTCCTCCAGCTCCTGCACCTCAGCCTCCTCCCCCCCAGTCTGCCCCCTCCCAGGAAAATTTGGCATTTGAACCGGCATACTCTGAGGAACTGTTTTCTGGACCCTTCCCACAGTCACAAACCACTTGTCCGGTTGCTGCTGAGCAATTTTCCGATGCCCAGGTTTTCCACCAGTCACAGTCTGTGGGTGATGATGACCTTCTTGACGTAGTGGAAGTGTGTAAAGAGGTGTTCGACGATGAGGAGACACGGTTGTCAGACAGTGGGGAAGTTGTTGTCAGGGCAGGAAGTCCGAGGGGGGAGCAGACTGAGGGATCGGAGGATGATGAGGTGACAGACCCAAGCTGGGTTGAGAGGCCGGGTGAACACAGTGCTTCTGAGACGGAGGAGAGTCCTCTACCAGAACAGGTTGGAAGAGGCAGTGGTGGGGCCAGACGGAGAGGCAGGGCCAGAGCTGGTGCATCAGCGCCAAATGTGTCAACTAGTGAAGCTCCCGTGGCGAGGGCTCTTGCGGCGAGGGCTAGATCTTCAGAAGTCTGGAGGTTCTTTAAGGAAACACCGGATGACCGACGGACTGTGGTGTGCAACATTTGCCAAACCAGGCTCAGCAGGGGTTCCACCACTACTAGCTTAACTACCACCAGTATGCGCAGGGATATGAATGCTAAACACCCCACTCAGTGGCAACAAGCCCGTTCACCTCCGGCCGTGCACACCACTGCTCCTTCCCCTGTGTCAGCTGATAGTCAGCCCCCTGCCCAGGACCCTGCCACAAAAACCCCATCGTCGCCTCCACGATCCTCCACAGCATCCACCAGCGTTCAGCTCTCCATACCCCAGACGCTGGAGCGGAAACGCAAATATAGTGCAACCCACCCGCACGCCCAAGCCCTTAATGTGCACATCTCCAGATTGCTTAGCCTGGAGATGCTGCCCTATAGGCTAGTAGAGACCGAGGCCTTTCGCAACCTCATGGCGGCGGCCGCCCCTCGGTATTCGGTCCCCAGCCGCCACTACTTTTCCCGATGTGCCGTCCCAGCCCTGCACCAGCACGTGTCAGACAACATCATCCGTGCCCTGACCAACGCCGTTTCTGACAAGGTCCACCTGACCACGGACACATGGACGAGTGCTGCCGGGCAGGGCCACTATATATCGCTGACGGCACATTGGGTTAACTTGGTGGAGGCTGGGAGCGAGTCTGACCCTGCGGCTGGTCATATACTGCCGACGCCGAGGATTGCGGGGCCTACCTCGGTCCAGGTGTTTCAGGCCTACTATGCCTCCTCCTCCTCCCACCCCTCCTCCACCTCCTCCTCCGAACTACCATCCGTGGGCACGGCGCCATCAGTCGGTAGCTCTAGGCACAGCAGCAGTGCCGTCGCTAAGCGACAGCAGGCGGTGCTCAAACTGCTGAGCCTAGGCGATAAAAGGCACACCGCCCAAGAGCTATTACAGGGCATCACGGCGCAGACTGATCTGTGGCTGGCACCGCTGAACCTGAAGCCAGGCATGGTTGTGTGTGACAACGGCCGTAACCTGGTGGCGGCTCTGCAACTCGGCAGACTGACACATGTGCCATGCCTGGCCCATGTGTTAAATCTGATAGTTCAGCGTTTCCTCAAGACATACCCTAATCTGTCTGATTTGCTCACGAAGGTGCGCCGCATCTGTGCGCATTTCAGGAAGTCCAGCACAGATGCTGCCACTCTCTGGGCAGCGCAGCGCCGCCTCCAACTGCCCGCTCACCGACTGTTGTGCGACGTGCCCACGAGGTGGAATTCAACACTGACCATGTTATCCAGAGTTTACCAGCAGCGCCGAGCGATTGTAGACTGCCAGATGTCAACTTCCACCAGAACTGGTAGTCAGGTCAGTCAGCTTCCTCAAGTCTACAATGAGGAGTGGACGTGGATGTCTGATATCTGTCAGGTGCTGAGTAACTTTGAGGAGTCAACACAGATGGTCAGTGGCGATGCCGCCATCATCAGCCTCACCATCCCGCTGCTTGGCCTGTTGAAAAACTCTCTGATCAGCATGAAGTCGGAAGCTTTGCGCTCGTCACAAGAGACGGGGGAAGAAGATTCCCTTGTTGATAGCCAAAGCACCCTCAGGTCTGTTTCTCAGCGCATATCGGAGGAGGTGGAGGTGGAGGAGGATGAGGAGGAGGAGAATGTTGGCGAGACACAAGAGGGGACCATTGTTGAGTCCTTCACTGTTCAGCGTGTATGGGCAGAAGAAGAGGAGTTGGAGGAGTTGGAGGAGGAGGAAATGGACAGTCAGGCCAGTGAGGGGAGTGAATTCTTACGCGTTGGTACTCTGGCGCATATGGCAGATTTCATGCTAGGCTGCCTATCCCGTGACCCTCGCGTTCAAAGAATTTATTCCAGCACCGATTACTGGGTGTTCACTCTCCTGGACCCACGGTACAAGCAAAATCTTTCCACTGTCATCCCTGCAGAGGAAAGGAGTGTGAGAATGCATGAATACCAGCAGGCCCTGGTGCACAAGCTGAAACAGTATTTCCCTTCTGACAGCGCTAGCGGCAGAGTGCGTAGTTCTGCGGGACAAGTAGCGAGGGAGAGTAGGCGAGCAGGCAGCTTGTCCAGCACTGGCAAGGGTACGCTTTACAAGGCTTTTGCCAGCTTTATGTCACCCCAGCAAGACACTGTCACCTGTCCCCAGTCTCGGCAGAGTAGGGCTGATCTTTACAGAAAGATGGTGAGGGAGTACGTAGCTGACCATACCATCGTCCTAAATGATCACACAGCTCCCTACAACTACTGGGTTTCAAAGCTGGACATGTGGCACGAACTGGCGCTGTACGCCTTGGAGGTTCTTGCCTGCCCTGCCGCTAGCGTCTTGTCCGAGCGGGTTTTCAGTGCAGCTGGTGGCATCATCACCGATAAGTGTACACGCCTGTCGACTGACAGCGCTGACAGGCTGACGCTTATTAAGATGAATAAAGCCTGGATTTCTCATAATTTCCAATCTCCACCAGGTGAAGGAAGCTCAACCTGAATAATTGATCCACTCCTCCTCCTCCTCATTTTCCTCCTTCTCCTCCTCTTTGTACAGTAAAGCAGAGGAAACTGGCTATTTTTTGACAGGGCCCACTGGCTCTAGCTATAGTACTTTATGCATTTAATTTTTCTGGAGGGCCACCTACCCGGTCCTCTGTTTTAAACAATTTTTGGGAGTGCCACATACAGGCACTCAATCTATTCAATTTTTCTGGAGGGCCACCTACCCGGTCCTCTGTTTTAAACAATTTTTGGGAGTGCCACATACAGGCACTCAATCTATTCAATTTTTCTGGAGGGCCACCTACCCGGTCCTCTGTTTTAAACAATTTTTGGGAGTGCCACATACAGGCACTCAATCTATTCAATTTTTCTGGAGGGCCACCTACCTGCTCCTCTGGTTTGAAAATTTTTTTGGACTGCCACATACAGGCACTCAATCTATTCCATTTTACTGGAGGGCCACCTACCTGCTCCTCTGGTTTGAAAAATTTTTGGGACTGCCACATACAGGCACTATCCAAATTAAATTGTCTCCATAGCAGCCTCCACACGTTGTCTCCATTGCTACCTCCAAAAGTCGTCCATATAGCTGCCTCCATACATCGTCCCTTTATCAAACGAGGTGTGTCAGGCAGAAATTTGGGTTGTTTTCATGGATTCCACATCAAAGTTGTTAACTTTGTCGCCACCCTGCTGTGTTATCCACAAAATATACTGGCAAACTTTTATCATTTACCAATATTATTTCAGCGCTTCTTGCGCATCTGTTTACATTCCCCTCACCCGGCATATCCTAAACTTATAAGAACGCTACTACACTTGATCTTATACAAAAGGTTCTTAGAAGTGCTGTTTGGGGAGTAGCCTAGAGACAGGGGCTTGGATTGGCGAAAGCTCGCCTGGCAGCGGAGCGCCAGCTCCATGCGCATCATGCGCTTCTTGCGCATCTGTTTACATTCCCCTCACCCGCCATATCCCAAACTTGTAAGAACGCTACTACACTTAACTTGGTGCAGGCTGGGACCGAGTCTGACCCTGGGGCTGGTCATATACTGCCGTCGCAGAGAATTGCGGGGCCTACCTCGGTCCAGGTCTCAAAGGCCTACTATACCTCCTCCCAACCCTCCTCCACCTCCTCCTCCTCCGAATTACCATCCGTGGGCATGGCGCCATCAGTCGGTAGCTCTAGGCACAGCAGCAGTGCCGTCGCTAAGCGACAGCAGGCGGTGCTCAAACTGCTGAGCCTAGGCGATAAAAGGCACACCGCCCAAGAGCTATTACAGGGCATTCCACATCAAACTTGTTAACTTTGTCGCCACCCTGCTGTGTAATCCACAAAATATACTTGCAAACTTTTATCATTTACCGATATTATTTCAGCGCTTCTTGCGCATCTGTTTACATTCCCCTCACCCGGCATATCCTAAACTTATAAGAATGCTACTACACTTGATCTTATACAAAAGGTTCTTAGAAGTGCTGTTTGGGGAGTAGCCTAGAGACAGGGGCTTGGATTGGCGAAAGCTCGCCTGGCAGCGGAGCGCCAGCTCCATGCCAAGATCCAACTAACATAGTTTTAACTGCAGCACCTTTAATCTACTACTAGTTCACTGCCTCCATACATGGTCCCCTTATCAAACAAGCTGTGTCAGGCAGAATTTTGGGTTGTTTTCATGGCTTCCATGTTAACTTTGTCGCCACCCTGCTGTGTAATCCACAAAATATACTGGCAAACTTTTATCATGTACTGATATTATTTGAGCGCTTCTTGCTCACCTCCTTTGGTTCCTCTCTGCCACCCATTGGTTTGAAGCCTGAGTCCATTTAGGGTATGTCGCCATGACACTCTCTAGCCTGCTGCCGCTGCCTCTGCATGCCGTCCCCTATAGTGTCAGGGTCAATTATTGCATGTTTTAGATGCTATCTAGCTTCATTCTGTCACTCTGTCATGGCCATGCTGTTGCCCATAATTTTGGCATAATGGTGCGATTATGCAGCCTCAGAGGCATCCATGCATGCTGCCCCTGCTGTTTCCTGTCCATTTCCGTGGTGTTTCCATCCTTTTCTGAGGTTCCCAGGTGTTTGGCCAAGCTTCCCTGTGCAGAGCCTTGGTCCCCTTGAAAAATGCTCGAGTCTCCCATTGACTTCAATGGGGTTCGTTATTCGAGACGAGCACTCGAGCATCGGGAAAAGTTCGTCTCGAATAACGAGTACCCGAGCATTTTAGTGTTCGCTCATCTCTAACTGAGATCAAATGCCTTGAATGACCCGTGTTACAAAATACTTCATAGGATTTATAACTAACATCTGCTTGGGATTCAAGCTTACACAGGCTTAGTTCTGCAAAGGTTACACTTTTTTGCTTGTATTTTAGGTCAAAGAAGAGAAACTCTAGGAAAAATAGATAGATATCAGCTCCTCCATTTATTCCCATTAAATAGCTATAAAGCGATCCATGTAAGTAACCAAGTGGTGATTTCTGCAGTTTATTACAATGTTGTGGCTCAACAACTTGTCTGTTACATGACAGACGGAGATCTCTTGCCAGTAAAACAGCTTGTCTTACTAATGATCTTCCATAACAAAATAAATAAAATCTGGAATATCTATGATTAATTGGCAACAGATGAGCAAAATATTAGAAAATACAGAAGTAGCCGGAAGAGCTGAGTTTCCCATTTGTTAGGTAAGTTAATGATAATGAAATGAGTGAATATACATATTTCAAGGGCTTTTACGTGTTTTAGAAAGTATTTTTCAACACTAGTAAATGTAAAAAAAATCTAACAAAATAAAATGTTTAGCAGCCCCCACCCCACATACCACCTCCAGCCACATATGACCTCAGGGTTGGATGCAAACTGGATGCAATATGGTTGATGTCTATTACCCCGCATTTCTTTCTAGTGATCACATCTGATCGTCAGTGCTACATCATCTGAAGATCATCTACCAATAGTCACATGGTCTGGTATAGAGCTATCCTACGTAGTCCTCGACTATGCCTACTTACCGGTATGGTTCCTGCAGTTTCCTGTCTTATTTTCCAGCTACAAGATTCTCACTCTGAACTTGAATTTGACATCCTTGATATATACCTGGTGTAAGAGGTTCAAGACTCTGAATAATCTTTGGTATCTCATATGCAAGAATCCAAAATTGGATTCACATTAAACCTGTGCCAGTTTTCTTTAGAAAATTATAGTTAATGTGTTGGACCAAGGTGTCCCTGCCTCACTACGCCTAATTGTAAACCAGGGTTAAAATACCAAGGAAACACTATTTTCATGTGTTCTCCATGACCTAGGCAACTAAATTGGAATGCACAATAAATTGAAGCCCCAAAAAGGTTTTGATCCCAGTAGATACTTCCCCCTGCTTCTGGTTTGTTAATCCAAAATACTATAGTTTTCCCATTTTATTTTACACGATTGAGGATAAGTTTTATATCCTTTTGAGAAAATGTACAAATCTATTTTTCCGTCTGTAAAACCTGGTTCCCCAATAACGTTCATACTCATTTTTTTGTTACTTAAATGGACCATAGTTCAATTGATAATTATGAGCATGGAAACATGAACAACTCTAGACATTTCACTGAAAGTTATAGACTGGACCTTAAATAAATCTCTAGAGAGATCTGTGAAAATGATCCATGGTGGTCATAAGTTTAGCTTATTTGATATTAATACCCAATCAAGTATGTGTTGTATTGGAAATATTAGGATTGTGGTTTTGTGAGCTACAGAAAAGACATAATTGGAAATGTGAGCAGTAGATAAAAAAAACTATTCCAGCTTTTTGTTATTTGTCTGTATCTCTGGTTCTGTAGCGTGCAGAATGACTAGACTGATGCAATCAGAAAGATGAGATTCTTATCTTTAATTTAACACCAGTTTGTGTGAAGGTACTAGAGAACCAAAGATGGAGGGGGTCCTCCTCTCCCCCTCTACAGCATCTAAACTCATCTCAGTTAAATATGACTTTGAAGGTGATTTTTTTATTTGTTAATTAGCTATATCTGTGTATCTATCTCTCCCAGTCTGTATCTCACTCACTCACTCTCCCTGTTTCTCTGTCCCTCACTCACTGTTACTCACTCTCCTTACCTGCCTCTCTGTCTCGCACTCGCACTCCCTGCATGTCTGTGTCACTCACGCACACACTCTGCCTGCCTTCCTCTCTGTCGCTCACTCATTTTCCACCCTGTCTCTCTGTCTCTACTCACTCTCCCTACCTGTCTCTCACTCTCCCTGACTGTCTCTCACTTACTCTCCCTGCCTATCTCTCTGTCTCTCAGTCACCCTCCCTGCCTGTCTCTCATTCATTCTCTCTGCCTATCTCTCTGTCATCTGTGTGTCTATCTCTCCCAATCTGTTTCTCAGTCACTCACTATGCCTGTCTCTCACTCTCCCTGTTTCTCTGTCACTCACTCACTTCCCCTGCCTATCTCCCAGTCACTCCCCCTGTCTGTCTCTGTCTCTCAGGCTCCCTACCTATGTCTCTGTCTCTCACTCACTCTCCCTAACTTTCTCTCTGTCACTTACTCACTCTCCCTACCTATCTCTCTGTCACTCACTCACTCACTCTCCTTGGCTTTCTCTCTGTCTCATACTCGCACTCCCCGCCTGTCTCTGTCACTCATGCACTCTGCCTGCCTTCCTCTCTGTCGCTCACTTTCTACCCTGTCTCTTAATCACTCTACGTGTCTGTCTCTCACTCTCCATGTTTCTCTGTCCCTCACTCACTCTGTTACTCACTCTCCTTACCTGTCTCTCTGTCTCGCACTCGCACTCCCTGCAAGTCTGTGTCACTCATGCACACACTCTGCCTGCCTTCCTCTCTGTCGCTCACTCACGTTCCACCCTGTCTCTCTGTCGCTTACTCATTCTCCCTGCTTGTCTCTCAGTCACTCTACCTGTCTGTCTCTCTGTCTCTCACTCACTCTCCCTACCTGTCTCTCACTCTCCCTGACTGTCTCTCACTTACTCTCCCTGCCTATCTCTCTGTCTCTCAGTCACCCTCCCTGCCTGTCTCTCACTCACTCTCTCTGCCTATCTCTCTGTCATCTGTGTATCTATCTCTCCCAATTTGTTTCTCAGTCACTCACTATCTACCTATCTCTCTATCACTCACTCACTCACGCACTCTGCCTGTCTTCCTCTCTGTCGCTCACTTTCTACCCTCTCTCTCTATGTTGCTTACTCACTCTACCTGCCTGTCTCTCCGTCACTCTACGTGTCTTCTCTCACTCTCCCTGCCTGACTGTCTCTCACTCTCCCTGCTTATCTCTCTCTCAATCACTCTGCCTGTCTCTCATTCACTCTCCTTGTCTGTCTCTCTGTCTCCAACTCACTCTTTCTGCCTGTCTCTCAGTCACTCTCCTTGTCTGTTTCTCACTCACTCTCCCTGCCTGCCTATCTCTCTCTCACTCACTCTCCCTGCCTATCTCTCACTCTCCCTACCTGCTGCCTGGCTCTCCCTGCCTGTCTCTCTGTCACTCACTCTCCCTGCCTGTCTCTCTGTCTCTATCCCTATCCATCTTACCTCACACATAAGTTACCTTATACTCATTGTCTATAGTAACCAATCAAAGCTCAGAGCTCATATTAATGACCTGTGGCAAAATAGCAACCAATAACGGCTCAGCTTCTAACTGTCACAGCAGCAGCAGACAATGGCTCCTGTATATGGTGGGTAATAAGTGGATTTTTGAAAGTGCGGGGTGAAAATTACGGCTCAAAACGGAGTATATGACATTTCCTGAGTCACAAAGAGCGGCTGTACAAATGTGGTGAATGTAAATGCGACGGTACAGATCCCTATAGTGAATATAAACATATACACACATACACTTAGCTTTATATATTAGATAGGCTGAGATTTCACATAAAAGAGGGAATTCTAGGTTTCACATAAAAGAGGGAATTCTAGAAAGGACATTTCATACCCTACCAAAGGGGGCTGGCAGTTTCATGGGGTAAAATCTGGTTCCATTTAATGTTCTATAAATGCTTCCTATAGGCATGAATATTTCAAAATTTAAAAAGAACAAGATGCACTACAATAGGAATAGATGACATTCAGATAAAAGTACAGTACACACAGTACATGGTGCCATCAGCACATACTGCATAGATCTGAATTAATGGGTAGTAGATGTTAAATATAGCAGTAAAACAACTTCCATAGATTTTCTTACATATTTAATAAGTACCACTAATCTCCATGGAAATGAATAGAATGTACATTATATTGTACAGACATTAAAGCTCCCTCATAGTGGACTGCTTGGTGACGGCCACCCAGAAACAGTCACATGGGTATGGGCGGGTTTACACATAGAATTAAACTAAAGCTTTTTAGAGATGGATTTTCACTGTAGATCAGTGAAATGTTTTTATTGAGGGTATTTCTTTTCACCTTTTTGCTGAAAAAATAAAAAAAAAATCTTTGATTATCAAATGAATGGTTCTGTTTGTTGTTTTTGTACAAAACATCTTCTCTCAGAATAGTTACTTCCAACTAAACTTATCAAAGTTATATTCTGGACCTGTTAAGGTTTGGGTTTGGGTTCAGATACTGAACCTGAAATGCTCTTCCCCTTCGGTAATGCCTTTGGCACCGGTCGAGGATCTTACCCTTTAAATGCCACTGGCATAGGTGGCTGTTGCACACTGCCATTTTGCTTGGTATCATTGCTCCCCTGAGGGCATCTTTCAGATGTTGCTTCCAAGTATCAATTGACCCAGACATAATACGAAAAACATTTCCCAGATGATACCCACTGCTGCTATATGTTCAGCAATGTTTACCAGTTGTTAATTATGGAAGGTTTCACATATGAAACATCCATCTATTCAGTGGGGTTCATAATATGACTCATTGGTAATGGCGACCCTTTTGCCAGTCAGCTAGACATTGCAGGTCCAGTGTTGGTTCTGCTATGCATATTGAAACCTTCATTGTCATGGGTGAAGTCATCAGTCGTCACTTATTCATACTGTTGTCGCTTTGGACACACATCTGGAGGACCCTGGCTCCTTTAGACAATTAGGCGTTACATGGTGACTTGCTATCCCACCCATTATCTCATGAAAGCAATGGCTGATGCTAACGAATGGCTAACGAATTGCTGACATCTTACCTTATGCATTATACCTACAAAGTTTACACACTACACATGCGTTTATTCATCTCTCAGTTCCCTTATGTCAGCGCTGAGGAGTGGTCATAATAATGGGACTCATTCTGTTATAAATCATCACCAGTTCAATGTATACATTTTTTTCTCACTGTGGTTTAGTGAGAAATATCCAGTGGGTGTTTCTACTGAATGAAAGATAGTGGTGTCTACTTGAATCAGATGAATGCCAATCATTGAGTGAGATTACCCAAAGGACATATTTGGTCAAAATTTATAGAAAATCTACCATAAAAATCCAGCACTGTGGTAATCTTCTTATATTTGCTAACCATGGCCTCCTTCCTTCTAAAATCAACTTTAACAATCATGCTAATGAGTCTGAGAAGCTATGGGTATGTCACCAGAACCCCTCCGTGCTGCAGATAAGCAGGCTGTTACACTTTGAAGAAATTATCACACTGTATGTACACTGATGCGGAGATGATAGGAACTGTAGGGAGCAGGGTGAGACTGAGAAGTGCTGCTGCATAGTGTAAAAACAGCCTGTAAAGCCAGGACACCGAGGGCTTCTGTAGCATGCCATGGCCTTTAGGCTCATTAGCATAATTCAAAAGATTTTGTTAAAAGGAAGGAGGCTTGGATAATAAATATAAGAAGATTACGGCAGTCACAGGGCATATTTATCAGGACCTCTGCGCCACGCAGGCACTTATTGCTAGCACTTGTGACTATTTTGCCCTCTTCGCTACCTTCACACCAGCGGGCCGAGCTGCCACCGGCGACTTTTAAGCCGGCTGCGTTTATTTCTATGCCAGGCAGGTCTGTGCAGCCTCCGGCCTTGATGCATCAAGAATAGAGATGAGCGAACATGCTCGTCCGAGCTTGATGCTTGGTCGAGCATTAGCATACTCGAAACTGCTCGTTGCTCGGACGAATACTTCGCCCGCTCGAGAAAATGGCAGCTCCCGCCGTTTTGCTTTTTGGCGGCCAGAAACAGAGCCAATCACAAGCCAGGAGACTCTGCACTCCACCCAGCATGACGTGGTACCCTTACACGTCGATAGCAGTGGTTGGCTGGCCAGATCAGGTGACCCTGGGATAGACTAGCCGCTGCCCGCGCTGCTCGGATCATTCTGTGTCTGGATGCCGCTAGGGAGAGAGCTGCTGCTGGTCAGGGAAAGCGTTAGGGTGTTCTATTAGCTTACTGTTAGGCAGGAGTGATTCTCCAAGAACCCAACAGCCCTTCTTAGGGCTACAATAACGTTCTACTTTTTTTTTTTTTATTTGCATCTAGTACCATTTTGTGAGGAATTAGCAGGGGGACTTGCTACCATTGTGTTTAGCTCTTAGTGGCACACATATCCACCTCAAACACCAAAGTGGGAAAATTTATTAGGGGTTTGATTTCAATTAGGCACAGTCTGCCATTTACTTTTTATTTTACGTTTATTTTGTTTAATAACTCAGTGTCATCTCATCTGGCATAGTAGTGTGCTTTGATACTTGGCTAGAAAATAGCCATAGGAGAATCCAAACAGCTTACTTACGCCTACAGTAGCGTTCTATATATTTGATTTCTGGTTGATCTGCTGGTGGCTGTACTTGCTGCAGTGCATGTACTAGCCAATTCTGAGCAATTTGTAGTGAGACTTGCGACCGCTGTGTTTTGCGCTTAGTGACGCACATATCCATAGCAAAGACCGAAGTGGGAAAATTTAGTAGGGGTTGGATTTCAATTAGGCACTAACTCAGTGTCATCTCATCTGGCATAGTAGTGTGCTTTGATACTTGGCTAGAAAATAGCCATAGGAGAATCCAAACAGCTTACTTACGCCTACAGTAGCGTTCTATATATTTGATTTCTGGTTGATCTGCTGGTGGCTGTACTTGCTGCAGTGCATGTACTAGCCAATTCTGAGCAATTTGTAGTGAGACTTGCGACCGCTGTGTTTTGCGCTTAGTGACGCACATATCCATAGCAAAGACCGAAGTGGGAAAATTTAGTAGGGGTTGGATTTCAATTAGGCACTAACTCAGTGTCATCTCATCTGGCATAGTAGTGTGCTTTGATACTTGGCTAGAAAATAGCCATAGGAGAATCCAAACAGCTTACTTACGCCTACAGTAGCGTTCTATATATTTGATTTCTGGTTGATCTGCTGGTGGCTGTACTTGCTGCAGTGCATGTACTAGCCAATTCTGAGCAATTTGTAGTGAGACTTGCGACCGCTGTGTTTTGCGCTTAGTGACGCACATATCCATAGCAAAGACCGAAGTGGGAAAATTTAGTAGGGGTTGGATTTCAATTAGGCACTAACTCAGTGTCATCTCATCTGGCATAGTAGTGTGCTTTGATACTTGGCTAGAAAATAGCCATAGGAGAATCCAAACAGCTTACTTACGCCTACAGTAGCGTTCTATATATTTGATTTCTGGTTGATCTGCTGGTGGCTGTACTTGCTGCAGTGCATGTACTAGCCAATTCTGAGCAATTTGTAGTGAGACTTGCGACCGCTGTGTTTTGCGCTTAGTGACGCACATATCCATAGCAAAGACCGAAGTGGGAAAATTTAGTAGGGGTTGGATTTCAATTAGGCACTAACTCAGTGTCATCTCATCTGGCATAGTAGTGTGCTTTGATACTTGGCTAGAAAATAGCCATAGGAGAATCCAAACAGCTTACTTACGCCTACAGTAGCGTTCTATATATTTGATTTCTGGTTGATCTGCTGGTGGCTGTACTTGCTGCAGTGCATGTACTAGCCAATTCTGAGCAATTTGTAGTGAGAATTGCGACCGCTGTGTTTTGCGCTTAGTGACGCACATATCCATAGCAAAGACCGAAGTGGGAAAATTTAGTAGGGGTTGGATTTCAATTAGGCACAGTCTGCCATTTGTCCTTTTTTATTTTACGTTTATTTTGTTTAATAACTCAGTGTCATCTCATCTGGCATAGTAGTGTGCTTTGATACTTGGCTAGAAAATAGCCATAGCAATAGGATAGCATTGTTTGGTTTTAAAAACTCAAAAACACAAAAAAAAAAAAAACACAAAAAAAAGTTAAAAAAAAATTAAAGTTATAACTCTCATTTTAAAAATGTTTAACCCGAGGGCTAGGGGTAGAGGACGAGGGCGGGGACGTGGGCGTCCAACTACTGCAGGGGTCAGAGGCCGTGGTCCTGGGCGGGGTGAGACACCACCTGCTTATGAGGGAGCAGGGCAACGCCGCAGAGCTACACTCCCTAGGTTCATGTCTGAAGTTACTGGGACTCGTGGTAGAGCACTGTTGAGGCCAGAACAGTGCGAACAGGTGATGTCGTGGATTGCTGACAATGCTTCGAGCAATTTGTCCACCAGTCAGTCTTCCACGCAGTCCACCCATGTCACCAAAATCGGCACTCCTCCAGCTCCTGCACCTCAGCCTCCTCCCCCCCAGTCTGCCCCCTCCCAGGAAAATTTGGCATTTGAACCGGCATACTCTGAGGAACTGTTTTCTGGACCATTCCCACAGTCACAAACCACTTGTCCGGTTGCTGCTGAGCAATTTTCCAATGCCCAGGTTTTCCACCAGTCACAGTCTGTGGGTGATGATGATGACCTTCTTGACGTAGTGGAAGTGTGTAAAGAGGTGTCCGACGATGAGGAGACACGGTTGTCAGACAATGGGGAAGTTGTTGTCAGGGCAGGAAGTCCGAGGGGGGAGCAGACTGAGGGATCGGAGGATGATGAGGTGACAGACCCAAGCTGGGTTGAGAGGCCGGGTGAACACAGTGCTTCTGAGACGGAGGAGAGTCCTCGACCAGAACAGGTTGGAAGAGGCAGTGGTGGGGCCAGACGGAGAGGCAGGGCCAGAGCTGGTGCATCAGCGCCAAATGTGTCAACTAGTGAAGCTCCCGTGGTGAGGGCTCTTGCGGCGAGGGCTAGATCTTCAGAAGTGTGGAGGTTCTTTAAGGAAACACCGGATGACCGACGGACTGTGGTGTGCAACATTTGCCAAACCAGGCTCAGCAGGGGTTCCACCACTACTAGCTTAACTACCACCAGTATGCGCAGGCATATGAATGCTAAACACCCCACTCAGTGGCAACAAGCCCGTTCACCTCCGGCCGTGCACACCACTGCTCCTTCCCCTGTGCCAGCTGATAGTCAGCCCCCTGCACAGGACCCTGCCACAAAAACCCCATCGTCGCCTCCACGATCCTCCACAGCATCCACCAGCGTTCAGCTCTCCATACCCCAGACGCTGGAACGGAAACGCAAATACAGTGCAACCCACCCGCACGCCCAAGCCCTTAATGTGCACATCTCCAGATTGCTTAGCCTGGAGATGCTGCCCTATAGGCTAGTAGAGACCGAGGCCTTTCGCAACCTCATGGCGGCGGCCGCCCCTCGGTATTCGGTCCCCAGCCGCCACTACTTTTCCCGATGTGCCGTCCCAGCCCTGCACCAGCACGTGTCAGACAACATCACCCGTGCCCTGACCAACGCCGTTTCTGACAAGGTCCACCTGACCACGGACACGTGGACGAGTGCTGCCGGGCAGGGCCACTATATATCGCTGACGGCACATTGGGTTAACTTGGTGGAGGCTGGGACCGAGTCTGACCCTGGGGCTGGTCATATACTGCCGACGCCGAGGATTGCGGGGCCTACCTCGGTCCAGGTGTTTCAGGCCTACTATGCCTCCTCCTCCTCCCACCCCTCCTCCACCTCCTCCTCCGAACTACCATCCGTGGGCACGGCGCCATCAGTCGGTAGCTCTAGGCACAGCAGCAGTGCCGTCGCTAAGCGACAGCAGGCGGCGCTCAAACTGCTGAGCCTAGGCGACAAAAGGCACACCGCCCAAGAGCTATTACAGGGCATCACGGCGCAGACTGATCTGTGGCTGGCACCGCTGAACCTGAAGCCAGGCATGGTTGTGTGTGACAACGGCCGTAACCTTGTGGCGGCTCTGCAACTCGGCAGACTGACACATGTGCCATGCCTGGCCCATGTGTTAAATCTGATAGTTCAGCGTTTCCTCAAGACATACCCCAATCTGTCAGATTTGCTCACGAAGGTGCGCCGCATCTGTGCGCATTTCAGGAAGTCCAGCACAGATGCTGCCACTCTCAGGGCAGCGCAGCGCCGCCTCCAACTGCCCGCTCACCGACTGTTGTGTGACGTGCCCACGAGGTGGAATTCAACACTGACCATGTTATCCAGAGTTTACCAGCAGCGCAGAGCGATTGTAGACTGCCAGATGTCAACTTCCACCAGAACTGGTAGTCAGGTCAGTCAGCTTCCTCAAGTCTACAATGAGGAGTGGACGTGGATGTCTGATATCTGTCAGGTGCTGAGTAACTTTGAGGAGTCAACACAGATGGTCAGTGGCGATGCCGCCATCATCAGCCTCACCATCCCGCTGCTTGGCCTGTTGAAAAACTCTCTGGTCAGCATGAAGTCGGAAGCTTTGCGCTCGTCACAAGAGACGGGGGAAGAAGATTCCCTTGTTGATAGCCAAAGCACCCTCAGGTCTGTTTCTCAGCGCATATCGGAGGAGGTGGAGGTGGAGGAGGATGAGGAGGAAGAGGAGGAGAATGTTGGCGAGACACAAGAGGGGACCATTGTTGAGTCCTTCACTGTTCAGCGTGTATGGGCAGAAGAAGAGGAGTTGGAGGAGTTGGAGGAGGAGGAAATGGACAGTCAGGCCAGTGAGGGGAGTGAATTCTTACGCGTTGGTACTCTGGTGCATATGGCAGATTTCATGCTAGGCTGCCTATCCCGTGACCCTCGCGTTCAAAGAATTTATTCCAGCACCGATTACTGGGTGTTCACTCTCCTGGACCCACGGTACAAGCAAAATCTTTCCACTCTCATCCCTGCAGAGGAAAGGAGTGTGAGAATGCATGAATACCAGCAGGCCCTGGTGCACAAGCTGAAACAGTATTTCCCTTCTGACAGCGCTAGCGGCAGAGTGCGTAGTTCTGCGGGACAAGTAGCGAGGGAGAGTAGGCGAGCAGGCAGCTTGTCCAGCACTGGCAAGGGTACGCTTTACAAGGCTTTTGCCAGCTTTATGTCACCCCAGCAAGACACTGTCACCTGTCCCCAGTCTCGGCAGAGTAGGGCTGATCTTTACAGAAAGATGGTGAGGGAGTACGTAGCTGACCATACCATCGTCCTAAATGATCACACAGCTCCCTACAACTACTGGGTTTCAAAGCTGGACATGTGGCACGAACTGGCGCTGTACGCCTTGGAGGTTCTTGCCTGCCCTGCCGCTAGCGTCTTGTCCGAGCGGGTTTTCAGTGCAGCTGGTGGCATCATCACCGATAAGCGTACACGCCTGTCGACTGACAGCGCTGACAGGCTGACGCTTATTAAAATGAATAAAGGCTGGATTTCTCAGAATTTCCAATCTCCACCAGGTGAAGGAAGCTCAACCTGAATAATTGATCCACTCCTCCTCCTCCTCATTTTCCTCCTTCTCCTCCTCTTTGTACAGTAAAGCAGAGGAAACTGGCTATTTTTTGACAGGGCCCACTGGCTCTTGCTATAGTACTTTATGCATTTAATTTTTCTGGAGGGCCACCTACCCGGTCCTCTGTTTGAAACAATTTTTGTGAGTGCCACATACAGGCACTCAATCTATTCCATTTTTCTGGAGGGCCACCTACCCGGTCCTCTGTTTTAAACAATTTTTGGGAGTGCCACATACAGGCACTCAATCTATTCCATTTTTCTGGAGGGCCACCTACCCGGTCCTCTGTTTTAAACAATTTTTGGGAGTGCCACATACATGCACTCAATCTATTCCATTTTTCTGGAGGGCCACCTACCTGCTCCTCTGGTTTGAAAACTTTTTTGGACTGCCACATACAGGCACTCAATCTATTCCATTTTACTGGAGGGCCACCTACCTGCTCCTCTGGTTTGAAAAATTTTTGGGACTGCCACATACAGGCACTATCCAAATTAAATTGTCTCCATAGCAGCCTCCACACGTTGTCTCCATTGCTACCTCCAAAAGTCGTCCATATAGCTGCCTCCATACATCGTCCCTTTATCAAACGAGGTGTGTCAGGCAGAAATTTGGGTTGTTTTCATGGATTCCACATCAAAGTTGTTAACTTTGTCGCCACCCTGCTGTGTTATCCACAAAATATACTGGCAAACTTTTATCATTTACCAATATTATTTCAGCGCTTCTTGCGCATCTGTTTACATTCCCCTCACCCGGCATATCCTAAACTTATAAGAACGCTACTACACTTGATCTTATACAAAAGGTTCTTAGAAGTGCTGTTTGGGGAGTAGCCTAGAGACAGGGGCTTGGATTGGCGAAAGCTCGCCTGGCAGTGGAGCGCCAGCTCCATGCGCATCATGCGCTTCTTGCGCATCTGTTTACATTCCCCTCACCCGCCATATCCCAAACTTATAAGAACGCTACTACACTTAACTTGGTGCAGGCTGGGACCGAGTCTGACCCTGGGGCTGGTCATATACTGCCGACGCAGAGAATTGCGGGGCCTACCTCGGTCCAGGTCTCAAAGGCCTACTATACCTCCTCCCACCCCTCCTCCACCTCCTCCTCCTCCAAATTACCATCCGTGGGCATGGAGCCATCAGTCGGTAGCTCTAGGCACAGCAGCAGTGCCGTCGCTAAGCGACAGCAGGCGGTGCTCAAACTGCTGAGCCTAGGCGATAAAAGGCACACCGCCCAAGAGCTATTACAGGGCATTCCACATCAAAGTTGTTAACTTTGTCGCCACCCTGCTGTGTTATCCACAAAATATACTGGCAAACTTTTATCATTTACCAATATTATTTCAGCGCTTCTTGCGCATCTGTTTACATTCCCCTCACCCGGCATATCCTAAACTTATAAGAACGCTACTACACTTGATCTTATACAAAAGGTTCTTAGAAGTGGTGTTTGGGGAGTAGCCTAGAGACAGGGGCTTGGATTGGCGAAAGCTCGCCTGGCAGCGGAGCGCCAGCTCCATACCAAGATCCAACTAACATAGTTTTAACTGCAGCACCTTTAATCTACTACTAGTTCACTGCCTCCAAACATGGTCCCCTTATCAAACGAGCTGTGTCAGGCAGAATTTTGGGTTGTTTTCATGGCTTCCATGTTAACTTTGTCGCCACCCTGCTGTGTAATCCACAAAATATACTGGCAAACTTTTATCATGTACCGATATTATTTGAGCGCTTCTTGCTCACCTCCTTTGGTTCCTCTCTGCCACCCATTGGTTTGAAGCCTGAGTCCATTTAGGGTATGTCGCCATGCCACTCTCTAGCCTGCTGCCGCTGCCTCTGCATGCCGTCCCCTATAGTGTCAGGGTCAATTATTGGATGTTTTAGATGCTATCTAGCTTCATTCTGTCACTCTGTCATGGCCATGCTGTTACCCATAATTTTGGCATAATGGTGCGATTAAGCAGCCTCAGAGGCATCCATGCATGCTGCCCCTGCTGTTTCCTGTCCATTTCCGTGGTGTTTCCATCCTTTTCTGAGGTTCCCAGGTGTTTGGCCAAGCTTCCCTGTGCAGAGCCTTGGTCCCCTTGAAAAATGCTCGAGTCTCCCATTGACTTCAATGGGGTTCGTTATTCGAGACGAGCACTCGAGCATCGGGAAAAGTTTGTCTCGAATAACGAGTACCCGAGCATTTTAGTGCTCGCTCATCTCTGATCAAGAAGCGGAAGCCTCTTGATGTATCCCGCTGCGAATATGCTGCGGCGGGGCACGAGCGCAAGCGTATGATAAATGTCTCCCATAATGTCTGGATTTAGGAGTAAGTGTCCCTGGTTTATGATACTTGATTTTGATGGTATATTTCCTTTAACTAAATGAATGTATTACACCAAAACTATATTTGCATTACATATCCATCTGTGATGTATGATTTGTAGTGCAATATATATATATATGCCGGAGGGTTTTTACACATTTTAAGCCTATGTAGAATTAAGGGAACATTCTTATCTCCAAAGGACAATCTAATTCAGATATATAATGGAAGCTTTCATGCAGAAAAAGTGTATGGCTGGGTTCACATTGAGTTCCAAAATGCAATGCAAATCAGATTATCAGTTTACACTATGTTTACATTGCGGTCAGTAAACGTGATGTAAACGCAGTGTTGGTAGACCGCCTGATTGCATCTGCAGTCTTTGCATTGCATTTCCAAATGCAGTGTGTATGGATTGAGAACACCAAGCGTGTCACCGGCCTAAACTGCATTTTGAAGCACAATTCAGAGGCTGTGGGGCTTTGGCTAATCGCAGATGGGTCTTGCAAAACAAACGGCCCAGATTTATAAAGCTTACTGCGCCAGCTAAAGAGAATGTGCAACCCTATTTTGCATCTATTTTATTAGATTTCTGCAACAGTTTTGTGTTGTGACTGCACTACTTCAACCACGGCACAAAATGTGCCGACAGAAGGGGCGTTCCAGTGCACAGTGTGTACCGTTCGGAAGTCCAACATAATTGTGGCACAGGCCCGTCAAAATGAGTGCACCAAAAATAAAATGGTGAACTTATTTTGGCGCAGTCAGCACTGTGAATTGTTTCCAATACATCATCATCATTCCAATTCATCATCAGGCGCATCCCCGCTGGACAGGAGGGAAAACGGCACTTTTGCAGTTTGCCCTTCTATTAATAAATCTTGGCCATTGTGTTTATCATTGGAACGTATTAGGACAAGACCCAAAGCCTCTAAATTGCATTGCAAAGCGCCGTTCAAACGATTCATGTGAACGTAGCATCAGGGAGCTGATGGAAACAGAAGGGATTCCATTTACTACCAAAAGTACAAAGAAAACACAAAAAGGAGAAAGGAGAACAAGGGAGTTTCTTATCTGGACTGAAAACAAACCAACAATTATACAGCATTATATAAGGAACACAGGAAGACAGTATATGCAGTACAGTACTGTGTGTGGCATTATAAGTGGGCAACATAATATTATAATATATATATGAGGTCACTATATAAGGCAGTGGGGGCATTCCTATGGCACAGGTGGCACTCAGAACCCTCTCTGTGGGCATCCATGCCATCACCCCTGGATACATTTCGTCAGACAGGCTTGAATGCCTCAACCTGCAGCCCCAGACAGCTCAGGACGCACCATTTCAAAGCTAAGCGACACACACTAGACTATTTGGCAATGCTGGAGGATCAAGTAGATGTTGTTATTGAGGATTCTGGATTGAAGTTACAATAATCAGAATTTCTCTTCCTACTTTAAAATTCCTACTTTTCACTCCATTGGTGTCCTCAGGATGCCGATACAATTAAAAGCTGTAACAGTTACTGCGAAAATTGTGTTAAAATGGTAAAGTGGAATTTGGTTGTAGTTTGGACACCAAAACCTCTAAAAGGTTCTCCATCAATGATATAAGGGGTAGTTATTTACATTAGGAGGACAATTGGGGGGGCAACAATGTATATATGGGCAATGGAAAGAAGCACTAGTTAAATGGGGGCAGCACACAGGGGCGTATTCATTTTAGTATTTTTAAATACTATATATTATATATATAATAAGGTTTGGGAAATATAGTTATCACTGTATGGTAGTAATATAGGTATTGCTCAGTTGGGGCCAACTCAGATGGGTTTTGCCCCTCCTGTGCTGAACCCCTAGCTACGCCTCTGGCTCAATGGCATAATGCCTGCAGACAGGACACAATCTGCTAACCTCCTTGTTTAATAACATGATGCTGCCAGCAGATAGGACACGATGTACAATCTATTCAACTCCTCCTCTTATGTTAAATGCTGCCTAAAGATAGAATTCTATGTACAATCTTCTCAGTTCTGCTGTTCTATAACATATGTCACACAGATGTACAATCTACTCAACTCCTCCTACTTTATAACAGTTTAGTTTACACAATTGTGAGTTATAGGTAATTTATGCAGCCATCTTTTTCCATTACAGTTATCTGACATATGGACAGATATGTATTGATATATTTTATGTATTTTACACTATCGATTGTTGCATTAAATCTGTACAACAAAGGTTCTTTGTTTTTAGCACCAAAAAAAACTGCAGTAAAATGCAGCATCCAAAGCTAACAAGTAAATAATCCAGCATATAGAACCAGCGCAGGAATACATTCATAAAAGTTTTTACATTTCAAGTGGCCAAGCTATAGCCTAAGGTTAGAAAAAAAAAATAATTTTTACCTCTACAAAGGCACATGATTCTGGTCCTGGTATCCTGGTTATGTGTCAATTTCAATGAGAGGCATGTCCATGGAGGCCAGCAAATTACTTAGCTGGCGCATGCACAATGCACTCATGTCATCACTCCTACCCAGTGGGGGTCATTTACTAAGGGCCCGATTCGCGTTTTCCCGATGTGTTACCCGAATATTTCCGATTTGCGCCGATTGTACCTGAATTGCCCCGGGATTTTGGCGCACGCGATCGTATTGTGGCGCATTGGCACCGGCATGCACGCGACGGAAATCGGGGGGCGTGGCCGAACAAAAACCCGACGGATTCGGAAAAACCGCCGCATTTAAAAAAGGAAATTGTGTCGCGGAGCTTGCACTCACCTTCATCCAGGATAGGATCGTGAACTTCAGTGCATTTCAGGGAACTTCAGCGCAGCAGCGCCACCTGGTGGACGTCGGAGGAACTGCCTTGATGAATCCCGGCCGGACCCGAATCCAGAGCAGAGAACGCGTGGCTGGATTGCGAACGGACCGGGTAAGTAAATCTGCCCCAGTGTCTCCAAAAATAAGACCTACACTGAAAATAAGTTGTAATAATAACCCTAGGGTGATAATAATCCTAGCATGATTTTTCATCCTTTTCAGAACTGAAATATTAGTACCCTGATAATAAGCCCTAGTTAAAAAAGGGCTATATAATTCTTAGCCATAGCTAGAAGAAACACAGTTCTGGTGTCATTTTAAAGAGGAGAATTTCTATTTTAATATCACACAAAAATCTTGTCAGAGTTGGGGTGTCATTTTCACATACAGCTCCAACTACTGACTGTAACGGACTCCAGATTTGTTGTACCTAGATGCGCAATAATTATGCAAAATCGAAGGGGATATTTTCTTCTTTAAACAAAACTGTTAACAGGAATGTTATGCAGATTTTAAAAATAGATTTTTCAGCATTCTTAATCATTTCAGTAGTTTATATCAATTTAATTCACATTAGCTGGCTCCCTGCCAGCAGTATGTGGTAAGTCCCAGGGAAGGCAGATGCAGCCTGTGAGTGTCTGGCCGGGTGCGGGGTTGGGGGGGGGGGGTGTTCCATCCCCGGTGGGCCTCGACACCAGGTACTATGGCGGGGGCCTCCTTTCGGATCCATGGGACGCCCCTGCCAGTGCCTGAAATAGTACTTGACGCGGCCGGAAAGGCTGCTCGAGTACTATCACTGCAGCCAAAGTGTGACGCAGCCAGGTGCTTTCTGGTGCACTGTTACTTAGATGCGCGGCCATTTTATGACATCATCGCGTGGCCATATCATGACGTCATCGCGCATCTCTCCCCTTTTTTTTTCCTATTGACAAAAGAGGGGGGGGGGGTAATGTGTATGGGGAGGGCCCTAACTAGAATATGAAGGGGGGGGGGGAGTTTATGGGGGGGCCTAACTAGAATATGAAGGGGGGTTGTATGGAGGGGCCCAACTAGAATATGAAGTTGGGGAATGTGTATGGGGGCTTAACTAGAATATGAAGGGGGGTGGAAATGTGTATAGGCTAGAATATGAAGGTGGGGGAGATGTGTATGGGGGGGTCTAAGTAGAATATGAAGGGGAGTGGAAATGTGTATGGGGGCCTCACTAGAATATGAAGAGGGGGGGGGGGATTTATATGGGGGGCGGCTAGCTAGAATATGAAGGGGGGATGTATATGGTGGGGCCTAACTAGAATATGAAGGGGGGGAATGTGTATGGGGGGCCTAACTAGTATTTGAAAGGAGGGATGTGTATGGGGGGGCCTCACTAGAATATGAAGGGGGGGGGGAATGTGTATGGGGGCTTAAATATAATATGAAGGGGTGGGGGAAATGCGTATGGGGGCCTAACTAGAATATGAAGGGCTAGGGAATGTGTATGGGGGGCCTAACTAGAATATGAAGAGGGGGGGGATTTATATGGGGGGGCTAGCTAGAATATGAAGGGGGGATTTATATGGTGGGGCCTAACTAGAATATGAAGGGGGGGGAATGTGTATGGGGGGCCTAACTAGTATTTGAAGGGAGGGATGTGTATGGGGGGGCCTCACTAAAATATGAAGAGGGGAAATGTGTATGGGGGGCTTAAATATAATATGAAGGGGTGGGGGAAATGCGTATGGGGGCCTAACTAGAATATGAAGGGGTAGGGAATGTGTATGGGGGGCCTAACTAGAATATGAAGGGGGGGATGTGTATGGAGGCCTAAATTGAATATGAAGAGAGGGATGTGCAACATCCCCCACCGGGCCTAGCCTTTTCTTGGGGCCTGGAGACAGCCGGGGCCCGGAGTACCGGAGTGGCTGGCGATTGCGGCCTAGGCACACTAGTGTCACGGTGCTTGGTATGGGGACCGGAGGGCTGTCCTACAGCCTGGCAGGTCTCCAGCAGGTGGTGTGTGCAAGAAAGGATGAGGGAGAGGCTGCTATTGCGGTGTGGTGAATAGGGTGCCCGTGATGGTGACAGCCGTTGTAGCAGGGACCAGACGGAGGCAGACGTTGAACAAAAATAACTTACAGTTCTTTATTGGAACCGACAGGAACAGTAGCAACGTGCCTTGACAAATGGTAGAATGCTGGGACTGCAGTTGGAGAGGGAATCACAGGAATGGATCATCAGCCTGGATGCAATGGCAGGCTGGGAGATAGCTGTGTCCTAGTAGGATGCTTCAGCTTGTCCTGGGTTGCTTCAGATATCACCCTTAAAGGTAGGATGATACCCCTTTCTGTCACTAACTAGCTCCTCAAAGCTGCTCAGGCAGTGAACAGAGCTCTGACTGCTCTGGTCTGTCTTCCTGTCTAACTAGACAAGGGTTTCTCTCTAGAACTTTTATTACTCCCACTGGTCAGGTGGTGGTTCCTCCTCCAATCGCATCCCAGCTTACAGATACAAGGTATAACACATGTGATTAGCTTACACATATTACATCACATTTAACAATTAACTCCTGCCATACCAGGCAGACTCTACCGCTGCAGTGTTGCCCTGTGTTATGTAGTGGCATGCTGTGGGGCTGATCAGACCCTACACAGGCTGCAAGCTACAAGGTGGGACGTATTCACAACAACCCCTCTGTCTTGCAGCGGCAGGGGTGTTGCAGATGTGTATGGGGGTCATAACTAGAATATGGAGGGGGGAATGTGTATGGGGGGGCCTAACTAGAAAATGAAGGATGCGGTGGCAATGTGTATGGGGGGGGGGGGGCTTAATAGAATATGGTGGGGGTGGCAATGTGTATGGGGGCCTTAATAGAATCTGGTGGGAGGTGGAAATGTACTAGTATAGTATTATTTATTAATTGGTACTGTATTATTTATTCAGGGACTGTAGTATAGTAATATATTTGGGGGTAACAATGTAATTTTTATATGCTGGGGGCAAAGAGGGGTTTCTTATGTAGATTCTTTAGAAGTACAGTGTTATCCAGGTGAGATTATACTGTAAGTAACTGTGGTATTTTTAGGGGCGAAGTGAGGGGTATTTGCTTCCCAGAGCTGAACAAATCTGCCAGAAAATTCTGCGAAGATTCTGGCCCTGAAGGAGAAGACATGTCACTTGTGAGGTACTAGACCCTACTTCTTCCTGTGTCAGATCACTATTATATTCACTGACTAACCTCCTAGTGTGAGACAGCTCTCAGCTTATGTACTGTTATATCTATAGGGTCAGAGAGCCAGGTGTGACTTGTCTATGTGGTGCGGGGACACAATAGTGGGGTTAATGTTTTGTGTAAAGGTTTTCCTTATTGGAAGGTTGGTGTACAGTGTGAACACTTACATCCCTAACCACAGCCCAGCCAGCAGCAGAAAGCCTGGGAAACCAGGGGTAAATCTTATACTATCCCTTACATTAATGCCCTGAGTTAACGTCACCCTTGCAGCCCCTGTACACAAACCAAGAGCCGAGCACTAGCAGAGAGGGAGGGAGAAAGGGCTTGGCTTATCCTTTATTTCACTGCCCCCACTAGTGATTAGAAATTCTCTTATCCCAGAATATTTCTATGTAGTAGTGGGTGGGCCCCCAAAATCTATTTCACTGGGGGGGGGGGGGGGCCCAGGTACCCCAATCGGACCCTGTGTCTATGTCTCTTTAGGCATTCTTCTTCTGCTCCACACCATCCACCTGCCTGCTTAACACACATGACAGGAAGTGGGGAGGGAGTTACATGAGTGTGGAGGATAGGAGACCAACACAGGCACACACAGGCTGCAGCTGCCCTCCCCGGGACTCACCACACACTGCTGGCAGGGAGCTGGGTAATATAAGACAAACTTTTAGTACTGAAATGATTCAGAATGATGTCTTTTTTTAAATTAGCATAGCAAAGTCTATTGGAACCTGTCACCAGCTGAAAATGACATTCTTAGGGACAGGTGTGTAACCTGTCAGCTGAAGTCAGCATGGAGAAGGAGTGAGTTGACAGATGCAATGCAGTACAGGCAGATACATAGGCAAGAGGTGCTCATATTAGGAAAGTGCCTTTTCTAGACATGTCAAATGCGAGCTTATAACTCTAAAGGCAATAGAGTCACAAGAAATTCTCAGTGGAATTCAGGATTTGAAGAGTTATCATCATGGTCCAAAAGATGATGAGATAATTATATTTTAGTAAATACTGTATTTGGGGGGGGGGGTTGTTCAAGAATAAATGTGGATTATTGTTTGTTGAAAATAATAAGACATCCTGTAAAATAAGCTCTAATCAATTTATCAGACCAATAAAATAATATAAAACCCTGTCTTATGTTTGGAAAAAAATGGGTAATATGACAGGACCAGAACCACTGGAGAGCTGGACCTAGAGGTGTGTATTTATTTTATATTATCTATTACACTAAACATACAATTCAAACAAATCCTCTTAAACACATAACAAAGGAAAATTTCAAGGAGCAAAACTTCCATAGCAGCCAATCATAGCCCAGTTAAGAAAAAATTAAAGCTGTGCAGTGATTGGTTGCTAGAGAGTTTCATAACTGTATATACTTAGTGGCTAAGGTCTCAAATTCATGACTCTTATATGGTTTAGTGTTATAGATCCATAATATGTCACTCAGTGACACTTATGGGCCTATTCTGATATATATAGAAATATTTTAATATAAAGTGCATTGACATATGCAGATACCACACAGCTGACCATGGATTTCCATTGGACGAATAGAGAGCTGTCATATGTAGGATCCCCTGTGATAATCAAATGTAATTTCCTCCTCTACAGTGTCCAAAATATACATCATTTAAGACAATCGTCAAATAAATACATTTTAAACTTTTTGTGCCACTTTTTCTTTTCGAAATTGTGGCCAGTTCTTTCTGTGAAAAAACAAGGCAAAAAAAAAAATTGGCAATTCAATGTACAATTTCAATTCCATTAATATCCATCTTAATATGTAGTAGTGAATAACAAGAGTTACTGCCCAATAGTGTTGACAAATGGTCTACTAGAAAAAAAAATCTTAATAATTCCAGTTCATTGCTACAATAACTCTCATAATCACAAATTTCTGTGAGTTGTGAGGTCATAAGAACACACATTCAGGGATTATAATGTCTAAGTACTATGTACTAGGAGCATCTAAAATTGACTACAATCCACTAGAGCAACTACTAAGACTTACTTTGTCTGTTTTTTAGATGAGTTGATCCAAGGTTAGCTGTGTGAAAAAAGAATTCCCATTTTGTTTTTTTCTGTTTATTAAAATGGTCAAAAAAATAAAAGAGTCACAAAAATGAACAAACAGTTATAGTCATAGCCTTGCACCATGGACATCGTTCTCAGATAACAAACATTCTTCACGATGGAGATGGTAAGATACTAGAGCAAGCAGCCACTTATTATTTCCACAATCCCAGGTGAAAGGTCAACACTATATAACACTGATTAATGTCTATGTTACATTTTATGAGATTTGTTTACATTATAAGATTTTATTTTACTGTTTAAAGGGGTTTTCCCATGAAGGAAAGTTAGGCCCTATCTACGGGATGGGGCCTAACATGCTGATCATTGGGGTCTCAGTGCTGATACCCCCACAGATCGCAAAAACGTCAGACCCCTCGTCGCTCCATCAAATTAATGGAGCAGACGACCGTACATTACGGTTCTGCTTCATTAATCTCAATGGAGCTGACGGAAATTGCCGAGCGCCGTGCTTAATGATCTCTATCAGCTCCATTAGCATAAGGATAGGGCCTAACTTTCCTTTATGGGAAAACCCCTTTAAGACTATATATTGACTACTTATAAACAAGTAGTGTTCTTCAACCGAGTTCTCTAGGAGACCTCATCCGTTCATGTATTAGAGGGTTATTCTCATCTCAGTCGTTCATGACCAAGATCCAGATTGGCCCTGTCTCCACCACTGTGAGGAGATGGGGAGATTTATCATTAAGATATCTTATTCCAATTTTGTGAAGTGGGTTAAGATGTCTGAATGTTTGGAGTGGATTGGAGTGGAGTCAAAAAGTTGCGACCAGTTCCTAAGTATTTCTTGCACCACTGGAGTCTAATTATGCCTAAAGTTTCAACTTTATGAAGTCACACTTATACAATAAATTTGTCTACCATATGTGGATTCCAATGATGAGTCTAGAATAAGTTGTCTGAAGTGAAAAGCATTAAGGTTCGTTGAGGACAAATAGAACAACCATATTGAGGACTCAAAAACACACATTCATTCATTCTACCTTGTAAAACCATCTGGTTAATGGGAGGGCAAGGAATCATTCTGAGTGCACGTGCTGGATACCAAACTAACTTCTTCCTCTTCCACACATTCACTAATGACACTTGGTTTCCATTTAATAAAGACCACTGATCGTGGTTTTGTGCCAATAGTGGGAGTGCCCCTGTATATGCCATGGTCAAAATTTACATCAGCATCTAAGGGATTAAGTACTTGTGGTCCTGGATGTTAAGAGATGGTGTCCCAAAGCTGAGTACTGTATTTTTAAGACAAAAAATCCTTCGATTTTCTCAGAAATCAAAGATGTGCTTTATAGTCCAGTGCGCCTTACATATGAACCCGTACATACAGAGAACAGCTGCCTTGAACTGTGCACAGGTCTGCCACCTGCTGGTCATTCATCCTTATAATCAGGTGCGCCTTATAATAGGGTGCGTCTTATATATGAACCTAGACGCTTTAGTAGGCATTTATTGATGGTGCAAAAACATAGGTTTTTTTTGGATCTTTTAACCTGTATCCTCCTTGCGCTGTTCTCTCCATTCATTTGTGAGTAAGGGTAATTTGATTGTTGTTATTTATTGATGGTGCGCCTTATAATTCGGTGCGCCTTATAGCCCAAAAAATACGGGTACACAGTTTGAGTCGGGAAAAAAACTGAAAAAGTTGTATGCCTCGACAGCCCACTTGTAACCACTGTGAGAGTGATGTTTGGGTGGTTACTAACAGGTTAACAAATTTTTGTGACTGAGTTTCTCTTTGTGTTTGCACACATCTTGTTTTCTGCCTTAACTAGGGAACCTGATTTTACATTTTGCTATGTCATCACGGTAAAAAAAACCATTAGCATGAACCACTCAAACCCAGGAGATGTCGAGCAAATATAATGAGTAAAAAGAGAACAAATACACCAGCCGTCTCGTGCCCTCTCTATTGTTTTATTCTACAGCTTCTTGCCATGTGCCTCATCAGATCAACCCTAAGCTTATCTACAAGACAGTGGCACAATGCATGCTCAGCACAAAGCTGACAATTCATGTAAAAGTCAGCACAATATACTTATTTTCCACACTCCAAGATGAACTAATGAATGGCTTTCAGAATATGGTATTTACATAGGGTTTCCGAGGATGCTATATAGGTCGTCATTACATATGACTTGCTATAAAATAACACAAAATTTATCAATGGTCAGTTCCAATAGCTATTATATGCTCAATTCTCTAATAACTTTGAAGAAACAGTTGAACAACTTGCAGAATCAAAGGATTTCTATGTGAGTCAAGTAGATGGAGCTGAGCCGCAATACCAGGCATAACCTATAAATAAGTGTTAATAAGACGCTGCTTCTAAAAGAGCTTTTTTATCTTCCCTCGGTGTGGGATTTATCAAGCCTTATATGTTTTCTAGTGTACAAGGTGTGAAAAAGTAAACATTTCCTAGTGTATGGCAAGGAAAGTGCATAATTTCCCCCTTTCACCAATTCCACTCAATGGGGCAGATTTACTTACCCGGCCCATTCGCGATCCAGCGGCGCGTTCTCTTCGGTGGATTTTTAAAGGTAGTTCCTCCAACGTCCACCAGGTGGCGCTGCTGCGCTGAAGAGCATCCGAACGCACTGGAATACACCGAGCCAGGCTGAGTGAAGGTAAGTGCAATTTTCGCGACACTTTTTTTTTTTTTAAATGTGGCGGTTTTTCCGAATCCGTCAGGTTTTCGTCCGGCCACGCCCCCCGATTTCCGTCGCGTGTATGCCGGCGCCGATGCGCCACAATCCGATCGCGTGCGCCAAAATCCCGGGGCAATTCAGGGAAAATTGGCGCAAATCGGAAATATTCGGGTAACACGTCGGGAAAGCGCAAATCGGGCCCTTAGTAAATGACTCCCTTTGTTTTGGAAATGTGGGAATGGAGGAGTGAGGTGAAGCGCAAATTTATCATAGCCCACCCCTGGGTCCTGGCACAGGATGTAGCTGAAATATATAATATACAGGCACACAGGCCAAAGCCTCTTAGTATATCCAACTTATCATGCAACAGTGGGAAGGAATTTTAGCCATGAATAAAAATGTATTGCACGTTCAAAACGCGTAGGTCTTTCCTCTCTTGTCCGGTAACCATGCAAGACTTGTAAATGTTTTCTTAAAGAAGATGGATCAATAAAGATGAATTGAAACAATGTTTTATCTGCACCTGGTGCGGGAAGCTAAGTTTTTTCATGGGAACATCAGGACTGACATACATTGAAACCAGTGAGCGACTCATAAGACAGCTATCCATAAGCCTAAGGAGCATAGAGTTTGAGTCAAGAAAGGTTAGTACTCTAGTGGCTCCAGCCCAGCCATGCATTACATGGTTGTCCAATAATCCTCTGCCTTTCCAGGTCACATAATCCCACCTCTTGGGATTATAGGGCCTGATCTGCATATTGGCAATTACCTTCAGGAGACAATGGGGCCCTTTTACTAATGGTCGCGGAATGCACTTTCATCTAACTTTCCTTCTTTTTTGGGATTTACACGGCTTTGACAGGTATTTAACATGTGTCTGCGCTGGCATTGTGGGGGCATTCCATCGGACGATCCGACTAGCGCAGAATTTAACTTTCAAATAGTGTCACAAGAGAATGCACTTACATGCACCACTAGAAAGATGGTTTACTCTGTCGGACCTGAGCGGGGAAGCAACATATTACGACAATCTTAGTGAGAATCACTTCTTGATGAAGTTTCAGGGCTTTAGACCTGATGATCGTGGTGGTCAGCACAGCACTGGTAATTATATTCAACTTAAGAACAAACCTATGAAACCTAGGGACCTTCTGTAACTAAAAGTGTGAGTCTAAGCAATAATTTTTTCACCAGGCTTCTTATGTACAAAATATATTCACTCTTGTATTCCTATTGATTACAGCATTCCAGATCATTACGTGTTATTATCTCGCAAGTAGTTCTCGCATCCGGAATAACATTAAATTTTAACTAGGTCCCTCTATTAGAGCTGTAAGCCTGTGCTAAGACTTTTTTTTTTTATTAATTTCCACTGTAAATGAACAGGTGAACAATAAAAATAAGAAACCAATTACTAAGTCCTGGCCCAGTGCTATGTAAGGTTATCAATTATTTATTGTGCCCCAGTTATATTTAGCTAGTATTTCTAGCCAAGCTTTCACAAGCATGGTCTTTGTTTGGTAGACTTTTTTTGGATAAAATTGCTTTCTACCATTGTAGTCATTAGGTACTTGATTGATCAGTTGGTAATTTATTGCAATAAAGAAGAAGGCAAATGGAAAACTGAATTTATCCTGATTCTCGAGAGATGCAATAATATAACTACCGTCACCACTACTTTTAATCTTCCATACAATGTTCTTATGAAATTCCTTGCTCAGCTTCTAGCATACCTGTTACTGCTCTGTTTGACTGACTATGTTGTTGCCTGACATCTGTACTGGCACCTCTTCTCCATTATTTGCCTGCTTATGAGATTGCTGTTAGGCCTGTGCCAGCTATGCGTCTTACTTCTTAGTTCATTTTCTGGTCCTCTGCCAGCTGCCCAAACACAAATTTCAATGCCAACTATGCACTGTTACTGCTGTGCTCACCTGCTGTTCAATGTGAGCTATATGACAACTGGACTGCCTACTATATTGCAATATATGTTATATGTCAGCAGACTTTGAGGGGCATTCATTATTTTTGGTGGTCAATTTTAGACATGTTTTGTATATAATGTGGTGCATGGCCTTAATGTATTGGGCACACTGCAAGAAGAACAAATGAGTATCAGAAATGTGAAACCACATTCATGAAGGGTGTAGACTTGCTTTTTCTTAGTCTAATTAATGTACCAAAAAAAATTCAGGAAACTAGAAGTGCAAGAAAAGTGTCTGGATTGAAGGGGTGCAACCACATTAAGTGACAAAAAAACTGTGAGTGTTGGAAAAGAAGCTAAATTGTGGTGCTGACACATCATAAATCCAGTGCAAATGTCGCAAGGCACAAAAAAGCCCACGGCGACAAAAAATGGGGCGAAGCCAATAATGAATGCCCATCTTTGTGATCTTACAGCACACAGCTCTACACCATAAGCCTTTAAGATAAACCAAATGCAGTAGAAAAGTTTAAGGCAACTCAGTTTTTTGATTCATGTTCGTGTAACAGTAGAGCAGAGGGTGTGATCCATATATGAGGTAAAATTAGCTAAAAATCTAGGGAGGTATCGGCTTCAGCGGTCACATCTGATGAACCACTTGTGACCACTGAGACCAGGACGTTTCTCGGTGAACACTGAAAGCAGGAAGTTTCTCGGTGGTGACCACTGAGACCAGGAAGTTCCTCGGTGGTGACCACTGAGACCAGGAAGTTTCTTGGTGACCACTGAGAGCAGAAAGTTCCTCGGTGGTGACCACTGAGAGCAGAAAGTTCCTCGGTGGTGACCACTGAGACCAGGAAGTTCCTCGGTGGTCACACCCATAATAAATGTGACTCCAGAAGCATCAGAGGCCAAAATATACCACTAGAGCTGCAGAGGGATTACATAGAGATAGGATGATATCTTACTAATTTACAACTGCACAATTGATTGGATTGGGTCATTCTTTGGATCCTTGGGGGGTTCTAATATGCAGTAGAAAAGTTTAAGGCAACTCAGTTTTTTGATTCATGTTTGTGTAACAGTAGAGCAGAGGGTGTGCTCCATATATGAGGTAAAATTAGCTAAAAATCTAGGGAGGTATCGGCTTCAGCGGTCACATCTGATGAACCACTTGTGACCACTGAGACCAGGACGTTTCTCGGTGAACTCTGAAAGCAGGAAGTTCCTCGGTGGTGACCACTGAGACCAGGAAGTTTCTTGGTGACCACTGAGAGCAGAAAGTTCCTCGGTGGTGACCACTGAGACCAGGAAGTTCCTCGGTGGTCACACCCATAATAAATGTGACTCCAGAAGCATCAGAGGCCAAAATATACCACTAGAGCTGCAGAGGGATTACATAGAGATAGGATGATATCTTACTAATTTACAACTGCACAATTGATTGGATTGGGTCATTCTTTGGATCCTTGGGGGGTTCTAATCCCTTTTTACATCAAGCTTACTATAACAAGATATTGGATGGCCATAGTCTATCTGTATAGAGCATATATTACATGCTCAGGGCGACTCTTTACAAAAAGACATATTTTTAGCATATCTGCATATCCTCATGTGAATTATCTGGAATATGACAATCGAGCATCATATCCATAAGGGGCTAAAGTATGTGAAATTTAGCCCATCAGCCCAGGACATCACAGTCAGAATTGCAGTAATCTATTTCTTATGTCTCCGTACCCTGTATGTATGCACTGGTATTTAGTGTTATATGTTGCTTTTTCACCAAGGTGTCAGTAAATAAGTTGCCATGAAATATGAACACAGTGATTTGGTACGAGTGAACAGCCGCACATGCAGTATACAGATGCTGCTTGAGACACACAAGACTAATGAGTAACAGAACAATTACCTCGTGTAGACTCATCTTCAATCGGCTGCTTGAATAACGTAATGTCTTTGAAAGTACAAAGGAATAAAACAACCTTGTCGTGTTCATTACTTATTGGAGCAATCTGCATATAAAACCAAACCGGCATCCCTGTAAAGACGGAATTAGAAACCATATGAGTCGATGACACAAGAACGATAAGAAAGGCAAATAATATAATATGTCATTAGAGAGTCTTATTTCTATGCATACTATAGCTACACGTTGTAATGCAGTAAATAGATCTTTTGGAGGATTGGGTAGACATCCTAGTTGCCTTTAAAGAGTAGTTTCCACCCTTGCTAGTTTTTGAGTGGACTTCAAACCAGATACATAGAAGAATTTGGCACCATTATTGAAGGAGATTTTGGGGGGTCTAACACTTGTCACCCGTATTTGGAGGTTTAGGACGAGAAGTGAAGCCTATTTACTCCTTTTTATGAACAGCACCATACATTTTATAGTGCCTGTGCTTAGTATTGCATCTCAGCCACATTCTCTTTAATGAGCTTTAGGAAGGATAAGTGACCAGGCATGTGAAGTTGAAGGCACTCATCACCTTTCAGCAACTAATTATTGGGAGTGCCAGGTGTTGGACCCGATGGATCTCATAAGAATAGGTCCTCAAGAAATGCATTTGCTTTCTTAACAACAGGACTCCTTTTAGGACTGAAACTGCCCAAGACATCAGAAGGGCATTGATACTTTTGGGTACAGGGTATGGCAATTGAAGTGTGCAATAATTTTCAGTGTGATTTAAGTTTGTTGCGGATTATGAAAGTCTCCCCATTCATGAAGGTGAAATAGAACTCCCTGGACCAGCTTTTTGTTGCTATTTTTTGTGCCACAAACCAGACAGAAAAATAGAAACATCAGAAAGGTGTCAGATTCACAAGCGGCGACACACTTTTGCGGCCAAAAAAACGGTGAGTTTCGGAAAACCACCATGTTTGTGGGGCTGGCACATTATAAATAAGGCACAAGGGGGGGAATTTTCTACCAGTTTTCCTTTTGAAAGTCGATAATAAATTCCCCCAGGTGTCTTATAAATGCTCAACACATTCCTTCCCGACGCCATCTGTTTCTCCTCATGATCAGCTGTTATTTCTAGGAAACTTATTCTCTGCTTAAAAAAAATGTTACTTTTACTAAATTTCACTAAATCTCGGAATAGTAATAATGGTGTGAATCAATGAGGCTCATTTACTAAAGGTCCGAATGCCGCACTTTTGTCGGGTTTCCCGATGATTTCCGTTTTGCGCTGAATTGCCACAGGATTTTGGCGCACACGATCGGAATTTGGCACTTTGGTGCCGTCTTGCATGTGACAGAAATCGAGGGGCGTGGCCGCCAGACAACCTGACGGATTTGGACAAACCGAGGAATTTAAAAAAGGATTTGTGTCTCAAGATCAGCACTTACATGCACCAGGAAGAAGCAGGTGAGCTCCGGCGGACTTCGGCGCAGCAGCGTCACATGCAGGAACTCGGACTCATGATGTTAGTGAGCCCGAATCCTCGTCGGACAACGCAACGCGGAAACGGGAAGGGACTGGGTAAGTAAATCTGCCCCAATGTATTCAGCTCCCATTCTACCGATATACGTATATAGACCTTACAGAACAATGGTCTGACTGCTGGGACCCATAGCATCACAAAAAAACAGAGTAACCCAACTCTTCTGTGTGATTGAAATAGTAGTGCACATACATCCACACTGCTTTATTCATTTCTATGGGTCTGAATAATGAAGTGGTTCCATAGGAGATGACTGAGTGGTGGTCATGCTGGTGGACTTATGATCTATTCATGTGAGGGCACATTTCCTTGTGATTTCTAGGGTCTTACATCTGGGGTTCAGTAAGATACTTCTATGTCCTATCCCGGAAAATATATATATTTTTTTTATAGAAACATGTCTGATTTAGAATTTAAGGTTCTGTGTTGATGATCTTAAATGTGCTCTATTAGTCTGATGGTTTTCTACATGAAGAATTTTTTTCCGAACACCCTTGTGTTACTGGTCTGTACATTGTTTATTGGAGCTCGGATCTAACAGCAGCTGAGACTTAATAAACCACATTATAGCAATCCATGTGAATGCACTGCTAAGTAATGTCACATATGTTTATATGGATTGTAGGTAATCTTGATGAACACATGGCTTACATCCGCCATTGTAATCATAGGAGCTAAAACCTGAAGGCATACAGCAAGAAAATCTCATGAAATCAATTAACAGTAATACTTTAATAACTATTGATGTGAAAATTAACAGCCCAATAACCTGCTCCATCTCACTCCGCACTCTGGATTCCCAAGTGGACCTGAATATTGATTCTAATGAGCGAAACTTTAGCTAAGATCAATGGAAACAAAGTCCATCAGTGCCTTATGGATACATCTAAAGTAGCATTATGGGGATTTCCAAACATCCAGCTTTTAGGCAGCACACAAACATTTCTACAGATCGGTAGGAAGGTTGAAGAGAGCCACCAAAATGTATACAGGCAGTCTCCGGGTTACGTACAAGTTAGGTTCTTTAGGTTGGTTTTTAAGTTGAATTTGTATGTAAGTCGAAACTGGTATATTTCATAATTATAATGTTTGTCCCAGTGACAATTGGATTTAGAATTTTTTTTTTGCTGTCATGGGAACAAGCATTATCAATTAAGCTTCATTACAGACATTATAGCTGATCATTGCAGTCTAGGCCTAATGTAAAGCATCCAGAGAGCTTCACCAGAGGTCATCCAGAGAGCTTCACTGGTGACTAGTGTCTGTAAGTTGGATATCCTTAAGTAGGAGACTGCGTGTACAAGAACTCATACGATAACTCAGTACAACAAGGAGCCATCATAGGGTCATGTCCATAGGGTATAATACTATATTACTGCATTGAACCCCAAATATACCATTCCATTCCCACATCACTTGAAGCTCCTGAACCACAATTCAAAGCCTGTCACAAAATGGAAAATCCAAACACAATTTACAATTAGAAATCAAGGCATATAAAGAAAAAAAAATATTGTCCCCTTGCATCCTTGGGGAGGGTCAATATTAGTAAATGTTTGTGAAATGCTGCTTTAAGCTTATTTTTGGCAACTGCATATGGCCAAAGACCCTCACATAATCTGAACATGCATTTTTTTTAGGTTAGACTGGCATCTTTGGGCACAAAAGGTGGTTGTGTTTCGGTCATGAATATTGGCACAATAACATATTTACAACTGATTTTTTGAGACAAGTGATGGGGTTTAGCTATGTAGAAAACACAATGAGCTGATATACATACTGCTTTTCTTATACAGAAGGACTTCAAAGCAATTTGACTCGTAGTTCTCAAAAGTCTGCCTGATTTTCTCAATGGTCTTCTTATCTGTCAGTTCCCCATACATGAAGCTGAGAAAAAGAAGAGTTGCATGCATTGAGGTAACACAGAAACTGGGAATTTGCAAATTGCAAGTTAATATTGAATATTTTTACCGAAGAATAATAACAACCAGGATAGACAAACGGAAAACTGTACTATATATGTAATCTTAGCAGTCCAAACCTATAAGATAAGTTTTATCGAGGATGGATTGTGTTTTATGATCTTGGATTGAAAAATAAAGAATTTCGAAATTTTTGACCGCTCACTGCCGGAGTCAATTAACTCTCAAGTGCAAACCTATAAGATGATCAGAGTTGTACGTTGCTCAAGCTATAAATCATCAGTTTTAATTGATTTGGCAGCATTTTGGATTGTGAAGCCTTCGCCAAAGATTAAAGGGGTTATCCGGCTGTTGAAAATTACTGAGGGCCGGGCTGGGGTGGGCTAGTTAAACATAATAAACATGTACTTAGCTCCTCCGGTGCCGCCGATGTCCCGCGCCGCGGTCCCTTCGATCCGTTCCCCTATTTGTTTACAGCGGCACAGAAGCCGCGCACAGGGAGCTTCCGGTCCGCGATGTGGCCGGCTCCTCCCATCCGTCCCTATCTCTCAGCGTTGTAAGTGCTGGGAGATGGTGTTGGATGGGAGCTTCCGGCCGGCCGGAAGCTCCCTGTGTGCCCCTGTATACAAACGAGCGCACAGAAGAGACTGACCACAGCACGGGATATCGGCAGCGCCGGATGAGGTAAGTACATGTTTATTATGTTTAACTAGCCCACCCCAGCCCGGCCCTCAGTATTTTATAACACCCGGATAACCCCTTTAAGTGCACGACAAGTTTCACTCAATGAAGCAGCTCCTTCTTCTTCACAGCATGAAGTCACAGCAGAAATCCTCTCCAGCATTGTCAGCAGGGCCAGCAGCAGGGCCGGCACCAGCATTGGGCACAGCTGGGCATGTGCCGGGACCCAGAGCTGATGGGGGGGCCACATAAGATTGTACGTAAGAAACCCAGGTGGTTAAAGGAGGGCTGTATCTAATGAATCTACTGGATGTGAGGGGGGTGCTTATATAAAATAACCATGTGGGGGCTGTTTATAAGATAACCATGAAGGTGGTGTTTGGTATGATAAACTAAAGAATATTTTAGGGAAGAGGAGACTGTGTGGAATTTTTAATGCTGCCACATGAGCTAACTGCCAACTGGGGCTCAATCGCCCAGGGGCCTACTAAAACCGTGAGCCGTCCCCTGGCAAGCAGTACTCAGGAAGAGTACAAACCTTGCACCCAATCAACAGTTGGGAAAAAACTGACAGCACAGGGGTGTGTTACCTATTTCTATTGTCTTCTATGGAGGTTTGCATTCTATGTAGAGTATGTAAAGAAAAAACACATGCTCTTTTTTTCTTATGTGGTCTTTGGAAAAAAAAGATGTCTTAATAAGCCAATAGATAGTATCCATGAAATCCCTGATAGCATATGGATGTGAGAAACACCTGTCTGAATAAACCATAAGACACACAAAGGTACAATATGAGCCATAAAAAGTTAAAGAGAACCTGTCAGTGTGATTTGGGACAATAAACCACTTACAGCTCCTTATGGACTGGTGGTTTAGTGCCCCAAATCACATTGATAGAGCGCTTTCCATGGCCACTATAAAAAACAAGCATTTATACTTACCTAGAGATGAGTCTCAAAAGGCACATTGGATTCTTATCTGGTTTTACCGGCACTTACACAATGAAGCCTGAGCAGTACAAACCGGCCTCGTTGTGCTTAGGCTGTGCCAACTACAGCAGCTTTACTGCATCACTGTGCAGGCATCAAGAGCCCTGGACCAGTGTATGTCCTTTATATAAATGTTTCTATAACTCCATCTATTGAGCAGTTTTGGACTCTAAACCACTGGTCTATAAGGACCAGTGGATGATTTGGTGTCCCAAATCATCCAGACAGGTTCCCTTTAAAGGCTTTTAATTATTGATAGCGTATCAATATAAACAACACCAAAACTATGGAAACTTCACAAAAATCCCTCCCAACACTAAGAGGGAGACTCATGCAGCTGTCTATGGCATCTGATCACAGCTTTCATCTGTCACTGTTACTATATGACAATATAATAATATTTGATCATCCCTTTAAGCCTTGTTTGTACAGTCAAACACCTGCTTCTAGGCACAGCCGCTAAGGTGAAAGATTACTATTCGTGCTTTGTTCATGCTGAACTCACATTACACTTGTTGTGTATGTATGATGTGTTTGCCTAATGAATCCCTTGCCAGTCTTGTTTACATATACTTATTATGCCGGTGCCCTGATCGCTGGGTACTGGGGAAACTCTTACAATCTTACAAGTTAATTGGGCATCACATTTGTGCTGTAGGACATGATGTTTAGTGTTTTTCATGGATGTCTTTTATGCATAATTGATATTGATTTTATGCTACAGCGCCACATGTATATCCACTACACAGTGTGTAGGCAAATCATGATCCAAATGCCCTGAAGTGAATAAAGTAGAAGCCTTGTACTGTAGTGTGGAAAGGAGATGCATCTTTTTTGCATCCTTTATGCTTTAAAGCTCATCTACCACAATGAGTAAGGACCCTTTAGGTTTTAATAGAGCCAGGAGCCCCTCAGATACATTTGCATAATTTCAAAGCCTTTTATTCTTGAAACAAGGGTATCAGAAGCTTTAAGAAAAGTGGATCCTGTCCCATGGGGCACTCACCAGTATGTCAGTGTGCTTGGTTTACATCTACAAAGGTAGATGTCCCTTAAGATAATCTTTCGTATCTCTGCTTACTGTGAGTGGAAAGCTTCTAATTTAGTGTTCAGAAACTCAAAAGCTGGTGGCCACTCAGAAATATAGGATATGGGAGATGCTGCTGCACAGTGTTACAACAGCCTGTGGAGCCAGAGCATAGAAGGTTTCTATAACATTAGCATAATTGTAAAAGTTGATTTTAGAAGAAAGTAGGCCAGAGATAACAAATATAGGAAGATAACCACAGCCACGGTGCCTTGATCTATGAGTAAGGCCTCTTCCACACTAGCGTTGCATTTCACGTCAGGGTGCAATGCGTGAAAAACTGACGTTTTTGGCTGCGTTTTTGTTCCATTTTTTCTTGGAGTAATTAGCGTTTTTGCGTTTTTCACGCGCGTGTTGTTAGCGTTTTTTTGCGTTTTCGGCGCGCTTTTCACGCGCGAGTCAATGGGAGACTCGAGCATTTTTCAAAGGGACCATGGTTTGGGATTAAAATGTGTTATTTAATTGAAAAAGAATGTCTTCTGATAAGTTGCAAACATCTGCAATCTATTCTGCACTGTTCCCCGTGTATATTATCACCCGACAAGTTAGCAGATGTGAAGAACAGTGAAGAATAGAATAAAAACATTCAACACAGTGAACACAGTGACCACAGGATCATTTAAGAGAAAAACACAGTGCAGAACACAGTGCAGAATAGATTACAGATGTTCGGCACATCTGCTTACTTGTCGGGAGATGCGCACGGAACGGTGCGCCCAAAATAGCATGTGAAGAACAATATATATGTGTGTGAAGAACACATTGCAGATGTTTAAATACATCTGCAATGTGTTCTTCACACATATATATTGTTCTTCACATGCTATTTTGGGCGCACCGTTCCGCGCGTATCTCCCGACAAGTAAGCAGATGTGCCGAACATCTGTAATCTATTCTGCACTGTGTTCTGCACTGTGTTTTTCTCTTAAATGATCCTGTGGTCACTGTGTTCACTGTGTTCAATGTTTTTATTCTATTCTTCACTGTTCTTCATTGTGTTTTTTTAATTAAATGCTCGATCGCGAGCAGGGGAAATACTGTTATTCTGGTCACCTAGCAACCCTTACGTTTAAAACGCATTGCACTCGCATTGCACTTGCAATGATTGCGAGTGCAATGCGTTCTTGATGCATCTCCATAGACTTGTATGGGGCGGGAAAAACGCGCGTGACACGCAAAAGTAGAGCATGCTGCGATTTTGACGCGCGTGAAAACGAACGCAAGCACGCGCGTGAAAACCAACGCTAATGAGGAAAGACCCATTGAATACAATGGGACAGAGTGCAATGCAAGTTCTGCGCGTCAAATGCACGCGCAGAACTCGCGCGTGAAAAACGCCAGTGTGGAAGGGGCCTAAGTGTCCCTGGTTTATCATGATGGATTTTGATGGTAAAGTGAATTAAGTTTAGCAGTTTAGCTGATGCAGGTTTTAAAATAATTCTGAAATAAAACTCCAGAGCAAAGCTCTGTATCCGCTGAGGTAGGGATTGTGTTCATTACATTACAACTAAACTCCAGAGCTTTCACTATTCTGTTACAGTGTGAATACATGAGAATATGTATCCTATACTAACACACGTTACTACCTATATTATATTAAAGTGCTTCATTCAAGCTTCAAGTATATATAGATACAACAACATCTCCTATTCTGGAGTGTATATCATACTCCAGAGCTGCACTCACTATTCAGTTGGTGCAGTTGCCATAAATATGTTAGATAACTAAGCCTATTCTGAGCATGAGTCACAATTCTATATCATACTCTAGAGCAGCACTCACGATTCTTCACTGTAAATATATTATACAACTAAGACTATTTTGATCATGATTCCCAGTCTATATGTCACGGGTGCCCCTGCGACCCTTGTCTCGGGTCACAGATGCACCCGTGTACCTCCGTGTGTCCCGCTGCGCTCGCCGCTCGACTTACCTCGCCGGTATCCAGCGGCGTCTTCTGCGGCTCCTTGCATGCGTTCCCGCAGCCCTGAGCACGCACATGCCAGCTCTGTTAAATTTAAAGGGCCAGCGTGCCCATAATTGGCCCATAAATACCCTTCCTGTTAAATACCCAGCCCCTTCCAATGTTCCCTGCCGGATCTTTGTGCCTCACAGCCTTATAAAAAGCTTTGTTCCCATGTCCTTTGCGTTTTGTGATTTCCCGTTGTGACCTCGATTCCGTTCCTGACTATGCCTGCCTTGACCTGTTGCTACATCTGATCCTGTGCGGCTCTGATCCTGTGCTCCCCGTCCTGATCTCCTGCCTGACGTCGGTGTACCTCGCCTTAGCTGCCACTGCGGACAAAGTCGCACCTGTGGAACGACCTGGTGGAACCACGCTGCAGCAAGTCCAACTCGCTTTGCGGCGGGCTCTGGTGAAAACTGGGTGCCACTTAGACCTGGTCCCAAGTGTTGGCTTACGTCATCGTCCACCGTGGTCCATTGGTTCCCTTTCCCTGGAGTCTGACACTATATTATACTCTAGAGCTGAACTGAGCATTCTGCTGGTGCAGTCACTGGATATACATAAGATCATTTAAAAAACCTTGCATTCCGGAAACCAGAAAAATATGCCAAGGCACTTCTGATAGAATAATAGAAAATATTTATTTAACTTTATTTAACATCTATAAAACAAATAAAATAGGTAAGCTGTAGGCAAAAAAAACTCAGAAAAATTCATTATTCCTGGCTAAGTTCAAAGTGCTTAAAACACAATTTAGCAATTCACCTGAAACAATCATATCCTACATGTAAATTGTAAATACAAAAACAAATACATAAGTGCATAGATACAGATCACTACTAAATTTAGAAAAGTCAAAATTTAGTAGCAATCTATATATATATATACATACATGTATTTATTTTTGTATTTACGATGTATTTAATAATATTCGCACATAGGATATGGTGTAATTGTTCCAGGTAAATTAGCTATAGGCTATTTGTCTAGCACTTTGATCTTAGCCATGAGTAAGGAACTTTTACGAAACGTGTAGACTGTAGAGCTTACATGACTTATCTATTTTATGGATGTGAAATAAAGTTTTTTCTGTTATTCTATAGGAGGTGCCTTTGTAGATTTTTCTGGTTTCGGAATACAAGGTTTTCTATGTGGATATCAGCGGCCAAAGTTGCACTCTGGATCAGCTGCACGTGCTAGGACGAGGTGTGAAAGCGCTTTCTTTACATGAATTTATAAGATCATTTATCCTATGCTTATCTTGAGTTAGAGTGTGTCTATTCAAACTCCTTAACACACTATTCTGCCATTGTACTCCCTGTAAATATGTTAGACAATTAAGCTTATTTTTATCATGAATAACAATCTATACCATACTTCAAAGATGCACTCACTATTTCACTATGGTGCAGCCACTCTATATGAATTACATTATGTTCCCTGTGCTGATCTTGAGTTAGAGTATGTACTATAATACAATAAAAGCAAGTGGCTAATTTACCCATTGCTGTGTGTGACGCCCTAATTAAAAAATCATGGCTCTTCGCTTTATCCGTCAACAGTTTGGTTGGAACAGTTGTAAAGTTATTCCTACAAGCAGAAAAAAAGGCTTCATTTTTAAACAAAATTTCATTTTTTGATGTTGTTTTTTGATGATGTGATGTTGGACCACAAAGGCAAAATGCCAGTCTGAAAGGAGGGGGTCGAAATTTGGAATCGGCCCATAGTTTACCGTACTTCCATAAACTGCCACTACTGAAGACTCATTTATCTTCCAAATATGTAAAACACCAAGCAACACAGTACAAATTTAATTTCTGAGCTGGACTTTTTCCCACCTGTAATTTTCTTGTCACTACAAATATTATAAAAAATCCACAAACAGAATAAAGTACATAAAGAAACACAAAACTAATATCATGAAATAAAATGGAACTGTTTCTATGCAAACAGTTTCCTGAAGCACAGAACATAATTATAAGGTAAATGCAGCAATAATCTCAGGGAAACAAAAACATAACATTTAATATATTTGGAGGCTGTGACCCAAGAATTATTAGTTTTCAGTTATTTCTGCATTCTTCAGATTTTCTCTTTTTCTCATATTTTTTCTTTCAACCGTAACCGTATTTGGGACTGCTGTTCCAAATGGCTAAACTGAAGAGGATAGCAATGAAACTGCTGTATATGAGTTACTACTAGCTTCTGGTGTTGCCCGGAATAGTAAATAACTACTCCTACCTATAACAAAATAGAATAGGTTAAAAAAATATATTTTATTTGTTTCAATCTCTCTCTTTGTCTATGAACGTTTCTGTCTCTGAGTGTCTCTGACTGTCTCTTTCTATCTGTCACTGTCTCCAACTGTCACTGGCACTGACCGTCTCTGTCACTGACTGTCTCTGACCGTCTCTGATTTTCTCTGTCTGTCTCTGTCTCCGATGGTCTCTGACTATGTCTTTCAATGACTGTGTCTGTCTCTGACCACTTCTGTCTCTGAGTGTCTTTGATTGTGTCTGTCTGTCTCCGACGGTCTCTGTTTCTGTCTGTCTCTGGGTTTCTCTGACTGTCTTTGTCTCAGACTGTCTGTGTCTATGACCGCCTTTATCTCTCACGGTCTCTGTTTCTCACTGTCTCTGGTTGTCCCTGACTTTCTCTGACTGTCTCTCTCTCTGACTGTCTCAGTCTGTCTCTGTATTTGTCGTAGACTGTAACTTTGTCTATGGGGGGGATTTATCAGAAGAATCTAAGACCAGTACTGTTCTAGTTGCCCATAGCAACCAATCAGAGCTCGAAGTTCATTTTCCCGCAGCTGTTTATAAAATTACATCTGATCTTTGGTTTCCATGGGCAACTGGAACAGTTTTACCTCAGACATTTCTGATAAATCTCCTCCTATCTCTGTAGCCCTAGCTATATTACCTCACACATAAGCGTCTTTTACGCATTGCACGTAGTGACCAATCAAAGCTCTGATCTCATAGTAATAACCTGTGGCAAAACAGCAACCAATCACAGCTCAGCTTCTTGCTGCCAGAGCAGCATCAGGCAATGGTTCCTGTATATGGAGGTTAATAATTTGATTTTGGAAAGCGCAGAATGAAAATTTCATCTCAAAACCGAGTCTATGACGTTCCCTGAGTCACACAGAGTGGATGTGCAAATGTGATGATTCTAAATGTGATGGTACATATTCCTTTACCAGACATACATACACACATACAGACATACATACATACAGACATACATACATGCACACACATACACTCAGCTTTACATATTAGATGAAAGTAATAGACAAAAAAGGCCACCATTTCAAGTGGTATTGTTTTGTGAAAAAAATGCTTTCATGATATTTGCGATTACCAGGGTGCCATGGGGAAGCTAAATGAATTAACGACGCAAAGTTAGTCTAATGCAGCTTGTAAGCGAACCATGGGAACATCACCCATTTATTATAGCATGAACTGTCATATAATAAGAGATCATTGTGTCAAAAGAAGGTGGAAACAGGTGGCACTACTTAGTATGTCACATACGTTGCTGAAAAGTCCATCAGAGGTAAATTGTGGAGACAATGTAAACCATGGTGTACGGAGTGTTGATAGGAGCGTTGTGGTGCTCTGGATTCCTAGCGTAAGTACATCAAAATCGTAGAAAATGAGAAATGGAATGGCACTCACCGCGTCAGCTCCTTAGAATGGCGTTTTTTATTGAAGCATACTCACAAAAAACACTGGAATGTGATGGCACATAGAGGGAGGGGAGGACGCAGGGACTCAACACATGGCAGAAAAGGACAGCTGTTTCGCGCTCTCGGCGCTTCGTCTAGCTTGTCTGCTAACAGACGCAGACAAGCTAGACGAAGCGCCGAGAGCGCGAAACAGCTGTCCTTTTCTGCCATGTGTTGAGTCCCTGCGTCCTCCCCTCCCTCTATGTGCCATCACATTCCAGTGTTTTTTGTGAGTATGCTTCAATAAAAAACGCCATTCTAAGGAGCTGACGCGGTGAGTGCCATTCCATTTCTCATTTTCTACGATAATAAGAGATCAAATGGGAAATAAGCACCTGGAAGGAAGCCCACTGTAAATTTTGCTATGTATGTCCATCGTGTTAATCTGGGAGACCAGACGGCACAGAAATAGTAAAGATATATGACAAGTATTTTAAACCACCTGAAAAAAAAATTGCTGGTATTTGAATAACGTTCAAGTGACATTCACCAGAATGGACCCAGTTGTATTTAACCCTTTCAAAACTGCCATATGGCTTTATACAGTTGTTTGAACAGTGCCCCCCCCCCCCCTCCCAGCTTGTCAGCTGAAGGCAGCATGGAAAAGAAGGAGTAGGGACCTGCAGGGAGGAAGAGCTGACAGCTTGTAGGGGTACCTAGACCCTCAACATTTATAGTCAAATCTGAGAAAGGGTGATGGATTCATGCCATGCATATTTTGGTAAAGTTTTATAAAATTCCACAGTTTTTAAAACTTTCCTTAGCAGGCCCTTTTCCATTTTTGCTTTTCCGCTTTTTACTCCCCTCTTTCCACCAGTCATATTTTTTTTTATTTTTACATTTACTGAGATTTAAAAGAGCTTATTATTAAATTTTACTTTCTAATGGCAAAATGTTTTTTTGTGTTCAGTTTACAGGGAAGTTGGAAAAAAATTCCAAATGTGGTAGAATTACCAATGAAAACAGTTATGCCATATTCTTAAGCACTTTTTTTTACATCTTTTCCTGTTCAGTTCAAATAACACCTTTCGTCGGTCTTTCGTCAGACTGTGCACCGTTTTCAGGGATTGCGGGGCCTACTCAGGCCTTAACAGGTGTCTGCACTGGGATTGTGTCACATATTAGGGGGCGTGCCATCAGACAATCCGACTGATTCGAACTGAGCGCGGGATTTAACTTTTAAATTGTGCTGCAATCGAATGCACTAACATGCACCAGGAAGAAGAAGGTGAACCTGAGCGGACCTGAGCGGGATTCTTCACCAAAAAATTACAAAATTAGGTAATATTTAGGGTAAACACTTAGGGGCACATGTATCATAGTTTGGTCTCTCTGAGGTGAATTTTGGAGACATTTGGCAGCTCTTTTTTGCACCTTATGTATGATCAGGTCTTTTTACTTGTGATACATGTTCAGTTTTTCCTATCCTTGCAGGCGCAAATTTTGGCTTCTTTTTGAGACTTTTTGTTGCAAATGTCTCAAATCCACATGGACAGAAGCCACGTAAGGGGGTTATATGCAGGAGTGGACACAAGCCATGTGAGGGGGTTATATACAGGAGTGGACACAAGCCACGTGAGGGGTTATATACAGGAGTGTACACAAGCCACGTGAGGGGGTTATATACAGGAGTGGACACAAGCCATGTGAGGGGGTTATATACAGGAGTGGACACAAGCCACGTGAGGGGTTATATACAGGAGAGGATACAAGTCATGTGAGGGGTTATATACAGGAGAGGACACAAGCCATGTGAGGGGGGGTTATATACAGGAGAGGACACAAGCCACGTAAGGGGGTTATATGCAGGAGTGGACACAAGCCATGTGAGGGGGGGTTATATACAGGAGAGGACACTACTGTTAAAGGAAACCTACCACTTGAAGTGGCAGGTTTCAGAAGAAAATACAGAGCACCAGCTCAGGGTGAGCTGGTGCCAAAGCTTATTTTTGTTAGTGTTTTAAACCGCTGTATTGCGGTTTAAAACACTTTTTAAACTTTATAGCCGGCGCAGGGAGGTACGCGCTCGGCGCTTACCATGCGCGCGGCTCTCCTTCACTTCCTATGTAGCCGTGCGCACGGTCGCGCGCCGGCTATAAAGTTTAATAAGTGTTTTAAACCGCAATACAGCGGTTTAAAACACTAACAAAAATAAGCTCCGGCACCAGCTCACCCTGAGCTGGTGCTTGGTATTTCCACCTGAAACCTGCCACTTCAAGTGGTAGGTTTCCTTTAATTTGGGATTTAACATGTTTCATTTTTAATGCATTTTGAAACTAATTACAACAGCTGAGGAGAGGTGATTTGCCTTAACATTTGAATTTACAAAACGCATAGTAAATGCAATGTTAACACGTGCATTAACGCTGTGTTTAAAATGCGTTTTGTAAACACAAATGTTAACAGTAATGTAATAAGGCAAATCACCTCTCCTCAGCTGTTCTAATTAGTTTCAAAATGCATTAAAAACACAATTAAACCGCTGTATGTGACCTCACCCTTAGAAGTAACCAATAAAAAAAATGCAAACATTTAAGTATTCTGACAAAACAGGTTACTGTGCATAATGTGAAACATTTAAAGCATGTGAAATAATTCCAATTAACATGATAAAAATCGGGTCAATAAAAAAAAACTTCCTTTGCACCTGCCCTGGACCAGGTGCAGATTTGTGCCTAAAAAGTCTTAAAAAAGTCTTAAAAAAGTGATACATAAGTGAAAAGTCGCACAGAACATCTGGAAAACAAAAATACATAAGGAACACTGCACAAAGGTGCAGACAAGAGGTGCTTGAAAAAGAACAGAGTTAAAATGGCAAAAGTCGCTACAATTAGACAATTTGGCTAGCTGAAACTATGATACATGTGCCCCTTAGAATCAATTTCACTTTTGAAACTCAGGCAACCCAGTCCAACACTGTATTTTTCCTGGAGGATAACCAATAAAATCCTATAGGTGCTGTATTATCCTGACTTACCGTATATGTATTATCTGACTCAGGGAAACTGTTCACTTTCAACTTAAACAGCACAATCTGAAGAAAGTCCACTTGGTCTTTAGTGTTGTTTTACCGCAGTTCACATATTAAAAAGTCCTCAAGGGCCATTTATTGATTGCTGCACTCGCTTATAAGCAAGTTATCCTTGTTGTGGAACAGTAAACACATAGGGAGAAAAATAGGATAAAACACTGTGCCGGCTCCTAAAATAATTGTGTTTGATGGAATTCTCCACTGAAAACATAAAAAGCAATTTCAAGCATGAAGATCAAATTTACCAGAAGATCCAGCAGCAATTGGTTTCTATCCCCTACATGTAACAGAAACTGCAGGGATAGATGAAGAGAACTAAACAAAAGTAACACTTCCTATTCTGAACCCAGACAACAACTTTAACCTCTTTAACCCTCTTGTCGCAGTCTTAAGGGCTGTTAACCAAATGGAACAGATGACAATTTGGCACTAAAGGACAATAACTCCTATTGATTTACAGTGTCCCGAGCATCATCTCCTTCCAGTATACATTGCCAGATTTACATTATGCTATTATATATTTATGTAACAAAAAAACGTCTGGCAACTGTAGACCATTTGGAAATTACAGATACTTGAAACACTCAAGATTTTTTTTTTTTTTCATTTAGCTTAAAGAAAACCTGTCATGGAAAAACCTTGCCCAAAGTTCTGCGGTCCTGCACTAGTCTTTCTTTACTTGGTCACTGTGTTGACCATAATCAATCACTGCTGGGCTGAAGAACCACAGAATCAGAAGCAAAATCAATTCCAGGTTTGCAAACTCAGTAGATGCCCAGGGTCTAAACTGTGAACAAAAATATAAATTTGCAGAAAGTGCCAGTAGGTAGGTTAAGTAAATGTAGATGCCTGCTAGCTGTGTAGTAATGGTGCGGGAACCTGGAACTGCAAGCTTTGGTAGGAGGAGAGGGACTAGTGGTTGAAGACTGTGGATAGAGGAGGAGACTTTGGAGTCAGAAGACATGAAAGTGCAGGTAAGAACCTAAACATACAATAGGTGATCCTTCACTCCCTACACAAATCCCCTGCTATCCATATATATAATCAGTACACTCAGCTACTGCCATTCATATAGCAGATACATGTCTCAACTTCTTATGGAAGAGCTCTGCACTCAGCTCCTGCCAAGTAAAGCAAAATGTAGAATCTGGATCAGAACCCCAAATGAAAATGTAGAATTTTTAGTCAAATCCAATTTGTATGGGGAAGAGGCACGATATAGGCCCCCCTCAGGAATGAAAGGGAGGCAACCTCTAAAGTTGCACCCCTGGAAGAACATAAGACTAAATAATAAAAGAAAGAGACAGAAAATCACATTTTACATTTTAAAATGGAACAATATAATTATCTTTGGGGCTCATTCAATTTTTGATGAATTGATTCAAGCATGGGCAAAATCTAATGAATTCATGAGATAAAACAGGCTATGGTCTGCAGTCCACAGAGGTCTACAATTGTCAGTTTACAATTATAAGGATAAAGACGTAAATAAATGACACAAACCTGCAAGTACTACTCTTCTGCATGATGTCAGCTCGGTGATATCCAGAAAGTTTACAGAAACCGTCATTACTATAAACTACAGGCCAGTCCACAATCTGTGCATTTCCCAGTAAGAAGCTTGATTCTAAAGGGAGAACAACATATAAAATGTTAGATAGATAGATAGATAGATAGATAGATATGAGATAGATAGATAGATAGATAGATAAATTTTAGACAGCTATAATTTAGATAATTATGTACACTTGGGATCAGTAGCAATAACTAGAATTTATACATAGTTAAAGAGAGAAAAATAACTTTCGCTATTTCTACGTGAGTGATATATAGTTGTCAGATTAACATGACACAAACACTCACATACACATAAACTTGCAGACACACTTTGCTTTTTCAAGCAATACCTTTGTTCCATGTAAAATCCTGCATGATTAATTCTAAATCTGAAGCATTATAAAACATGAAACAAAACAAATCAAAGCATGTTCCCATCAAACGGAATAATAGGAGAACATAAAAGGACGTATTTTAATTTGGTTTCAAACAGAAAAAAAAAATGTGATAGACCAAGAATTTGGGATTTAATCAACCACTAAAAATAAGTCTAAAAGAAACAGCAAAAAACAACACAAATTAAATTACACTGATATAAAAAGTATAATATTATTATTTTCAGTTAATTCCTCTATTAATTAAGTCTGTATAAAAGAAGCATACATGGCAGAGTATCGGAGAATCCACAGGTGGGCCTGTGCTTTAACAAAGTATTGGGTTCCAGAGGTCCAGCATAACAAAATATCTATTTGAAAGTTACTAGGGCCTACTTCCTAGAGGCCATAGTCTGACACTGCATGTACCTATATGGTGGCTGGAGGTGAACTAATATCTTTCAGTATTCGGGATTCAAATCTGAAATCATCTTACTGAACCTCCATGGAGACAGAAATGTATGTGACTGATGACAATCAGTAAAGCACTATGGAATATGTTGGTGCTACAGTGATATGGAGGGCACTCCATGTGGTGGTGCCTGCAAAGCAGGAAGGCACTTGGACTCTTAGGCCTAATGTACATGAATGTTATGGCGTAGTTTGGCTCCAGCCGCTAGTCTTTCTAAGGAGAGGGAAGGTGTGAAGAGCGCACATCCTGTCTCTCCTGTACATCTGGTGAACATTTGTTTGTATTCACAAGGCCTTAGTGTAATGCAGTTACTCTAAGGCCTCATTCAGATGAACCTAATAGGGACCGATATCTGGCCGCACCATTTGCAGGCAGATAATGATCCCGATTAATGCCTATGGCACCCAGTCACAGAGTGGTGAGCACTTGTTGTCTCACCTCACCATGACCATGCACAGAGAAATATAAGACGTGTCCTATATTTCTCCATGTTACGGTGCCGGTGCTCACTCCTCCTCTCTCCAGCATGCAGCTGTATGCTCACTCAGGCTACAGTCCAGGGAAGCACATGTTCATCTGAATGAGGCTGTAGAGTAAAGTGCACTTTCTTAATAGCAAGGTTATTCAAAGTATAATTCAATATGGTAGGTCATGAGGTGCGCACGTTTCGGTCAACTTTGACCTTTTTTCAATGCTAGCCTTCTGAGCCAACTATTAGGAGTGTGTCATGCCAGAGCCACTGTATTGCCCCACAACACTGTGCTCCTAACTCTCATTAAACTGGTTAATGGGCCCTCCTTTCTGCTCCTTTTTGATAAAAAAATACACACTGATGGGGATTAATTAAAGGGGTTTGTCCAAGAAAGAAAATGTATAAACCTCAACCCCTCCAGTGATGTTAACTCAATGAAGATCAATTGTAAACTTTTATTTCATAATTTTACTCAGTTTTATTTCTCTTTTAAATCTTATCACTCAGTGATAGTTGGTGTAATGTTCCAGGGTGTGGGTGATTTAAGCAGACACATTATTATCCATCTAGTTCTGTGTGCTGACAATGTGGTTAGATTATCAGGTTACAGGTTTACATACAGTTTCATTTACCTTCTGAACATTTTACTAGTATCTGACACATAGAAAGAGAGATGAGACAGATCAGAGATGATGAGATCCATGAGATGCATATTGTACACAATGACACAGTTAGCTCTCCTGCATCTCTACTATTCCACAGCACACTGCTAGACCTGCTGTGCCTCCCAAGATATACAACTTTTTTGTCTGTAGCTTGTAGTTCTCCTTACACTGTTGCTGGCAGCAACTCAGTGGGGCACATTTACTTACAGGGTCACTGGAGTTCACTGAAAATGCATTGTCCGTTTATAATGCTAGGTGAGCGATTCACTAAGATCATGCACTGGAAATCATAAATGTGTCGCTTCCACTCAGGTCTGGCAGAGTTCACCATCTTTTTTGTGGTGCATTTTTAACATAGGGTGTGTGACACAATTAAAAGTTATATACAGTCCTCTGTCTGAATCTGTCGGACTGTCCGATGGTACGCCCCCTAATCTATGTGGCATGGAAGTCAGTGCAGCTGCTCCACAAAATGGGTTGCGTGTGCCACAATCAGAAGTCAGAAGATACAGGGTCATGTCTGGGCAACCAAAATTGTGTACACCTGGACTGATAGAAACAGTTTGGACTCTGTGGGGGGAAATGCTGTACTGTGTATTGCTGTATTTTTGTTAATAATGGTGAATTAGAGAATGTAATATTTTGTTATCCTGCGTACATTTAAGAAACTTGACTTCGTGGAAATACCCCTCAGTTCCTGGTGCAGTGAAAATAGCAACTTTACCTCCCCTAAAGCCACCTCCATACTAAGTTTGTGGGAAGGGGTGTGGACTGAACTCTGTCAGGCTCAAAAGTGGGCACATTAGCTATAGCCTGTTCCAATTCCTGGTGTGGGTTACAGCACAATTCTATCCCAGGCAGAGCCTGGTCTAGAATAATCTGTCCGCACGATTGTGATATACTGAGAGGTTGGAACACGATGCGGCAATGCACTTCAAAAAATTTACCTTATCAAAAAATATTTTATTAGAACCATAAAAAATACTACATATGGTAGAAATGAAAATAAAGACCCTAAATTTCTTTATGAAAATGCTCATACCCCCCTTTCCCCAATACAGTTTCTTTATTAGAGTTGCTGCCTTGTTTGTTTGTCCCACCAGAAAGAATTGTTAATTGTCCCAAGTGTATTAGGCCCTGGAGGTAAGTAAGTCTTTGGGGCCTAATATTATGTCAGGTTCCCTTAGGTATCCTTTGTTGAGTCGGTCTAACCTGTCCTGAACCTTTCAGGTTCAAGATAATTGATTTTCTTTTGGCTTAGAACATAGGAAAACACAAAACAAGTTCTGGTTGTATTATGTAGCACACTATGAATTATAATCATATCTGAAGTAGCCAGTTATGCCAAAGACATTAGTAATCTGGATTTCATAAATGTCAGTGAGGCTGAGACAGAATTACTACAGTTTTCAGTAAGTGCTTTTTCTTCAATTGATTCAAATGAAGTTCATAACATAAAGGACACTCCAAGCTGCCTTGATCATTTTGAAGAAGAGCCCTCAAGTACCAAACCTCTGAGTCATAGAAAGTAGTATTATGGGAAGAAAAATTGAGAGTCTTGTGTTTTGTCAGGTTTTCTGGTTGAATAAGAGACACTCGCAAGGGATAATGAAACCTGAACAATTTCAAACATTTTCAGAGGAATCTACCTTGTGGCCAAGAACCGTCTACAAAATAAAGCAATGTGCCATTGAAGACAATAAGACCAATGCACCCTGTGTATTGGCATGACTTTGACCATGGCCATGAGTGAAACATTGAGTAAGCGCTCTGTTACATCATTGGGCACTTCATGTCATGTCACCTGGGTGATGTCATCTAAGATACCTTTACCTGTTTATATTTGAAACATCTACCTTGTGTATGTAGCTAATCCCATGAAATTACAGTATGCCTCCAGGGAGCATGGGAAGGAATAGAAGTCCATAACTAAGTAAAAGACCTTAGATGACATCACTCTGGTCACATGACATTAAGTGCTGTATGCTGAGAAGAGGCATGGGAAATGGGGAGGAGTAGAAAAGAAGGTCTGGCCTAGGAGGACAGGCCCCTCTAAAGCCAGGTAATATAACATTACATTGATTTTTGGGGATGTAAGAGAAACAATTTCTAGCTAAAAGAAGGGTGTCAGTCAGTTAAAAGGGCTCTATAGGAAGCTGTCACTAGCTGTATTTGTAAAAATGTTGTTACATGTTCTCTTTATCATTTGTATACTACCAAGGGGCCCAAAGAGTGCCAAGAAAATATTCCCCACACCATGACACCACCACCACCAGCGTGAACCGTTGATACAAGGCAGGATGGATCCATGCTTTCATGTTGTTGACGCCAAATTCTGACCCCACCATCCAAATGTCACAGCAGAAATTGAGACTCATCAGACCAGGCAACGTTTTTCCAATCTTCTACTGTCCAATTTCGATGAGCATGTGCAAATTGTAGCCCCAGTTTCCTGTTCTTAGCTGAAAGGAGTGGCACCCGGTGTGGTCTTCTGCTGCTGTAGCCCATCTGCCTCAAAGTTCGACGTACTGTGCGTTCAGAGATGCTCTTCTGCCTACCTTGGTTGTAACGGGTGGCGATTTGAGTCACTGTTGCCTTTCTATTAGCTCGAACCAGTCTGCCCATTCTCCTCTGACCTCTGGCATCAACAAGGCATTTCCGCACACAGAACTGCCGCTCACTGGATGTTTTTTCTTTTTCGGACCATTCTCTGTAAACCCTAGAGATGGTTGTGCGTGAAAATCCTAGTAGATCAGCAGTTTCTGAAATACTCAGACCAGCCCTTCTGGCACCAACAACCATGCCACGTTCAAAGGCACTCAAATCACCTTTCTTCCCCATACTGATGCTCGGTTTGAACTGCAGAAGATTGTCTTGACCATGTCTACATGCCTAAATGCACTGAGTTGCTGCCATGTGATTGGCTGATTAGAAATTAAGTGTTAACGAGCAGTTGGACAGGTGTACCTAATAAAGTGAGTGCATATAGAAAGTAGTATTAAAGCTCACTATCCCCTTGATGCCATAACTAAGAGCACACTGCTCAAAATGCGTGGGAACTTTTTCACCTGTACTATGATCTTTTAATGGAAGTTCTTTGGATCCCTTTAACATTAAGACAGCTCACAAGAATATTAAAATAATCCAAATGCAAATGCAAGTTAAATATACTGTACTGAAATATAGAACATATATATAGTATTCTAACTCTACCCCTTATTATTTACCTACCCCTAGCTACAATTTCTGCATTCTTCTTTAGATTTGGCTGGCAGAATTGGACCACAATTTCAAGTTCGGATTCAGACAAACTCAGGTCTGCTTATCCCTTCTTACTGTTTTCACTTGCTTTCAGATGCAGCGTACAAACAGAAATTACAGTCTGCTGTCCCTTAAAATTGTAGGGACACTGGTAAAAAGTGTTATTTAAAGGATACAGATACAATGATCAATGCAATCATAAAACTAATAAAAACTATAACACTCCAAATACAACATAAGAAAGATTCACTTTTTCCTTTCCTGACCCTGATTTCTAAATCCATCCATTGCCTTTGGTAGCAAGCGTTAAACTATATTAAAGTTTTTTTAGTGGTTAACTTATAGTTAGATTCCCTTGTGATTCAACTTTAGTAGCAATCTGCACTGTGGTAAAAGCCTAATGAGCCACTGTAGGCACAGAACTGTTTTTGTATTAGTATTATTGATCTGAGACATGATGCAATATTGTCAGCCTAATAAAATGCAGTAAACAAGATAATATGGCATATAAACAGTGCCTAGAAGAAAGGAGATATAGCATCAGCAAAAGGCCACAAATGGGTCAAGAATTTAGGAGTTATGTTCTTACTTATTTATGTTGCTTGAATCTTCTAACAAAGATGTTGTTAAAAAGGCAAAGACACTTTAAACTGTCCTTCTTGATTAGATGTTAAACGATCAGTAACTTTTCAACAAACTTTGCATAAATCAAACGTACAAGTGAATATAAGAAATTTAGGAATATGTCTTCTCAGAGCAACCTGTCTCTTTCTCCAATTACATTGGCTCTTTTCATTTTGTGGGAAAATCCATTTAATATAAGAGGCTGATACATCAGGCATGTTGCTTCTTGAGCCTTTTTTCGCATTAAAGTCGCATTAAAGACGAAAAATTCTTCTGCCTAAAGTCGAAAAATTCTTCTGCAATCCTTTTACTAAACTTTTACCTATGCCTGGTCAGGACTGGCCATAAATTGCTCTGAAATTGCAGCCTTTTTATACATCTACATTTGGATTTTAATTATATACGGTATCAGGCATAATGTGTGTGCTTAAACAGGTCTGAGATGGGAGGATTAACCCCCCACACTTTAATGTTGATGTTTGAATATAGTGCTCAAAGCATACTACAGCCAGGGAGAGAACAGGAAGGGTTAACACTCACAGCTGTGTAACAACAGGAGAAGAGAGGAGAGAAAGGTTGTCTTCAATCCTGTAGAAAGATTTGTCATAGCAATGTAGAAGTAACATTGTAACTAAGTGGCATACATTAAAATCCAGCGAAGCTGAGAGGTGTTCAGGTAACGTCAGCCTTAGCTCCTCCCGCTCATTTACATATTTTTTTAAATAAGTTTTTTAGCAGAAAAAATGCTGTTTCTTTATGCACTAAAAACTGCTGGTAGCTGTTGTTTATTGTGGGAAGAAGTTGTTCAATCTCTGCATATAGCAATGCTGCACCTTTACTCATTACTTATGTATGCCATTTGGTCTGAACTGCTAGGCCCCCTGGCTCCTTGGGCCCCATAGTAGCAGCTATGGCTATTATAGTGGTAGTTATGACCCAATTAACACTGGCATTAGTTTCAATGGGAAAAAAAGCATTTTATTTTATTTAAATACGCCAGATATAAAGTATGTCTTTGCTGGCATGTTAAAATGAGAGTCATTTGAGAATATTTCTGCATAGGGCATGATTTGTTAGTAATCCCTAAAAGCCAAAATCTGTATTGGAGGTTCCCACAGCAACACACACCATTAAATGAACTATAAAAACCCTGAAATTAATTATTTATTTCCTTTTGAAGTTTAATACTTCTCCCCAACTGCAGCACAGACTCAGTCTGAAAATGAAATATCCTGCCAAGAAATAGAAGGTAGGCTCCGTTCCCAACACAGATTTAAAATCAGCAGAAAGTGCATTGCAGTGCAATTAGAAAGATTGATTTGCAACTCCTATTAGTATCAGCAAAGCTCTATGATATGTATCATTGTCCTTACCCATTATCGGAATGCAAATGCATATTCATGAGTCTCCCCGTGACATCACCCCCTACTTACATTATGGTTACATGGGAATCTAGCAGACAAGCTGACATTTATGAAAGGTGAGTAAAGAAAAACAGTCTGTTCATTAAAAATCCCAATAGTCACGATCATGGCATTCCCCGTTTAGTCCATTTTCATAAAAGCTTAACTTGTAAAAATCAATAGCAACAATAACATTCAAACTTAGGAAATTACATTTATAACAAAGAAGGGAGAAACTTTTGCGCCTTCAAAAGGATCCTAATTTAGTTCAAACAAACCACAGGTCCAGGTCCTCAGTATCATTTACAGTATAAGTGATGGTCGCTGCAGGCTCCACCCCTGAGACTCACCCAACCACTCGAATAAGTTACCATTACTGTATTCAGATGTTTCTATTATCCCTATAGATAATGAATGTACTGCAATTTTACATAAAGGGAGCCTGTTACCAGCTTATATGTCACTAAACTAGCCTAAGGTAGGGCATGGCATGGTATGGCCCTTTCTAGAATTCTCATATTTGAAATATTGCATCTTTGCTTATAAAAAAAATAGTTCAAAAGTGACAAAAATTGCCTGAAAGCTCTAATTTTTTGCCTGAGATGAGGAGAGAGTCTGAAGGGGACTGTCACTTTATATGCCTTTATAAATCTAGCAGCTAGAACCATGGTTCAGCTTATTCAAATTATGGCATCACATGACATGATGTCAATCACATAGGTTGAGGTGTTTAGAGGCAAGGAGAGCTTGACTTCAGTGTTAAACTCTCCTCCTCCCTGACTTTATACAACCAATTAACATCTCACTTCAAAGTTGATTTTCTGGATCATGTCACCGCACCGGACCATGAAACAAACATGATCTATAAGCTGTTCAGCTGCTTAACCACATAATGGTAGTGGTTTATTAGGCCTATTTCTGATGACCGGTTCCCTTGAATGATAATAGCCCCCCTCTGTGCCTTTATTAATTTATTATCTTTGCTGGGATAATGCTCCTTAGTTCTGTTTCACCTCCCCTGTCTATGCCATGTCCTACAGCCCATAATACGGGACCTGGCCGGTATACTAGATCCTGAAGCCTGTAACCAGTGTATGTTTACCTTGAACCCAAAGGTATAATTTAATTCTCAATTTAGCTCTTCCAGGCTTCTGAACTATGAACCTATTAAATTGAAAAATTTGGGTTTGGTGTAAAAAGACTGAAAATTGTGTTTTGCATCTCACACCTGTGTATTTTTGTCATATTCCCAGCAAAAGCAACTCTCTTTATAACCATCTTGTTGTGTAACAATGTAGCTAAACCAGACCGGTGACAAGCAGGTGCACATTTATGATGCAAAATGACAATAAATTGTCTCAGTAGATGTCAACATCCTCATTAAAGCCATAACAGAAATCAATTACTGTCAAGTTTTATATTTTAGAATTCTCATGTATCAAACCCCTTCACACACAGTAGATGACTGTGGTCTCACCAGGAAATTCCAAAGTTTCAAAACCCTGAAAGAATAAGATTGTTGATTTGGTGTTGTAATCGCCAGAGCAGCGTCATGCAAAGAATAGAACATAAAAAGAAGGCTTGCTACTTGAAGTCAACATCTCTAAGTACATACAGAATGCTAAGGAGGACAGTTCAATGTAAATTAGATGGGTAATAACATAGGCATTATAAATGTCAAGCCATGAGAACAATAGGCTTATCAAAACCTTGTTCTAAAGAGGCCTAATGGAATGCACTATTCTCCATATACAAGTTCTGGATGTTCTCACATCTTGGCCCACACTGTTATACAATATTAATGAGGGAGCTATTATTTGTTTGTTTGTTTTTTTTACTTAAGGTGTTAGCTGAGCAATAAAGACTTTAAAAGGCAGCTACTCATGTAACAGGTCTTAAGTGCTCCTGACTAGTGCTCTTCTCAACTTGCACACATTGTAAAGTGAAGTGTCAGCTGTTTTGCCACCAGAGTTAATAGTATGTTACATGTATTTAGGTCATGTAGTTGTCAAACTTCGAAATAAACATTAGAGGTCAACTTAAAATAGTGTTTTTGTCTCGGAGCAAAACTTGAGAGAGGTTTGGGGTTTGTGGCAGGAATGGGAGGTGGTGGAAGCCCTATTGGACCTCCTGGAGAGCTTCATGGCATGGCCTGGTACCTTGTTCTGGTTGCGACAGAAGTTCTGCCAAGGCCTGGAGGCTATCTTTTCCAGGTACTGACAACTTATCCTGTGGGTAGACTATCAATAGTAAGTCAGGACCAACTCATTTACGGCAGATAAATTATCCTAACTTCCCCTTTGCAGCCTGCTGTAAGAAATATTACGTTTTCAAGCCCAAATCTAATTTTAGGTGTCTAATTATTTTATAATGAATGTGTTTTTCCTAGTGGCTAATACTAAATTATGCAATCGAATGTTTTACAACTGCAAAGTTATTTTTGCCTCATCACTGCTTCAGGAAATGTTTGTAAAGGGATCAATGGATATTTGTAACATGGTTTCACATTATTTAGTAAAAAAAATATTAACTAAGTATCTAAAGAATAAAATATATACACCCTATAATTAATTTTCTTAAGATCACGACATTTAAACATATTTTCAATAATTCGTAGACAACTCCTTGCATGTACAGGGTCTACCAAAGACACGTTGATTATGCTTGGAAGAAAGCTTAAGGTGCAGGTCGGTCCAGAAATATTTGGACACTGATGCAATTTTTTTTATTACCAGTTTACTGAAACATATTCAAGTTATAGTTATCGTATATACTCAAGTATAAGTCGAGGCCCCTAATTTTGCGACAAATTACTGGGAAAACTTATATAAGCCTAGGGTGGCAAACGCATTGGTCACAGCCTCCCTGATGAGTATTGAGATGCCAAGAGGCCTCCCCCAGTAATGAAATGCCCTACAGCGCAGCCCCTAGTAATTAAATGCCCTGCTTCCAGCCTCCCCACCTCTGAAATGCCCTGCAGCGAGCTCCCCCCCCCCCCCACTTATAAAATGCCCTGCAGCCAGTCCTCCACTTATGAAATGAAATGCCCCCTATTGACAAAAGTTTAAAAAATAAACTACTGTACTCCCCTCCCGGCGCTGTCCTATGCTCCCCACGGCTCCTCTTCCTTTAGCTCTTCATCTGTAACAAAGCGGACAGTGACTCGTCCATGCAATTTGCCCACCGACTCTATGACATCAGCAGCAGCGACACCACGGCATCATAGTGTGCACCGGCAGAGTGCATGGATGCGTCTCAGCCTCTTTGTTACAGATGAAGAGCTGAATGGAAGAGAAGCCGCGGCAAGCATTCGGTAGCACCAGAAGGTGAGTGTGGAAGTTTATTTTTTTATACACTAGTGCAGTGGTGGCGAACCTATGGCACGGGTGCCAGAGGTGGCACTCTGAGTCCTCTCTGTGGGCACCCAGGCCATCACCAGAGATGACTCCAGGTATCTTCCTGAAGTCCCAGACAGCCCAGGACTTGCTGTGCACAGAGATATTTTAAAGTGACAGCTCTACCTGGGACTATTTTCTGCTTTATTGGTGTCCTCAGGGGGCTGGTATCAATGAAAGTTGTGACCGAGCAGGGAGTATAAATTTCTGTGTTGGCACTTTGCGATAATTGAGTGGGTTTTGGTTGTAGTTTGGGCACTCGGTCTCTAAAAGGTTCGCCATCACTGCACTAGTGTATAAGCCAAGCTGGTGTGTTTTAGCACATATTTTGTTATAATGGACATAGGCATAAAGTCCAGACTTCCAGCTTGTATTTGAGGGTATCCATATTAAAATTGTATAAAGGGTTTTGGAGTTTAAATCTCATTAACATGTGCAATATGTTTTTAAAGAGACCAAAAGTAATTGGACAATTGACTCCAAGGCTGCTTCATGGGCAGGTGTGGGCTATTCCTTCATTATGTCATTTTCAATTAAGCAGATAAAAGGCCTGGAGTGGATTTGAGGTGTGGTGTTTGCATTTGGAAGATTATACTGTGAGGAAAAGCTGCGGTCAAAACAGGTCTACATGCAGGTGAGACAAGTCAATCTTAAGATGTGAAAATAGAAAAAAAATACATCCAACAAATTGCTTCAATATTAGAAGTGGCAAACTCTACAGTTTGGTAAATCCTGAAAAAGAAAGCACTGAACTCATCAATGCAAAAAGACCTGAACTACCATGGAAGGCAAAAGTGGTGGATAAACGCTGAAAAATTTCCATGATGAAAATAAACCCCTTCATAAAAGCCAATCTAGTGAACACAACTCTCCAGGAGACAATGTATAAACATCCAAATCTACCATAAAGAATAGAAGCCATGAAAATACTGAGGGCTCACTGCCCTGTATATGCTACTCATAAGCCTCAAGTATAAAAAAGCTAGATTGGACTTTGCAAAGAACATCTAAACAAGCCAGCACAGTTCTGAAGAAGAATTATGTATAGAAAAAAGTAATGGTGTAGTGATGTTCACTGCACATGCACCGGGCTGGCCTGTGGTTTGGGGCGGATTCTGGGCTCTGGGCTGGACCCGATGCTGGGATGACATCTGATTGGTATATATTAAGCATTTCATTTGATATACAGAACTCTTCCAGCTACGTGGACTGTGGTGATATTGGTTTATATCTTTCATCATTTAGTTATTATTGGGAATGTATTTCACTGTGATGGCAAATTTATCTGCACTTTTGAAATGATGTCCATGTTTACATTAGTCATTCCTTTAGGCAGCTAAAATGAGTTAACACTGAATATAGCAGTGGATTAGCGTATCACACATATGGTGTGTATTTTTAAGTGTGTTTTCATCTATATCAATAACTTTTAGGACCTAACTTGTTTGGTGGGCAAAACCCTTCAAAGGCTCTTTTTTCCTTGGACAATGGTCTATTAAGCTCCTGGGAGAGCGGAGTAAATGCAAAAAAAATGTACATGCTGTACCCGATATTTAAACATAATGCAGGTATTATTAAAACTAAAGTCTACACTGTTTCCCTTATTATATAAGGATTATCAAAATTCCTACTAGGTTCTTCTGGTTTATTCCACTGTATCTCTGTTTTGAGGTTATGGCTAGAAATGAGTTCATGGATATATGTAATGGGTACTGGCATGGAAGCATCTAGGTGCCCCATTGCTGGCCAGCAAAGCTAAGACTGCTATGAATAAAAAGAGGGGAAAAAAATTACAGAAAATAATAACTAGGAAGCATGCCATCATCAGCAATGAGAAGTTTGAAAACCATTGGAGGAAACACCATTCATGTAGTCTTATGCACTGCACACCAACTATATGATGAATACATATGACAGCATAGGTTAGGATAATACATCTACTCATTTAGTAAGACTCTATTTACAGTACATTGTCTTAGTGCATTATTTTACCATAACCATTTTGGAGAGGTTAGTCCAGTGTGAGAGGTACATCTGATATAAAGGCCAGCACACGTTTCCTACCTGTGTCCTGGTATTCAACGTGTCTGGTAGCTCCCCTGTTGTCCTCTGCACGCTTTCTCCAATTTTTCCACCGTTTTCCTGAAAGCATCATTTCATCAGTGCAAAAAACAATGTCTTCTGAAGAAAGACAGAGTGAACAGCAGGAAAAGGAGACCTGTCACGCTGTCCTTGCTCAAGTATGTAGAGGAACAAGGAGAGCAGCGGCAGCCATGCACATCAGGAGACCAAACTTAAAGACCAAGCTCTGGAAAATTATATGTGAGACAACTCTGACACTAAAATGCTAATTTTCTTTAAATTTTATATGTCCTAGTTGAAGCTTGCTATGTGGGGTATGGAAAAGTAGTTGGATCCACAGTGTGATGCCAGAAGGGATGCCCTCTTTAATATAAGAAGACACCAGAAATTAGCATGTTAGTTGGCTTTCATAATTTTCACCCTATGATCGCTTACGTTATACTATGATATATAGTCAAGTTTGGAAAAATCAGTCAATGAGTCACGTGAAACAATCGAGGAGTCACCAGCCCCGAAAACTGCAAACTGCTCATATTACTTCCAATATTTTACTCTTCACTCAACAGCAAAACCTTGGTATGTTTCACATACACCACCTCTAGGTTCTTCCATCGTAGGACAAAATCCTAAAGACCTATGACCGGAGAACATAAAAAGGTTTCACGCTCTGGTAATAAGTGATACTGCCTATAACTTAGCTGCAATTAGCAGCTGTCATTGGGGCCAGTCAGCCTTTTGTTCTCCATTAGTCTTATATCTGGATAATGTAATGTCCTTTGTCCATGACAGAATAACTGCATTGTCAGGTTCTATGTAACAATAAGAAAGTCAACTTTTCAGGACATTATCCGGCTTTTTCAGCTTCTTTGAACTACAGTACAGACAATACGTGTCATGTTGAGTGCAATTCATGGATCCCTTAGAACAGTGGTGGCGAACCTATGGCACGGGTGCCAGAGGTGGCACTCAGAGCGATTTCTGTGGGCACTCAGACCATTGCCCAGGACAGAGTTCACCAAATAGGGCCAAATCAACCAAAAAACTTTCTGCAGTCCCAGGAAGAGATGCTGCTCTCAGCACTATTTTAAAGCGACAATTCATTGTCTGTTTGGAACTGCAGGAAAAGTGAGATGGTGCTGACAGAACTGCAATACCTTTGGAGGTCCTCCTGCTGGACCCAACTATCTTCCTCTACAGAGACCCTGCAGAGAAGCTACAATGAGAGTCTGAATTTGCTCTCCTTCTTTCAACTGTATTGGTGGTCTCAGGGGGCCGATATGATTGAAAGATGTGGAAGAACAGGTAGCAATAAGTTACTGCTTCAAATGCCATGCTGGCACTTCACGGTAAATAAGTGGATTTTGGTTGTAGTTTGGGCACCCGGTCTCCAAAAGGTTCGCCATCACTGCCTTAGAACACATAGCAAAATGATAACTGCAATATTTCAGCTACTGTATGCTGAACTACTAAGAAGGCATAACATCAGTGAAAATTAAAAAAGATCACAGCGGCTCCAGAGGCTAATATGCAGCAACATTGTGGAGTCATTGGGACAGATTTACTTACCCGGTCCATTCGCAATCCAGCGGCGCATTCTCTGCGCTGGATTCGGGTCCGGCCGGGATTCATTAAGGTAGTTCCTCTGCTGTCCACCAGGTGGCGCTGCTGCGTGAAGGTAAGTGCAAGCTCCGCGGCAGATTTTTTTAAAATGCGGCTTTTCCGAATCCGTTGTGTTTTCGTTCGGCCACGCACCCCGATTTCTGTTGCGTGCATGCCAGCGACGATGCGCCACAATCTGATCGTGTGCGCCAAAATCCCAGGGCAATTCAGGGGAAATCCGCGCAAATCGGAAATATTCGGGTAACACGTCGGGAAAACGTGAATCGGGCCCTTAGTAAATGACCCCCTTTGTCTTCAAATCTCAGTCTTCTAGTTTCAGGAACATTTAGAACATATAGAGCTGCATCCCAAGTCACAATGACCATCACTTGTAATGTCACATCATTGCCATTTCTCCTCCTTTTATTGCAATCCTACTACTCGACTTAGAGCCAACAGAGCTGTAATTGTAGTTTGTGTCGCGTTTTTATGCTCATTTCAGAAGTCCATGCATTTGGCTGGTTAGAAAGCGTTTTTCCTCATTCGGGAAGCAAAAGCAGCTGCTTCTAATGAAAAATGCTTTTAAAACAGCAAAATACATGGTAACATGTAAAATACATGTATTTCTGCAATGAGGTTGTGCCATGTGTGACTGCAACCTCATATGTCGCCATCTCCCTCGGGTATGGTTAGAGTGCTTAAAATTATTGGCCGTGGCCTCAAATGCCTAATGCCATGTCCAAAATTTACAGTAGTTGTCTGGTCCTGTACATAACTCCCCCTCCCCCTCACATGGCTTGCAACAAAATGTCTCAAAAGAACCCTGAAAGTCGCACCTGCCAGGACAGGGAAACCTAAACATGTATCACAAGGAAAAAGATGTGGACATACACAAGGTATAAAAAGACCTATCAAAATGCTTAATTATATAAAAAGAAAAATAATATGAACTAAGATACTCCCCCATCCATCCATCTATTACTAAATATGTGTCTACAACTGCAGCTACTAGGTGTATTGTAGTACTTCATTAGGGAATTGAACTGAGGATTTCTTGGTGGTAGAAAAAGTTGGTACAGTATTGAAGGGAAACACATTACCCAAGGTTTGATGATAAGTTATGAGGACAAGTGAGCTACAAGGATAGGCTACATGGTCAAGAAACTACAAGGATAGGCTACAAGGTCAAGTAAGCTATGAGGATAGGTATGAGGTCAAGTAAGCTATGAGAAAAGGCTACAAGGTCAAGTAAGTTACAAGGATAGGCTGCCAGGTCAACTGAGCTACAAGGATAGGCTACAAGGTTAAGTAAGCTACAAGTATAGGCTGCAAGGTTAAGTAAGCTACAAGGATAGGCTACAAGGTCAAGTAAGCTATGTAAATAGACAATGATTTCAAATAAGCTATGACTATAGGCTATGAGGTCAGGTAAACTATAAGGATAAGCTACAAGTACACCAAATCATTGCCCCAGATATAATTTGCTACCTATGAAATCATATATTATGTAGAGGGAAAGGGGAAGGTTAAGGAGATTAGACCACACAGCATTTTGTAGTCTGTAACCACACACCGATCTACAAACTACAAATACTACCACAAATTTAAACTGAGAAAAATTTTTATTTAAAAAAATCACAATGCTTTATTAATAAATATAAAATTACAAAGATCGGCACTGAGATTCCCTTTGAAAAAAAACATTATCCTAAAAGGCCGGGCTTATTCAGCCATAAATATGGGAATAATGTCCTCTACCTAGTGCATTATTACATATACAGGACATGCCAATTATATATCAAGATAAACCATATTGATCTTGAAGTTAAGGTATTTCATAAATTACTTAGGGCTGAAATACATCCAAACCAAGTGTCTTGCCCATGATGACCTATTGTAAGGATTAGAGTCGGGGTTAGACAACAGGATTAAGCCTTTGCATGGACATTCCCCCTTGAGACATTTATGGTAGTTCTAATGAATATGCCATTAATGTCTGATAAATGCAGATCCCTGGTGTAAGTTTAGGGATTCCCTGTCATTTTAAAGAAATTGTGAACTCAACCAAGCATATAGCCAACAGCCAGGACCGGAGTTTGGAGATAGGTGTTGGCCCACACTAGTGGTCTCACAGCTATCAGACATTAATAACTTGTTCTGTTGGTAAATCATAAATATATAAAGTAATAGATAGATAGACAGATAGATAGATAGATCGATCCTGTAGAAAGATGTATTGTTTCTAAAAATATCGCACTTACACTTTAGATGTACACTTTGGGCAAGGTATAGTCTATTCTTATAATTCACACCAGCAGTATTCACTTTATATATAAATCCGGCTTGTTAGGTTTCCATGACTGTTGCCCTGCATGGCACTGCAAATGCTGTGGGTTTGCTCATGTGTAGAGATGAGCGAGCACTAAAATGCTCGAGTGCTCGTTATTCGAGACGAACTTTTCCAGATGCTCGAGTGCTCGTCTCGAATAACGAGCCCCATTGAAGTCAATGGGAGACTCGAGCATTTTTCAAAGGGACCATGGTTCGGGAATAAAATGTGTTAATTAATTGAAAAAGAATGTCTTCTGATAAGTTAGCAGATGTATGCAAACATCTGCAATCTATTCTTCACTGTTCCGCGCGTATATTATCTCCCGACAAGTTAGCAGATGTGAAGAACAGTGAAGAATAGAATAAAAACAGTGAACACAGGATCATTTAAGTGAAAAACACAGTGAAGAATAGATTGCAGATGTTCGGCACATCTGCTTACTTGTCGGGAGATACGCTGTCCCGGGATCCGCTGCTCTTCTTCCACTGAAGTCTCCCCGATGTCTCCGTGCCCCGATGTCTCCGTGCCCCTATGTCTCCGTGTCCCTATGTCTCCATGCCCCGATGTCTCCGTTCCCCGATGTCTCCGTTCCCCGATGTCTCCGTGCCCCGATGTCACCGTGCCCCGATGTCTCCGTGCCCCGATGTCTCCGTGCCCCGATGTCTCCGTGCCCCGATGTCTCCGTGCCCCTATGTCTCCGTGCCCCGATGTCACCGTCACGGTGTTGCCATGGTGCGTTCCCCCTATAGGTTATCACCGGATGGTCCGGTCCATACTGCACTGCGATATATATATATATTGTCATCACGTATATATGTACCTGCTCATGGTGCCCCGATGTCTCCGTGCCCCGATGTCTCCGTGCCCCGATGTCTCCGTGCCCCGATGTCTCCGTGCCCCTATGTCTCCGTGCCCCTATGTCTCCGTGCCCCTATGTCTCCGTGCCCCTATGTCTCCGTGCCACTCCGTGCCGCTGCCCGATGTCTCCGTGCCACTGCCCGATGTCTCCGTGCCGCTCCCCGGTGTCTCTGTGCCGCTCCCCGGTGTCTCTGTGCTGCTCCCCGGTGTGTCTGTCCTGCTCACCGTGTTCTTCAATGTGTTCTTCACATATATATATTGTTCTTCACATACTATTTTGTGCGCACCGTTCCACGCGTATCTTCCGACAAGTAAGCAGATGTGCCGAACATCTGTAATCTATTCTTCACTGTGTTCTTTACTGTGTTTTTCACTTAAATGATCCTGTGTTCACTGTGTTCACTGTTTTTATTCTATTCTTCATTGTTCTTCACTGTGTTTTTTTAATTAAATGCTCGATCTCGAGCAGGGGAAATACTCGTCCGAGCAACGAGCCGTTTCGAGTACCTTAATACTCGAACGAGCATCAAGCTCGGACGAGTATACTCGCTCATCTCTACTCATGTGCAGTCACACCTGGACACGAGCTGGCGTGTGGTCTCCATCTTGTGCTTACCATTGACATTTCCAGATAATAGGAATTGAAGGTGTCCATTTCATACACTAGTTACTCCTGAGGAAGCCACTTCTTTGTGGCGAAACGCGTGGGGACTTTGCCAGCCAGCCTCTCGTTTATCTTTCAGTCCCTATTTTTTAACTTGGAAGCATTTGTAGGTATATGTATATTGTGCTTTTTATATGTTTACTGCACATTCAGCAGCTTTTGTACTTATAGCTATATTTATATTGACAGCTATATTTATATGGTTGTCTTTGCCTACTTAGATATCCAAGTTGTATTCATATATACATGTACAATTTGCTAGGGTCTTTTTCCCATATATGTGTTTGCATAGTATTTACAGTATGGTATTGGGCATTTGTTATTGGGCTTTTTTTCAATGAGAGGTTGACAGTTATAGAGATAGTTTGCATATTGTATGCAACCACTCCATATTGTCCTATCATGGTAGTTCATTTACCTTTAAACTGTTTTTAAATCTGCACTAGTGGTGTCATATTTTTGTAGTCTGAATTTATGTTATACGATAAAATCTATTGCCTATTTTGATACACATCTGCTTTTCTGTTTGTATATAAATACCAGGTGTAGATCCATGCATTGCACGGGATAAGAAATAGCTGCTCTTAGCTATAACAAAATAGAATGGGCTAACAAAAGATATTTTATATGTATTTATCTCTCTCTCACTTACTGCCTCTCTCTCTGACTATCTCTGTGTCTCTCTGACTGTCTTTGACCATCTCTTTCAGTGACAGTCTCAGACCGTCTCTTTCAGTGACTGTATCTGACCAACTCTTTCAGTGACTGTCTCTGACCGTTTATGTCTCTGACATTCTCGGTCTCTGACTGTCTTTTTCAGTGACTGTCTCTGATTGTCTGTTGGAGTGACTGTCTCGGACCGTCTCTTTCACTGACTGTCACTTTGTCTGGGGAGATTTTTCAGAAGTGTCTGAGAGCAAAACTGCTTTACTTGGCCATGACAACCAATCAGAGCTCAAGTTTCATTTTTGCACAGCTGTTTATAAAATTACAGCTGATCTTTGATTGGGTTCCATGGGCAACTGGAACAGTGTTACCTCAAACATTTTTGATAGATCTCCCCCATCTCTGTATCCCTATCCGTCTTACCTCACACATAAGCTGTCTTATGCTCATTGCCTGTAGTAACCAATCAAAGCTCAGAGCTCCTTTTAATGACCTGTGGCAGAACAGCAACCAATCACGGCTCAGCTTCTAACTGCCACAGAAGCAGAAATAGCTCCTGTATATGGTGGGTAATAAGTGTATTTTGGAAAGTGCGGGTCGAAAATTACACACATACATATACATATATACATACACATAAACTTAGCGCTATATATTAGATATAAGGTGGCAATATCTCTTTAAATATCATTTGAATTCTCTATATTAAAAGAACCAATAACTGGTGCAAGACTCCGGCCATACACGATGCAAATCACTTTAATGCAGAGTCATAAATTTACACTATATTATCATACCTACTGTACAAAAAAACCTTCCTGCCAAATCTGCAAGAGATTGTATAATGTAAGTGTGCTCCAACATTTTATTGGCTTCCTTCCTTTCTAAATATTGCACAGTGTTTATAGCGTTCTACTCATTACATTGGGTTATATTAGAACTAGGACACTATGGCCCCAGCAGAGTTACAATGGTAATTAAGCCAATATCCTACCTGCCTTCATTAAGGAAATATACAGGGAAAACAAGTTACTATAATTATTTGGGGGGGGGGGAGGGGGGTTGAACAGATACACATGTAACACGCATATAGGTCTGAATTACAGCAGCAGAAAACAAGCAGCTTTGGGGAAAATAGTCAAGACTTAGAATTTAAATACAAGTCTAAAATATGTTTTCTGTTAATCAAATTTAATGTATTATTTTATACTCAACTATAGTGTTAGGACCCACAAAGCTTTACCAATCCAGACATAAAAACTCACTGCACAAGTGATGGTGAAGCAAGGGGGAGGGTGAGACAGTGTAACGGCCTGCAAAGCCAGATCACAGAGGGACTCATTAGCATAATTGTAAAAGTTGATTTTAAAAGAAAGGAGGCCATGGATAACAAATATAATAAGATTCCCACGGTCATGGCGCTTGGATCTATGAGCAAGTGCCCCTGGTTTATCATGCTGGATTTTGATGGTAGATTTCCCTGAAGCTATTATTATTATTATTAATATTATTAATACAGTCATGCAGGACATTTAAGAGAAGTATTCACGTAAGTAAATAAAGCACTTGGGGTGAGATAGAAGTTTTCATATTTAACTGCTTACATTGTCCACTTGCATCTCTCTGAATCCCTCAGGAGAAAATTCTGCAACTACCTAAGTACTTGGGTACATTCTGGGTATTATGTTTTTCCTTCACATTACATGTAGACAAGTGCATACTGATTATAAGGAAGAACCTGATTATAGGACCACACAAAGTTAAATGTTTAAACATACATCTTGAACTAAACAAAATAAATGCATGATATATTCTTCTACACATTATTTGCTTCTTAGCACTTTGTGGATATTTGATCTTTACATTTTTGCATATCCTTTTCTGAGTGTAAAAGTATTAACATTGGTCTGAGATTCCCTCCCCCCCCCAAAAAAATATTGTGATATTTTACTGCAAATTACAACTTTTGTTTTCCGCTTTATACCGGGGAAACATAAAATACAATTCAATACAGATCACCACAGATTTTAGACCCAGTGGCCTAAATCCCTAAACAAGGTCAATCCGACTTTACTAATATTCAACAATTATCTGCTAATACAAAAATCTCCACTTTAGAATGACAAGAAGAACTACTCATATTATGTAACTGGAGCTGGAGAACCTGCTTGAAGCAGTCAGTAAAAATTATAAACTTTTTTGATTTAGGCTACATTCACACAAATGTATGGGAGACGTATATACGGCCAACGTATATACACCGTATATACGTCCCCCATACACTTCTATGGCCTCGCGGGGCCGCACAGGAGCGGTACGGTGCAGCACTCATGCGGCACCGTACCGTTCCATAGCCCGTAGAAAGATAGGACATGTCCTATCTTTCTCCGGAATACGGCGCTGTGCGCTGTGTATTCCTATGGAGAGGGGCGGGGGTGACCGGCGCTCATCCCCTGTTCCTCTCCCCGGCGCCGATGTATGCCCGCCGTACTACTGTACGGTGGGCATACATCATGTGAATGTAGCCTTAGGATGTGTATAAAACTGAAATAAAATATTTTAATACTATCGAAGATGAATTAAACATAAGTGCACTACTGCAATAACAGCGCTACTCTTGGTCATCAACTTAGTGTAGAATCACAATTAAAATCCATAGAAAATAATTACTGGGGTGGGGTAGTCAGAACACAGCTGAGTTTTCAGTGTTTACCTAAAATTACCTATAAAAAATATATTTCATACAAAAAAATATTGTTAACATTGTTTAAGAACAGCAGTATATTATTGGTCTAATAAGTGTATCCCTTATTTACTTTGTAGATCATTTCTATAAAGCAAGTAAATTTGTCCTTTAAAGATATGTTTGAATACTGCGATAGTCATGGAGGCGATCCTGTCAGTGCTTGACAGCTATATCAGTAAGAACAGTCAAAGAGGGAAGACTGTCATTCATTGTAAGGGACATCCCATTAGGTGTCTACAGAAAGAGCAGAGATATCATTGAATTAATTCATTATTATTAAGTTACATTGAATCTTTTCCGTCAAAAGTACACAACAGTCTGTGCAGTGCCTCTTGCTCTAAAACATGCTGTCTGCAAATAGGACACTACGTACATTCGGATGAGCTACTCATGCTCTATAACATACTGTCTGCACATCGGACACTACGCGCAATCTGCTCAGCTTCTCTTGCTCTATAACATGCTGCCTACAAATAGGACAGTATGTACAATCTGCTGAGCTACACCTGTTCTACAAAATATTGTCTGCAGAAAGGACACCATATACAATCTGCTGAGCTACATCTGCTCTATAAAATACTGTCTGCTGGCAGGACTTCATGTCCAATCTGCTCAGCTACTCCTGCACTACAACATGTTGCATGTTGGTAAGAGTTTCTGTACAGTCTGCTCTGTTCCTCCTGCTCTATACATTGCTAGCATTTTTAAGTTCATGTTTAAAACATTTTATTTGGTTTCTATGGTCTGTATAAGATTGTATCCACTCCTCCAGCGGTACAACCTCTCCCCTCTCCCTCTAGGTACCATCAGCAGGCTGTTCGGCACTGGAGTATCCCACCTTATCTCCTATTCCTCCATCTCTATCCCTCCTTTCTGTCAGTTTAGTTTCTTTATTTTATTCGGTGGCTTGTCTGCACCATTTCTTCTATGGCTTATTACATCTACCCTACAACTTTATGTCTCACACTTGGTCTTGCACCAGGATCCTTATGCTCCTTCTTTTGCATTGTTTTTTAATTTACAAATTTCAAGAAAAAGCAAAATAAAATAAACTTTAATCTTTCACATTACACATACACTATTATAACACTTATAAATGATTTGTATGATTTATATTCCTGGTCTACATTGTACAGAAACGTTTGAGAAAGTTGGACATAATCAATGATTTGACAATTGACTAAAGTGAATTGTATTAAATTTTGGGTCACCTTGCACTAAACTTATCACAATTCTGTATTACACATTTACAATACCATATCATGTACTGTACAAAAACACCAATTGCTGTGTACCACAAAATATCACTAGTCCAAACAAAATCCACCACAAACAATGCATTTTCTTGTCCAGAAGATGTAAAAATATTCTTTTCATGCTGTTCCAAAACTCTTGTAATCTATGATACGTAACTTTTCTGTTCCATTTTATCTGATAAATGACCCCCCGCTGTTAAGGTTAAAAATAACCATCAGTATGAGAATGGTCAGTGATGATACCATGGTTACTAGATGTCCCCAGGTTGTTGCTAAGCTCTAATAAAAGAACTACAATCCGTAGCCCTAACATGCAATCTATTAATTCCTAATTATTGGCTTTCATTAGATTTATAATGTAAGAATTTAAAGAAAATTCACAGGAAAATTATCCAAATTGTAGGTTTTCCTGAAAAACTCCTATAAGTGAGTTGATTTTAATGTTTCATTTTCTTCAGGCTCAAGTCAATGGTGCTGGACTGGAATACCGTATGTTGTGTGATGAAAAGAAGGGCTCGCTATATGGTAAAAAATAGGGTTCCTGTACAACTACACATTTTACTTGCAGAGAAAATTCTTGCCAATTACTGGACTTTTTGTTTATCCTACTCCTATTACTTAAAGTGAAAATCCATCCAAATTGATTTTGCCACATATCACAGTCTAAGATCACCACAACTTCTGGAACAAACGGGCTGCGATAGTCTTTGGAGCCTTTCTACCTAATAACCATCCGGGATCTCAGTTACTGGAAATGCCACACAATCTGTAGCCCTAACATGCGGTTAGCAATCTATTAATTACGAATTATGGGATTGTATATGATTTTATATGATTAATATATGATTTCATATGATTTATATAAGATTTATATGATTTATACTAAGCATAAGTTTGGTCGGAATGTTGAATTCAAGATTCTTATCAATGGAACAGATTTCCTACACTACAACCATATGAGAATATGGATCTATACATTACTAAACGCTCTATTAAGGATCTGCAATAGGATTTAGGGTCACTTTAATGCATATACCGTGTACTCTGAGAACTGTGCCGTGAAGCCTCTCCAATAAAATCACTTGTCACAGATTTGTATTTTTGCCATATAGTATCTTCTTTGAGAAGGCGGCCTCTCTAAAATACAGCTTTTAGTTTTGTATGGTCATATGAGCATTTTTCAGTAAATGAGTAGAGTACTATATAACATGGAATTACATAACATGGATTATGCCCAGTCAATGTCGTATGATACATAATATACATTTCAACAGTCCAGGTAGGGATGAAATATCCTTTCTAGAATTCCCTCTTATATCCTGAAACACACTTACCTCATTCACTCACTTACCAAGAAAACAAATCCAAAGTAATATGCAAATAAGCCAACAAGAATCGCTTTTTTAACCCGCCTGAGATTATTCGCCCTGAGAATCTAGAAAGGGAGAGGGCATCGCTTCATTGTCCACTTCAAACTATGCTGTCTTGAGCCCTCTAACTTTTTTTTTTTATAGGTAAACAGGTGAGATTTAATAGGGTGGTAAGAGAGTGAAATGTAAAAAGTAAATTTTAAACATCAGCTGTCAGGGAAGAAACTAGACTGCTTAAGAAGATGTTAATGTTAAAGACCACTTATGCAGGTGTAGAGGCTTTAAGGTCACACATGCTCCACTAAGGATCACAGTTGGGAGTCTGTTCCTTTTGGAATAGTCATATTGGTTTGTCTATTATCCAATATAATGTCACCAGTCTTCCTATATATCATGCTTGGTGTAAAGGGGACTCCCTCACAAGGTAGCATGAAGGCAAAGTTTTCCTTATCCCATCATGGAAAACATATTTGCATATTCCTTTCCCAGATAACCTTGGAAACTTAGGCAGCTCATAACTGAGGCAGCTTTTAGGTTAGTGGCGTAAAAGCTAGTAACATGTTCCCTTTAAGGAAAACTCTTCTAAAAATAATAAGTGGCCTATCTCTTTACATATAGCTGAACATAAATCCTATTCTTTCTATACATGGAAATATAATAAAATGGGAATAATGACTTCTCAATGAGGCAGTATAATAAGTAAACAGGAATTTCTAAATATTTTATTATTAAACTGCCACATGGTTGCCAGAAATGCAAACCTCTCTACATATCGTCCTTGGAGACCATGTTCTACAAAACCAGTACATTCTGATGTTCATTGTGGTCTATAATTTCTTGCTTGTACTTTATCACACTGATATTATAACTATGCAGTAGGTTAATATGATACAAATATACAAACAATTAGATACATCAACTGTTTGGAAAAAAAATCAGTAGTGCGAGAAACTCCATAGATTCCCCAGGAGAATGGGAGTAGATATTATAGAACTGCCATGCACATATAAAATTAATATGCATCTTATTTAAATTCTGTGCCATTAAAGGAATTTTCTTCATATAGAGTATGACCTATCTGTATGATGTTTCAATATAAGATCTGTGGATTCTAGAGATTACATGGTTCCATACTGAGGCCTTAGGCTGGATTCACACGACCGGTGCCCACTGTACCGTAGCACGGCGGGCACACGGCAGCGCACGGGGAGAGGAGGAGGGGGAGCGCCACTCACCCCCGTCCCTCTCCATAGGGATACATGGAGCACGGCGCCGTATGCCATTGCCGTCTATGGGGGACGTATATCGGCCATATATACGTCGGCCTTATATACGTCCCCCTTGAGGTAGTGTGAATGCAGCCTTAAAGGAAACCTATCACCTGTTTTTTACCCATTAAACTACTAGACCCCCCTTGTTGGGTATTAAAAGTATTTTTTAGAATCCCCACCTTTATCTGAAATCTCACTCTTTTATTTTGTCTCCAAATTCCCATGAAAATGAGCAGAGAGGCATCATGCTTTTGGTGTCATACTAAAGACAAGAATCTCATCTTGCAGGCTTGTGGTTCTGTAAACTACAGAATCATGGTAGTTTAATGTGTTAAAATCTGGTGACATGTCCCCTTTAATAAAGGCTTTCCTAACTGCTGAGCTGTGGAACACCTGGGCATGGTCTACAACCAAAAAGTTGAGGACTACTGTTATACCTCTGTAAAAAATCAGATACTTACCTTTACCATTTTCACTGCAGCCACCTTCTTCTCTTATCTGCTGTGGCTATGTGTATCTATGAAGCCATCAAGCGCAGTGATGTCATTACATTGCACCTGCCATTCTGCTGCTCTCTCACATGGCAGAGAAGAGCAAACAGTCAAGTAGGGTGGGTGGTGTCTCATAAAGGTGGCATTAAAATGGGATACTGAGGGAAAGGGGGCATTATAAGGGGCATTACAGGAAAAGGGGCCATTATAAGGGGTGTTGCAGGAAAAGGGGCCATTATAAGGGGTGTTGCAGGAAAAGGAGGCATTATAAGGGGTGTTGCAGGAAAGGGGGCATTATAAGGGGTGTTACATGAAAGAGGGCATTAAAAGTGAGCAGCTGAGGGAAATGGAGCATTATAAGAAGAGGGCTACAGGAATAGGGAACATTGTAAGGGGTGTTGCAGGTAAGGGAGCATTATCAGAAGGGGGCTACAGGAAAGGGGACAGTATACTATCAGAAGTCATTTTCTAGTGTGGGGGTCTGTATGTTGTAGTATTTTGTCAAGTGGGCACACAAGGGGTTGGGGTTAGTTATGGGTTAAGTGGCATGACACACAGATTTTTTTCTGGTAGGAGCGGTCAGGGCTGTTCAGGCACCAAATTTTTGTCCCTGGTTACAAAAAGATTTGAAACAACTACCACTAAAAGGAAATGTGTGGACAAATAAGTCCAAAAAGTTATACATTTCTAAACCCAGAATTCTACGAAGCATGGGGGTTGGGTACTGCAATTCACTTATAGATAGTGTTTCCAGTGGTTGGACCTCTTGCCATCATAGACTTATCACATGTACCAGGCACTTAAATTAATTATCAGTTTTAGTATGGTGTAGACAAAACTACTCATATTTATAATATCATGTAATACTTCCAACTAAACTTTATGTAAATCTTTACATGGGATGATGTCAGCATGGACCAACCATATCTGCCATTAACTATGATTGGCTGTCCCAGTCCTGTGACATGACGTCACATGTAGATCATGTTGTGACATACTATTTGTCAACAAGAAAGACTAATTGCAGCCTAAAAGGAGGGCAAATCAATAATGCAAGGGCGTAACTAAAGAGTCAGAGACTACTAACAAGTAAGGATATTGAGTCACGGAGCTAGCGCTGCAAACGCAATATTTGCCGTGGGTGAATGAGGCTTTATAATTTGTATTAGCTTATGAAATCTCAATCTGTCTTTCTACATATATGTATATATAAGTTAAAAAATATATTTATATGTGTGTGTATATATATATATATATATATATATATATATATATATAGAGAGAGAGAGAGAGAGAGAGAGGGACTTTGCACTTGGAAAGGACTTCTGCTGTTCATGTAAACTGTGCTCACTGTGTGTAACCTTTATACTTCTGTCTTATATCATGGTAAGGTGAGCTGAACATTTTAGGAGGGTTTGACTTAAGAGCCTTCGGTTTATAGAAACACATAGGATGACCTCTGGTGGTAAGTGAGAAAAGTAAGGTAAACTATGTCACTGGAGGAGAGCCTGAGCCTTCTGGTATTCCCTTTCATATCACCAAAGGGAATATGAAATAACTGTATACATCTATAGATAAAACATTAAAACAAGATAGAGATGTAGAATTTGGTAGCTGCATTTGTAATAAAGCCATTTCTAAATGTTACCCAAAATCCCTTAAAAACTGATATCAAGATGTTTCCTGATAAATGACAAACTCACCCTGGAACAACTGATTCAGATAAACACTTTAAATGGTGACATGATAGAAAATGTTTTCTATTTATTTATATATATTTTAGTGGCTTCTCTTCAGTGTATTCTCCTTACCATTGTTTTATAAGATATTGAACCCCCATCAGAGTTATATAATGCACATTTATTCTTGTCCTTTGCAATACACCATTTATATTAGCATCAAAAGCTTCTATAAAAAGCTGTAGAGTCATTTCATTACTAGTAGTAAAGGAGGCCAGGAATTTTGACCAATATTAGTGTATAGTGTTACTCTAAAGAAACAATAGGAACTGTACCATATACACTTTGTAAAAGATTATTGATTTTGATGAATACAAGTATTAAATATTTCATACTATCCATCAATGGATGGATAGACAGATAGATAGATAGATAGATAGATAGATAGATAGATAGATAGATAATTAAAAAAGAAAAGAGACTGCACTTCAAATTGAATGTGAACAGACGGATGGGAGCTTTATTAGCCCAAGTGCAACTTTAGAGACCCTATTCAGGATCCTTTTTCAAGCTGTCAATTCACAGACAGATAAAAAGATAGAAGAATGAATAGACAAATAGATGGTTAAAATATAGATGACTAGATAAATAAAGAGAAAGATAGAAAGTGCATATATAGATTACATGATAGATAGACGACAGTTAGATGATTATATAAAAAGAATTAGATTATAGATGGATACATAGATAATAAAGTAAATAAATATGCCAGATAGATAAATAGATAGATAGATGATATAAATAGATAGATAGATAGATAGATAGATAGATAGACAGACAGACAGACAGACAGATAGATACATAGATACATAGATAGATACATAGATAGATACATAGATAGATAGAATATAGATATGAGATAGATAGATAGATAGATAGATAGATAGATAGATAGATAGACAGACAGATAGATAGATAGATAGATAGATAGATACATAGATAGATAGATACATAGATACATAGATAGATACATAGATAGATAGAATATAGATATGAGATAGATAGATAGATAGATAGATAGATAGATAGACAGATAGATAGATAGATAGATAGATAGATAGATAGAGAAAATCCAGAGCAGCACAGTTCGAGATAGATAGATAGTTAGATAGATCTATAGATATTTGAATAGATACTATCATGTGAATATTTCTTTAGTTGCCCAGATATACCTGAGCACTGCAACACTTCTAGACTTCTAGATATGTAGATATGTCTCAGATTTCTTGATTCCTTAGTTGAATGTATATTGTATACATTGTATTAATATATATTTTATATATATATATATATATATATATATATATATATATATAGTAAGTCTATATAATATTATTACATATATTAGTATATACAATAAAGATTATAATCACCACCAAAGTTACAATTCATTATAATCATAAATATTATATAAACAAAAGCCATTTTTATCTATTGACCCCAATTACTCTTTTACCGCTGAACAAGTAACACAATGACCCAAATCCAATCCTCCAGCTGAGATAATAATCCTAGGCAGGGTGATAGTCAGGCTCAGCTCTAGCCCTCTAACCCTTAGATAGCCTCCTCTGCAATGTCAGGCCAAACTTCAGCGCCTGACATGTAATATCACTGATTAAAGGACCTTGCCGACCTCCACATGATAACAGTAAACTCTTACTATAAGAAACACATGTAGCCATAGGGGCTTCTGGGATGTAGAAGAAAGTAGTAATCATGGGGCCAGATGTTTTCTATGACTTCCTGTGAATAATTACTTATCTCCTAAACACAATGAAGAAAGAAACAGAATGCACAGCAAATGAAGAAAGGTCAGATATTAGGGTTAGTATTACTTTAAACTTGCCACTTATTAAAGTTAGTTGCGTGCCAGGTACAGGAACAGCCTTAGAAAAGTGTTCACACACACACACACACAGGTGGCATCCAACCATAGTGCAACTTTAACTCCCAGCATGGCCTGACCACATGCTGGGAGTTGTAGTTCACAGCAGCCAGTGATGGAGAAGAGGGGCACTCACCACTTGAACGCCTGACAATGTTCTCCAAAAACGTGTTCTGAGGTGCCACCAAGCCGCGTTTTCCCCCCGGCATTCTGCGCTTGGGAAGCTCCTGGGCTGGGACACGGTGCTGCTTCTGGTGCTGGAGGTGACCGAGTCCGGGTGAGTAGGTTTGGGATGGGTGTAGCAGTTCATGGTAACGCTCCTCGGGCTGCTGGTGCTGAGACTGTGGCAGGGCTGCACACAGGGCTCTGGACCTGCAGGCTCTGGAGACAGTGCGCCTGCGTTATCTGGATAGCGTCCAGCACCATGGACAGCGTCCCGATGCGAGGGCAGGCAATTCAGCGCCGCCGACTACCTCCTAATGCAATTCCGACAACGCCGACTACTTTCGCACCGCGACTACGTCCTGGTGCAAGCGCGCAGCACCTTGGCCAGCGTTCCAATATAACAAGTATAGGAAGATCAGCACCTCCGACAGCGTCCTAAATACAAGCGCAGGAAGATCAGTACATCAGATACTGTCCCAAAACAAGTGCATGAAGATCAGCACATCATATACTGTCCCAATACAAGTGCAGGAAGATCAACAACTTGGACAATGATAGGAAATTAGAAGTGCAGGACAATCAGGAACTGAGACAGCGAGGATAGACTCCAAAAACAAGTTCAGGCAGTTCCAAACAGCAGCTAGAGTCCCAAATAAGTGCAGGTAGTTCAGGACCTCGAACAGCTTCCCAGTAGAAGCCCAGGCACATCAGGACCAAGCTGCTCCACACAAGTGTATGTCAGGAGGATGATCCCACCTCGTCTCACAAATACTGTTCACATATATCAACTTGGATCGTATTCTTGCAATCTATAAAGACAGAGGGATCAGCATTAATAATAATAATAATCTTTATTAATATGGCATTATAAAGACATATGTAAAACTAGGGCTAAAAGGAGCATGGTGCTTTCATTATAAAATAAGACTGTGAACTTTAAGTGTTGGCTAATGTCTGTATTCATGTATATTGGAAGGAGACAATGTATAAAACATCATTTAAGTAATGTCCTTAAATGTTTAAAGTGAACTAATGTGTCATTTATTTGCATTCAATCCAAAGGAGTGATGGCCATTACTAAGACTGGTGCAAAGCTAAGAGGTGCCTTAAATTCCAATGTATTAGGTATAATACTCACCCCTTAGTGTCAGTGCAAACCTATTTTCCAAAGCCTTCACTCCCTGGGTTTATGATAGATTCCTCAGTATCCATTCAAGTAGTTCATCCTCCTGCTTTGCTTGCCTTGCACTTTACTTCATCTGTGGTGACATTTCTTCTCTTCTTTCATGTCTCTCCTTGGCTCCTAGTATATAGCCTGTTACTTTCCTTCCACACTCCTGTAGCAGCCACTATATCCTGTAGCGTTATTGGCATGCTCTGCTCTTGCAGCAATCTCCCAATGTAACCAATAAATCCTCTCCCATTAAACCACTCCCTCCCCTTTGCGATGATCTCGCATAATCCTGGAACACCCTTTCTATCCTCCTCTGCTATGAGACGGTGATAGTATCACTTGACAGGTTGGGCTGCTCTGTTTCCCTGACCCTCTTATCAGGGCAAGGAGAGTGGCTGCTAACAAGTTAAATGATGACAGCCAAATAGTTGCAGCTACTAAGTCAGATGATATATGTACTGCAGGGGAAATCCAGTAAGGTTGTATATAGTGCATATATATGTACTATGAAAGAAACCGAATTCCTAAGCTTCTCGAGCTTTTAAAGCCAATTTTCAATACATGTATAATGTAAGTCCAATTAAAATGCATATAGCTATATAGAGTAATGCAGGCTAAACATTGTGTGGCTACCCTATAAAGCACACAGAGCAGTCCTCTCATTCTCTAAAATCATATCTCTAAAAGGAGGACTGCAGTTTGATTAATGTTATATTTTTCCAATCTTTTTTTACTGTATTCCCTTTATATAATAAGATCCAATGTTTGTATTTCACAGTAATACAGGAAGTCCCCGGGTTACATACAAGATCGGTTCTGTAGTTTTGTTCTTAAGTTGAATTTGTATGTAAATCGGAACTGTATATTTTATCATTTTAACCCCAACCACATTTTATTTTGGTCTCTGTGACAATTGGAATTTTAAAATGTTGGATTGTCATAAGAACCAGGATAAACAATAAATCTTAACTAAAGACACCTGTGACATCTGTTACAGCTGATCATTGTAGCCTAAGGCTAAAGTACAATAAATTACCAACATCCAGAGGTCCGTTTGTAACTTGGGGTCATCTGTAACTCGGGTGTTCTTAAGTAGGGGACTGCCTGTACATCTTGATTTAAAAAAAAATCCTACATGCTTATAGTACAAATTCTGTATATTCTGTATAGTCGAATTCCGGAATTTTACTCACTTTCCGCATTTCTGTTAAGAAGTCTAATGTATCAGGAATGTGGTGACAGAAGGAAGAAGTAATGCATGATTATACTACAGAGCACTACAGCAAAACATGGCAACAAGCCACCTACACATTACACATGCTGAGGTGTGTCCTTTGTCATGAAAGGGACTAACTGACTATTGCTGTAACTAAAAATACTCTTGGCATCTGAAGTGAGTAGAAAATGTGTAGGTATGCTTTTCTGGATGTTTTGCTTTATTTTAGTTATGTGAAATAAAATTGTAATATTTTATGCTGTCAGCTGGACTATGGATCTATGCCCTCTATTACAACAAATACCCTGCATTAGGCTGCATTATTTGCTAGTAAGTTGGTTCATTTCTCAGTAGGATCAGACTACACCTACTTAATTTGTAGTCTGTTACCATGGAGACACAATGGCACAGATACTGTATATTATTGTGTGTGCGCCGGTTTATTGTCTAAGTTTGTACCAGAAAAAGGGTGTTTTGTGCTTGCACTTTGTCTGATACTAAAGGGTCATGGTAGTGCTTAGTTGGAGTCTGAGCCACATTTATTACTGTGTTTCGCCACAATTGTGCAATGATGCAAAGTGCACCGAGAACTAAAAGGTGCAACTGTGTGCACATCCTGAAAACAGAGCAAATGTTGTGCTGTGACAGGGGGTGCTGGATTTCTTCAGATCCAACAGCATAAATCCAGTCACAAGATGAGATGATGCCGTGTGTCATATGAAAAGAATCTTTGTAAGGCAGTGTAAAAGCACTGCTTCCTGTTCCTCAGGAAAAATTCAGTGGACCAACCAGAAAGGGGGAACCAATTTAGTTAATTACATCGCTCACAAGTGAATAGGCCACTGAGTTTTATATTCCACGGATATTAATAAATATTAATAATATTAATAAATAAAAATATTAATAAAGTTGAGCTGCAGTACCAGAACCATAACCTATGAAAGTGCTTGGTGCTCTTTCTGGAACCAAAAATCCCATAATTTTAGACAATCTGGTGCCACCCCTGGGATTACCTGCTGATATTTTTGGCTTGTATATCTCGGACAACTAGCTAACAAAGTCACTACAAATCATGGCAGGATTATATAAAACATTTAGAACTTCCTGGCCCTGTTAAGTGTATTAAATATTGATATCCCTACTGTTTGTGCTGTGACTACTGTACTACTTACCTTATTTATAGTATTATTGAAGCAATTTTAACCACATACGGCCCATTCTAATGATCAATTTCTATCATGCACGTTACGCTTCTGCTCCATTGTCATGCTGGAGACACATCCAACAAATCAGGAGCCAAACTCATTTCTCGCCACACTTCATTTACCCAACTGGATGATTTGGCTAGATCCAGAAGACATAACGTGACTGCGGTCCTTTCATCCAACTGTATATAAAAAGTTTTAAGTTTACAAAGTTTTGTAAGGGAGGAGGGTTGTGTAACGGTGCTAAAAAAAAAGTTATGGAGTCCTTTATGGATATACGCTGTACAAATTCTTAATATAGGGGGGTCCAATTATTACTTCTACAAGCTTGAGGGTTAATATGAGGCACCATAGTATACACTGGCAGGGGA